>NC_088846.1:20189490-21389490 GCF_904066995.2 Poecilia reticulata
GTTGTACTTTCTAGGTTTAAAAACTCCTGACTTACAGCACACACACACACACACACAAATACACAAAGCCGGAGAAAGATTGACAAAATGATGTAGCAGACTCCACAGGACACATTTTCTATCCAGCCACCCTTGACTGGAGTTAATACAGCAAAGAAACTCATTTACACATTTTACTACCAAGTGGATTTAATTGAGCAACGACACAACCCCCCCCACAAAAAAAAAAAACAGCAGCTCTGTAAATCAACAGTGAGCCAAAAGAACAAAGAAATCCGACAAATCTTCCTTTACAGCTGCTCCAAATATCTCGCTAAGGCCAGAAAATAAGCATTAAAATCTCTTTAAAACACTGTTGATAGCTTTTGGTTACAGGCAGTCCCTGTTCACACTCCTGGCACTGGTCTTTTATGGCGAGGAACCTAATACAAGATTTCTGTTCTAGTGCAAACACAGTGGCCATAGGCACCGAGGAACAGCTGCCATATAATTGAATTAACATTCGCCTTCTGCTCCGGCACTCAGCGCTGTGCTGAGAAGTCATACGAAAACCTTCTCTGAGCTCCATCAACCTGCCCATGAATATGCATGCTGCTGGTGATAAATATGCGCTCTGTGTCTAATGTTTGTGGAGTTGCCTGCACAACGAATAAAGAGTTATACCGTGTAGACCGTCTTGGGGATTGACATGGTATATATCAAGTTGGTTGATCTTTCTTTCTTTTTACCGCCACAGACCCCCTGAGGATGAGAGCCGTGATACCTCAGATGTTTCAATGAGATTTAAAGTCTAACAGAGACATCTAGTGGACACGCGCTTTGTTCTAGTAGTAGCACAATGTCTCACCGAGTTTTAGAGATTTTCTAACTTTGCTCACCATCCTCCTGGTTATTAGTTGTAGGAGATATTGGTGTATAAATACAGCTCTGCAAAACACATAATAGCCCACTGCACTGAACCCCCATTGAAAACCTCGAGGTTGTTCCACCAAATATTCATTTCTGAACTCTTCCTGAAGAGTTAAAACATTAAGTTTCTAAATAAGTATGTACTTGTTTTCTTTGCGTTATTTGACGTCTGAAAGCTCTGCATCTTTTTTGTGATTTTGACCATTTCTCATTTTCTGCAAATAAAAACTAAATGTTTGCTTGGCATTTTGAAGACGGTCAGTAATTCATAGAATAAAAGAACAATGTTCATTTCACTCAAACATACACCTGTAAAGAGCAAAATCACATGAACTGATCATTTCAAGCGTGACGTAGTGCAATAAACTGAAAACTCACCAGTTTCTGCAATAAATCTATTTGGGTTTTGAATTAATATACTGAAAACAAAAACTTTTCAGTGAAATTCTCTCATTGTTGTGAACAGGTAGTGATGCCAGGAAAAGCCTAGGCATTATTACAGCTTAGGCATTTTTGTTTAGTGTTATGTGCATCTGTTGTATTAATGGACTAGAAGTTGAAATCTATACAATTTAAAATCTCACATTTTCTAGGTTGTAGTGTAGAGGTGCAGAAATGAAGACAGGCACACATGATCTGAGCCCTTTGAGTTCAGATTTATTGATACGGCTGTGCAGTCACAGAGCATGGTGGCACACACGGCCGCCTGGCCAGCATGGGACAGTGACACACACATGCACGTGCGCTCACACGCACTCGCACTCGCACTCACACTCACACTCACACACACACACACACACACACACACGCTCCTGGTCATTCTGTCCACTCAAGAGAGGCAGAGGACGATTATTGCCAGCTTTAAAACAATTCAACTTCTGTACGCTGACATGTTGCAGCTGGGATCTTCAGTTATGATTATTGTGTTGCTACAGTTTTATGAACCAAAACAGATCAACGTCGTCAGTTAATTGGGTTATCTAAAACACGTCGCTGTTGTATCTTAAATGAGTTGTTTGGCCAGATTTACGCAGTCCACTGCACCTCTTTGTTTAATCCTCTCTCTCACAGCCACTCATCTAATCACACTCATCGACAGAGCAGGTCACAGTGAGATCAGAAATGCACGTTAAGTATTTTTGCAGCACACACACACGCGCTACATCCATCTATTCTCAGTCATTAGATCACTGGTTGCTGAGATCAGTCGTTACAGAGACAAAACAGGGAAACAAAGCATTAAACAGACCGTTTGATTGTAACCAGAACAAAACACCATATTAAGAAGTCTTTACAGATCAGCAATACAGCTATGTTCCTATGGTGGTCGGTATAAAGTCCTGTTAAATGTTTATATATTATAGGCTATCACAGTAGCTAGAAGAACGTAGAGCAAAAACTACAAGTCTGTACATGTGTTGGTCTCTTGGTCCAGAAAGGATATTCTGCTTTACCAAGTGTCAGGCAGCCTATTACAATTATGTTTTTATTTCTAATATTTAAAGATTGTTGCAAGTTACGTTAACAGTTTCAAATTATTATTATTTTTATTCTGACTTCAGCGCTGGTGAAGAAAAACAAGATTGACAAACGCACAGGGGAGACAAGAGAATAAACAAAAAGGACTGATAAAAAGGCGCAAACAGTCGAATAAAACTAAAAAACAGACACTACGCCACGCCGCCTAGCTATAAAATAGACTTCTCTGAATGAAGTGAGCAAAATATAGCGCAATATCTAGCTTTAAAAATACTATATTCTGCAACATTTATCTTTAAAAACAGGATCGTCTCAGCCGAATCCCTAAGTGTGAAAAATTGTAAGGAGAACTCGACTGGCGGTTCGGCCGCGCCGGGATCAGCGCGGGTTATAATGACATCACTGAACGTGTTTACAGGTGTTACTTGTGACATGGAAAGTACAGGTAGAGGCACACATTCAGCCAGCTGGCTTGCTAACCACTGACTGCATCTTTTCGATGGAAAGTAGCATATGGTTTCAGTGCATGAGAAACTGCTGTAACCCATTAGAAGCTGGTTATAAAAAGAAAAAAAACAACTACATGGATACAAAAACAATCCTTCCCTCACTTTTTATACATAATTTCTTTAAGTGTTCAATCCTCTAAAATGTTTGGATACAACCATGTGGTGCAATATAATATACAAAGGTACCTTCTAAAGCTTAAACTTCACACAGTAAACGTGGTTAATGTCATAGAAAAAAAAACATTGAGGTTTAAGGAAAATAATGTCCATCACTTAGCAAATACTGCCCAGATGTGTCTTTTCTTTTTCTGCAAATTAATGTGCTGAGCACAGTGCATTACAAAGGTACCGACTTAAACTTTGTCACATTTTGTTGCGTTACAACTACAAACTTCAATGTACTACAAAGGAATTTTATATGATATAGAGAATTATTTTTGAAGTGGAGAGAAGAGCATCATGCTTTGGGGTGACTTCTGTTCAGCAGCAAAAGGGAAGCTACTCAGAGGTGATGAGAACATGAGTTGAGCCTAATGCTCTTGATTTAATCTCAGTGAGTTGCTGTCATAGCAGCCAATGGTGGCTGTACAAAATAGCGATTCGGGGCAGGATTTATGTGCCCAGTTTTCAGAAAATGTTGAAAAATAGTTCTCTCACAGCTATGCATTACTCTGTCACAACAAATCCAAACAAAACAAATAAAAGTTTGTGGTTCCAACACGACGTAAAGTGGAAACCTTACACAAATCATAAATACCTTTGCTAGGCACTGCATAAAGTGAAAACTGACCCACATGTCCAATATGGTACATATGCAAAAGTGCGCAATAAGTACATCTTTTATATACAGCATCACAGGCCTTGAAATCCTGGCAAAGAGAAGCAGATACGCTTTGGATTCGCAGCCTCAGATGCGTCGCAAGAGCGTGAAAGTTTCGGCAGCCTAAGTGGCGTACGGGCGCACTGTAAACACGCTGATTGAATGTCACACCAGCGACCAAGAAGGGGGAGCTGTTTTGACACAAAACTACTCTGCAGAACAAAAGCAAAAATGAACACTGAAAAAAAAAAAAAAAAAGATTTAGCAACAATGTTGAGCTCTTGCTACAGCTTCAAAACACATCAGAAGGCATCAAGTAAACACACAATGTGACAATATTAGACACATGTAGTGCATAAATTGTACAGGAAATTAATGCAAAACAAATGTATTTTCAAAAAGATAAACAAAAACATTGTATTTACAAAAAAAAAAACTCAAATGCATCTGCGCGTGTGATATGTTAAAATTGCAAAAAGCTGCTTTCTAATTTTTGGACTTTTTTTTTTCCTTCTTTTTTTCACTAATATTTTACATTTTATCTCAAAAATATTTCCCTCACTGGATGGCTGATGGATTTATGTTCCATATTCAACCATTAATAAACGTTTAATATATGTACAGAAAAGAAAAACAGAAAAAAAATGAAACCATTTGCACCTGGCTGTAAGGAATACAAACGCATTTAAGTTGCAAAAAAAGTTAAAGTAAACATACAAAATATTTTATTTTTGTGGCTTTAGCAACCATAAGGAGCACTCAAAAGGAAAATTGTTTTCTAAGTTAGTCTAGATTTATTTAAGGAGCACAGGTCTTCAGTAGTGCTGAAGACATATAATATACATGCAGTATAGGCGTTGTAGAAGTCCCTCTAGATATGCATCTATTCTGCATATGTGGTAGTAAGTCGCAACAAATCTCTTAACTCCCATCTCCCAACAAATAAATCTAATATAGATGTATCCAGAATGTGGAAGTGGGACTTTTAAAACAGCTACAAGAGTTGGGTTTTTAAAAAATGCGATAAAAAGGAAAATAAAAGAACGCTGCCCAAACTATCACAAAAACAAACTAGTTTGCCAGTGGTGACACCGTTATAATAGCCACTGGATGGAAACAAACCTCTTCATTATTATTATTTATTTATTTTTAATTATTAAAAAAAGCAGGAAAGGAGGAATAATGCACCTGACTGTTTATAAATGGTGAAAACACTATACATGTGATAGAAGCTGTTAAAATGCAAAGACATGAAGAAAAAAAAAGGAAGCAAATGTGTCAGTTTTTCAGTCTGTAGAGGGCAGCAAAGTCCAACTTCAACCGTTAAACAGCGACAGGGCTGAATCGGTGTCGCCATGGCGCTCCTCTGCTCTGTTATTCCATCGCTGCCTCTGTTTGGATGCAACAGGATACGTACTTTAGACATTTTGAAAACAAGTTTTACCAAAGTCGTCATTTGTACATCAATCATTGCGACGACTCCCTAGTTTGCTGTCTAGATATTTTATTTTGTATCTCGTTCATACCTTCAGGCACATAAACATCTGTTTTTCTTTGAATGTTTCATTAGATCTTTATGACAGCCACTTTGGCATTCTGTCAATAATTCATAATTGTCATCTTACACCCACCACTTATTCCTTTGTTCTTGTTTTCTTCACCATCAGGAGATTCAGCCCCCTCTGACAACTCACCTGAAAAGCCAAAATACCAGTTTTACTTATGAAACTGACATATATATATATATATACTCCCAGAACGATCAAAAGACCTGTGCATCTTTTAACACAAGACCAGTTTGTATGTCAGATCATGATGTTGAAGTTTTCTCTCCAGTGGAATTAGAAAGTCCAGCTGACGTACCGTTCTGCAGCAGGGGACTCAGGTGTGACGTGTTCCCAGGGGGGTTCGCCTGCTTCGGTTCCCCTGTGTTTCCATCTGGTGACCTGCTGACCTCTGCTGACTCCGGCACCTTGCTGTCTGACTCGTTCTCCTTCTGTTCAGGGTATCCAGACTCTGCCTGGACCTCCTGCGGTTCCATAGCCTCCTCCTGCTGAGCTCTCTCTTCTGCCTCCTTTTTAGCTCTCTCTTCCGCTTCTGGAGTCACATGAGAGATTAAGGTTGTTTGGCAAAGTGGAGCCTCCATCAATCAGCTAATATTGACTTAATTTAAGTGTTTTTTTCTGGTTCAGACTCCATACAAAGCAAGATCTTAAAATCTTCTGAAGTTAAAACAACCATTTACACTTTTGACCACTTGAGGGCAGCCAAAACTTGCTTTCAAGAGAACGTTACTGTTCAGCACTCAGAAAGGAGAGCTGGGCCTCTTTTGGCTCATATTTACATTTCACCAGCAGAAAAAGCTTTGCGAATGAGAGGTGCAACATTTTCAACAACCAAGTTGTCCAGTTCTTCCACATTAAACACTTAAGAGCACTAAGACTTAAATGGCTCAGAACAAAGACTCTATGTACAACGATTTAATTTGATTTGGCCTGATCAGCTTAGCAAACCTTTGCATCTTAGCCCATTAATTAGCTTAAGACAGACTTCAGAATGTTTTGCTGATTTACTCCTTTCAGTCAATTATCACAGCCTTTTCACTTTGTTCTTAGTGCCAACAAACCGAAAAGTGCCAAACTCCTTACAACGCTCGCTAGAACGTCTGCCAACTTAGTTTGTTTACACTACCTGCTGCACAAAAAAACCACAACAAAAAAACAAAAGTGAGAAATAATGGCCTACCCGGGAGGGAGGTAAACATCTGAGTAAAACTAAATTAAACTTCGCTTCAAGCTAAAAGCAGTTCATCTTTATATACCATTTTTTCCTCACTATCAGAAATGCTGCAGTTTTTATAGCTTTATATGTTTTGCTGCAAATGACGAACTGTGAAGGTTAAACCGTACCTTTGGTAGCCTGAGCTTTCCATCTTTCCCTGTTCTGATAAACTTCCTCATTCCACAAAGCCTTGAAGTTTTTAATGTCCACCGTCAGAAGGGAGCTCTGGCCAGACGAGCTGCTGTCAGATCCTATGCTCTTCACACTGTGCCTCTTGGTTTCATCTGAGCTAATACTGTTCAGACTGAAAAGAAAATACAGTAAAGATGAACAGTAAAACTCCAGGACGACAACAAGTTGACAGCCATAGTTTCTGCAGAGAGGCATCTATGACAGGATGTTGGTCTGATCTGTAAACTAACAGCATACCACTTGTATCCTTTTAGTTACGTTGCTAATGATATATGATATTTCCTATTTTTTTTTGGTACTAAATCTACAATAAAACACTTACTGATGTTCATATTTTCACAAATAACTTGAAGGCAATAAATGTGAAAAAGGATAAATTACAATAAATAAAGCAGAAGTGGTAAAAGATATATGAGCCCTTTTGTTTTTCATGTGTCCTGTCTGTGCTGGTCTAACTAGCTTTAAATAGTGACATAAATGTGACTTCTTGGTTTTGTATTTTTAATACATTTGCAAAACTCTCTAAAAAAAAAAGTTTACACCTTGTCATAATGAGGTATTTGTGTGCAGAAGTTTGAGGAAATAGGTAACTTTAATACAATTCTAATAAGGCTGTATTATTCCAAACGTGGGAAAAGTGAAACTCTGTGAATGCTTTCCGGACGAACCCAACGTAGACAAACAAAGGAAGACTGAAAGAGCAGATACAGCTACAGACTACTGAGGCAGATTTAAATGCTGTCAATAAACTGCATGAGGAAAGCTGTAAACACCCAGGTGTCTATAAGCACAGCTGCACTATGCAAGTTTTACACTGTTTGCTTCAACTGGAGCCTCACTGAGTAATGGTAATGATGGCTGCAGAAGAGAAAGGCTGGGCTCAAATTTATGTTCAGTTGCAAGCATGGCTGCAGAGCCAGACAGTTAAAGGACTGGTTTATTATCCAATAAAAGTGCTTTCCAAGATGGAAAGTTCCTTTAAACAATCCTTTTTGGTGCAGCTTACTTGTTAAAAACACAATATTAAGGGAACTGAGCCTTACTCATGTGTCACCTCACAGCCTTGCACGTAGCTGATATAGAAGGAGACTGGAGGAAAAAGTACCAAGCCAACAAATTAAACCAGTGGAGAGAAAATCACTTCCTTTTGTATCTCCTCAGGCAAATGTGTAAGCCAGGCCAGCTTGAAGGCTCATTCGTGATCATGGATGATGAGCAGAGCTTGACTAGCGTCTCTAAAATGCCAATTTCAAGGTGTGTGGCTCCGCAAGATGAAAGGTGGAGACATTTCCATGCACAGAAATGGATTACTCATGGGAGACTCATCTGCTGTTCTCAATACTTCCATTAGACATGCTGTTGTTGCAGAGGAGCTGTAGCGGTTCAGTCGTGAAATTTAGCGAGCTGTTGCTCAGAAAGATCTTGAGAGGTGAAGGCTCGAAAACAAGAACTTCTTTTTTTTTTTTCTTCTTCTTATCGTTGATTAAATAGCCTGGAAGATTAAAATCTATTCACATTTATACGCAACGCCCTTTGCTTTGCTGTACTACCAAGAAAGCATTTAACAAACATTTTCACCAGAAATTTCTCTCATAACTTACCTGGACCGTCTAAAGGTGGAAAGGCCAGAGTGGGAGGCCTCGTCGATGAGCGGAGTGACAATGCGCTCCATCATGTCGGTCAGCACAGTGAAGGTGGGAACCACGATGAAGTCTATGAACCCTGGTGACAAACATTTCAGGAAGAATTATCATCACGCCTGTTTGCGCTCTTTTTTTAATCTGCATACTCCAGTTAATGATTACTCGATTACTAAATTAGTTGACAATTATTTCAATAATGATTCAACACAATTAATTTTATTAATTGTTTCAGTCCTAACTATATGCTTTATTTCAAGATTACTGTGAAGAAAGGAAAAAAAAAAGATTGGTGGTTTTGTCCTAACAGAAGCAAAATGCTAGAAGCCACTCACCAATCTGAGACTGTGCAACCAAAGTCGACTTTCTGTCACACAGTGGAGAGAACGGCAGGCCTAGTTCGGCTTCTTTGTCCCCCTGGAAAAACATCAATTTCAACAGTAAAAGGACTTTAGATTGGATCCTACAAAAAATACACCACATCCTGTAGGCATACAGACAGGTCATCAGACATCTGATTTGTCTGAGCCCCACCCAATGTCCTTTCAGGCCACAAATCTGTTTCATTTTCTCCTCCAGTTTGTCACAAACCACTTAGATGGGCAATGGAGAAGCTATTTGTTGTCGATTCACATCCCAAGAGACAAAGGCCTTGTAGAAGCAGGCATGATGACAATGGCAATGAAAATGAAAACAATAAATATAAACAAAGAAACTGATGAATGGATTGGTGCATCATTTACACCTATGTCGCTTTCGATAATGTTTACAAATACATATTTTATAATTCATAGACTACTGTTTTATTGAATAGGACATATTGTATGTTTCAATCTGTCTCTTTATTGAATTACCGTATTTTCCGCACTATAAGGCGCACCTAAAAACCTTCAATTTCCTCGAAAGCCGACAGTACGCCTTATAATCCGGTGCGCCTTATATATGGACCAATATTGAGCCACAACAGGTCTAGCAACTACGGTAAGCAGCCGCCGACTTCATTTTCCCCCATAGAAGAAGAAGTGCGCGGTGCATGCTGGGATAGTTGTCAGAACGCTGGTTTGTTAATAAAGTTTGATAATACATTTAAAGCCAGGGGGGCGAAGGGGCGGGTGAAGAGAGACAGAGACTGCGGCGGCAGCGTGTCGGTTGGTCTGTGTTACCCAGAAAGCAGTTGGGCACAATATCGCAACACCAACACCGTGAGTGAAACAACGACTGGGGCAGCCTACTATATAAAGTACGTGGGGACCACTTCTTTACACATGTGGATGTGTAATAATAGAGTACGGAACAAATTGGCAGCCCAAACTGAATCGTCTATTCTATGTGCCTTAAAATGCGGTGCGCCTTATATATAAAAAAAGTTTTAAAATAGGCCATTCATTGAAGGTGCGCCTTATAATCTGGTGCGCCTTATAGTGTGGAAAATACGGTACTTACGAATGCATGACCCGCATATAAAGATTTTTTTTTTCTGAGGGAATCTTCTGCCGAGGTTCTTTATTAAAACAGTTACTCATTAACAATATCATTTTATTCTCGAACTTGAACAGAAGACACAAAATAAATCAGCTGTATTGCACTGATATTATTAGAATCCTCTACTTCATCTGCCTTTAAAAAAATCTAGATTCACTTCCGTAGCCTCTCTCCTTTCTTGACATGCATTTTAAAAACTTCTCTGCTTCATTTAGGTGATGCTGATTAAATGACTGGAGTTTTTTTTTCCAAGTATTCCAATAACTTGTCAGAAGTTCAACAAACCCTGTGCTCTCTTTGGGGTGCATACATTTGCCATAAACCCAAACCTTTTTTTTTAAATTTAGTTTATTTATTTTTTTATAAAACTGGGGTATTTAACACTCAATTGTCAAATTTTGAATAAGGTATTTCCCTGAATCAGTTTTAGTAACAAATAACCAATACATTGCCAGTTTAAAAGAAACACCATCGCACTGACATCAACAGATAATTTTTTTTTATATATTTCAAAAGCCACCAATGCTTCCAGTGACAATGCCAGGAGAACTTACTCACCTGTCTGAAGAACTCCTCAAGCAAAGAGGTGGTCCATCGGTGGTGCAGGTCCCAACTTTTGGCTGGATGGCTGATGTCAGCTGTGTGGAGAAGTAGGGAGAGAGCCTTGGGCTTGTCGATGCTGTAAAAGAGGAAAGAGAAAAACAGACACAAATAAATAAATAAAAAAAGGAAGGTCACTTATATTATCGATTTCTCTCTCTAAGATACAGAATTGTTGAATGTTTTATCTATGGTGGAAAACAACACCATACCAGTATAAGGTTAGACAAAAGTATGGAAGCAATCTATAGCACAGCTCCGTTGGTTAAATGATAGCCTATGCAGACAAAACATAGAAAAGCCCAAGTGAAATAAAATGTGTTAGAACTCTAAGCTCAGGGATTGTAAAGCTATTATTGCGATGGCAAAATTGGCAAATAAGAAAAAAAAATTATGACATGCATTGAGATTTATTTTATAACAAGTTTGCTCAACAGCAAAAATATATAAAAAGACAAAAAATAAATAAATAAATCGACAGCAATACAGAACATATTCTCAAGAGATTTCCGTTTAAATTGGATGAAATCACTATAATTAGTACAACAGCTCGAGCTGTTGGTCAAAATCCTCCTGTATCTCTCATTTTATGCAACAATATGAACAGCCACAGCCATAATCATCTAATTCTCACCTCCACCTACACACCTATTGTTCCAGCACCAACCGCTGATCAAACGAATCTTGAGGAGGTGGCCATGGAAGCTGAGGAAACTTCGAAATGCTATGATGAGGCCACTGACTGGGACGCACTCGGTGAGTGACACTGTGGTGACATCAATGCCATGACTATGTGACAAACTGCATTATCTGTGGAGAGCACAATCCCCAGCAGTACAATGAGGCGCTTTCCACAATAACAAGCCCTAGATTGTCATTATCTGAAAAGGCTGCTGAACATAAGGAAAAGAGCCGTCTGGGGGTGAGATACAGAGAGTTACTGAAGAGTGAGCTCAGAAAGCTTAACGGTAGTGCAACGCTGTTGACAGTGAAAAGCTAGAGAGCAATCATTGGCAGAACAGCGTGTGGGATGTCTGGTCAGAGATGAAAAAGATCTCTTGCTTCAAGGTGAAGGGTGATCAGATTGAGGTAACCCTGGACAGAGCCAATTATTTCTGAACAATGTCCTTTAAAGAAGGTAAACTCATAAGAATGTGCAGCATTGCTCTCTCATGCCTCTAGACACACAGACTTCACAGCCTCCTCGAAACCAAAGATTTTCAATACACCGTTTAGTGTCATCCTTAGACCTGAATCATTGCCCTTAACACAGCCTTGGCAACATTCAACATTTATATCAGTATACATAGCAACTTAAACTTGCGTTTCTACTTTCCTCTCTCATGCAGAAAGAAGAAGAGGCAGCTGGAATGACTGAGCACAAAAAAGGCTGTAAATAAATATAATGTTAGCTCCAGGATCGCTATGTCTGACTTCGGAGTACCGGAGTCTGGGTTCTAGACATCCTGTTTTCTGACAGCGCCTGAAGAAAAACCTCATTCATCTGCCCGCAACAGCTAAAGACCAGCCACTCCAATACCCCACATCATAAAAGCAAAGACAGTTTTTTTTTTTTTTGTCGTTCCTTCTGTATATAAACCCAGACTCGCTGTAGTTTTATTGCTATGACAGAGTCGGAGCTGTAGATGAAACCACTAACACCACTCTCATTCAGACAAATAGGCAAGCTCAACTCCGATGATTATATACTTCGATATCTCCAGTATTTCAAGGATGAATCTGTCTGTGTCGCCATGGGAGAAGCTTCTCACATTTAAAAGCACTTAGAATCCTCAGTTTTTGAAACAAGAAGAAAGAATGTATGTGGGAGAGGAAGGAGTCAGCAAGACCACCAAAGAAACTGTTATCTCCAAGTCAGCATGTCAAGGAGATTTAAGGATGCTGAAGAGTTGCCAGACTTAAAGGGGGATTTTCTTGGGGAGTGCCTTCTGACCGAGTTAAATCAAATACTAGAACCAATGATTAAAAATAGGGATGCACTGACATGAAAATTTGGGCCGATATTGAGATGTGATATTATTGCAGCTCTGCAAAAAATGAAGGAACCACTGCACTGAAAACCCATTGAAAACCTCATGGTTATTCCACCAAATATTGACTTTTGAACTCTTCCTGAGATAAAACTTTAGTATTGTGGTTTCTAAATGAGTATGAAATTGTTTTCTTTGCTTTATTTGAGGTCTGAAAGCACTGCATCTTTTTCGTGATTTTGACCATTTCTCATTTTCTGCAAATAAAGACAAAATTTGTTCTTTTATTCCATGAACTACTGACATGCTGTCAGTAGTTCATGGAATAAACTACTGTTGTTGAACATAGGTATATGTTCAACAACATATACCTATAAAAAGTAAAATCAGAGAAACTGATCATTTTAAGTGGTCTCTTATTTTTTTCCAGTGATGTATTTCTGCTATGGCCAATTACCAATATTTATCCATATACTATATGTTATGTATATATTTTTTGACCGCACTACTTTCTTCACCATTGCTTCTGTCCTTCAGTTAAACTCCCCACAGTCCTGTGCTGCATCACTGTTACATGGCAAAACAAATACCACACAACCAACCTCCTGCACTCATCGTCCAGAAACAAATGGCAATACGATGGGAATAAATATCGTTTGATCACATCAGCCCAGTTTTATATATCCCACCAATATCAACATGTTAGAAATTACGGGTATAGGCCCGTACCAATATAGCTCTAATGTCAGTTAGATATTCCATATGTTCTATTAGAGTTTACCAGCAAATACAGCAAATTTATGTAAACGGTGAATATTTCAAATATTGACTTTTCTTTGTCATCTTTATTTGCCTACTTTCTGACAGGTTTCAGGCCCACTTTGCGTACGCTTTGTTGCAAGAAGTGGAAAACAGCCTCATCTAATGTGGCAATGGTGTTAGGCAGAATCATGCCCCCCTCATTGGTTCAGAAACAGTATCATGTAGAGACTGAAAGTCATTTAAAGATGTTACTAACAATCCAAAATATGACTTGTGGTAAGAGGTAACCGTGCCCCAGTTTTCTACTGTTCTACTGTCTCTGCTATGCATGTTTTTAGTCTAAACCTAGTATTTTTATTGAACAAAAGAGGTTTCTATGCTGCCCTTGTTGTAAAAAGACCACTATCAAAACGTCTGTGCATCATGATGCTTTCAGATGCACAGACAAACAATACTGAAGTTGAGCAGCCTATAAACTGGAGGCAGAACAACGTCCTAGACCTTGACAGTCATTTTGCATAAGCTGAATCTTTCTTCTTGAGGTTCTAGATGATCTGAAGAAGTGCTGCTTTGTAATATTGTTTGCACTTATTTCCTTGCATGCAAGGCTGATTAGATGCTAAGGAAAAAATGGCGTTATGCTGTTCTTTGGATTTAGTCATTGCAGACAAAAGGGGCTCATTATTTCAAGAACATCTGCTCCCGTTTGTTCCAGTGAATTTAACTGCACTCATTTAAAGCGTCAGCATTGCTATGTATGCTTGTGAATGAAGTTAATAAAAAGTTTTGTGAAAAGGCAGAAATGCGGGTTTGTTTTTTGTTTGCAAAATGAATTTTATGAAATAATACAGGTCGTTTCAGCGACTTGATAACTCCGCACAATAATCTTCAAACAATAAGGACCGTCAACACAAAAATCAAGCCATAACATTAGCAACAAAGTATTTGCTTCATCATAGAGCTTTTTAAAAAAATCAATGCATGCTTGGAACTCCTCCGGAGCACTTAGAGGTGACATAATTAGAACAATGACACACAAGTACCTAAATTTTATGGCCAGAAGTGCTCCCACTTTCACCCAATATCCAGATAAAGCAATAGAATAACTTCAGTCAGAGACAGCTTTATTTCTGCTGCAATAAAGGCTAATAGGTGGTTACCAGTCACAAAATACCAATAACACAGAGAAAACGCCTTTAGGTCAAAATATAAAACATGACTATTTCTTATTTCTTGTGTTTTTGTTCTTTCTTAACTGACCATTTTTTTTTTAGTTTAAATTTCTTGAGGCTCACAGCCAGAGATGAGGGATAAATAAACCATTGCTGCAGAACCTTAACTCGCGAATGAAAAACAAACTACAGTTTAATTTTAAATACAACTCATCCATCCATTCATGGACAGACTCCCCACTGTCCCCATGTCATGACAGTATAATAAGAGACTGATAATCTGTGAAAAGATCCCCTGCACTGTCTGAAGAAAAGCATGGCTACCAGTCAAAAACAGTCCGTCAACCTCGTGTATGCGCTGCTAAATGGGCTAGTTGCAAAGAAACAACTTACTGTTTCAGGAAAATTGTTTATCTGTCATCAGTGACCATGTTAACTAGCCTGAGCATTCATGCTTCGCTCTACTGATGGGGAAAGCTGTAGTGTAGCAGAGAGCAAGGGCGAAGGCTTGAGGGTATTTGTGAGCAGCAGGTATACAATCATGACTGACAGCACTAAGACCCTCCTCCTGGCTCTGATTTGTTGTTAGCACTGGGAGCACTGCAAGAAGGCAGAGGAGCAACATTTTTTCACAGATCATCTGTCTCGCTATATTGTCATCATTACATTGTGACAGTATAGCAATTTTTATAAAAGTTGCATACTGCAGCTATAATAACTTACTGTGACAATAAAAACTTTCTCTACACTGTTGCTTGTGAATAAGACATGAAACAGCTATGGTACTGAGCTACTGATCAACAAGAAAAGCTTAATATGCATTAAGACAGTAAAGAAAGGTGGTGTCTTTTTATAGCATGTATGTAAATATAAGGTTTTAACATTTTAACATTATGTGGATGCTAAATAATACTTCTAATGTAAACCATTAAATGGCCCTCTTTAATCATACTGCCACCATTAGGCTAATCGGTCCTCTGCCCTGGATCGCAGCGTGAAGATGCATCATCCCACCTCATCAGAAATGGCGTGTAAAATACCACCTGATAACCATATCCAAATATCTTGTTTAATGGACTGATGCATGAACGAACAGGCACAGACAAATATGAAAAAGAGGCAGACTAAATGGAAGAGACACACAAAGTACACAAAAACACTCTGCACGTGTACACACAGCACAAGGTTAAACAGGGGTGAGAGAGACTGGCTTCCATTTTGCTGTGTTCCATTTGTGGCAGATTGAGTCTTGAAGTGCGCTCTAAGCAGGCCTGCAGCACACTGGTTTGAATTACTTCACATTAAAGTCTTTTCAGCTTCACCGCCGCCTGCAGACTGCAATCGTGTATTGATGTGTGTAAGGACTATACTGGACTGATTACCCTGCAGTCAGCACGTTTTGTCTTAAAGATGTATCCATATAAGGTGATATATATTATATATGTATGTACTAGATAGATTGGGAGATGTTCTGGATGTTACCATAATCAGAAGAGAATAGTCTGAAGGTTAACAAGTCCTTTGCCGCCTGCTTTTCGTAGAAGCTGTGGCAGTGATGACTCATCATGTTATGTGATAGTTTGTGTGATAGCTCTTTTATTTCTGTTCTCCAGCTGCAGCCCTTTATCTGGTAGTACAACAACCGCCAGCTATCTCCAGGGCCCTGTGCTCGAAGTGTGCAAAAAGGAAGTTCTGTTAGGAAGTACTGGAAGTTGCACACAGCACAGTAGACCTCAGGTCTGCCTGAAAATGTTTATAGAAATCATAAGTTGAAGTGAATTTTTAAGTGAACTTTACACTATTTTTTGTTCTTTGTTTCCTGAATGTCTTATCAAGGCAGTATTTTCATCTCATATGCACAAGAAAGCTAAACTAAAATAAACAAAAAGGATCAGAGAAAGAGCAATTCTTTAAAGATAATCTTAGATTAATCCTTAATCTGTTTCTGAGATTTCTCTGCTTTTGGTAGACTGTAATTTTTTCAGAGATTTTTATATTCCTTTTAGGTTTGAATACATTATTAGTCTATTTAAGTTCTGGAGCCAGTTTATACTATCATCTACTTTATAGTAACTTGTAAGGTTAGTCAGAGTTTCTGTGTCCGGCAAGAACTGCATTAACCTAAATTACATAAACATGTTCACTAAAACTAGCACAAACTAACAGGACAATTAAATTGTCATTTAAAAGTCTATTTTGCTACACTGAATACTTCCACAACTTTCCCTTTTCTTTTCAGGACCTCAACCTACACAGCTTTTTTGTATTGTTTGTTGTGTAGCTTCAAGACATATGTGCAAATTTTTAAGTCAATTAATGAAGATTAAAAACTCCAAAAATAAACCAAAATTAGTGATGTACCCACAATATAACATATAACTGGAATATCTGACTGTACGTTTAATTTGATAAAACTCATTGCTTTTTATGGTTGTTTTTGGTGCAAATATTTTAATTTTGTATGTTTTCTAAACAAAAGCAAATACATGTTAATTTTGCTGTTTATATTTATGTAATCATAATAGCAGTCACAGACTGGCGACCTGTCTAGGGTGTACAGATTTTTTTTTTCTGTAAAAAGGTCAGATTTGGGCCATTCAGACAGCCATGAAAAAGTTGGATATGGCTTGCATATGGGGAAAAAAATGTACATTTGGATCACATTCCTGCCGTGTAAACGCAGCCAAAGCAGCATTGTTACAGCAGTGACAGAATTGACTTTAAACCAACTGACCCTTCAGGTTGCTGTAGATAGTTCTTCATGGCTTTAACCTGCTGGAAGTGACAAGACATATCTGTTGCCAACACCATCTCGATCACCAAAGCCCGCAGCTCTCTGCGAAAGACATGGGAGAAAAAAATAACGAGTTACAAGCTATTTAATCAATGTTAAACTAGCAGGTTCTAAAGGGTTAAGTATTCCAAAAAAAGTTATTAAAATAAATAATGGCTATTTATAGTAACGAGTCCTGACTTGAGTACAAATGGGATCAGGTGAATTCAATCATTGAACTTTGAGGATAACTAGCTGCATTTATGTCAAACATAGTTGACGTGGGGCTTTAGATTGGTGGATGATGGCTTTCTTTCAATCTTTCTCAGTGGGGTTTTTCATTCCTTTTACAATCATTTAAGCACATTAGCGCTACGGGAAACGGACCTCCAGTCATCCTTGGAGAGGTTGTAGAGGATGTTCATTTCGTCGTCGTCCTGCAGTAGGCGGTAGGCTGCGCTGACGTGATGACTCTCCAACACTGAGCGATCGTTGTAGAGGATGGCTGTGTCTGACCTTACAGATGAAGAAAACGTAAAACGTCTGTGTTTGACTGGAAGTTGTGTAGGTATCAAAAACACCTGAGAAATTAATACATATTAATTCACTCTGTCAAGAGTATCATTCAACGTCAGATTAAACATGACCAACCTTTATATAAACTTTTGGAAAATATTCACTTTGGATGATGAAAATACTGCCTCTAAAATAAAGTTATTGTAAAATTACTTTCATTCTTTTCTCATCCTCCTTGTAAATTTAGATCAACGTTTGCCCAATATACAAAGTAATATTCTTTAAAATTAGTATTAAACTTACATGATACATCAGAATGTTGTAGAATTTACAAAATTTCTAGGAGAAGTTAAAGATCTTTTTTGTGTATTTTGACCTTTTCCAAGTTTTGTCATCTTACAACCCAAGAGTGTTTTCTTGGGAATGTGTGTGACACAACTGTAGTGAACAAATATAGTGTATAATTGTGAAGTTAAAGTTGGTACAAACAAAAATCTGTTGTGTCGTGGTGGTAATCTGACAAAATGTGAACAAGTTCACAGATGTGGGTACTTTTAAAAAGCACTATGCAAGCCAGTGTTTCTTCCAGTTTTAAACTTTCTGGAATTATAAAGTAAAAGCTGAACATTTACAAAAAGCTTCAACTTTTGAGTTTGTCTACAAATCCATCCTGTTATTATTGCACTGCGGGCGATCACAGTATGAATGTAAAGCCCCCTTGCTGTAAATGAAATCATTGATCGAGTGAGTCAGCGCCATGCATTTTTGATTTTATCATCCATTACCTTGTCTGGATATGGAAGTTGTTTGTGGTCCCTGTGTGCTCGTAGTCGTGCACCGCAGCCGCAAAGATCATGGCGAAGATCTCTAGTTCAGTCAACCAATGCTGGAAGAGGAGAAAAGGAGATGTGACGGAGGCAAAGAACAAAATGTCAAGAAAATCATACAGCAGAGGAGTACAGAAAGAAAGTCAGAAAGATGGAAAAGTTGAGGCATTTGACAGGCAAGAAAGATGAGGAAGTAATGAATACAAGAGAAAAGAATGGACAGAGATTAGGCAAGAGAAATGAGAATCTAGTGATGTGGAATGCAGGGAACGGCACATTAGGCCATAAAGATATTATGGAGGAATATGATATAAAAGATTCAGAGAAGAATTTGGCATGAGGAATACATTAGCATCAGGAATGAAAGCAAACAAATGGGAAAAAGGAGGTACCAAAAAGGTTAGGAAAGCAAAAAGAGAGAACTCCAGATAAGATAAGGTCTATTGGGAAACAGCGTCCTATAAGCCTCCCTCCCACTGTTCTTTCTCTCACCGTCGCTCTGGTTTTCACAACGTATAAATATAAATAAAAAGGTCATGCTCTCTGTTATTCTTTTACGAGTTAATGCTATCAAAAGGTCACAGAACACACCAGGCTTTCAATTTCATAGGTCAAGTTCAGACCTTTTTAAGTGCAGTTTCTGAGTACAGCAAACATCAAAAGAAAGGATCACATGTATTACGCATAAGCAATAAGCAAGCAATCAATTTTTAACTCCAATACATAAATTCCAGGTTTGTCAAGTAAAATCCCAAACAACATATGCTGCATGAAGCTGTAGATTTCTCATAGTATGTAGCAGAGGTGTGCCGATCGATCGGCCACCGATCATAATCGGCCGATTTCCATGAAAAAGTGTGTGATTGGTGATCGCCGATCACGGTCTCTTGTTGCCGATCACACAAACCGATCACCTGCATCTCATTTCGCAGCCTGCCTGTGCAGCTGGTCTCCTCCTTCCTTCACACTGCGCAAACGCGCAGCAACAAATCCTAAGCGATGTGGAACTATAACGCACTGAGTGAATGGGGAAGTTTGCGTGTTGCAGCGGAAAATTGAAGCACGTGGGGTGAAGCACGTCAAAATGCATCAACATGACGAATCTAATATGGCATAAAAACAATGGCATACTTGAGGAGTTTGGCTACATCGAGGCTCACTGCAGTTAAAAAGACATATGGAGGTTCAGATAGCAGGTAAAGCAGCGCACAGCTACAAACACTCACCCGGATTAGCATGACGGTCAGAAAGCTAAACAAATAACCCGCAAAATTATTTAAGTCTTTGAGCTGGTAAGACGCTGGTTCTGCTCTCGCTGTTGAACCGCTGCTACACGCTACAGATGGTAATATTTCACAGACGGACCGCCTCTTCCGCTCCACCTGGTAGTGACTCTCACACCAAACCTCTGCTTAAAGCTGCAGCATCTAACTTAAAAAAAAATAAAATTTCACATACGTATTAAAACTTTCGCTGTCCTAACATGAGACAGATAATCTCTGAAAATCAGCTAGCCACCATGCTACCAGGAAGTTTTCATTCAGTAACTCAGGATTGTTTATTATAATGGATCCTGTATTTGCCTTTGAATGTTAAGTTTTATACTTGAATTTCTTTGGCAATGTTGAGAAGTTTTATTTTGACTCTTTGCATTATTTAACCTCTTCAGAGCCTTCATATGTTTTCAGTCTGTTGAAGATAGTATTACTGATAGCAGTACAATTTACACAATGCCTGTTTTGTTTTTTTCTTGGAAAAAGTTATTAAAAACAAGTTTTTGTCTAAATTAAGGTGAATTCATGGTTCCTTTTTCCACATAATGTAACCGGTAGTGCTTATGATTAAAAAAATTATAATTATGTAATCGGTATCGGTGATCGGTATTGGTGATCGGCCCGCATGGGTGATCGGACTCGGAATTGGCAGGAAAAAACCTGATCTGCACATCTCTAGTATGTAGTCATAGTCAATATGAGGCTCATGAGTCAGACGGAAAGTCTCCTTTAAAAATAAAAATGTATTTTGTTGTATATTATTAAATGTATGCATCTTTGTAACGAAAACTACATTTTGTATCAATCTGATATAATATTCTAAACTGAATGGTATGTTTTCATTAGATGTGAGCATAAAAATCATCATAATTAGCAAAAATAAAGACTTGGAAACGGGAGTCTGTGTGTAAGCTTCTATCACACTGTTGCCATTTACGATGGCATTTGTTGGAAATGAAGGCTCTCCTGTTGAACATTAAGTCCAGGCATGTCTTTGAAGTCCGTCTCTCAGATTGGCTGCACTGCTGTTTTGTGTAGTGTGTGTCCTGAGATAATGAGTACATCACAGTACCGGCGTCACCGTCTTGAATTTTTTTATATTTAATAATTAACTGACTATTTCAAGATGAAATATTTAACATTTTTATGAGTGGTTCAAAGTGATCAAATCATTTCTAGCTGCACTAATTTGAAATTAGGTGGAGCAGCTGTCACTTGGAACTTCAAACATTCGGCATGTAGAGGAGAAGAATCTTTGAGTCCAGACAGAGCATCTGCAGAGTGTAGCATGAGACGAGGTCAAGTTCAAAATTTGACCATTCTTTCAACATTTGAGGAGCGTGTGCATAAATTGTGTAGCAGCGGGACATGCATGCAATGCAGGTGAAATTTTAAGAGGTGTGACAATCATGCTATATAATTTGTTGACATGTCTAAACAAATCCGTGGCAACATATACTGCAATATGATTTGTAGGATAAAATACCAGGCAGCTATTCCCTTCATTTTAAACCTTTGTCAATTTAAATCCCCAATTTGTAGTTTTGTACCGTCACGTTGTCTCTTCCGTCTTTCTTCAAATTTAACTGCCTGCAGTATTTTACCGTTTCTATTTATTCTAGTTATAATGTCTATCTAGACTAGTTGTTTAACATGAAATGTGACAGATTACGACTCCTAATCAAGCCAAAATAAATCTAAATAACCTTCTCTTCTCAGAGTCATAAAACAATTTTTTTTCTAGATGAGTGAACATTGAGGCATGTATGGTATATTACACCCTATCACAAATATTTTCATTTCAAATCAAACTTTAAGTCTTAACATTTGAGAAATAAACAAAACTGTAAAATAAAAAAAAATGGTAAAGAGGTGAATAGACCAGCAACCATCTGACACACCCTCGTTTAGTGTGTGCAAGTGTTTACTTTCATTTTGTAGGATTAGCTGGATCCAGTGAGTGTATGAAATATGAAAGACACAATGGTGAGTGGGCAATTCCTCCGAGGCGAGCATTCATGACTGCACTCACACACCCAGGGAGGGGATTTAGCTCAGGGAGCCAGGTCGATACTGGTGACTAATCAACAGTGGGTGATGGGGTCATTAAGAACAGGGTGGGGACAGAATGGTCAATCCACTGCTCTGTAACTCTTCATAAACCAGTTTTATGAATGACCTGTTGATTGTTGATTTAGATGAGTCTGGAGGGTTTTTTAAAAATGATAAATGCTGCTCTCCTGCTCTTCCAGGAGCCTGTGGTCGGGGAATGAACGTGACTTTACTCCACAAGGCAGAGCCCAGAGAAACACATCGTGTTGGCAGCTGTCGCAGCCACCTTATTAAGGTGATTAAGTAAAAACAGTGGGAGTGGGGGTGGCATTCTCTTTGGAAAATCATAGACTTTGAAGTCAGGGTTGTGTTTTTCATTTTGAAATGAATGTTATGTCACATGTGCCCTCAAGTTACTTATGTGAGAAGCTAAATAATGTAGGTCAGAACATGTTACCAAAATTTTTTTAAAATAAAAAACATGTGAAAATGTAGTCATCTTAAAAGAAAGGAGTTTTCATTTTCTTTTCTTGAAGTGACCATACATTTTCAGGATAAATAGTAAACTACAATTTTATGGCAAAAAACCCCCCCCAAAAAACTGAATTATTTGTCAGGGTAAAACATGCTCTCATCTAGCTATGTAATTTTTATCTGCTTAGAAACTGAATGTCAGGAAAAGCTGCAATTAGGCTGGCATACGTCAGCTGACAGAGATGTTCTGAATATCAATGGGATAAAATCCCTTTCATTTTACAGACTTAGCTTCAGTCCAATGCGCTTTCCCCGTTGGAACTCAACCTCAACACTCAACTTGTTTCTGTAGATGCTCAGAGCTTAGACAAATTATGCAATCTAAGCCGCATGTTTCCTACTCACCACCATGCCAGTCTTGAGAAGCAGGTAGTGTACAGTCTGGGTTACATCAGCAGCATGGATCAGGTTGTGGTAGGGATTTTTATGTTTGCTATATCCCACTTCCAGGGCTTCCACGAATGACACCACCGCAGAGATCGGAATCTGAAAAGTGCAAAATCGAAAGAGTCTGTCAGTTACTAACACTTAGAGCAAATCCTAAAGCTAAGTTGCGACTTAATGGGTGCAGCATCGGAAACCGATGTCATAAAATCATCCATCAGAATCACTTGGGTTACAGAATCTTATGATTGCATATTCATATCTGCTTTACAGCCTGTGTCATTTACTGCCAGATGCTATCAGTACCAGTGGATTGTCATAAGCTATTAGATGCTGCGGAAAATGAGCTGCACAACTATTAAAAGCAGATGAAGTGTGTCTAAACCCCACCATAAAATTATCATTGCTGGAATAAAACAACATAAACTTGGTCTTAAGGGACTCAAATTGTGTGTCTGCTTTCATCAATTTGGAAAAGTAGAAGGTTCTTGTCAGGATTGAAGAGGGCTTCTTTAACCTTGTTTTAATGGCATGAAAACATCAATGACCCGTGATGCGGAAAAGTTACATCTTTGAGAGGTTACCTTGAAGCGGCTTATGAGATCATATCTTGTGAGCAACTCATAGAATATAAATTTAAGAGCGTGATCCCCGCTGGCCTCATTTAGGGCAAACACATCAAACGACCATTTGTCAACATTCTGTGAGGGAGAGAAAAAAAAAAGAATAAATCAAAAAATTAAATGGTAACTCTCAAGCAGTATGCAGCAATTTATAAAAGTGTTATTACTTTATGGGACAGGCCAAAACAAAGCATAACTGTAAAGTGAAGGGAAAAGGATATCTCATTTTTACATTTAGCTCCCATTCACTAAATAACATTTAGAGAAACCAACTATCTTCAGAAACCATCTAATTGTTTGTATATTTTCCTCTAAGTTCAAATACAATTTCAATAGAAATATTTACTGGGCAAGTATCATGAAAAATAAGCTTAGACAAGTCACACATGAAGTTGTGGAGTCATTTATAGCAGGTGGTGCGCAAAACTTTGTCAATATTCTGCTACTGTCAAAAGAAATACATACAAAGGCATATGTTTTTTAAGTCATTAAAAACATGGCACACTATGACTCTCCAACTACTTCTGGTCTTCTTCGTGGTTTGCGCCAGTGGCGACATCTGGTTGTTGATCATGTGACTCGTGATGCAAAAAAAGTGTTTCCATTGCAGTTTTGTGAAATGAACAAATTTCAATGTGGCTGAAAAAGCACCTCATCTTGACACCAAAACATTTTATCCAAAAACAACCAACAGTATTCTTGAAATTGGTGTGCTTCCACTAAGCAAACTTATTTTAAAATTGTGCAATTATATTGTCAATGGAAACACAGTTATTGAACCTAAAAATAAAGGCAGAGCTACCATGGAATATGGATAAGAGCTTATGTATGTGTGAGAAATGCCAGCATATTCACTACGAGTGTAAAAAAAACTGTTGTTCACTGGTGCTTTCCTTCCAATCACACTGAGTTTGGAGTATGCAGTGTAAAAACAATTGTTTCTCTAAGCTGGTCGACATTGCCCAGAACACAAACAGGTACCGTCCTAGCAAAGTGTGGTTCTTTAAAACTTGACTTCATGAGAGCTGAATGCATACCAAACTGTGCATGATATATAATGTGAAAACCTTGTACCCTTTTAATCCATTTCATACTCGGCTACTAACTGAGATGTTCTGTTACATAAAATTCTTAAAAAAAGAAAATACATTTAGGTTTCTTGTTGCAAAATGTGGAAAGGCGCAGTGGTATGAATGCTTTTGAAAGCCATTGTAAATGTACCTATTTATAAGTAACAAACATAAAATTAATTATTCAAATAGTTTACACTGCATGAGTTTTTTTCCCTTTTTGCTTTTGTATGCATATGGTAATACCTTAAGAACAGATATGACAGATGCAGGGTAGCTGAGCCCCACCATATTGGAGGTGCGCCGGTACATCCTGTTTGGATGAGATAAAGACATCAAATACAGAGCCTTGCTGAGAGTAAATATCTTAAGAAAACACAGTGCCCCTAAACCACAGCTTGGGACGTTCCCCCACCACGACTAAACCTTCAACTAATCGCAACTCAGACCGAAAGAGTGATAAAAGAAATAGTAATTTGCAAATGAATGAATACTGCTGCAGGTTTTTCCACATGAAAAAAAAACAGGTTTGTAGTACTAGGAGGTTGGAGTATTGTTTACAGTGATCAAAAATGACAAAATAAAAAGTGTTGTTTTCCATTAAATTAGTAATGACATTCAGTAAAAAGCTGTGTAGTCCAGTAAGTCAATCTTTTGTTCATTATTATAAGATATGATGTAAACCAATAGAACTGACAATTTTTTTTATCTCAAAAAGTTAAATCCCATTAAAAATCTAAATAAATACAGACAACTTAGACTGCAACACAGTTTCCCCTTTGTTACACTTATTTTCCCACTGTTACCTTATAGAAACAGCGGAGTGCCTTCTGAGAACATAAATGAAGAATGATTATAGCTTGCATGGTTTTGCATGTTACTGTGTGATGAAGCTCCACCTTGGAAAGAGAGCTGGCTGTCTACTAGGGATTTGCCAGGTTTGTCAAGGCTTTAATAATGCATCATTGTCTAAGGTGATGCTGCACTGTGCTGCAGACATCTCAAATACAACACTTTTCAAAGATAAAAGGTTTCATACTTCATAGTAATCATACTGTACAAGAAGTACAAATGTCCTGGGACATATCTCATAGCTTACTCCCACGACACTTTAATTGTCACACACCAAACACTAAAAACATTCTGGCCAGATTATGTGTCAAGAACAGAATCCCAAAAACTCCCAAAGGGACCAAGAACAGAATGACACCAATTGGTTTTTGAAGCCCTGGGAGAAAGGAAACATTTCTCTGTTCTTGCATAATGTTCATGGTCCTTTAGTCTCCCTGTGTTGTATTGGATCCAGTCCCTTCAAATGCTGCTACCAATAGTAAACATCCTCTTCTGTACATGTGGTAAATTGGTTTCATTCAGCATCTTCTCACACTTACTATGGGATTTTCTTCTTTATTGGCGCCTCCTGTATACATGAAGATTGAGTTTTCAGTGTGCGTGTGTATTTGTCTGTCTTACCTTGCTTAAGAAATTGTATGACTCGAAAATAAGTCAAAAAGCATCTTTTTAGCTCTGTTTTTAACCATGCTCGGGATGTTATTTTAGTTTATAAGTACCAATATTTTTGCTGAATTTTCAAATTAAATTCTAGCGAGGATGTAAATAAATCAAACTCCGCTGAAACCGTATCAGTTTAAAAAATATATCCATTGTAACATACTTCAATCCTTTTCAATATTCTTGTGTTTTTCTGGTTATTTATGCTGGCCTTTTTTTTAATTAGTTTGACTAATCACCTTTTTACTTTTATTTTCAGCTATTCTTCCTGCCTGACATTTGGATTCTGCTCCATTGTTATATACAAGGTGACATAAGTTAAAAAAAAAAAAAACTTTAGCAAATCTTTACAACATGCAGGTGTAATAAATGTACTTTTTCTAAACAACATTGCTCATATCTCAGAACGTATGACATATTTTAAATGGAAGCATGTAAATTCATAATAAAATTAACATACAGAGCAGACTGACTGATTAGCATAAAGCCAATAAAGCTTTACTACTCAAAATCAAATAGTAAATTTCACCTACAGTTAGAAAGTTCATGAATTATGTCCTTACTCATGTTTTATGCAGAACCAAATTAAAGATGTTGATAGAATTTCTTTACCTCCCTCCAGGCAGCTTTTGTCTGGGCTCGCAAGTGATAGATTTGCAGCTCCAAGTGACTGCCCATGTAAATTATTTATGATCTGCAATTGCACGGTTATTTGAGGTTGTGAAAATGCTTTATTACATCATGCAAACTTTACCTCTCGACAAAAATTCCAGCCTGCACGGCGTGGACGATGCTCCGGAAACGGGGCTTTTCTTCATTCCGCCGGAGCATTAGGCCCATCTGCCTGGTGAAGGTGGAGGCCAGCCAGTCTCGCACCTCCGAAGGCACAGACTCTGACTGGATGTCACTGAGCTCATCTTCTGTGTCCACCAATCGCCTGGATGAGGAGATGGAAGTATAAGATGGAAAGGATTTTTAAAAGAAAGAAGATCAGCTATATGAAGATGAAAGGTGAGAGATTCACTGTGGATAAGACATAAGTCCTACACCTGTCAATCAAATATATGGCCTGTTATGTCATATATTTGATAAATCCAAAACATCACAGAAACCCCATAAGGCTTCATACAAATCCTATTGGGTGACATAATTCTTAATAGCTTTACTAACGTGTCCAGGATCAAAAACAAAGCCTGTTTACGTTCCGAAAAAGCATTCACATCCCTCCGATAACGATGGTACTACATGAACCCTGCACTTGATAGTCCATCATCCTTTCTCCTGGACTGGAGTCAGCCCATCGCTGACCCTAATCTGTTTGAATCTAGATGATGAGAGGTTTACATAATTCCCAAAGCCTGGTCAAAGCTCATATTTTGAACTGTCACTCAACTATTGACATTTATAGGCCAAGTTTATTTTCTAACTTCAATTATATCTAAAACAGATTTATAAATATGCAGCCAAATTTGCTTTGCTGTCAGTCATTTAAATGCAAGGTCTTGTTAAAAGTACATACCAGCTGCCCACGTTAGCCATGCAGACATTCGGTGGTGGAAGAATTGAAAAAAAAAAAGGTAACAAAAAAACTTTAACAACATGTGATAGACACACACAGCTCCAAAATAACTAAATACTACTAAATGCTATGTCTGGTAAACAACCAAGTCTTGGTTTCCACTTAGTTTGACTTATTTTATTGTAATAATAATAAACGTAGAACACGAATGAGAAGAAAAAATAAAATAAATAAATTATAAATAAAATTATGAGAAAAAGAAATGAAGAAACTGTAACCACAGTGAAAAACTAAATATTTCAAGTCAATTTTTAATTGCACGGTTTAGTTTTGCAGGTTTTGGTAAAAAGATGTGTATTTCTGTTGTTATCAAAGAATTAAGCATACCAAAACTCAGTCTCTTCTACAATATTAATGTTCTTCTTACCTTGTCTCCTCAATGTAAACCGATTCAAGCACCGATGCTGCATACTCCAGGTTTTTCTTGAGGTCAGCAAGGGAAGCTTCTCCTCTCTCCAGTTGCTTCACCAGACATCGTAATCTAAAACAGAGATCCAGCAGTCACTGAATAAATGGGATTATGCTTCTGTTTTACTGACATGACAAATTAATTGTAACTGATATTGGATTAATCTTGTTTGCACCAAGAAATTCTTTGTCTTGTCAAAATACAGCTTTCTTTGTTGAAAAAAGTAAAACCCAATAAAATCAACAAAAGATGTCACAATATGGCCACCTATATTGGTCACTTTGTGCTTGGTTAACTATAATCTACATGAATGCCACTAAAGATGACTATATTCACACTCAAGCATGGGTTTGAGTGATACAGCGAAAGTGAAGTTGACAATAATTTGCCACAAAAATTCAATCTAGCATAGTTTTTCTTATTCGTTTTAATTTTTATTATCTTGCCCTTCTGAGCATACTGTATTCAAGTCTGTGAATTTATGAATTTTAATATTTTAAAGTATTGTGCACCTGGTCACTATTAATCATGTCAATAGTGATCAACTACTAACATTGTGTTTGACAAGAAAGCAAACTCATCAACGTGACCAAATC
This sequence comes from Poecilia reticulata, assembly GCF_904066995.2. NCBI lineage: Eukaryota > Metazoa > Chordata > Actinopteri > Cyprinodontiformes > Poeciliidae > Poecilia > Poecilia reticulata. The sequence continues at coordinate 20,217,977 of NC_088846.1, forward strand.
TACCTTATTGTGTATATATAAGGTTGATTAATTAAACTATATCTCATTCTCTTTTAAAAGGAATGGCTCTGCGAGCTGTCTAGAATAACCCATTTTGTTTCTTCTATGATGGCTGCTACTTTAACATGTTCAGGTGGTTTTACTCTGTCCATTATGTCAAACAAAAATTTTCCTCAAAGAAGCATTATGACTTTTTAAACACAATATCATCAAAATATCCAGCAGAGAGTGACTCATTCCTATACATGTCCAAACATTGAAGCACCACGAGCTCCTGCGCATTAGCTTCTGACACTGACAAGCTCCATTTGTAAAAATACCTGCAAAACTAGGTCAGTGTCACTGATTTTTACCCGCATCTGCTTTGCATCCAAATTAGCATATTTTAAGGACTGAACTAGTTATTTATAAATCCATTTTCTGAAATATAGCTTTGATATTTTAGCTAAAAAACATTCAGTGTTAATGTTCAGTTAAATTTTTGTTAAACTGCAGGACATTTTCTTATCATTTCCTTGTAAAAATGTATTCAGTACAAGAGAGATTGAAGCGTGTAACCATATTTCTACACCATAGTTACATTCAAAACCTTAAATGTGTTTTTTTCTGTATTGGAGTGTTATGTTACCACATACATTGTATGTGTGCATGCATATGCATATATATATTACATCATTTGTAACAGTAAAAAAGTGTGGTGTAAAAAAGTGTTGCTTCGGTATTTATCTTTCAGCTGTGCCCATCTGTTATCTGTGTCATTTAATTAATTGGGTTCGTTTTAGTTCTAGTCACAATTTAATATTTATGCTAAACATAAGCATTACGTTAAAAGCAGTGTTTGATTTTTATTAGTGAAAAATGATATATACATAAAATATGTAAAAAAGCTAAATCATATAGAAATCACTGAAAATATCAAATATAAGCTTATAATATGTCTGGCATAATAAACTTTCTTCTTATATTCAACGCCAAAAATCTAATTAAAAGTGGTTGCTTCAATTAGCACACTGTCACCTCTTGCTCTACGCCACCTGTTGCTCTGTAGGTAGTGAATGAATGCCCTGAGAGGTTACAGTTGATGATGAATTTTTAAAAGGAGCTGCGGGTGATTTCCGATGCATTCATTGATCACTTACATTCCCTCAAAGCACCTGCCCACTCTCGCTACCAACCAAGAAATAACAACAACTTGAGTAGTAGGAGGTCTTAAAACCTTATCCGAGTGTAAATAGCATCTCTGCTCATCTAGGATATTCTGGATAAAGAAAACATAACATATATTGAACATCACAAGAACTGTTTACCATTTAAATGTTGAAACAAAAGACTGATGACGTTGATGGGCATGTTATATTTTGCTCTTTCTGCAATTTGAAGGATAATGTATCTAAATGTGTTAATTTGCTCATAAACAGCAGCTCTATGCATGGATTGCTTTAACTTATCATAAGCAAGTGAATATAAAACTGTAACACTACAATTGTTGTGCTTATTAGTTGGATGCCACTAATGATGGCTCTTAAGAACAGCTATGTTCTAGTAATGTTCACTCCTTGTGTAGAAAAACAGAGAAAATGCAACATTACATGTTCTTGAACAAATCGCATAATGGCGCAAAATGAATAATTTGCTGTGTGGCTTGTCAATTTGTTTTGACTTTCTATCTTGAAGGAGCGGCTGTTTGAAAGGTAATATTGAAAAAAAATAAATTGTCTCTCTCACAACAGCCTGGACAGGATGTCCAACCAATTATTTGTTCAATGAATTTATTATTCAGTAGACTTTAGGCATCCAGGAAAGCTTTCTTGTGAGTGATTGCTTTTTGTGAGAGAACAAAACAAAAAAAAGAAATGTTTTGTACTGTAGATTGAAGGCCAAAAAGTGATGTTTGACAGACCAATTAAAAAAAAATAACTTGGTGAAGTAAGTACTCTGTTAAAATATGATTAAAATAACAGAGGCAGCAGTGAGGAGCTTACCTCCAGGATTGTCAATAAATGACAATGCCAACAAAACAAAATCAGCCCATTTTACCTGCTGCCGTTGCCAATGGAGGCAATGTACTGTGCTAATACTACGGGTCAGGGCCAAAGTAACTCCTGGGCACAAAGCCATTTGAAATATTCAGTGCCTGAAAAAAAAATGTGATTGCCTAGCAGGAATTCAGCTTTTCTTTGGCTAAACGCTTGAACTGAATTAGAGTTTTTTCAATTAAATCCACCAAACAGCTCAGTGTCCGATCCCCACACGTTTTCACTTTATTTTAAGCTTTTACATAAAACTTTAAATATGAAGATCAATCTTCAGGGTTAGATGTAACCTTACATAAAGAGAAATTTTATTCATTCTGGATATTAGTAAGTCTGCCCAGGAAAGCTCAGTGAATTAGTATATCATTAAAAACGCAATTCATTTCAGAAATTAAATTCAAAGAAGGGAAACTGGGTATCTTGTGGATTTGTGGCTAATTTGGAAATTTGATTTTCCTTTTAGAAAATACTATTCAAAGATAAAACAAGTAGCTTTTTTTTTTTTAAAGAAACTGAGAATCAATGTTGAATTGTGTTGTTACACTACAAGATGAATTTGATGAGATTTCCATTGGTCCCCTATTCTATATTAATGTTTGTATGTAAAATTATGAATATTCTTCAATAGTTTCCAAATCCTGTGACAAAGAGTCAAAATTAATGCTTAATTGTTACTGTGCTCATTTTGTATTAAAAAGGCTTTTTGTTATGTTTCCAATTTCTGAGAAACTGAATTTTGACTTTTCATCGGCTATACACCACAAAAATTAAAAATAAGAGAAGTAATTCCAACCACTTCCAACTTGTTGATGATATTCTATTTGACAATTTAGTTGTGTTTGAGTATTTGTGCATGTCAAATATGAGCTAAGGACAATTGTTGTCACTTCATGTCAAACCGCCCTTACTATGCAGGAGTGATATTTAATCGTCAAACAGTGGAGACAGAATTATCAGAGCAAATCGTAGCGAAGACAAAATGAACATACAATTTATGTATGAGCCTTTTGATGGAAATTAATACTGTCCTGAGAATATTGCTCATACATATAGATGAGAAATGGTTGACAGAAGTGAATAATAAAATGTGGATATTGGATTTAGTTTTTCATGTATGGGACTTTCAACACACATGTCAAAAGGGACACGTGTGTCCCTTCACTCCCTCTGCAATGGTTTTGGTGTGTAATTGATGGCTCAAATAGGAAAACAGTCAGTAGTAAGGATGAATATTTGACCTTTTAATTAATAAACAGATTAACTTACAAGAAGTCGGAGACGAACAGCAAATAAAATCCAACGAGTGAGAATAATTCAGAGTGAAATGAATAAACAAAAAGCAAATACCATTAATAGCAGGAAGGATTTCTGATGACTGAAAAGAACCAGAGAACTTTGGGAGGAGTGAGTGCTTCAAGTGAAACAGGTGAGTATTCCTGCTGAATTTGGGACAGATATGAGTGGACATAACTTAAGGACATTGAGGCCAGACAGCAAACTGGCAGAGCCTATGCAAGTATCACATGGGAACATAGAGGAAATAACTAAACAGCACCATCACAGAAAAACACAGATGAGTAAATAGCCAAAAACTAACTATGATTGAACACCAAGTAAACAGACAGAAAAGAATTCACAGAAAAACAAAATGGCAAAAACTTCAACAACTTTCAACTCATGCTAAATATTTTCAAACTGTAGTTTTCATCTCTGCAGACTCACTCTAATACTAATTAAACAGCCCATATCACCTTTTTAGATGCTTACCTGTAATGCAAAATTAACTTTTTGCACATTTGTATAATTCCATGTGGGTCTCAACTGCTTTTAATAACCATCCAAGTGCCTTAAAACCTCACCCATTTGTTTTCTGGCTGGGTGATTGACACAATCACAATTTGCTAGCGCTGCCTTGTTACCTAGCAAGCCCAGCCAAACCCATCCCTTCACCTGGCAACCCAAGCAGAGCTTAAGCTAGCTTTGGTCAGCTGGTTTAAAGCAGTAGGTATTTTTATAAAAAAAGAAATATGCAAAGTCATGTCTCAAATTTTCTTGTCAAATATGCTCACTTTGAGTTTTTGCTCAAGTTGTGCAGAGCAAATAAAGAACATTAGCCTCCAGCTGTCAGCCTAAAGATAGGATTTGTGTTCCTTTGAAAAGATAAAGAGAGAAGAGATTAAAGTTGGAATTCAAATCAAGAGTATTTTTTGCTCACTACACACTGCTTCCAGTCATTTGCCCTAAGCTAACCTTGTCACACAAAAGTATAGAAAAGAGAAAAATGACTGCAGTTTGCTGCTGCTTGGGTCTGGAGGACTTCGACAACGCTCAAACTTTTGTCAACCGCCATGACATCCGGATGAGAGCATGAAATGAAATGAAGGCAAAATAAAGGGTGGTAGGCAGCACCAGTCCCCCCTCCCCCTCATTTAAGAATTACTTTGTACCTTATTTTTTAGAAAGTGGTTGCTGTGCCATTCTGACTTGCATAAAAAATGAGCTAATTTCTGCTTTGAGAAACTGTAGCAACAGGCACAGCCTGCTTTCTATTCAGAACAAAGGGCAGGAGAATAAATGAGACTGGATTGAGCAATGGGGGAATGAGAGCAGAGCCAGGATGCAAAAATTGGTAGCCGCCTGTGTTCCAATGACATTCTAGCCTCCATGGTGAGTAATCAATGGCCTTGGGTCAATGTAATCACCCAGGGAGATTTGGGTGCTTTCAGGAAACACACACACAGGTTTTGGGCTGATAAGCAGAATAAGGCCTGTTAAAACATGATGACTCAAGTAAAGCTAAGACAGCCTCCACGTACTCAGGAGCATCTATTGTCATTTGTGACCTCAGGAGAGAAACTGGTTATCGGTGTAAAAAAAAATAAAATAAAATCAGGCTGCATATACAGCTTTACGAGGCAAACAGAGGTAAAGGAGAAATTACAGACATTGTGAATAACAGAACTGGTGTAAAGCAAATAACAAAAACTAGTGTAGTACTTAGACTGCAGCATTTTCTCAGAATTCAATAGAAGACAGTTTTCCATTTGTTCTGTTTATTAGGTCATTGATGTTCTTTGACAACATGCAAGCCTGGTAATGAAGTAATTATCTGTTATTGATAAAGAGATTACTATCATTAATTATATTATTTGTATATTCTGATTTTAAGTAAATTAGATGGCAAAATTGTATTTTAAATTGTCCATTACTTCCACAATGTAAAACCTAAACTTTTAGGATTGCACTTTCCCCAAAGCTGCTTTGCGTTATTTTGAGTTATTTTAGTGCGAGAGTAAGGCTAGGAATTATCTACTAACTTTTATTGTTGTGTGATAATTTGTCAGATAAATCTTAATTCATTTGTTTGTTTCATTAAGGGAGAAATATTAAGTCTAAACACATGGTTAGGTGAAGCCCTGCAAAAAAATTCAGAAAGGGGATGACAGGGTTTGTTTCCACTTCTGTTCCTTGACTTATTTAAAAGCAGAAATTGAGAACTCTGACTAGAATAAAGTAAAAACAGAGCCAGGTAATAACAGAATAGAACAAAGAGGTAAGGTTCTCTTTTTGGCTATTGAGTGTTTTTGTTTTATTACTTCTTTCCACTGGTGTTGACTAGAATGATGGCAGTGACATGGGCAAGCACTGGCATGATGGGACTAACGGCTAGGATGCTCATAACTCATTTTGCATGGCAGCAATTCTTGGTTTTCATGCAGAGACCAGTAGAACTGCGAGTCCCTGCTGAATACATTTCAGGAGCTTTACAATGATATTTAAATTGTAGATTCTGAGCAAAAGTCTTTGAGTAGGCCACATATAAAGCAACTAATGGAAATCTTCAGAAATGAAACCTGGCCACTTCAAATAAGGTTCTGACAGCTGCTGCAGCTATTAATTATATAAGTCAACATTGAGTAACAAGCTTGGTTACATTCACAAAAGTAGGGAGAGAAGCTATTAAAAAACATCCCAAAAATAAATAGAAATACCCATTTAGTTTATAAGACATTCAATATCTAAAAATAATTCATTCTAAAATGTTAATGGAGTTTCGTCAGTAAAAAAAAGTCAAATCCCTTGATATGTTCTTTTTATTATTTTTATGAGATTATATTGTGACAGTGCATACAGTTAATAAAATTAAAAACATTGTATTGGAAAGAACAGTCCTTTTTAAAATGTAGAAACAAAATCTCTTTTCTTGTAATCATAAGATTTTCAGATAAGTTCACTTTGCTTGTCTGTATCTATAAAAAAGGTAAAAAAGAATGTCAGAAAAATGATTACTTATTATTCAGTGACAAATATTTATTTTATGGTTTAAAAACTGGTGGGTAGAGCAGCTAAAAATTCTAGTCAAGTAAGAATAGCAATTCTTCAATATATTTTTACTCAAGGAAAGCTACAAGAAGCCATAAAAAGAAATACTGAAGTAAGAGTAAAAAACTAATTGGCCATAATCCTTCTCATGTACTAAGTAACAGGCAACAACAGCTGATTAAATTTGTGTGCATATGTAATAAAATAGAAAATAAAGTATGTTCAAATTGGTATTATAAAGCTTAAAATAAATAAAAAAACGAATGAAAATAAATACATATTGTTTTTACAACATAGAACTTTTAAAAAATCTCCTTAGTGGCATTTTTTTAAACTACTGATTGTGGTGACTGTGTTCTTCTTGTGCTTTTACAGGTCATTTTTATGTTTTGCTATTATTGATGCTGATTTCTTGTATTCTGCGTTTTGATGTATTTTTTAAAACTCAACTGTACAACTATTTGGGCACAGTATACAGTACATCCAATGACAAGACATTATATATTGAAATCCATATCACACAGCACGTTGAGCAGAAAGAAAAAACATGAGAACAGTGAGTAGGCCTGTCGCGATAAACGATAAATCAATTAATCAATTAATCGCACGATAAATTAAACCTATGAACCTCATTTTAATTATCGGTTTTATCGTCTCTTCCTGCCTTTTTTTCTTTCTGTTGATGACACTGATTGAAAAAAAGCCTCAGCTCTGTTGCTCTCCATTGACCCTCACTTCCTCATTTCCTTGATGTAATGTCCAGCGCACACAACACGAGTTGTCAGCCGATTGTCAGCCCATAATTTCAAAACCTGAGAGACCACACATTAGCAGACAGAAATCCCAGGTAAAACGGTTCGATCGTGCCGTGTGGTGTCCAGCCACATGGGCACAAAATAATGGCTACAAGTCCAGTTAACTAATTTTAATATCAGGCATTAATCAATGCTTTACTGGAATCTACCTGTGATGCATGTGGCTAGAGTCTGCTTAAAGTCCTGACTGAATGAAAATCATTATAACCTATTTATGTCACGTTAACAAAGAACAGCTGAAAACTTACCGGGTTTATTAACTGAGGTAGCAATTTGGCTCCAACTCCTCCCCTTGTCATTTCTATATTCTTTGGATGAAATGTTGAATAAACAATGTTGTTTCCACATATCGTCTCCAATGTCCGCTGGACTTCGGGTTGCGCCGTGTCAGCTGTTTGGGATTCCCCTCCATTTCCCCTCAGAAAGCGCGGAGGAGAATCTGCGCTTTCTGATTGGCTACCTGTCGTGTTCAGCTTTAAGCTCCTAGTCTAGATCAGAGCGGCCACGACGATCTACCATAACCCACCATACACTACAGGATGATCCGTTACGAAATCACCAGCGACAATCTTAGATCAGCAAATGATCTAAGATAAGAGGAAAATAGGGGTAAAAAAATCGTGTAGTATGAACTACTGCGTTAGGCAGTAGGATGTGTCCATCTTCTCTATCTAAATCTAGAGATGATTGAAGGACAATATAGTTTACAGACTTCATAATCTGCACTCTTTTGGTTGAATGCAGTATTTATTTCCACTTTGGCTTTATCTTGTTTAGTTTTTATTCAAGTACGTTTTTTGTTAATGGAGACTGAGAATCCTTTTTGTTTTTGGTTGTTTTGTTTATTTAGTTTATTAGTTTCAGTCTTATGTGTTCGTTTGAAAATAAAGTGTATCTACTATGGCAGGAAATCGCATGCATTATTAGTCATTTCCATTAAAGTGTCAAAAGGTCTTGAAACAATATCATCATTTATCGCAATAATTTTTTAGACAATTAATCATCCAGCAAAATTTGTTATCGTGACAGGCCTAACAGTGAGGTTTTTGTACAAATAAGAAGTCTGAATTCAACATAAGCTGCAAGCATGTTGGTTTCAGGTGTATTTAGGGAAGTAATGTAAAGGTGGGTACAGTAGCCAGAAATTGTGTTCTGCTAAAACTAGCTTTACTTTGAAATATTATTACTCAAGTAAAGGTAAAAAAGCCCAGCTTCATAAAGCTTACTCAAGTAGGTTAATTGCAAAGGAGTAAATGTAAATAGGAACTACCCACATCTGGTTATAAATACTTTAGTGATTGACAGAGTAACCAGCGAGCGGTTTTAATCTTTTAAAATTCCTTCTCCTTTTGTGTGCTGATAGAAAACATTGGCTAAACGGGTAAACACTATTTGCTTTATCCACAGTGATTGTCGGCGGTTATTTTGTCAAGAGTGAGAACGGTCACAGCAGGTATGTTCAGCATGCTTTAATTCTACTAAAACCTTTCAATAAACTTACAAGTGTTGTTACAGTGCACGACAGTACTCCCCAAGCAATTTCGGTAACTCCTTCAAAAATTTTTCTAATATCATTCTAAACAAAGCCTTTCCTGTGGGAGTTTGCAAATGACAGATGTGACAAGAATGGCGTGGGACAGAAGAAACCTTAAAAAAGATCAGTAGCTGGCTGAATGCAGCCCACTCATGTCAAAGTCTGCCAATCAAATCTGCAAGATGAAGTAAAATATTCTCTGTTATACCATAAGCAATGAAAATAAAGTGAGTGCATTTGTGTGTGTGAAAGAATGAGGCAGTTCCTTGGGTAAAATATATATTTCAAACTGAGTATCACAGGATGGGTATTTTTTAGAGGTGTGCTGATCGATCGGTCACCGATCATAATCGGCCGATTTTCGTGCATGATCGGTGATCATTGGCTCTTGATGCCGATACCGATCACCTGCATCTCATTTCGTAGCCTGCCTGTGCAGCTGGTCTCCTCTTTCCTTCACACTGCGCAAACGCGCAGCAACAAATCCTAAGCGATGTGGAACTATGACGCACTGAGCGAATGGGGACGTTTGCGTGTTGCGGCGGAAAATTGAAGCACGTCAAAATGCATCAACACAACGAATTTAATATGGCATAAAAACAATGCCATACTTGAGGAGTTTGGCTACATCGAGGCTCACTGCAGTAAAAAAGACATATGGACGATCAGACAGCAGGTAAAGCAGCACACAGCTACAAACACTCACCCGGATTAGCATGACGGTCAGAAAGCTAAACAAATAACCCGCAAAATTATTTAAGTCTTCGAGCTGCGATGTAAGACGCTGGTTCTGCTCTCGCTGTTGAACCGCTACTACGCGCTACAGGTAGTAATATTTCACAGATGGAGCGCCGCTTCTGCTCCACCTGGTAGTGACTCTCACACCGAACCCCTGTTTAAAGCTGCAGCATCTAACCTAAAAAAATACATTTTACATACGTATTAAAACTTTCGCTGTCCTAACATGAGACAGAAAATCTCTAAAAACATAATCGATCTCCTCTGCCTCCTCCCTTTTCTGCATAATTACTCTGCTCAGTCAGAAACAGCCACTCGGAACTAGCAGTAATCAGCTAGCCGCCATGCTATCAGGACGTTTTCATTCAGTAACTCAGGATTGTTTATTGTAATGGAACCTGCATTTGCCTTTGAATGTTAAGTTTTATAATTGAATTTTTTGGCAATGTTGAGAGGTTTTATTTTGGCTCTGCATTATTTAGCCTCTTCAGAGCCTTCATATGTTATCAGTCTGTTAAAGACAGTATTACCGATAGCAGTACAATTTGCACAATGCCTGTTTTGTTTAGTTTTCTTCTTGGAAAAAGTTATTAAAAACTAGTTTTTGTCTAAATTAATGTCCCACATAATGTAACCGGTAGTGTTACATTAGGTAGTGTTTATGATAAAAAAAATAAATAAATTATCTGATCGGTATCGGTGAATGGCCCTCATGGGTGATCGGTATCGGCAGGAAAAAACCTGATCGGCACATCTCTAGTATTTTTGAAATGGAACACAAAAATACTATGGTTATCCCATGTCTATGAAACAGTGCTGTAGGTGCAAAGTGAGATTATACATGTTTTATAAATACCTTAATATGTTCACTAGTTATTGATGCAGTTACTTTTTCTTTTAAAATCATAAATTTTAGACATAACAAAGACACAACAACGAGAAAGAAAGATAACTTCAAATTCCTCCAGGACCATTTTGTCTTTTTTTGTTGGTAAAATATTTTTGCCATTTCTGATCTGCAGTTCATAGGAAGGAAAATATGGCAAACAAGGCAAAACAAAAATAAAATGAAACCAGATGACAGAACAGGAGATTTTAAAAGGAATGTTTGAAGATACAAGCAGAACCAAGAGATTTGGCAGAGCAAAAATACTAAATTATTAATTCAACGCAGAATGTTGAACATTCTGGGATCTCTGTGACAAAGTAAATGCAATTGTGCTAAATATCTATACTCCTGTGGAGATAGAGCTTTAAGAAAACGGGTTTCAGTAAATTCAGGCAGACACACAATGAATTAGCATAAGGCAAAGTGATGAAGCATTAAGCAGAAACACACAGAGGGTCCTTGATTTACCAGCAGCCTAGTCATCATAATAAAAGGCTGAATTTTCATATGCCACATAAAGTTTTATTGTCATTCTTATCTCTTTATGCATTCCCAGTGCAGCCTATGAATCTTAATTCATGCACGAGCTGAGACATGCAGATATGATTTAGTTTGCTCTCGTAATAACAGAGTAGAGTCCGGGCTGGCGAATATCTTGTTTGAAACAGAAAAAAATTAAATAAAATAATAATAAAAAATGGAAAAACTCTACTGAACTCTGAAGGAGAGTAAGAGTTCCCAAACTGCTTTAAGCATGCACAAATCTCCAATGTTAAAATTGTGGTCAGTCGTTTTACTGGTGGCAACATATCTGGGTTGCAGGTATTAGCGTGGTATAATTGTGATCCATGACATTCACACCAGTCTCAATCGTGTGAATTTAAATGAGCAGCCACATCCAAAATGGACCATGAGGGCTCCAAGTACTTTGAAAAACACTCATGACAGCATTGTTTCTATGAACATTGTGTCCCACCACTGCTATGTCTGCCACCAAATGAATCTCACCAAGCAGCTGAAATGAAAACCATATGGTTCTCCAAGACAATGAATATAATCCCATGATCAGGCCCACTGCACATAGAGATTGGAATATGATGGGCTTCTGAAAATTAGAAAAACAACTGTGGAGAAGCACTCACACCTCCAAATTGTATTTAGGGTGAGTGATTAAAGAAAATTGTAATTGTGTCTGACTATACCTCCAATCCAAAAATATACATGTCACATTGTTGTATAGAAGTACTATTGTTGCCTTAAACAAGGATGATGAGAATGAGAGGAAAAAGGAGAAAGCACATGCTAAGCACATCAGGGGAAAAGATACAATTATACTTTAAATGCAGTTCAATTCAAGCAGAATAAATTTTGGATTGTCAGCAATATCCTGGACTTTGGGAAACAAATTAGACACCTTTTCAGCAATGCTGACATGGTGAAATATCTAGAGCCAGCACCAGAATATAATTTTGACAATTGCTTTTAATATCAAAAATACAAAAGACAAGCTGTGGATCAAACAAAATGGAAAGGTTCAATAATTCTGCCCAGCATTTTATACTTCATTCATGAGTAAAATCGTATCAAAGTTGCTAACACTAAAGCTGTTAATATTGAATTTGCAAAGTGCATAAAAATTTTGTGCTACAGTACCTGTTCATGTGGAAGCATTTAACTGTCAAATGTTCGGCGCATGCAAGCTTGTGTTTGTTTTCAAGAGGCACGAAAGAAGAGCTGTTCTAAATCCAAACTACATTTCATTTAATCCCTGTGTGCAATTTGAAAATTCTGCGAAATAACTTGTTCTTGAGGGAAATAAAAACAAACAGCTTAACAAAGTGCTTTCATTCTGCTTGCACGCAGCTTTACATGATTGACAGTAAATACCGTGTCAGAAACAAAATTTGCAAACCTCTATTTACATGTGCATCAGTTTAACGTCATGTTTGTTTTGATCAGTAAGATCTATAGTAATTGTGAGGATGTGCACTGACAAAATTTTACTAGTAGAGTTTGTTATATAAATTTGTCAAATGGCCACTTGCTGTGGAATAAAATTAAATAATTAGTCATAATTATTACTACTGATCTTCACATTGATTTCCGTAGAAACTAATGGGCACAATTAGTTTCCATGAATGCAACTTCTATAAATGACAACTCCAACGTGGAATTTGAAAAAAAGCGACATGGGTAATTTAAATCTCTGCCCATGATTTGCACCATTAATTAGCAAATTACTTTTAGCAAAAGGTAGCCTGGGAGACGAGGTTAAACAAAAGCAAACAAACTTGGGCTAAATGTGTGAGCTTGCAGCAACGTAAACATCACAGCGGGTTTACATAATTTGGAATTTAATGGGCTCAGTTATGACTTTACATCAGTGGCTTATCACCTTGAACATCATGGGTGGGAGTATAAAAACAAGTCCTTTTTTAACTACATATAGAAAGACAAATGCCTGACAATCTTACACAGATTTTCAAAACGTGATTTTTAGCTGAAAGGAACAGTAGCAAGTGCTCACGTTTTCATGCATGTTGATATAATGAGAAGAGTGTAGCAATACACCGACCCCGATGACTTTACATTGAATTCACGCTTCTGCAACCATCGTTGGCATGTCACATCGTTTCAAGAAACGGATACTATCTTCCAAAATTTGTCCTTTTATTGAATGTTTTGTTTATTGTCAGTTATTAAAATATTGGCTAATATCTTGAGACGTATGCGAACTGAAATATTAATATCAATAACCAGCACACACTATGTGTATAGTAGACATAGTAAAACCTTAACAGTAACTCCTGCTGAATCATGTGGGATATGCCAGACCGCATGATTTCCTGCTGCAGCAGAATTATGTCTGAAAAATCCAACAGAGAACTCAGTCCAATAGTGTAAGGGAAACAAGTTACAAGTACAGACTCTTTCACTAGTCAGACTGTTGAAGAGTTCATGGTTGGACAAAAATGGACAACAATAAGACATCTGTTGCAGTAGCAGCAACACTGCACGATTTTCCAGGAAGATTTTATCACATTACAAGAAGATCCTTTCAGTGCTTCATGTTGAGTGGGAGTGGCTGTCAATGAGATATGTACCAGTGGTTTCATGTGTCACCCTGGAACAACCTACAAGCGTCATCTTTTTGACATTTTTTTTCTCAGTAGCCTGGTCATTGGATTGGCAGCTAAGGTCTTTAAAATCAATTTCTCATGAACAGTACAATAGGCAAGAAGAAAAAAGCTCCCTTAAACACCTCAATATGTGTTATTGGATTGAACAATTAAACAATTTAAAATGCTGTGCAAGTGGAAAGGGACTTTTTTAATTTTTTATTTGAATGCTCTGAAAATTTTGGAAAAACTTCTAAGTCTTGTAATTAGGTTGGGGTGTTGGCCAGTGTATTTTATCTGTTTATTCGGTGTTTCCTTGTTCAAAACAAGTTCATTAAATGCCAGTAATTCAATTACAATAATCTAATAAAATAAAACAAGATTTTCAAAGCACATTGAAATACCATGTGAGATGAGTCATGCTGTCAGGAGATTAAAAAGTCTTTGTTTCTCTGTCTGCCCCAAATATATGCAATCACACTCCTGCATTAAGCGTACAGACATGTAATGGAAAACTCACGACAATCAACAATTCATTTCATAGATATGTCTTATGACTTAATATGACTTTTTTTGGATGGTAATACAGTGTGAATTATGTTTTTTTTCTTTGCATCTGCTTTTTAATTTCATTTTAGTATAACTACTTAACTAATTATACCAAGTTTAGCTACTTCGATTATATTGAACAGAAAATTGTATAAAAAAAAACAGATGAGCAACTACCAGAGACATTGTGAGACATTGAAAATCAAAAATAATCCTTATTGATTTGCCTAAAAGCTACTGAGTGATTAAAATACCATGGCACCTGACAGGTCAAAATTAGGACATACTCACATTTGACTACAATCTACATGATCTGCAACACTTTAAGCATCCTAAAAGCCTAAGAGTATAATAGGATCAGATTAAGACACTGTAACAGTTTTGTTTCACAAAGGTTTCAAATGTTATTTTAAGCTCAGCACTGATTAGCCACCACTGCAAACCCTGACCTATAGGGTTTGCACTGGTGGCTAATCAGCTAATGCCTCTACATATGTCTCTTTTACATATGCCTCTAAATCTAAACATAGTTGATTTTTAAGCTGTGTAAGTATTAATGTACATTTACTTCTTCTATGGTTATAGAAGTGTAACTATGGTGTGAGAGAGGCTTCTATTAAAAACCTTTAAAAACAAACCTTTAAAAGAAAAATAATCAGTGTTATGATGGCACAATTTACCATATAATAAGGAGAACAAATACCAAACTTCAACTGAAACCAGAGCTTTTTCTGTGGACCTCAGATAAAGTACCGTAAAAGTACGGGTCATTTACTATTAGATTTATAATGACATTCTCTTCTGTTTTTACCACCTGCTGGATGGGCTGCTGACCTGGCTTAGGACAGCTGGAAAACCATATATACTGGAGTTGCAGATGGCACACTTATAAAAATTTTCCATCAGCTTCTTTGGAATTCAATTGCTCTTCAACATCCTCAGGTACCACATATGTTTCTGTGCTTTCCCAACAGCTGAGGAGATGTTATTGCTCCAAGTCAGGTAATCCAAAAATGTTACTCCCAGGTATTTAAAGTTAGTAACTGCATCCAGAGTTTGGAGTGGTTTTGTCTGTTTCTTGGTACATGTTTACCCCCAGAGGGTTCCAGCCTGGACAATGTTGCACAAATTGTGCGACTGACTTTCAGTGTCCTTTAACGGATGACTGGAATGCTTGTCAGCATCACATAGGAGACCTAGAAGTCTTGAGAAAAGGGGTTGGGAAGGTTTTTGCTAGCATAACAGTTTTTAATAGGAATGGTGGACATGGCTTGTGGAACTCTAACTTGTGCACACATCCAGTCAAAGTATAACATCTTTAATTCAGCTTATTGCATATTTAAGTACTTAAAGACTGAGAGTAATTGAAATATATAACCTATACTTTAGAAATTGGCTTAAAAGTGTGTGTAGCATTGCACTCTAGAACTCAGTTGTGTTATTGTTGGACGGATATTTATATCACTGTCAACCATATAAAGATAACTTAGATTTATTTGAAAACAAAGAGTGGGAAAAGGGAGAAAATAAATAGAAAAAGGTAATGACAACACCACTATCCTTCCTATTCTACTCGTCACATTCAAGCAAACACATAGCTACACAAATAGATCAATAAAGCCTGAAAAGTGGTGCTCTCTGGTGAATGAGGCCATCGCTGGTCTGTCCTTCAACTAGGGAACAAAAAAGAACATCAGAATGCACTTTGCTTGGCGATGCGCCTCTTCACACAATGGACTGGGATGGAAAGGCCTTGTTACTGTATATTTTATTTGAGCTGAACAGCATTTTAAAAATGGACATTGTAGCATTTTACACCAATCATTGTCATACAGACATATGATTACCAAAGTGGGATAATGCAACAAGGATAAACTGTAGGATTTTCTGACAATTTAGTACTGAGGTACATATTGAACATTTTAAAATTTAAAAGTTGGTCAAACACATTATTGGATTAACATTGAAGATTACGTAAGAAGTTTTTTTTTTCTCTTACCAATATAAATATTACTTTCCATCATTCTTACTTAAATTTGATTGATTGATTGATTTAAATTTTATATGTGGTTTATACCATACTACTTCATTTCTAGGGCATTTAAAATACAACATAGCAGTACACCAAAGTCATGCATAAAAATATATAAAGACAAACAATACATCAACTTATAGTGAAATTTTTATTCTCTCACCCTTCAACTCTGAGAGACAATAAGCAAGTTCTAGGAACACAAATCGGTATTTCCTGATTACCTTTATGTTTGTTGTCGTTTTTTTCAGTAACAAGCACATAAAAAATGTTTTTGGACTTCTACCAGCTCAGTCTCTCTGACTCAGCAAGCAATTTATTACAAACTGGGAAGAAGCAGTGAGGCCTAATGAATCTGTGTTTTTGCTGATGCCGCAGATAGGATCAAAGCAGAACTTAACTTCAACAAAAAGAGCCACACACCCAACTGCCATGAAAGTACTCTTCAGCAAATTAGATATAATAGTGACATGATGAATGTCTACACATGTTTTTGGACAAAAACAAAATATGAGAAATAAGAAAAGGTTTATAAACTTTTTTTTCTTTTTTTTTAAATAAAGGGAAACTTTTACAGTCCTCCACTTACTTCTGCCAACACTTATTTTCCAAACCTTTTAGTATCTTTTTGATATCTTGGAGTCTTAGTAACTCACTATTATTGCAGGTTGCAGTATATATGAGAGGCTTCACATTACACTGCCTTGCTACCAGAAATAATCTACTTTAGGAACCCAAGCACCTGTTGTCTCTGTACAAAGGGGATGGAGTTGCACTAACAACAAGTAAACAAGATAGAAAGCTCCATACTAACAGATGGTGTACATGCACTATCTTTTAAGATTCAGTTTGAGTGCCATCTCCTGTGTGAGTGACTGACATGTTTTCTATGAACATCAGAAGCCTAAAAAATATTGTTGAGCAGATATTAAAAAACAGCTGACATTTTTTTTTATTTCTGTAGCTTATGTTTAATAACTCATACTCAGTTATTTCAACATATTGTGCTTTATTTTGATCAACAAATTCATGTAATACTGAACTTGTATGTATCTTGGTGCAGGTAAGATTTTGTATTAGTCATACTAATTTTATTAAGTATCAATACATACTTTTGCCTATATTTACTCTGCATCATCCTAGCTGAACAAAACCCAAATACTCATGTGTTACTGTTTGACTGAATGCAAATTAATCTAACCGAAACAACATAATTGACCGGGTAAGTCTGGCAAACACACTATTAATTTCTTCCATTCATTATCAACTATTAGTACCCATTGATTAATATCACCCTAATCACATCATGAGTTAACTGTGACTAGCCCCATTCTCTGAACACCTGAGTTCAATTTTCCTAGTCACACCTTGTCTACATTACTGCTATACTTGCAAAATTACAATGTCACTCAAACATAATGTGTGACAAAATGAAGTAGGGCAAAACAAATAAACAAAAAAAAACAACACATCTACAGAAATAAAAACAGGAGACCAAAAACAAACACACTTATCAGTTAGTTAAGGTTTAGAAAGCATTTGGAGCTCCAACGAACCACAGTAAGAGCCATTACTTAAAAATGGAGGACACATGAAACAGTGGTGAACCTCACAAGGAGCAACCAATCCACCAAAATTACTTCCAGAGCCAACAGAAAATGCCATCTTAAGGTACTTTAGAAGACAAGTTCAATTCATATCCAAATTCCTGTCAAATCATTCTAATATTATCTATAAAATGGCCTAAAATGTGTGGTCTCTTGACTACTTGATTACATACCCAGTGTCTTATCTTATTTTTACCAGAAGGCAATTAACAGCAGTCTATACAGAAGCAAATGTTCAGTCAGTGGGATGGGCTTTGGTGGAAATGAAGCAAATGGTTGTTGAATGGTTATTGAGTTGTGCTCAAGCTTGGCAGGCAAAAGGTAAAGCAGCAGAATTATATACTTTTAATACTTTTGTCAAAACTTATATATATATATATATATTCCAGTGGAAACTAGCTACCACTACCCCATGCTCTTTAACTGACAGTTGAATTCTTATATGTATATTCCCAGATGGAAATGTTCCATTATTTTTTTTTTCTTGTCCTTCAAACTTTGCCTTTTAAAACATGGTCCTATTTAAGTGTTGCTGTAATTAAAATATGATGCTTTTCAATTGTGTCCCTGCCATCAATTTATTTGGTACATATAAACAACCAAATAAAAAAAGAACCATCAATAAAAGGCAATTTAAGTGAATAGCTGAAGTATTCTGATTAAGCAATTTGAAAATGACTTCAAATATTTAATAGCTGATATGGTGAATACATAACAACCAATATTTTTCATTATGAGTTTGACATTTGAAAATAACGTCAAACAAAACTCAGCAAAAGTCAACCTATCCCTTTAAGTCTTCTTGAAACAGCATGTCTCCATCAAACACCATGGTAACCAAAATTAGTATTCCATTTGACTCAATTACGCTTCATTATGTTCAGCAGGAACAAGAAGAGGAGAGGATTGTTAAGCTCCTAGGAGACTCTTCTTCTTCCTCATTCCTTTTCTTATTTTCGTTTCCCTGAGCGTCACTCATTTATCTGAGATTGCTGAACTGGGAAAGGAGGTCTCAGCAAGACGCAGCCATTATAATGAGAGCCTTTGCATATGAAGCACATGCTGTGATAAACTTATCAATAAACAGTTTTTCTAGCATCTGCTTACGTCATTCTGTGGCGTTACTTTTTAACCCTTTATATGGACCACTAATAAAAATAAATGCTCTAATAGGCAGGGTAAAGTATAGCAAAAATATTTTTTAAATACAAAGTGATTGAATCCAATTTGATTTACACCAACTGCAATTCAATGCAAATAAATGTTATTCTTCAACATAATATGATTTAATGTGATTCAATAAATTATGGTCAGACAGTCCAATTTCAATAGGAATCCTGCTTTACAACTAAATAGCAACAATTATTCATGCAAAGACTAAAATAACCAAAATATATTGGTAAAACCACTTCATTAAATTACAAACTTGTCAGCAATTCACTGTATAACATGCCATAACATATAATAAGGTGCTTCTTCAGAAAAACTTGATCAACATGATCTGACTGAATTCAACTGTGCTGAATCACTGAGATCTTAAAAGCTCTTTACAGTAACAACTTTTACAAAGCAGTCCACCCACAAAAACAATACTCTTGCTGAGCTCTCTCTTGCTGTTTATAGATCACAGATCAAGCTGGTGATATCCTCCACACATGTTAGTTTTCAGAACTCCTCTTGTGACCAAAAAAAGGCATAGAGAGGAGCTTGGCAGCACTTATGCAGAAAACTAAGGCTGGACATGCTACAAGGTAGAACAAATTAACTGTGTCAGGCATCCTGAGTCCATTGATGTGCTCTGTCTCTGTGCACATCAGTGCAACCCTTCCAAGGTATGTAAAATAGAAAGACATTTTTGCTGAGTGATTTTAGGAAAACCTCCAAGTTGTGAAATGGTTACAAGTCTAGGACTGAAGTGCACTGAGAATGAATAAACAAAACTCACTAAAGTGCAAATACTTCCTCAATATGTGTTAATGTCATTCTGCTGTGGAGTCATTCCAAACATAGAAAAATACAAGATGAGTAGTCTAGTCTAGTCTATCCAGCTA
The DNA here is from genome assembly GCF_904066995.2 of Poecilia reticulata. Lineage (NCBI taxonomy): Eukaryota > Metazoa > Chordata > Actinopteri > Cyprinodontiformes > Poeciliidae > Poecilia > Poecilia reticulata. The sequence continues at coordinate 20,237,667 of NC_088846.1, forward strand.
CTGGGAAAAAACAAAATTCATAACTTACATCTCAGCAACATCGTCCTATTAAAATAGTTGGATCTGGCAACATTGAAACGCATAATAATAAATCTGTGAAATATTGTTCAGCACAGTCACGGTTCATTTTTTCCTAGAATCCTCCAGCCTCTGATCCCACAAACTATTTGTAATCACTACAACACATTCTCAAGCCAGGAAGTCAACTCCGACATCACTCAGCCAGTAGGGGGCTGTGATTACCTTGCTTGAAGGCTTAGATCTGTGAAAAACAGTAGATTTATTCTAACCTTTAATGTCAGACAGCGAGACACATTGGCAAGGTGAAAGGCACATAAATCTTGGCCTTAGGTGTCATGTAAAAGAGACCAAAGTTAATTTAGCTGCACTCACTCCTATTTTCATCTCAAACAAAATGCTGCCAATGAGGAAAAATAATATCAAACTCCACCAGAATTGCCATCATAAGAAGAGCCGGACAAGATTTAAATAGCAAATGTAATTTTTCCTCTTCAGGATTTACCAGATTTTACAGATGCATACAATAACCACTGCATCTAGATTTCATTCAAAAACTGCATCTAATAACAGCTACTCTAGTGATTTACTCATGTCATACACATGTATGGCATGGTTATCTTAGTTATTTACCGCCTACCCAAAAATGCAAACTTACCCACACATATCTTTTAGTTCACTTTAAAGAACATCAGTTTACACCGACTAATCATAACATTATGTGAAGTGGTTGGTTCATTATGGCACCTTGGATATAGTAGATGTTTTGTAAGAAAAAGTTGATGGCATAAAAACTTGTACAGGCAGGAAAATGGGCAAAGAACTTCCAAAACTGCAACTCATGAGTTTCTGATCTTGAGTGATGAAAAGTGACCCAAAGAAGAAAAAGTTTTAACCTGCCAACTTAGTCAAGGGCAGCCAAGGCTTATGACTGCCTGTATGAGCTAATCCAACAGGAATTATAGTTTACAAAGTTATTCTAGATCCATCTGAGTACTCATGGTGATCCCTGTCCAACACCAAAAAATCCAAATAATTGGTAAATCAGACGATCAGAACTGGACAAAACAGCAAAGGTGCTGTTGTTTGAAGAATCATGTTTATTTAAATACCCTGGATGACCTGGCACTTGTGTGTCATGGAACAGATAATATCAGGCTGAAAAGCCAGCAAGCCTACAGAGGCTTTGTGATGTTGTGCAGACAATCCTTTACCAGGAAACCTTACTACTAATATCTTGATTCCAGATACCACTGCATTTATTTTCTAAAGATGTTTAGAGGAGTTTATCTCTTGAATAGTTGGGCTCTGTTAACACCTATAGAAAAACCAACACCATAACACAGGTGGCCATAATGTTATGCCTCATCAGTGTACTTATAATAAAACCTAAAAGAAACATTATATCACGACTGAGTTTGTTTGTGAGTATCAATATGTCATGTTTTCTCTTTAACCCAGCAATGCATTATTTGATTACATCTCCAGTCTTTGACTAAATTGAAACTATCTCAGAAAGTCAACATATGTAAGATTTATCTGAAGTAAACTATGTGTTCAAGCTATTAGGTCTCAGTCTTCAAGAATGTGATTGTATAACAGTGACCTACTGGACTCAGTTTATTTTCTGGAGAGGATGTTTAGTCAAGCATGTCCAGGGGTGCATTGAAAAAAATTGACACAAAGCAGATTTCTAAGTGCTTTACTGGAAGGATTTCCTGCTCTACGGATAGCATCACAAAAGACACTGGTATGTTTATTCACGCGCAAACTCACTAATGGAAAACTAATTCATGTTTCATAAAAATTTTACCAGGTATGATGTATATTTATGATGTAACAGTAGCATAAAGATGTGACTTTATATGTTATTTTACAATGTCTGATCTTTTACCATATATTGTTTACATAGAGCAGACATCTAGCTCAATTATTTGCTGAACTTTCTTATTTGTCTGCAAGTGTCCTGAATAATTAAATGTAATGTAACCATAAATATTTGGAAATGAAAAGTTCCCTCAAAGCAGGCAGAACTCAATGTTGTGAATAATTTTTTTATCTTTTTGCTTTTCCATGAAGACGCAATTTTCAAGATATAACTTTGAACACTGCATTAGCTATTCAAACATACTATATATCAGATTTATAACTTCTACAAGGTTCAAAATTATTGGGCTAGTTGGATATAAATAAGGTTGTTGTTGTTGAATGGGAGGGGGGTGACAGCAGATAACTGCAAGGCATCACACATGAGTACACACATTCGGCAAACAAAATGCTGGTGAAAGTACATGGTCCCTATTCATATTATCACATAGTAACCCTTTTTCACCCTTCCTAAAAATATGCAGACACTAGCAAATAGCTGCACATCTCTGCTCGTCTCGCACTTGAACAAACAGCCAGCAGGGACAAGGGTAGAGGTGGGATGCTTAGTGGAAGTGTGGATATAAACAACCAGATTAAACGGGACAATCTGCGACATAAATCTACAATAGTATTTGCTGCAGGCAACATGAAGAGGGAAGCCTGGCGACCTGGCACCATGAAAACGGGTGATGTTTATATAAGCTCATCTTTGCTATAGACTCAACTCAGAATAAAAGGATATAATTTAATATTTGTACTCCACCTTCAGAATAGCAATACACATAGCTCCGCAATGTCTTAGAGAGAAAGGTAACCAGGGAAAAATAATCTGTGTAGAAGCCCTTTAGTGTAAAATGACAAGAGAGCACTTACATTAACACGTGACGTCTTTATTACCTTTGTTTAACAACTGTGGAATATTGAGTCAGAATAAAAGTTCCAACAGAATCCCAACAAAATTTCTGATAATCAAAGTTGAGGACATTGCACATTTTTATGAAATATTCAAATATCTACATTTAGAAATGTATATATGCATTACACGTAGTGAAAAATTAAGTTGCTTTAGAGTTTCTGAGCTGAATTTAACTCAGTTGTAAAAGACATTTAAGCTCAGAATGTCAATTTTCTTCAATTAAGTACTTTTTAAAATACATTTAAATTAGCAATGTTTGCTTACACTGTGCAGAGTAATATGACTATATCTCATAGAACAGTGACATTTCTAGGCAACCTCAAACTATATTACTGGATTAAAAATGTAAAAATTAAAATGTGGCATGAATGTGAAAAATCAATACTCCCTGCTAAAAACAAACAACAAAAAAAATGCAAACTTTTAAGTTCTACAGCATCTACAGTATCTGACTGTGAATGAGTGTCGTAGCTTCATGTATAGATTATGTCTACTGCTTTCCAAACTTTTAAATTCACTAAATAAGATAGATCATATTGCACATACATTAACACATAAAAATAAAAACATATAAACGTTTGTATAATCCAGGTTTCTAGGCATCATCCATGGTGCAAAGAGGTTCAATTTGATCAGATCTGAAATAATGATGAAGACACTTTGAAGAGACTTGGTGAAACCAAATAAAATTGAGATGTTTGTATGCACAACACTAGTGTATAAAAAATAACTTTTACTTCTCCATAGTGGTATTTTTTTTATTAACGTTGTCTATTTATTCTGTAATAGTATCCTGCTGAATAATCTTTTATGAATCAAAATAAACAAAAAGTTTACAAAAATGTATTTACTGTCAGTATGAAGCATTTACTTTACTTTTCCTGACATCAGTTGCTTCTAAAATAGAAATAATGCAACAGTGTTCAGCTTAGAAAGGATTATGGTACAAGAGAGGGAGCTTGGTCTTTTTTTCGAGGTAACATTTGTACATCAAAAGGCCAACATCGTGTATGCATCAACATTTTTTTTAAAAGAAAGGTGCCTTTGAAGATCTGCAATGATTAGAAAACTGTGATGGGGTGCAAACTGAACTAACTCTGGTGGTTACCTGAGAGAAAAAATGAGCACCTGATGTGGAGAAGCACAGTGGGGGATAAAGAGAGGAAGAAGAAACAAGAATGGTAGAGAAGAATGTAATTAGCCCAAGCTTGGAGATTGCTAGAGTCAGGTAATTACCACTCTAATCATCAGGTAGTTGGGAAGAACAGAAGAGTGGGTGACAGGAGTGAGGAGAAAAAGAATGATCATCCTGAGAGATGAAAACATTTTTGATGAAACATTCTTGAGTAAATTCATTGCTGGTAATGTCTGAACATGAGACCAATAGCTTTCAGTTGAGTTTAGTGAATAAACTAACAATGCCAGACAATAGTTTGATTTTATGAAAAGCAAATCTCTCAACTACTGCCCCTACCTTAATTCTGGTTAACATGACGTATCTTTGAAACATGAGTCAATGAGATCTGTTTCACGTGTCATCGGTCAACCTTTATTTATGATTCATTATCTGAACACCACCATCATTGTTATTGCCTCTTTGGAATTACTGGTTTACTTTTTGAGAAATAATTGTATTTGTTGCAGCCACTAATCCAAACATAAAGCCAATGAAAGCATTCCCCGAATGAATCATCTTCAGCAGAGTGCTCAATAGCTGGTTCCTGACCGATGACTCTGAACCACAGGAAAAAGCACAGAAAGGCTCGGGTTAATGGCATTTAATTGGATGTTCTTGAATAGAAGCCAATGACTGGATTTTCTACCCAATTACTGGCATTAACTAAAGAGCTGAATTGTCTCTTGTGACTCTAGGTTTGACAGTGTCTGTCTTTCGCTACACAGCTCTTGATCTTTATTTGCTCCAGCGCATTATTTCCTTCCAATTCTCCAGTATTTTCGTTTTAACAATGGGATTGCTTTGGTACTATCAGTTTTGTGAACTACCTATTGCATGTGTTGTATTCAAAAGCAAAATTGCATCAGTAGGTTGCAGGATTATTCCCAATCTCACATTTTTAGTCCACAAAAAAAGCCATTCCAGTTTCACAAAAAGGCTACAAGCTCGTCTTATTCAGCTTTTACAATTCAATGTGATGAGTTCACACTAAACTTATTGATGCTTGATAATGTCACCACACAATCATAGCAGAATTCATGAAATGACAGATTTATCCAGGATAGAGAGTTTTTAGACAAAAATGAGTCAACATTAAAAGATTCCCATAATTGATTTTTGTTGCAGTTTCCAACCCTCATTTATCCTATTCTTCTTCTCTTCCAAGCTGTAATTTGTTTTTTTATTTTTCGCTGACAGTGCTACTTATGTGTATTCTTGAGTTGCCGTAAAAAGATATCTAATAGCTGGGATAAAGAAGTACATTTCCTATATCAAATAAATTAGCAGATGTTTCCAAGGAATATGATGTAAAGAGCAGAAGAAGAGGAAAATAAGTTAGATTTAAGTGCTTTTTATTAAAAGAAAAAACATAGCAAAAGATCAGGCATCACATAAAGTTGTGATGGTTGCAATGTGACAGACTGAAAAAGTTTATGTGGTATGAATACATAAGCAAATAACTTTACATGAAAACATTCAACCTGCTTTCCTCCTTCAGCTGATTACTTCTTTAAACATTTCTAATGATGTCTAAATCACCATCCGTCTTTGCTATCACTGCCAGCTGCATATACGTTAAGTCTTGCTCTAGCAACAGTAACTAAGTGAGGCGGGACTTAAAAACCTGTCTATTTCTGGGGGGGGCAGGGGGGTGAAGCAGAAGAAACAACAAAAGTATGTAATTCAGAATTAAAAACCTGCTTAAAACCAGCTTTATATTAAAGACAGCAGTACAGCAGAAAACATGGAACTCTACATGTAATTCATATTTTGGCTTTTTGACAACAGAGTAGGTCAAACAACCTAAAGCAGATGCTTTTGGTTTTTCCATCCCTTGTATGTGTAACCCCTTCTGTACACATACACAAGGACACCCCCACAGAAACAGTCTTCTCCCATTGCTGCATGCCTCCCTCTGTGAAAAGGGCCATCTCCATCTCCATCTGCAAGTGCGAGGGGCTGCCCTGGTGTGTCAGTAATGACAATGTCCCAGTGTTCCTCTCTGCCAATTAGCCTAGCCGTAATTACACAGACACATATGGAGCTGCCAATCACCCAGCTCCTCCGCAGAAGGAACTCCCCCGCCCACAAAAGAGAGCGAGAGACACAGAGAGACGGAGACAGGAAGAGCAAACGGGTTCCCAACAGCTGCTTCTGTAGTGCTCTGGAAAAACTCACACTGTTTCAGTAAGTAGGAAGAGGAGGGTTCAGTTCAATTACTCCGACTGTGTGGCAATCCCACGGTTTGCATGAAAAATATCATGAAACCATATTAGAGACATCCTTCCTTGACAAAGGTTTTGAGCTGAGCTCTGTTTTATGGACTAGTTTCGGTTTTCCTTTGGGTGTTATTGCAGTCCTAAAAAAGGACAGGACTCTTATGAAATATCCCCAAATAAAATTAAGTGCATACAGTTGACTTCAAGAGTCTGAACTTGATCAAGATTTGATTACTTCATTTCATCTTAAGCTGTATGTGTAGGTTCACTTTCATACTGAAAGCTAAAAATCCATTCCAGTCTTTTGTAGTCTCTAATGAGTTTTCATCCCAAGATTGCCAAACTCCATCCATCTTCCCATGGACCATTACCAACTTGCTAGTCATCGCTATAAAAAAGAGCATTCCCACCACATGATTCAGCAATTATCAAGTTTCACAGTAAAATGGATATGTTCAAGATGATTGCGTTAATGTTCAGGTTATAATTCGTCATCAATTATAACTTGACACTGAAGTGCTGTATGAGATTTTTGAGGGTTAGCATGCTGTTGCATAATCTAAGCCAGCTTTAAACTCAAATGATTTTATGTCTGTCTGTCTTTGTTGGTTGGTCTTTGTAGTGCTTTTAATTCGCGTAAGATCTCGAACAAGTCAATGTATTGTCTATAGTACAGCTGTGTTTCTAAAAGCTGTTAGTTGCACTGGATAGCATTTAGGAAAATGAGAGTAAAAGGGTTTGAATACAAATCCAGATATGTATGCTACAACTTTGCACTAGTTTGTCTTGATCTATAACATAAAATCCCAGTAGCAGACAGGGAAAGTTTTGAGAATGGCAGGAAAAGCCTGAAAAAGGTTTAAGAGCTACAAATTAAGTTTAAGTGTAAGTAAGTATACTCTTGCAAAACACAACATATCAGTGTTTGGTTTATCAGTCATTGCTTATTCATGGACTTGAACAATGTTTGTGTCAATGTGAAAGTTTTATAGTGTTGGTATGTATTTTATCCATTAAAATGACAGGTTACAAAAAATCTGCAAAGACTTTTCAATAAATGAAAGAACCTCAAGCAATGCTTAAATCTAGATTGTTCCTTTATCCTTTGTCATTAATTATTTTCTACCTTCATCCTAGTAAATAAATTAAATCATATTCAACTTTAATGGAAGCTTGATTTCCCCAGAGTATCTCCAACTGAACACAACAAATGAAAGTTTCATAATGAGGAAGATAACATCTTCACTTGTCATTCATCAACCTTTCAAGTGCTGCGTGTTGTTTATACAGTAAAGCATGTCACCATAATTTCTATCCATTAAGGAGCTAGTTATCTGGCAATAACAACACATTGACCCATCAAAATGAAACACTCAGAGAGTGAATGAAAGAGTAGTTGTCAGTTTATTCACATGACAAGGCTTTACTCTTTCAGCTGCTAGCTGTCAGCAGCTGAGCATCTCTGGGAATGTACGCGGACGAATGGAGGCAAGAATAATAACTAAAGCAATAACAATAAACACTTATTAAGCTAAACTTATGTAAGATGGCTAAAAAGTGCTCAAACAGGAAATGAAACTATAATTAATGAATAAAGAAGGCAATATGATGGTAGTAGGTTCATGAGACCTGGTGATGCAAGTGGGAAGAGGGAAGATATATTGTGAAAGATCAAGTAAAAAAGGGAAAAATTGGGCCAAGACGATGAGCAGGAAGAAGAAATCTGAGCGGGAAGGAGGCGAAGGGGGAGAACGCAGAATCCCAGTTGCAAACCTTACCTCTGGGACGTCTTCTTGTATTTGCGCCTGCCAAAGAAAACAAATAGGGGAAAAAGTGAAGCATCAGACAAAACAAAGATCGGAAACATGCAAACCGCTCAACACCAACTGATTTATTTTTAAAGCATGCAAAAGATTTAAGAGAAAGGGACATATACAGTCAAAGGTAGTAGTGCTGCCTTGTGTATTATTCTTGTACTATCTTGCAATCTCATGCGAGTGTATCATAAAAAGTTTGGCTTTCTCACATGTGAAAAAAGCAGCAAAAAATTCTTAACGTGAAATAATCTTCAGTATAAACATCAGAGTAAATGCAATAAACTTATCTTTTCTATAATCAAAACATCAACACAAAGGCAAATGGGGATCAGGCTTGCAGATCATTTACTGGGTACTATTATGGTAGTAAAATGGCATATCTATATTGAACACATTTTAAAAATGCACAAAACAACTTACAACTTTGCAACTAAGGTGTAAACTTTACAATTAAGGTGTTCATTCGTTAGATTTATGCTTCATCTCAGGTGCTCTAGGACCTAATTAAAGGAAACAAACATGCTGATGAATAGGTTGGCATTGTTCTGTGGACCAGAGTGGGTATGAACCAGAGACAGTGAGGGCAAGGGCTTTTTGAGGAGCAAGGGAATAAGAATGTAGAACTATTTTCTTGTTAAATGTAGTTTTTACAAAACCATTTACAGTCAGATTATGGTCCTGAGACCATAGTTGACAATATTGCTAAAAAAAAAATCAATGCTCGTAAGACTGCAGCCAACCTTCCAGGATGTGGATGAAACACCAATTGGAACCATGGGGTCAATCATAAAAGTGAATTCACCAAATCGCATGTTGACAAGCAGCAAAGATGCTGGGATAATATTTATATCCATGATACAAACATATTGCCACATTCGTTCTATTATTAGAACGAATGTTCTAATAACATTTGTTCTAATAATAGAACGAATGTTATTCGTTCTATTATTTTTCGGAGGAAAAATGAAGCTTTTAAATAAACTAAAAATTCTTGAGTGGAATTAACTTTTTATCAAATTTTAAGCTTACCAGTGTTTTTTTCATATTAAAATTTATCTTGGTAAAGCTTTCCCTAATGTCAATAAATGGTGCTCGAATAACAGGGGGGAAAAAAAGGGAAGTGTAGAAACTTTTACCACTGCACCAACAGGGAGTGATGCATGTGGTCAGTTTTTCTTTTTGACCATTACAAAGCTAAGTGATAACAACACACTTTGGTTTGGAGTTGGTCTGTTGCATCTGGCACTAGTACCTTTGAATCTGTGCCGGGATCAAACAAGTCTGACCATCTCTTTGGCCATGCTATCTTCATTTGTTTAATTGCATGAAATTTTCTACAGAATTTATTATTGAAGCAAAGACTGATTTTCCAGTTGAGAGATGATGATATATTTTTGCAAGGTTAAGGTTCTTTCAGAGATTGTTTTTTTTTTTACATCTTTTGTGAAGGCATACCAGCAAACTTGTCCACATCTATAAATGGGCCACTGTCAAATTTAGCATGCAGTGCATTCATAGCTTCCACCCAAAAGGCTGCAAATGCCTGCAATCAGTAAAGCAGGTGTGGATTAAGAGAGGCGTAATGCTATGCAAATAAAATCTGAGCACATGTTTATCACACACACCTGCCGCCCAGGACACCCAGCTGACTTTACCATGACGCACACACTCATATTAACACACCAAAACTCACATCACTTTTCCTAACATTGGCCTAAAAACACCCACACCTCCACAAAATGTTAACAGCATGGCTCTGGATGATTCACAAGCATACACTTACATATTTGCTCATGACAGTAAAGTAAAGATAGATGGGTTAGAGCAGTGTTTCTCAACCATTTTTGGGCCAGCGCCCCCCTAGCCTTTATCCAGGTTCTTCACCGCCCCCCACCAAAGAATTTGTAGGCTACTTTGCACTGACTATTATTTTATCATTAATATTACCATCACTATTGTAGATGTTTTGATTTTTTATGCTTGTTTCTGTATTTATCATCAAAAGTAATTTCCCAGAGAACAAAAAAGCCATGGGAATAGAAATTATTTTCACAGGCGTCTACGAAAAATACAATGAATGGACATTCAAGTTAAAATCTGTAGGCCTAACAGCAGCCAATCTGAGTGGAAAAAATATTCTTATTCTTTGCCATTTTCTAGTTGTTAAATATTCCACAAAATGACCAGATAAAAGATGTACAACATGCCAGTTTAAACTTTGAACTATTTGCAAAACAACTGTGCTCTTCAACATTAAAAGATGGATAGAACTGTAACTGTAACTGTAATCATAACTCTTCTTCTCTTCTTTCTCTGAGTTTCTGTTGGTGGAGCTCTGTGTTACTACCTTCAGGAGAATGGGACATCAGAGTATCATCCATAAAATTTCACCCACATGGCATTCATTGTTCAAACAAGTGATGTTATTGGAAAAACAAAAGTTCCAGATCCTTTTAATGCCATACAAATATGAGACAGAAACATGGATTATATCTTTGTATAGATCTGTCTATTGATTTATAGATTAATAGTTTTACTGGACAGAAATAGCAAAGAACAGATATGGTTCTTAATTAAATCCTAATGAGTCAGATTGAAAGTGTCATGGAGCCTCATGACATTAACACTGACATGAGAAATAATATTAAAGAAATATATCAAATCTAATTAAAAACATAAATAAGTGATCAGTTCTTTACTGTTATGGTCTGTGAGATATATTAATTATCAGTATTAAATATGGTCTCAACAAACCCATGGCACTTCAATAATATTATTTTACCTTTTATCTGGAAATAGTGTCTATTTATTCTTGGCATACAGTCCTCTGTATTAATTATTGCTCGAAAGGCCTTGCCATACAGTTTATTCCTCTGTATTTCCTTAAGTTTCTTAGTTTATTCTTGCATTTTGTTCATTCATTTCCATTTAGTTTTCCTTTATTAGTATTATCCTCTCTTGGTTTATTGCTATGTCCACTTTAGTTTCTTTCCTGTTGCTAGATTTATTTTATCTTTTATTGACGCTCACCACCAGTAATCTTCACTCATCACCTGCTGCGACGCCTAATCGTCATGTGTTTCACATCATGTGTTGATTTTTTACTGTTCAGCGTCGGATTCTCTGTTTTTATGCCATAATTCACATCTAGTTCGTCTCTCCGTTTTATGTCCTGCATTTCCTGTTTCAGAGTTTTGCGCAATGTGCGCGTCATGTTTTTTTTTTACCCCCTAAGGTGCAGGGCGGTCGGGAAGCGTATCAATGGGGAAAAGGTAGGCCGACATAAACCTTTTAAAACAACGGAAACAATTTCGGTATTTTGATTTTTGAAATTTAAAAGTGCTGTGTTGTTCCATCACACCCGTTTCATACCAGACCACTTACAGCACCGGCGTTAACGCTATAAAACAACCGCTGTCCATTGTGGTATCACTCTTGGAGGGATTTCTTTATTTAAATGGATTCATTTTTCAGAGGGATACAAAGTGAGGGTATCGTGATTTTAGTAATTACATGTTTATAAGAGTGATTTTCTGTTGCCCTTCCATGGAAGCGTGCAACCTTCAAACAGAAATAAAACACTTTTTAATATAAGTTGCTGCTTAACATGATCACAGAACTGCCAAAACATATGTACAAAAATCCTCAATAAAACATTAAATATTTGAAAATCAGACACCAGACAAGTGAATCACAGCAACGTCATCAGCCGGTGTAACGCTGACCTGATGTGGTAAAGCTACTAGCAGGAGCGGAGATGTGCCAAGAGCTACAAACACTGAATATAAGGAGAGCTGCCATCGATACAGTTGCAGCCAAGAATGATTTAATGTTACACAATACAGTTTTAACAAGTTGCTCAAAGTCTAAACTGGTATTGTTGTGCATTTAAGGTGTAAAGTTTACCTTCAACCAAATGCCCCCCAAAGGAATCCTAGCGCCCCCCTTTTGTAAAAATTTCCGACAGTGCCCCTGCCGTCCTCTGAACACCCCCCGGGGGGCGGTACCGCCCACGTTGAGAACCGCTAGGTTTGAGGAAACTGGGAGGCGATTAGTATGAGGGGATATATTGGTTGAACCAACCTCTGTTCTTAGGACTGCAGACATGGATTTAAATTCCAGTCAGGCACTATTCACAGCACTTAACTTGATTTGTTTCCCAGTCATTTTCTGTCTTAACCTTTTAGCGCTTGGAGTGAAACTGCAAGCTAAGGAGGTTATCCTACCCCAGAGAAATTGTAAAAGCTCCCCTGTGGTGAAAAAGAAAGATAAATCAATCTTCTGTGGGCCATCAAGCAATTAAAATTAACACCGGATTAATTGTCACAGTCAGATGCATGTCTCATTGACTGTTCAAAGAAAATTAGAAGCGAGAAGAGAAGGAGTTTTATGCTAGGATATGAATGAGAAGGATATTAATCTAGAAGGGAAACTGCAACATTAATATTTAACCTGTCACACCTTTTACTAAGCTTCCTCTATGGGTCATTAAGAAGGGCTTTCATCAGCTTGTATTCCAATGTCTTAGCATAGTAAGGACATTGGGTAAGATTGGTAAGGTAATTCCATAAAACACTGTAATTGATTGAAGTTTATGACTAAATCCCATCATAGGATGGACTCTGAAAGACCGCTGTTCATGGTGTTTGATATTTTTTTGTTCAGATATTGTTTTTACAAAAATGAATAATAAAACACAGTGAACATATCGTTAAGTTAAATTAAATGCCTACATTGAGAAATTATTGAACCTCTTGGTAAAGAGGTGTGGGGGGTTTTTTTGCCTCTTTTTGCTGTACATTGAGTTCTTGTCCAATCCTGCTTGTTACATCTGAGCTTGTTGCAAACGTTTAATATTATTGCCATTTTTGTAGATATGATCAGGTTTAGGTGAGTAGCCTTTATCAAAGTACCATTAACTTATTTATAAAGATCAACAAACATCTCCCATATTTGAATGGCAATTTCTCTTGTCTTTTCCATTTTGAAGCACAACTATGTGAAACATTTATTTAAGTTAATAAATAAATGTTTGGAAAATTCCCCAGGTTAATTTATTAATATAATTTTAAGTGTGGCAATAATACAGCAGGATTTTATTTAAAATGCTAAACTAATAAGATTCTCAATATTTAAGACTTTTTCACATCTTTACCAGAGCTGCACATAATTGTGGATGGAGGTTAATTATACGTTTTATGCTTCCATTAAGAAAAAATTTAATTGAATCTATCAGGAAGATAAAAAAAAAAATCAAAGTTTCACAATCTGTAAATGTAAGTGATGATTTGTGAAGCCAAGTCTTCTGCTGGTGTTGGTCCACTGTGTTTTTTCCAAGTCTGAAGACAACACAGTGGTGTACCAGAAAACTTCAGTCTTTCACTATCTGATGATGATGATGATTATATAGATGAAGAGATCAGATGCCAATGGTGATGACACCAGACCCAACAATGCAGCTATGACTAACCAGGTATAAGAAAACAATTTGATTTCACCAGAGTAATTGCCAATAACAATCATCCAGGATTTTCTTCCTTAAAGATGATGGTTTCCTACTTTTTCTCTAGTTTTATTACAATCTGTTGGATGTTTTATAACCCAATTTTGTTAGTTTCTGTTTTATCCTTAGATGTTTTGTGTGCTTGATGCATTCCAATGAATTGGCCTTTCTTAAACAGACTAACATCCCTCCCACGACCACAAAATGTGTCTTTCAACATGGCTGAGAAATTAGAAACTGCTCATTTCATCATATGGGCACTTGTGGCCATCGGAAAAATAACTGCCCATGCAGTAATTATTCAACATGTTTACATTTCAAGGTTTGAACTAGATGCTAGATACAGTGAAAGTCTCCATCATAACATTACTGCAATACAAGTGTTTTTTTATGTCTGTTCAGCGACAAAGTAGAGGTCAAATCCTATCGGTCATGTGCAGCTGCAGTGTCACACACACACGTCCCTGTATAGTTACCAACTCTGCAAGCTTTATGATAGCTGAAGGAGAAAGGTCTCTTTACCTGCAGTTATTATACAATCATAATTTCAGACTGGCCCATGCCTATTAAATATGTAAAAATAAATGTTGAGGGTATTCTAATCTATGAACTGTGTACACTTCAATTCAGCTGAGACCACAACACACCTTGTGCTTACCACTTATGGCCATTTTATGCTATGCAACTGTACATCTGATGTGTTTAAGTCACATGTTAGGCAGTAAAAACAAAGAATTCATTGTTATACGTAACTCAATTAATTCAGGCAGAGTGGGTCGATTTCCATTTAGAGTAATCTCTGCATTTCTTTTTTCTTTCATTAACTGAAAATAACAGTTATTCGACTTTTAAGTGTAAATAAAATGAAGAAAACTGTGCAATTTGTGTGTATTATCCCATGCAGAGAAGACATTGTCAGGATTTAGACGACTTCACTGAATGTGGAGCTGAGATCAAAGTCTCTGAAGTGAATTCTCTACCTGTCTCTCTGTAGATGATTGGTGTGCCAGAGACTGTGCCAGAGATTGTGGTGTGATAGCAACACTCACACATAAATCACACAGCTGCCAAACAAATCTCCATGGATAAGCTGGCAGCGCATAAGCACGCCATCAAATACACTCTGAAACCACTCTCCACTCTCTATCATTCACATCATCATATGGGCAGTGAAACTTTCCCCGATCTCCACACTCAAACACACTGCATAATGCTCATCTCTCCCTGCTGTGCACAACATGTGCGGCATGAAGTGTCAACATTTGTGGGGTTTGGCTCTCTTCATGAGATTAAAGGCTAATATTGTCTCTGACATGCAACAGGAGGCCTTTGAGCAACAAGAATCCTACAGTTAATATTGGATGGGGAGAAAAAATTAATAATAATGAAAAAAAAAAAGTGCTGGCTCCCACAGCTTTCATCTGACTCACTAGCCATCAATTATCCAAAAAGACAGATGGTTATGATGGGGACCGAATTGAAGAGACAATGAAATCATCCAGGAAAACTTAATGTGGCAGATGATGATGACAGCGGGACTTACATCCTGGGCTTTTCACATGAGGAAATAAACTATTACCAGTCACAGAGTGAATAAAATACCGTAAAACTAAACCTTATGAGAGCAACAGTCAAGTCAAATGACAGGAGTTAGCCGTGAAAATCCCAAACAACTCTCTCTAAAGTCAAATTTGTTTGTACAGTACATGTTATAAGACAGTTCAAAGTGCTTTATATGATAAAACAAGACAAAAACCAATTATGAAATAAGCAACAGATTATTTCAGATATTACACATTGTCAAATGCCAACATCAAAATCATCAAGAATAATCATTATCAAATATACATCAAACATATTAACCAATGTTCCAGCTGTTTTTAATTAAAGGCAACTCTAAACAGGTGGGGTTTAAGTCTTGATTTAAAGGAGCTCAGTGCTTCAGCTGTTTGTTTTTAAATATTAACATAATCACCACCCGTGGTGAAGAGAAAAAATGTATTTCTCTCAGATTTCCCATAATAATATTAGCCATTTCCTTTCACAAGCCGACCTTCCACATAACAATGCCCTCTCTCCCCTGCTGAGTCAAAATGATGAAACGAGAAATGGATAATAAGGAAATTCACACTTAAGTTACATGAAAAGTGCTTCTTGGCTCCCTTCTCAGGGAGAAAGGCCATAGAGGAGTTGATTGGACGGTTGATTGGACTAAATGTTAAAACAGTGCCTGTAAGGTTGTGAATCTTTTAGAAGACCCAAAACTATTCTATTTGACCAAAATCATTAGAGTCAATGAAAAATATGTTATACTTGCATTTTATAGCAAAATTTGCAACTGACGCATGGTGTACATGCGAGTGGGAACAGAAACAAGGGCTTCTTTCATCTCTCTCAACATAAAATAACTGTAGAAAGTCACAAGCAACAAGTTAAGTTGCAGCAGTATATATTTAAAGGAGGCATTTTAAATTGTTGCCATATCCAATGAAGATTAAGATTTCTTAGAACAAATGTTTGCTTTGGTTAGGCTCAGTGATGCTTATGAGCAGTGCCAATCTTCGCACTTTCATTACTTTGTTGATGAATAGTTAGCTATTCCTCTGATGAAGTGACCTCAAGCCATTTTTAGTTTAGTCTAAATAAGTTCATTCCTGTCATATTTACGTCATTGATCTTCTCATTAATTATGTTCTAATCATCCTGGAATACAGGTGGAAACTCAAAATAACATTGTTCCCTAATCGGTGAGCAAAGTACCAGGTTGGGCTAGCAATAACACTCTTCAGTTTGGAAGTTATTGAAATAAAGGGTAAAGTTATCTATTTTTGGTATCGGTTTTATCTCAAATCACCACAAAGTAGAAGAATAATTCCTGCAGATGCATATTCAACACACTACAAAGTTCATGTGAATTATCAAATTTGCATCCGATTTAAAAAAGGGGCAGCAGAGACCCAAAACAGATTTTTGTTTATATAATTGTAAATAATTTAGAATTAAAGATAAAGCTAAAGGGAGCTCTAAAGATGAAGGCACAAACAAGGTAGGTGCTGCTGAGGCATGTTTTGGATCATTTAGGGAGTATTTATATGGACGTCCATTGAATATCTGACATACAAGTGTACAGAGATACATTTGATTTGAAAATATCTTCATGCCACAAAAAACAATGATATCCAATGACGTAATCTTGACACAGTGCTTACCAAAAACTACGATTTCTTTTAAAAAAGGGCTCACATTTACTTTAATCAACCTTTTATTCTTTTTCAAGGGCTTTCTTTTCCTTCTTGTCTAATAACAAAAGCATTGTGGACAAATTTGTAACTGATAAAACACCCTAAAACGTATCTGTTTTGTTAGACAAATTCTGCATGCTTTATTAATATATACAAAACTAGTGCAAGCTATGATAAAAATAATAATCAAAATTTATCTCAAATGCTCTTTTGCTCTCAGACTTCATATTGATAAAAATGAGACTAAAAACTGAATATACTCACAGTCCACGGAGCCTGAGCCAAATCTTCTCTATTTGTTCCGGCTGTAGGTACTTCAGAGCAGTACTTTCAAACTCCTCGATCTCTTTGGTGGGGGACTCCATGCCAGACAGAGTTCCAGATGAGACAGCAAGAGATGAAGTAAAAAAAAAATTTACAAAAACCAAAAGTTAAATCCCTTCAAAAAATGAGGAGCAAAGGTAGATGCAGTGCGTAGAAGGCAGTAAGTGTTGTGAAAGCCAGAAGGTCACCAAGTCTTCCCTTGTTTTAAATTTTCACCCAGCACTGCAACAAACTGCCTGCCATTCTTCTCCTTTTCCTCTCCTGTAGGATGAGAGAGTATGTGGCCAAAACTCAATAACTCTGAGTGCAGCACAGCGCTCAACCAGCTGTGACAGTCGTAAAACAGCCCAACTGCAGCTCTTTTTCTCTTTTTTTAACTCTCTCTCTCTGTGTCTCTCTGTTTTACGTTCACTTCTCTCTGGTGTGAGCACAGAGGTCCTGGAGCCGTGCCATGCTTTCCCAGCAACAACGGGATGCAGACGGCAGGGCAGTGCAATCCGGGATTAACGCACACTGCCGAGCTCTCCTCATAAGTGGGAGGGAGGAAAAACAGCTCAAGTCAAAGAGAGGGAGGAGCCAGACTAATAATGAGAACCCATGTTCGGTTTCACCCAGAAGAAAACCACAGGGGGTGAGAGAGGAAAATGAATTGAGATACAAAGGAATGAGAGGGCAAGACCTTTGACTCAATAAAACATGTTTTCTGGAAAAAGACTTAAAAACACAAGTAGAATTTTACCTTATTTTTTGACAATGCATGTTTTTTTCCAGATTTTGAAGCAGAGAGAGAGAAACCTCTCTGGAGAAGTTGATCAATGTTGAAGGGATACAAGCCATTGCTTCTAATCTTTAGCTCTGTATCTTTTTCCTATTCATCTAAAACGTAGATAATACATTTGCTCTACAACATATTAAAAGCCATGGCAAAGGGGATTAGATAGCATGCAGACAGTGCAGTGACACTGATTTTACAGAGATTACTTTGATCCATTGAGTGCATGTGGGACCATCTTATATTCAATCCCACCAAATACAAACATAAGACATTGTCAAATACAATTCCCTCTTCCTCCTCTTGTTAATACACATACAGACACCATGGTGTTTTCTAAAAAAGCAAGTTTAAATTTAGGTTGTTTTTTGAATATAAGTATTCATGATGACATGTTAGCAATGGAAGCTGATTCACTAAAAGGGAGAGTAAAGTACAAGACAATTTATATATTTTATTCCATATTACGATCAAATTAAACATTTATTTATTTATTAGGCTCATTTGATAGGGACAGACTCTCATTAACATATACAAACTGAATAGAACAGCAGTCCCGTTCTTGTATCATAGTGCTTATAGCGCGAGTTATTTTGAAGGACCTGTCCCTAGATGGGCTTTTTAAAGCCAGTTGGTTGGTTCTCTCACCGCCTCTTATGAAATATAAGCAAAACAGCAGGTGTAAAAACCTTAACCTATGTTAAGACGCCAATATTGTTGAAGTTTCTACCATCCTGTTGTTTGATTTAATCATGTATGTACAATTCTGACACTATAGTTTAGAGGTAATCACAAAAAATTAAGCATGTGCAGATAGATCTTGTGTTTAAAATTCAGTGGAGTTGTTTGTTTTGCAATAAGTCCACTGTCTGAAACTGGTCCTAAAACCTGGGTAAAAATCCCAAATTGCTTTAAGATTCATGGCTATGAATTAGAGATGTGCCGATCAGGTTTTTTCCTGCCGATACCAATTCCGATTATCCATGAGGGTCGATCACCAATATCAATCACCGATACCGATCACATAATTATTATTTTTTTTAATCAAAAGCACTACCGGTTACATTATGTGGAAAAAGGAACCTTGAATTCACCTTAATTTAGACAAAAATTTGTTTTTAATAACTTTTTCCAAGAAAAAAACAGGCATTCTGCAAATTGTACTGCTATCTGTAATACTATCTTTAACAGACTGAAAAATATGAAGGCTCTGAAGAGGCTAAATAATGCAAAAAGTCAAAATAAAACCTCTCAACATTGCCAAAAAAATTCAAGTATAAAACTTAACATTCAAAGGCAAATACAGGATCCATTACAATAAACAATCCCGAGTTATTGAATGAAAACTTCCTGATAGCATGGCGGCTAGCTGATTACTGCTAGTTCTGAGTGGCTGTTTCTGACTGAGCGGAGTAATTATGCAGAAAAGGGAGGAGGCAGAGGAGATCGATTATTTTTTCTGAGATTATCTGTCTCATGTTAGGACAGCGAAAGTTTTAATACGTATGTAAAATGTATTTTTTTAAGTTAGATGCTGCAGCTTTAAGCAGAGGTTCGGTGTGAGAGTCACTACCAGGTGGAGCAGAAGCGGTGCTCCATCTGTGAAATATTACTACCTGTAGCGCGTAGCAGCGGTTCAACAATGAGAGCAGAACCAGCGTCTTACATCGCAGCTCGAAGACTTAAATAATTTTGCGGGTTATTTGTTTAGCTTTCTGACCGTCATGCTAATCCGGGTGAGTGTTTGTAGCTGTGCGTTGCTTTACCTGCTGTCTGATCCTCCATATGTCTTTTTTACTGCAGTGAGCCTCGATGTAGCCAAACTCCTCAAGTATGCCATTGTTTTTATGCCATATTAGATCCGTTGTGTTGATGCATTTTGACGTGCTTCACCCCACGTGCTTCAATTTTCCGCTGCAACACGCAAACTTCCCCAGTCACTCAGTGCATTATAGTTCCACATCGTTTAGTATTTGTTGCTGCGCGTTTGCGCAGTGTGAAGGAAAGAGGAGACCAGCTGCACAGGCAGGCTACGAAATGAGAAGCAGGTGATCGGTATCGGCAACAAGAGACCGTGATCGGTGATCACCGATCATACACTTTTTCACGGAAATCGGCCAATTATGATCCGTGGCCGATCGATACTATGAATGTATGTAATATTCTGAGCGGCACCACTTTCCACTAGCCTGGACATTGCCTTCCTGTGCAATTTCATCCAAATAAATTCTCACATACAGCACAGTCTGGGCTTCCCCCTCTTCACTTAGATTCTCCAGTTGATTTTCTGCAGGACCAGAAGGAAAAGTTTTGAACGAGAAAGTTGTTTTTCTATGCTGCTTTAATCATAGTCTGCCTGTAGCTTTAGCTATGCAGTGGAGGAAATGAGCAAAGCGTTCAGTCTGTGTTGGTCATACTTTCACACCTTGAATTAACACTAACAGCAGCTACTTTGTTCAGATTGTTTTTTTCTTTGCTGTGGAGGTGATTTACAGCGCAGGCAATTTCGGGTAAACTTCATAGCATCGAATTGGTGCAACTACATACGTCACAGACAAATGCTAGCAATTGGGTAAAAATTTTAAACTTCAACACAGTTCACGCCTCAGAAAAGCAGTCGTTTCTCAATAGCCAAGAGCCCAGAGCCCAAATAGCGTAGTACAAGCGGGCGGCTTTTTACCAGGCTAACCTTCCACATAAACAAGCATGTTTTTTTTTTACTCTTGTCTTGTATAAAACTTGTAAATGTGAGCACAACTTAATTAGTCACCTTTGATCTTTTCCATATCTCTCCAAGCCCCCACACTACTCTCAGGTCTTTCAATTACTTGATGTAGGATGCGGGAATAATGCCAAGGGACACCTCAAAGAGCGATCGCTTTTATCTGCTGAGATGGGTCCTGTAAGAGGACAGAGGGGAGCGGCTTGCCTGAGTGCCATGAGTCTAGTGATGTTCACAAAGGTGCACTGATCCACGTCACTTTCTCTCTACCCTCAGTTTCTTTCTCCTTTCGTATCCCCTTTATAGCAGAGTGTTTATTGTCTTTTTGTGAAGGTATTCCAGCCCGAGGGGATTTCAAGTTGTGAGCAGAAATGACATATCCGCTTAGGGAAGAAAACCATAGCAGCAGCTTAACATCTGACTTCAAGCTGCACACATTTCTACCTCACACACCTAATGTAATATACCATCTGTATGTAAATTTATGACACCAAGCACGGTTAGACTTTTGGCACAAAAACTAAAAATGGCATAAATTAGCAGGTAAAGAGAGAAAAGCAGAGTGAAAGAAATCTCTTCTGTTTGATAAAAGTCAATTTTCCAATTGACTTTAATAAATTAAGTATAAAAATGTAGCCCACATGACACCCTAACATTAAAATTGTAATATTAGACTGATCTCTTGAAAAGTAGTATAATTTTGGAAACAGGCCTTCTTTTCCACAGACTGTTTGGCAGAAGTAGCTTTTTGCTCCAAATGTGGCATTTTATGTTTCAAATGACGAGAAAATGTATGTGTTTGAGAAATTATCCAACAAAAGTGCATATGAACAATTAATTCATGCCCATAAGTGGCCATTTGGAAAAAACATAACAAAACTGTTTCCCTCAAAATGTGATTGGTAAAGGGAAATCTGAATCCTAAGATCAATTTTCCTTCCATCCCAGGAAAATGGGGTTTGTCTGACGCCAGTGGTCTGCTGTTTTAACCTTAGCAACATAATCTTAAATAATGAACTCAAAACTGTATGTGAAAAGCAGATTTTACGAGTGGAATAGAAGAAAATAGTAAACTGCTCCCTGCCTTTCACTTAAATGTTAGAAAAATGTGCTTTTAGAGGCAGGAGGACGGTTTGAAATTACAGTCGTTAGCAGGTATCATTTGGAATCTTTTCAACCAAGTTTTAGTTTGCTTGGTTCTGTAAAAGCCTAAAAGAATGCTTT
Organism: Poecilia reticulata; assembly: GCF_904066995.2. Lineage (NCBI taxonomy): Eukaryota > Metazoa > Chordata > Actinopteri > Cyprinodontiformes > Poeciliidae > Poecilia > Poecilia reticulata. Next base: position 20,259,470 of record NC_088846.1, read on the forward strand.
CTGGGTTAACTTATCTCTTTAAGTGACTCTGAGGTCAGAGTGTGTGTGGATGGACGTCTGTCTTTCTGTTGCCCTATGATGGAGTAGTGGTCGGTCAGGGAGGGACCCCACCTCTTGCCTATAGGCTGTTTTGAGATTGGCAGCAATCTCAAAACAGAGATTGCTGTTTGAAAAATTTTACTCCTGAAGATACTGTGGCTTAGGAATCCTATGACCCCGGATTTACTTGTTGCAATAAATGGATGGACAGAGACTACACTTAATGCTTCCTAAGCCACCCACATGCCTATTAGGACTACTTTTTTTCAGCTCACTGCACAGTGACGAAAGTTATTAGAAGCAATAACAGATTTTAACAATTTCTTAAAATCCCTGAAAAATCATTTTTGCAAACTTTATGTTAACGAAGATAGTGTACAGTATATTCAGAGAAGAATAGTGTATTTACAATTTTAAAGTGGATATGTCATGCTTTTTAATCCTTCCTTTTTACATGTAAATCATCCACCCTGGTCTATATAAAGTAGAACTGCAATGCTTTGGTCTGAATTGCTGGTTGTTGTAGCTCTACAGACATGTCATTTAGCCCTTTTCCGAGGCTCGTTTTAGATCAACATGTTTCGATGCGGTTTTTCTTTTTTGTTTGTTTGTTTGTTTTGTTTTGGGGTATTTTTATATATGAACGAGACATTTCAAGCCCCGCCCCCCTCTAGGTCACAGAGTGTTCCACTCCACCCCGTTCGGACATATTTGTAGTTTGATGGAAGCTATACAATTATCTACCTGCAGAGAAACCTTTTATTCATTAGAGATGTCAACAATGGACAACGAACCAGCAGAATCACGCATTCAAATGAATTCATCGTCAGTACATGAGGGATAATGCTGCAGCGTAATCAGACCTCCTGCTTGGCCTAATGAAATTTATGGTGGTATGGTGATTTACAGTTTCTCCTCTGAAAGTATTTAGGAGAGCTTTCAGGAATCAATTAAACAGCCAATCCGCCCCCCTGCAACTTTAATAAAACATCCAATGGTTATTAGCATCTATTCATACTGTGTTTACACTTTCTCCATCCATACCAAATATGGACGGAGAAACATGGAGTGTCGTTTAGCTGTAGTGTCCGTAAATTCCAGGTACTTATTAAAATATTAATGCTACCACAATTTGAATGAAGTACACAACCTTGATATAATTAAGGAGTTGATTTTGTCAAGAATGTCGCTGCATGCATTTGCATGTGTTACCCAAGACAAAAACAAAGCCAAATAATTCCAAAACATGCAGTACAGTCATATCCTCAAGGAGGCAGCTAAAAGCTAGCACACAGGGCTAACAGAAGCACACAGCTCAATGCTACTATTAAACCAACGGCCAAGACGTCATTATTAAGACAAAAATATCCATGTCTAAAATAAGCTCTGTTGTCATTTCGGTGTTATTTGGAACTTACCGCTTTGCCGTGTGCCTTGTTTTAGTAGAGAGAGAAGAAACAGACGCCTCAATCAATCAGACGAAGTCTTTCAGAAAATCCCTCTGAGAGGTTGCTGAAGCAGTGGTTCTTAAGTGCTCCAAAAACGGACTTTCCCAGGTGACGTGGGTACATTCCCAAGAAAATTAAAATTGAAAATTGAACCTGACGCCAGGGTGCAATGTAAGAAATCTTGTGTGTTAACACACGCTACAACTTGTTTACTTGCAACTTCGGAATAACTGATCTTGCAGTACAAAATCGCGGCGAGGTGGGAAAAAAATGGCGGGTTCACAAAACCGGAAGTGATGACATTGTTTAGAAGGTTCGTTGCAAATGCGATGACGTCATAGCCATAACGTTGTAGCAAATAGAGAAAAATTAACATAGACTAAAGAATATAACAAAAAAAGAATATAAAGATATCTACAGAACACCCAGAGAGAATAAATGTTTTTTGGGGTTTTTTTTGCACTCCTACAGAGTAAAAGTACACAAAACATATCTAAACACTAAAAAAAAAAAAAAGAAAAAAAAAGTGGATTCGGAATGGTATGTCCCCTTTAAGTATTAATAATTTTCTCATGTGGGAGCTTTAAAAAGTTTTTAAGTATTGAGCAAAAGGCATAAAGACAAAGCAAGGTGGCAACCTCGCATGAACGTTACGCACTGGTAAAGCTATACTTAGCATTGGCTTTCTGTTGCATTTACAAGAACATTATACATTCATTTGTCAACGACTTTCACTGTTGTATCACAATAAATTTGAATTTCGATGACAAGTTAATAGATGTCAGCAATTGAATTAAAAAAAAGAAAATAAAGAAATGATTTTAAAAAACTACATTTAAAACAGCAATGTTGAATTGCTGAAATTAGCTCATTGTACTGTAAAGTATAAGCACTTTATAATAGGTTTGATCTCCTTTTGCATAAATTACTGCCTTGTTGTGGTACAAAAGTGTTCAGCCACAAGCTCTGAAGTTGTGCTAAAGAAGTTCTGGTTGGTTTAATAGCATTGTTTGGTCTGGTCACCATCTTTATAAAGCTTGTCAGCAGAGGCAGGCCTCAAGCTCTCTAAAGGCACAAGCTTACTCTGACTTTGGACTTCATAAAACACAGCAAACCAACACCAGGAGATGACATTGCACCCTAAATCATTACTGACTGTGGAAACTTCACTCTGACTTTCAAAGGGTTATGTGTTTCTCCACTGCTCCTTCAGCCTCTTTATTTGAAAAGAGGATTTTTTTTAAAACTGAGCAACAGTACAGTCTCTGGTTCGAGAGGCTTGAAACGAGAAGGTGACATTTGTGGTCCATGTGTAGGATTTTTATTTGGCTGCTGGCCTGCATTTACCCTCCCTTATGGGGAGGAGCATCTTGATGTACTCAGTCCAGCTTCAGTTCACTCTGCATGAAGCTCCCCCAAATTCTTATCTGGATTTTGCCCAACATCCCTCTCAAGGTTGCAGTTACCGACTACAGCTGCAGTCCACAATTTTTCTCTACCGTCCCAAACTTATGAAGGGCCTTCACAATCCCCTCATCATTACTGTTATCCCTATTGCATGTGCAACTTTTCCCACCACATATTTTCCTCTCTGTTAACATTATTTATTTACCTTCCACATAATGTTGTGATCAAACCTCTTTTGTGTTTTGTCTTCAGCAATATTCTGAATTCAGAGAAGACAGAAGCACAGTCATCAAGTTTTACAAGAATAAACACTTGAAACATACCACTAAAATTAATTACTTACTGAGATGCACCTCTATGATGTTTTTCCAAGTAATAAACACAAAGAATCATTGTGTCATGTTCGTTTTAATATTCTTAGCCCACATGCAGAAACACTCACTGGGAGAGACTGGTGTAAAGATCAAAGGGTTTATTGTAAAGCAAACAAACGCGGTTCCACTGACAATCTGAGTGGGTCTTCTTCACGGGAGGGAGGTCCAGGAGCTACCGCTCACTGAAGGAGAGAGAGAGGTGAGTTCGAGGCGAGATGCAGGGGATTAACTCAAAGAACGGGAACGGAAACTCTTACTTGTGGAGGTTGGGATTAGACCCGAGCAGGGGGAGGAAAAAACCAGGCGGTGAGTAGTTCGTGGATGAAGCTGGGCTGAGAGGCGGCTTTTTTTTTTCGGCGGGCGGACAGGAGTTCCTAGTGGACTGGAGGAGCAGGAGTGCTGACTACCAGGGAGCCTCGAGAGGATTCCTCCGAAGGAAGGGGGAGAAGACTCAGGATCTTCCGGAGGTTTAGTCAAGCGTCCTGGAAGGAAGAATCACACAGGTGAGTATCAGGATTACAATCTGCTCGAGATCAACAAGAGGGCTCAATGAGGTCTCTAGGTGGCTCAGTGTATCGGTTCGGGCAAAACACTCTGGCGAAGGTGTGCAGGTAGCCAGTTGCTCATATACTCCACCAGAAGATGACAATACCCCACAGGTGCGTCTGGTTAGGACCTGTTGGCACGCCCTCCAGGATCCTGCCGTCTTCCAGCGCCCTCTGGAGGATGATCTGGAAAGAAACCAGCAGACCCACCAGCCTGGTACCCAACAGTACCCCCCCCTCAACGACCGCCACCCGGCGGTCCAGAAGACGTAGAAGGCAGGGAGGAGCGGAAGTCCTCAATGAGGGAAGGATCCAAAATAAAAGAACCAGGCACCCACATGCGGTCCTCAGGGCCATACCCCTCCCAGTCCACCAGGTACTGCCAACCCCGCCCACGCCGGCGGGAATCCACAATCCGGCGGACCGTGTAGGCGGGGTGGCCCCCAATAACACGAGGAGGGGGAGGATCAGCGGGGGGGCACAAGGAACTGGAGTGGACCGGTTTGACTTGGGAAACATGAAAGGTGGGGTGGACACGGAAAAGGGGCGGGAGACGCAGACGGACGGCAGAAGGACCGACCAGCTTCTCAATCTCGTAAGGACCAATGTAACGGGGAGACAGCTTTCTAGGAACCGACTTTAGTGAGATGTCTTTAGTCGATAGCCACACCCTTTGGCCTGGAACAAAAGAGGGGGCAGGTCGCCTCTTGCGGTCGGCCCAGCGACGATTCTGTTCAGCCGTCCGGTCGAGGGCGGAGACCGTTCTGTCCCAGATGGCCTTACAACGGCGGATATGGTGTCGCACGGAGGAAACGGCAATCTCCCTCTCATCAGCTGGGAACAGTGGAGGCTGGTAGCCCAACGACGCTTCAAATGGGGATAGACCTGTAGCAGAAGAGAGGTGAGAGTTGTGCGCGTATTCAACCCAAGGTAAGCAGGGGCCCCAATTAGTCGGGCTGGATGACGTGAGACACCTAAGAGTGGCCTCCAACTCCTGATTCATACGCTCAACCTGGCCGTTAGACTGAGGATGATACCCTGAGGTCAGGGAACTCTTGGCCCCAAGGGCCGAGCAAAAATGCCTCCAGACCTTTGAGGAAAACTGTGGTCCTCGATCCGAGAGGATCTCCTGAGGAATCCCATGTAGTCTGAAAACGTGTTTCACGAGTAACTGTGCTGTCTGAAAGGCTGAAGGAAGTCTTCTCAGAGGAATCAAGTGGCAGGCTTTAGAAAAACGGTCGATTATGGTCAGTATAGCAGTCATACCTTTAGAAGCCGGTAAGCCTGTCACAAAGTCGATGGCAATATGGGACCAGGGGCGTGTGGGTGTGGGTAATGGTTGCAGGAGACCTGATGGGGGCTGATGGGAGGCTTTATTTCTCGCGCAGGTTGGGCAGGCTAGTACGTATTCTCTGACATCTTTCTGAATGGACGGCCACCAGAAACGTCGGTTGATCAGGGCTATAGTCCTGCTGATACCTGGATGGCCAGAAAACTTAGAGGTGTGTATCCAGGTGATCACGCGTGCTCGCATAGAGGAGGGAACGTACATCCTGTTGTCTGGGCCAGTGCCTGGGTCAGGCTCCGTTTGCTGAGCTTGCTTCACTAAATCCTCGATCTCCCAGGTAACCATGGCCACCGAGCAGGTAGACGGCAGGATGGGGGCTGGCCGTTTCTCTGAATCGGCTGGAGAGTATAACCTGGAGAGTGCGTCGGGCTTGATATTTCTGGAACCTGGACGATAGGAAATACACAGATTAAAGCGAGAGAAGAACAGCGACCATCGGGACTGACGGGGATTAAGTCTCTTAGCAGACTTGAGGTAGGATAAATTCTTATGATCAGTCCAGACCAAGATGGGATGTTCAGCGCCCTCCAACCAGTGTCTCCATTCTTCCAATGCCAGTTTAATGGCTAGTAACTCCCTATCCCCAACATCATAATTTTTCTCAGCAGGTGAAAGTCTACGGGAGAAAAAAGCACAAGGATGGGTCTTGTGATCGGTCACTGTGAACTGTGATAAAACCGCTCCCACCCCCAACTCAGAGGCATCAACCTCCAGGATAAACTGCTTGGTGGGATCTGGTTGTATGAGGATGGGGGCGGTAGCGAACAAGGTCTTTAACTGCGTGAAGGCTGCCTCTGCTTCTGGGGACCAGCTAAACAGAGTCTTAGTGGAGGTCAGGGCAGTTAACGGGTGAGCGGTTTGGCTGTAGTTACGAATAAACCGCCGGTAGAAATTGGCAAAGCCGAGAAACCTCTGTAATTCCTTACGGTTCTCAGGGGTGGGCCATTCCAGGACTGCTCTGATCTTCTCGTTAGATGGCCTCACCTGTCCACCCTCGAGGACATAGCCCAGAAAGGTGACTGATTGTTGGTGGAACTCACACTTCTCCGCTTTAACAAACAGTTTGTTCTCCAAAAGGCGTTGGAGGACCTGGCGGACATGATTCTTGTGCTCCGGCAGGTTCTTGGAGTAGATCAGAATGTCATCTAAGTAGACAAACACAAAGACATTTAGGTAATCTCTCAGGACGTCATTCACAAGAGCCTGAAAAAAGGCTGGGGCGTTACTCAAGCCAAAAGGCATAACCAAATACTCAAAATGGCCTAAGGGGGTTTTGAATGCTGTCTTCCATTCATCACCCTTTCTAATTCGGAGCAAATGATAGGCATTCCTTAGGTCCAACTTGGTGAAGACGGTGGCCCCATGGAGGGGTTCAAAAACAGAGGAGAGTAAAGGTAAGGGATACTTATTTTTAATGGTTATCTGGTTTAATCCCCTGTAGTCTATACAGGGTCTCAGGGAGCCATCTTTTTTACTGACAAAGAAGAACCCAGCACCCAGAGGCGAAGATGAAGGTCGGATTATGCCCGCTGCTATGGATTCCTTTATGTACTTCTCCATAGTTTCCCGCTCAGGTCTAGAGATACTATAAAGTCGACTATTGGGCAGCGGAGCCCCAGGAAGGAGATCAATAGCGCAGTCGTAAGGTCTGTGAGGAGGTAGGGACGCGGCTTTGGATTTGCTGAAGACCTGCGCCAGATCGTGATAATCGGCTGGAACTCCGGAAATATCAGGAGGATCCGCCTCATCGCCGTTAGCAGGGGAAGGACCTGGAGGAACGGCTGAGCGGAGACAAGTTGAATGGCACAGAACTGACCAGGAATCGATGTGTCTGTCGGACCAGTTTATATTAGGATTATGTTGTTGTAACCATTCGAACCCTAAAACTAAAGGTGAGCTGGCCGCGGGAAAAACGTAAAAAGAAATGGATTCTGAATGATTGCCAGAAACTGTTAACTGGAGGGGTCTTGTCTGGTGGGTTATCTGAGGCAGAACCTTCCCGTCGAGGGCGGAAACACGAAGAGGGGTGCGTAGGGGAACAGTTTCTATTGCCATTTGCTGAACAAGATTAATATCCAGTAAATTCCGTTCACAGCCGGAATCTAACAGCGCCGACAGTGTGATATTGCGGTCTTGAAACTGAATGGTTGCGGGCAACAATAAACGAGGCGAGTCCGATTTACTTTGATGGTCCGCCAGTTCCCTCGTAGTTACTGGCGGACCCTGGCTTTTAACAGTACGGGGCAGTCGGCCACAAAGTGCCCTGCTTCTCCGCAATATAGACAGAGCTTGGCCCGCATTCTCCGCTGTCTCTCCTCAGGAGTCAATCTAGCTTGGCCAATCTGCATGGGTTCTGGATCAGAAGGACCTTGCTCTCTCTCTGCTGGCACCGAGTAGCGGGGAACGGGAAGCGATCTGGGTACTGCGCTTCGACTGCTTCTTTCTTTAGCCCGAGCACGAATACGGTTGTCAATTCTTATGGACAGTTTAATTAAATCCTCGAGGGAACCGGGCTCGTCTAAAGTAGCCAGTTCATCCTTCAGGGGATCATTTAGAGCATCCAAATAAGCACTCTTTAGCGCTGGGGTGTTCCAACCCGAGGCAGCGGCTTGGATGCGGAAATCAATAGAAAAATCAACTGCAGATCTCTGCCCTTGTTTCATCTTTAATAGCGCTCGAGAACTCTGAGATTTATCGGTCACTTGATTGAAAGCCTGTTTGAACTCGGTTAAGAACTCCGCAAACGAGCAGCCGTACTCAGGGGAAGAAGCAAACTTGGCTTCAGCCCAGTCTAGAGCGCGGTCAGTTAGATGTGCAATAACAAAAGATATCTTGGCAGAATCTAAGGCGAATCTATGAGGTGAGTGATTGAATTGAATATTACATTGCATCAGAAATCCTCTGCACTTTCGTGGGTCTCCGTCAAACCTGGATGGATTTGGCAGCTGCCAGTCGGAAGACGTGGACTGGACTTGGGCCCCGGAGGCTGGGTCTGGAGACTGCGAGGGTCCCGGTGCGGATTCTGGAGTGGAGGTCTGGGGAAAGTGACTGCGGAGAAAACTGGTTAGCTCAGCCAAGCGGTTATTGGTCTCTGTCTGCCGATTACCCAGCTCCTGAAGTGCAGCCTCGTGGTTCTGAATTAGCGTTTGTTGGTCATGTAGAGCTCTCCGGATCGTTTCTGCTGGGACATCCGTTGGGCCAGAGTGTTCTGTCATGTTCGTTTTAATATTCTTAGCCCACATGCAGAAACACTCACTGGGAGAGACTGGTGTAAAGATCAAAGGGTTTATTGTAAAGCAAACAAACGCGGTTCCACTGACAATCTGAGTGAGTCTTCTTCACGGGAGGGAGGTCCAGGAGCTACCGCTCACTGAAGGAGAGAGAGAGGTGAGTTCGAGGCGAGATGCAGGGGATTAACTCAAAGAACGGGAACGGAAACTCTTACTTGTGGAGGTTGGGATTAGACCCGAGCAGGGGGAGGAAAAAACCAGGCGGTGAGTAGTTCGTGGATGAAGCTGGGCTGAGAGGCGGCTTTTTTTTTTCGGCGGGCGGACAGGAGTTCCTAGTGGACTGGAGGAGCAGGAGTGCTGACTACCAGGGAGCCTCGAGAGGATTCCTCCGAAGGAAGGGGGAGAAGACTCAGGATCTTCCGGAGGTTTAGTCAAGCGTCCTGGAAGGAAGAATCACACAGGTGAGTATCAGGATTACAATCTGCTCGAGATCAACAAGAGGGCTCAATGAGGTCTCTAGGTGGCTCAGTGTATCGGTTCGGGCAAAACACTCTGGCGAAGGTGTGCAGGTAGCCAGTTGCTCATATACTCCACCAGAAGATGACAATACCCCACAGGTGCGTCTGGTTAGGACCTGTTGGCACGCCCTCCAGGATCCTGCCGTCTTCCAGCGCCCTCTGGAGGATGATCTGGAAAGAAACCAGCAGACCCACCAGCCTGGTACCCAACACATTGCAGTTCACAATTCAAACTGATGTGATTTTATATAACAAAGCCTTCACCCTGAAGATTCAAGATAACTTTTCATATCTGGCAGTTATGAAGTTTAGCAGCACATTGCAAAACATTTTCTTTTTTATCTTATGTTTGCATATTGCAACACATTTACCAGAGCCTTAAAAAAAAGGTCAAAGGAAACCCTTACTAAACACATTCACTTTTTCCAGCCTAGGTCAGTGTAAGTGAAATTCTCTTGGGTCTATTGCCACTCTTTCTGTCCTGTATCTGAAATAATTGTTTTTGTATACACTGATAAACTGGTTGCTCTATCTGAAATATGTGTACTCGGGTTGACCCTGCCTGAATACATTCACCTAGATGTGTGTGAAAACCTTCACATCTAGGTGTTTGTATGGTACAACACGTGTGCAGTTTGAGGAAACAGGATTTCATAGCAGGTAGTTATTTTATTTGTATATCTTCTACAGTTTATTCAAGAAAATACATTTGTTTAAGTTAGAAGTTAGTTGCTATTGGTTGCCTAACAAATTAGATACATAATATATGTTTAGAATAATCTAAATGGTATTTAAATCAGATAGTACTGATAGAAGTCCTGACTTGCAAAACTAAAACTTCCACGGTGAATTAAACAGCAGGATAAAATGCAGCTTTACTGAGAGACATATAGACTCTAAAACAAAATATCAGCCAGTACTCTGAATAAATCTGCAAATGATGAGTGAAACACTTTTATGAAACAAAAACAAGAGAAAAAAACTACGCAGTTAAATGTCTGAGCACTCTTTTTTTTGTTATCTGCGTATTTTATGCCAGTAAATTGGCTAAAAAGTTGAGACTAGAGAAGATATTCAAAGATAATTCATAACAATTTGCTGCATTTGTTACAGAGTCAAGATAAAGCATGAGTCAACTCAAGCACGTGGGAAATAAAGTGGAAAGTGTTAACAGCTAAAAGCTTTGTCAGCGACCATGATGGATGGTTGGGTAGGCCTAAACAATAACAACCTGCAGCTCTGATTGTCTGCAGGACAATTTAGTTTATCCACTTAGCAAACATTTAATTTCAATTCCAGATTAATGGATTAATGCAACATCTTAAATCTCCTCCATACCTTCTTCTAATGATAAATTACGTGATTAATTACTACTACAGGTGCTCAAGAAGGGCCCTAGAGAATCAAGTCATCTACAACGTTTCTATGACTAAGATGAAAGGACGTGATAGAAATTACACTGTACTAACTCTACTGAGGCTTGTACATAGCTCACATAGTGAAATCAAGACATAAGCAGCCCCAGCCATTTGGAGGTACATGAAAAATTTAAATCTCATTTAAATTTCCAGGCCGCTCGATAAGGATAGCTATGCATCAAAATAGCAAGCGCCTTCACAGTAATGACCACATTTTGTTGAAGATCATCTATCAAAAAATATGATTCCTCTGTATAAACTGTATTTCTCTTGGAATTAGTAGAGATATAAAGTTGGATGGGAGCAACTGAGGGCACTCAACCATAAAGCTTTATTTATTTGCAGGGTTATAGGAGTGGAAAATACATCAGCTTCCTCCCAAGACAGATAGAAACAGGTCAAAGGTGGGGCCTCAGGGGAGAGGGGAAGCAATCTGGGCAAAAAATAAATAAAGAAAGAAATACATTTTTACACAGGATTTGATCCTTGTTTTCACCAACAAAAAAGATCCACGTGGTAAGGCTTGTTCTTAAACTTTTTATGAGTTTTTCTGTACAAATAAATACTTTTTGATGAAGGATGAAGCAAAAACAATCCAATTGACTAATAGGACAGTTTTCAAAAATGCCACAAGATAATTGTTCTAGATTTAGAAGATATAAAGTGTTCTCTCAAATTTAATCTAGTTCAGTTCACCTTATATATATAAAAACCCCTCATGATCTGCTTCCCATGTGCTTTTTATGTGTGTTTACTTACTAGCTGCTTATGGCAGCCTAAGCCTAATTTTCAGGTACCCGATGAATACATTTATGCACCTTTTAACCTGATTTCCTTAGCTAAATGTTCCTTGCAGTCTATTCAGTCCAAACAGGTAAAGCAGTAGCTTCTGTAAGCTCATTAGTTAGACACCCACAGCTCCTGGAAGGAGCAAATGGGGACGAGATTGAGAGCTATTTAAAAAGTAACCACAGAGGCTAAATAAAGACTGTAATCCAAATAAAGAGATGATGTAAACTACAAGTGTAAATACTTCCACAAATAGGTACCAAGCTCAGCACTGGATGGGACACAGCCGTAATAGATTCTATTTTAAACTCAGCTAGATTCTAAAAAACTACTCTTATAAAGTAAAGGTTGGTAAATTACCCATTTACGAGTGCTTTCATAATTTGCTATAGCTTGTCTTATGCATACAGACTTACGCAATTCAACTTACTTTAAAGGTTGGAAATTTAATCAAATTGCATGTCAAAATTTTCTCCAAAGTTGTATGTAATAAAAAACTCATATTTTCTATGAGGTAACCTTTATGAATCCAACCACTCAAAGGTTTGTGCTCACTTGAAAAAGTTCTACTTTTAAAACATGAAAATGAATCTGTTCTTCAAATCTTGCTTTTCTTTAAAAGAAAAACAACACTTTTTGTATGTCATGGTGCAAAATCTTAAAGTAGGCTTTTGCCTATGAAGGTTCTTTCCATTTAAGGAAATGACCTTAAATGGAAATAAAATGACATCAGACTTATATGGCGCTTTCCTGAGCACTCAAAGGCGCTTTACAATGAGTGTGATTGAGAATCAGCTATTCTCAATCACACTCACATTCACGCACTGAAGGCAGCAAACTACAGCTGCCTTGGTAGAAGCAAGATTTTACACCGAGACCATCAGGCAGACAGAGCCGGGGCTTGGACAGGCAACCTACCGATTACAGGACAAACTCCATGGCTGATGGCGATCTGACTCCGCCATCAGCCATCGCAGCACTTGGTACAAATCTCCTATTTTACCTCCCTTGAAGCACATAGAGCTATCTTACTTTCTGTTGCCATTTTGCACTGTTTGTGCAACATTTCATTGATCCATAGAACTGAGTTTAAGGTTCTATGCCTTAAACTCGGATTAATTTGTCTACAACAGCTTTTTCTCATCTTCCAGTTTTCAAAGTCACCCATTTTTTTCCTCCAAATCAGTGTCACCCTGAGATATCAACAGTGAAGTCCAGCAGAAGTCCACTGATCAAAACAACAGCACAATTATGCCTTTCAGACAAGTTCCTGCTGCCCATTTTATCTCCATGCTTCAGAGTTACACTCCTAATCCTGTTACTGTATTAGTCTAACTATAGCACCTTTTAAAAACAGAGATGGTTCCCTCATATCTTGCGTGACATCTGTGGTGTGTTTAAAAGAAGTTCTGTTGACAAAGCAAATATGCAATAATAGAATGAGGTTAGGGATGTGATAGGACAATTTATTCCATATAACATAAATTGATCATAGTATTTTATAGCATTTGGTCTTAATTTTATCTTTGTATGCATTGATTAAACTTATTCTTAAATTCAATTTGATTGAATCCGAAGACAAAATCATATCCTTTCCTAGTCATAGGTCAGAAGAAAAAAGAAAACAGTCTTATTATTTGGACAGGCGTGGACTGTTTCTCTTTTTGCTTGGCACAAACAAAAGCTTTATTCTGTTCCCAGTTTGTGAAAATTTGACTGCCACTTCAACAAAACACAGGGTACTGGTGATTATGTTCAGATTTTATGTCTGTAACATGTAATATTATGGCATTCACTGGGGTACAGCAGTAACATCATAATGTTGAGGCTGTCTCTTAATCATTTAGATCAATGGCTCTGCTATTTGGGCTTCCCGTCTCTCTGACCAGCGGAGGCTCATTAGTGGGCTACTGAGGCTCGTGATGGAGCTTGTTGCTTCACAGGGGCTGTCTGTGGGGGTCTGTGAACCCTCTGCTGTTGCCAAATGAGGGGTCAGCTACAGAGACAGTGGGCTGCCACGTTGGAGACAGCTGCCTTAATCAGCTGCAAAGTGCACTGCAGCACACAGCATCCAATTAACCATCAGATAAATCTCCCAGCTGACCACAAAGGCGTTTTAGCTGCAAATGAACATGGTGAATTGGCAATATGTGAGGTTATGCTGGTTGCTGCTTGTTTTCTGTGCAATGTTTGCAATATTTTATGAGAAAGCTGATTTTCCCCCCTTTGCTCTTTGCTGCTTTCTTATATTATTCTGAATCTTCTGCTTGTTGGACTGCCATTATTCTTTATTCAACAGTATTGTTGTAATAACATTTTCTTTTTCAAAATGAATTGTCTTCATAACCACAGCAAGTCTGAACCATGTAATTCTGACTTATTCCAGTTGTCCTTTGACATTTATTCACTATTTATGCACCAATATGAGCACCAAAGCAGCCCTGCAGAAGGCATTAGGATGAAAAAGCACACTTCACATCTTAGAATGTCTTGGCAATTATTTCTAAGATGTGCCGTTTTACTTTAAACACCCAAAAATGAAAGAAAGTTTGATAGTAAATATGCACTTACTCTCCATTTTATTGAGTATAATATACAGAAATAGAAGTTATATGCTTCCAATAATTTATATCCACCATTACTTTGGTTTGATCCAAGATCTTAACCTTGCAATTAGAGAAAATTGGGTGTGATCTATAAGTTCAAGAATATATTTTATTTTATATGGTTCTGTTCTTTACTCGTGTTTATTGTTGTGTGTTAATTTATGTTTTTAGCACAGATACTCCCGTTAACAAACTTAAATAATGTCTCCAATGATTTTCCATTTCTTTTTGTTGGCAAGACAACAAAAAGAAGCCATTAAAACAAAACAACAAGAAGTTTAATAATGCAGCTGTCCATACAGGAGAAAGTTAAGATACTATTTCAATGGAACTTGCTTACTATGCAGGAGTAAATTAGACAAATATGAAAGACAAATGTGCCTTTTCAAAGTGCAACCACAGCAATCAGTCACAGCATTAACAGCCTGGTGTTGCTCATCTTCTATTGCTAAAATAGCTCCAATCGATTGTGATGTGCATACAGGATCTTTTGGGGGAGTCCTGTTGTGTTTAACTAAGAATATTTTTCAGAGTCAATCAGCTGTAAGTTTAATTAGATAATCTATATCATTAACTTCTTGTCTGAACGGCTTTACCATTCTGACATAAGTGACAAAAGCAAAATCAATGCAACAGAAAGCAACAGATTAAAACTTTGGGTTAAATTGGTAGCAAACATTAGCTTTGTTGATGAAAGTTTGTCATCACCTTATTCTACCAACAAGACAGTCACAAGACAAAGAAAAGTTAAAAACTAAACAAACTAAACTCATACAGAATGACAAGAATATTGAGAATAAAAAGTTTAATACAAAACTGTAGATAAATTCCATTCATATCTAGTTTTAGCCAAAGAAAAGGCCAGTAAACTAACCTATGAGATTGTATCTTCTTGAGTTGTATGAGGTAAATAACAATGGGTTAAGCACTTGTAGGTCATGCAGCTAGACACTCTTGAATCAATGCAATCCATATAATATTGACACCAGACAGCAGTCCAGCTGACAGCCAAGTCATGATACTCACAGCATTCTGTGTCTAGTAGAAAGTTATTGATTATTTACCATTTAAATGGCTAGGATTCTATACAGCTGCTGACCAGTTACCTTTTCTATCACAGTTTTAGCCCCAGTAAGTTAACTTGGGCACACTAGCGGAACAAGTCAGCGTCGGGCCGGGGGGCGGGCCAATTACCAGGCCCCTAACGAATCACTGGGTCCCTTACGTGCATCAGCTGCTGGAAACTGTTGAACACCTTTCTCAACAGGTGAGGGTGCACTTTTTCCGTCTATAATCAGACATTTAAGCGACTTGAAACCATTCCTCCCTCCCTGGCACCTCCAGACCCGGGCCCCCATCCGGCCCGGTTCGGGGGGGGCAGCCGCCCCTCCAGCCCCCCCTATAGCTCCGCCCCTGCTTGGGCACAGTTGTGCCCTCCAGCCCCTGCAGTAAAGAAAACCAAAAAAGAGTGGGAATGTTTCATTGGCACGTAGAACAATGCTAACTGAAAAACACGTCCAACTTAAAAAGGCATTGGTAAGAACAAGACATAGAGGACAGCCAAGCAGTCGCTCCTGAGCTTAAATAAATAAATAAAGAACAGCTATTTATCTAAAAGCGTTCCCCTGGAAACCTTTATTTTTATTTTATTTATAAGTCAGTTACTGATGTCCTTCCTGCCTATAACAGATTATCTGATCATCCTTTGCTTACCGTTGAAATCTAATTATCACAGACTGGAGGATAACATTCAGCTCCGGTCAAAGAGGTAACGTTGTGTTCCATCATTTTATGGATTACTATTGTTTCCTCAGTCATTTAATCACCTTCTACCGTAATCTTGCTATTTGTCATTCAGGTGCAGATCCCTCTCACTCTCAATGGATTTATCCTCCATTAACCACAGTTAGCAGGGCCAAAGTCATCAGCTGGCTTTAGTGGGATTTCTGTGACAAAGCAGCAAAGGAATTAAATCAGTGGTGAAGATTGTGTACTGGGAAATCACCTTTTTTTTTATAAGCTAGAGGTTTCTTTTCAGCATAAACCTTTTTTAAGTAAAGATATCTTGAAGTCATATTTTAAGGTAAATGTAATTGTTGTTTTTCAATGATAGTTTTTAATTTAATGCGCAGCAACAGTTTGTGAACAAAATTATCTGTAACACTTCAAAGTGTCTAATATTCTTAACAAAATGGCGGTTTTTGATCTGACTATCTGACTTGTATTGCTCGAAAATGTGGAGGCCTTTTCGTTATCTGTCTGTTCTGCCCTGAACACGTTTTCTGTTAATTGTTCATATGTTCAGTTGACGGGGGATTGGACATCTCATCGGTTGTGCATTTTGAAAGCTGTAGGAAAATATAGCCACACACCACAGGTGGGTAACGATGCTGCAGAATGAGCTCAGTCTCAGCAATGGCTGTGCGCTAAATGAAAGGAATGTTTCATTATTTTTATTTAATTTATTTTTTTTATTTTTTTCTCCCAAGGGATCTGAAATCCATTTGATCATCTCTAGATCAAATTCTAACATACTCTGATCACAGCTGGACTGGATTACTTTTGCACTAATTATTTGTAGAAATAATAAAAGAGCATTAAATATAAGGGGGGGGAAGGAGTAGCATTTGACCACCTTACACTGAGAAAGGCATAAAACCACCTGCATGTCAAAATGGGACGACGTTAAACTTTTTCCAACCACTGTTGTGTGATGGGCTAAAAGAAAGCCTCCAAGTGTGATTTCTGCATAAGCCTCATATACCTACCTTCTTATTCACCTACCTCTAGTTGGAATTTACTGCTTCTTGGTTGCGTCATTCTCTTAAATTCCCTTTTTCTTGAGTCTTTTTCCATAGATGTATTGAAGTGGACCTTGTCACCGTAAGTGATTCCACTTTCATGAGCCTCCTGCCTTAACAATGTTTTAGTTCCGATGTTTTCGTCTTCCACATACTTTGAATTCTTCTTCACCCAAATGTTTTATAGCTTGCTTTCCCGCAATGCAGTTGCTTACTTACACTGATTAAATGTAATCTATAATGATAAGACAAATTTATTGTCTTCATGGATAAATGAGTCATTTCCTCAGAACAGGGTGAGTTTGCTTTTATGCACAGATCCTTCTTCTAAGATATGCTGGTACAGCTTTTAAATAAAGGAACAGGTTGAAACTAGTCAGGTGGAAAATCACTTTCTACATCTTATCACTCTTCTCTGGATCTGAGCTGCACGAGAACACAATGGCCAAAAAAAAAAAACAATAAGATTTCACAAGGAAACGTGGAAGAAGAAAAACAAAAGCAGGTGAGACTAAAACAGGATTCCCACATTTTATCACGTACAATTAAAAACCTCTTGTGAAATATAAGGTGTGCTTCAGAATCCTCTGGAAAAAAGGCTCTATTTTCGCCACTTGTTGCTTTTGTAATATACTCCTTAGCAATCAAGGTTAATTGGAGTAACGTCTTAAAAGACAACATGGTTATGCTAATGCTGGTTTCATGTCCCTGTTATCCAAGAGAAATCAATCATGGCTGAGTCCCCTGAGGTCAGCAGCCATACATGACAATTACCAGCGTATGTGAGATCAAGAGTGCTAAATGTCAAACACAATGTTTAAGCTTTCTCTAATCTAAAAATAAACATTTAAACTGCAGGATGATGCTGAATTTTAGACACTGGCTTCTCTCCATTCAGTGAAGTACTACTGAAAAAGTTGTTTGTCCAGTACTCTTTAGTAGACTGGACATGTATATCGATGTCTCATTGAATCTGAATCAATCTATGATAATTCACACATAAGAATCTCTCAATTATGCTACAGGTTGACAGCAGCAAACCTGATGGCAGTTTTCTCTGTGGCATCTGGTTCGTCTGCTGCTGGAAGGTCGTCGGCCAGAATCTCCTCGGGACTCCGCGGGTCATTCAGGGGGACCTTCTGCTCTTTGCCTTTGATCCCCATTCCCGCCGTGATGGCATTCCACAAAGCACTCTGGGATTTAGAGCCTGCAGAAGAGAGAGAGAGAGAGCTGCATAAAGAGCGACACAAATGATGCACATGTTTGTTTACCAGCTGGTGTCCCAATACCAGCTGGTAAATTAATACTATTAAATGTGATGTACTCACTGGAAAGGTGCAACTTTCAGAGTCGCATACAAATGAAACAGGATCATTCAATTCCTTTGCAATGCTGCCCTCATGTGGATGGATATTGTCAGTGACAGTATACGTATGAAATTAACAGCAGCTGAATAAATATTAAGCACATACATTTCTTTCTCAGAAAATATATTTCTATTGGTAACGATCCAAGTAATCCTGGTGGAGCTGCACGACTGCTGAGCTGATACAAACTACAAAGCTCCTAAGAATGGAGCTTTTTATTGTACATAGCATGGAGAAGTGTTATTGTGATAATGTACTGAATATGCATAAGTTTCAGTAAACGTAGGACATACACAAAGAGTCACACAATGGCGTCCCCACCCCCAAGCCCCACTGTTTGCGTGGTGTTTAAAGGAAATGTGCAATGGTTTTTCCTTTTTGAAACAAGCTGCTAAGACAAATATGCATTTAAACAATTACATTTTGGTCAAACATCTTCAATCCAAAACTTTCTCACACTCTCTGTTGGTAGTCTTTACTTCTTGGACAACTCTTTTGATAATTGTTTTAACTCCTCTGTTCGAAATATTGCAAGTAGAACTGATTAAAGGTGAAATTCAAATATCTCCTACTCAAGATTATAGTTTTGAAGGTTGTCACTTGAATAGTCAGAGTTTACAGATATGGGTGGGAAGTGATTAAATTAATCTTTTTTTTTTTAAATAAGGTTTCTAAGATTGCTAGAGAGTGCTTAGCTCTCAGCCACCATTAGATGTTACCTTCATAATGACGGTTCAGGCTGGCACCAATAGGGGAGGACGTTGCCTTCATATACTTATATACGTATTTCAATTGTTTTCTTACATTTCTAAGACCTTTGCTGTTTTTTTTTTGCTTTTTGTTTTTCTCACAATTTCAGTACTAATTCCCTGTGTCATTTCACTTTAATTCCACCACTGCTGGCACAAAAAAAGGCTGCACCAACCTTTGTCGGATCACAAACCGAAAACTGTGATCTCTGCATGTGTCATTCAGAGACTGTAAATGTATCCGGTGATATATGAAATTTGCCAGCAAAGAAAGATTTTAAAACTCATGCCAGAGTTTCTGTTTAATGACCTCTAATCTAACTGTTAATGAGGTGGCCATAAATCTGCATCATTAATATCTCATTAGTGTTGGGTAAAATGACCCTTTAATGGCTTGATCAAAATGGTGAATTGATTCAAAATGAATTATTTCAGGGAACTGACTAAAATCAAAGTGAAACTAATACAATGCACATTAAACTTACGTGCAAAACTGGCCGGGGGTCTGCAGGAGCTCTCTCCATCTTCATTTGCCACTGATAAAAAAAAGAAAAAGAAAAAAATTGTAAAATCAAGACTTAATAAATGCATAAAACATAAAAGCACAGAATCTATATATTACTTTCAGTGCTTTGAGGTTAAAAAAACAACTATTTCATTGTCAGAGTTTTGTTACTCTGTCAGATTTAAGTATTTTCAGAGAGCTGGGAATTATACTTAAATATGTTTTGGAAATTGAAAATAATTATTTGAGTAAAAGAAACCAATGCATCATGAATTGAAAGCTTTATCATGCATAATAACAAAGTTATTTCACATAGGTCATTAATTCCAATCGCATTTATTCTTGGTAATTGGATAAACGTTTTTTTTTCTTATTAAAAATAGATATGTGTTCACTGTTTACTGAGATAACTGGAATATATAGTTTGATAAAACTTGTTTATCAGTCTAAGAGTATGTTTGAAAAAAAAAGCAGGCATTATTTTTTAAATAAGTTTCATATTTCTGAAATAAAAATATATTTTCTTTCATCACAGTTAATGAAAAAAGGCTTAAAAACAATTTTTATCTATATAATGAATTACCGAAGTAAACAAACTGTGCAATAATATTACAATTTTGCTCTATTTTGGTTGTTTCATAAACATCAACATTTTCCAATGTGTTTTTTTCATAAAGGAAACTATGCAAAGAAAGCTTTGTTCAATACCAGCGACACAAACCACTAATAATTTAGATGTTTGTGCACTAAATCACTTGAGACTGGCACCATGGTAGAACAGAATCAAAATATCAAAAACCTTCAAAAACCAACATTTTATTTCTCAAAAATCTCAAATACTGGATTGAAACAAACAAAAAGTATTTTTCCACATAAAAAAACAAAACAAAAAAAAAAAACAATTAAAAGATGGTGGTTTATTCAAACTGACCATGACCAGGTTGTGCTCTACATAATCATGGGGAAGGCAGATGTCCAGCAATTAACCTTTCCAAGACCTTAATTAAATTAATAAACACATAAACACTAATCCTCTCTCAGTGTTCTGTCCGTTCATGTCACTCAAGTCGATTTTCCAAGATCATGGGCATGTTCATTTTCACATCATGTAGGTGGCTTACAAACCACTGCATTTACCTAAGTTGTATGTGTAAGACATATGTAGGTAAATCCCTTTCTGTCTGGCAGAGATCTATCTCAAAGTTTTAAATTAAAGTAAAGCTTTTGTGCTCCATCGTCTTTACCATTTGCATCAGATTGTGCTGACATATTTCCAAGATTAGATGAACGGACCATCTGCTAGATCGCCCAGTGTCTCTGCTCTCTGTGCTATGTCTTTTTTCTGTTTAACCATATCGCTATGTCCTTCTTGCTCTGCAGTCCTCCATTGTCTTTCACTTCATGGTGGCTATGACTTTATGAACACCTCCTAAAGAGGATTGTGGCACATTATTGGTGAGTCAACATCAACCGAGGTTACCTGGTTGTGAGACATAAGATCACATGTGGATCATGGCACCAAAGGATGATCTGAAAAGGGCTAACAACAGCTTTTTGAATAAGTCTTACCTGGACAAAAGGAGGGAAATGACTGGACTGTTGTGTGTGTGTTATGTAATTCACGTTTTGCATTGCATTACTGAAATAAATGCTTTTTTATTAATGATACTCTAAGGTATTAAAAATTGTGCACTACTGTACAAAAAAAAACCTGGCACAAACGGGACACACCCTCAAAATAGTGATGTTAAATGTAGAGATGAGATCTAATTGCATTTGCCGCAGCTACACAAGTACTGAAGTAAATATTAACTGAAATAAGAGTGTCGCTGCACATTAAGTCTGCTCAGTTTCTAATTATACTACATTTTGCTGAAAGATAATATTGTACTACCAATGAGTCAATGCTAAGGTTAAATAAAAATAATCCAGTCCAAATACTGAGACGCAATATCACAGATGAACAGATACTGATTAGATACTGATAGTAAGAAATACCAAACAATCCTGGTACAAAATTTCCCCCAAAGGCAACAAGGAATGTCATCATTCATCATAGATGTAGAACAGGGGTCTCAAACTCAATTTACCCGGGGGCCGCTGGAGGCAGAGTCTGGGTGAAGCTGGGCCGCATAAAGGATTCCACAAAAAACATTTAAAAAATATCCTCAAACGTCATCATTTAATTATTTCTCCAATACATGAACTGCAGGCTTTGGCTTTGACCAAAACATGATGAGTGTGTGACAAAATTTAGGGTGCGTTCATACTGCAGCCTGAAGTGATCCCATTCCGATTTTTTGTCAAATCAGATTTTTTTTTTTTTGCCGGGCCGTTCACACTGCCACACATGTGCGACCTGCATGTGTTCTGCAGTCTGAATGGGCAAACGACCTGAAAGTGTCCCGCATGCGCAGTAGAGAGCGCAATAGCGTCAGCAAAGTGCTCAGTGTTTGCGGAAGTAAACATGGAGGCTAACAGTGGAGCTTAGCTACATATTTGAAGTCGTTGTCCAACCGGAGCAGCATATTAGCAACTTAATCCTCATCATAGTCCGTTATAGTTGTTTTTCTTCCCACTTGCGCGTATCAGGACGCAGAATATGTTGAGTATCAGTAACGTTCAGTTCGGATGACGTTAGGTCACATTTGAATCGGATGTATCGGATATGGGTCACATTCAAAAAGAATCCCACCTGTGCTGTTCAGACTGTCATGAAAAAAATCAGATACAGGTCGCATTACATCAAAAAATTTCAGGCCGCGAGAATGAGACCTCTGATGTAGAATGTAGGAGCTTCATTAGTGCTATGGTGAGGAATTGTCTAGACACCTTCTAAGCTCATCAAATAGTTCCCAAGCCTGTTTTTTATTAAGGATGTTTTTCTGTGAAGATCAACACAAAATCACTTTTAATTCTCCAATTACACTTTCGAGACTGAATGGAGCCCAGTTGTCTCCTAAATCTAGTTTTCTATTAACAAGAAGTATTCACATGCATGAAATGTAGTTTGATATTTAGCAGTACGTATTCATTTAAACAAATATTGCAGTGAGTTGCATTTTGGTTAATGGTCTCCATAATTTTTGATATTGCAATTGTGACTATGGGAAAGGTGAGAATAACGCTTATCAGAGAAACAAATGAAAAAAAAAAACTAAACTAACGATCAAATTGAAGAAACATATATTGTAAAAATCCATAGAAAATGCAATAAGATTTTACAAATTCCCACAAACAAATCCCTATAACATAACATTGTAAAAAGCTAAAAATTGAAGCTGATTTAGATTTAATACTTCTGGCAGCACAGTGTATTTCTGTCATAAAAACACAATTTATCAAAACATTTACCTTTTCAGTTAAGCTTCATTTATCTATTCAACTGTGTTTCACAATGATGGCAATTAGTACAAAGCTCTGATGGTGGAGTTGTTTTTTTTATGTTGTAGATTGCTATCTATAGCTTACCTTTGTGAAAATCAACCTGAATCTGTCTCCAGTTTCAAGATTTTTTTCCAACTTAATCTTTTTAAAGCTGCCAGTCAATAAGGTATTCAGATTACAGATAACAAAACATACTATAGGAATGCAACAAAAGAAAGAAAACATCTACTATTTATTTAATTTAAGTGAACTACAGTATGGGTCACTCATACAGTGACAGTATTTTACTTATATTTTTGCTTCATTGAAATGGTAATTGCATACTTTTTCATTTCACATGACTTAATTGAATTCAACTAGCACTGTGCCTAAGCTTCCAAAGTGAGAGCCTCTAATCAAAATAGCCTGTTGTGGTTAATTGTTCAAATTCTTGTGGGAGAAGCGTGTCTGGTTACATAACCTCAGAGTTTTAGGGTCATGCCTTGTTAAGTTAGCTGTCTTTCTTACTGCTGTACAAGGTATGGATAATTGAAAAGCAATAACATCCAAATGCAAACGCCACATAGATGCCAGCATCACGTTGAAAGATATTCTGGACAGAGACACTATAAAGTGTTTTTAAACACATCAGCTGGAACTCATTGTCCTTGAACTAGAAATGCATATCTCACAACAACTTAGGTCACTGTACCTCCACCACAGAAAAGTGTCTAAGATGCTGAATTTGATTCATTTTGTGAAGAGTGGGGCTCAGAAGTGAATGTGGGAGAAGTTCTGCGTTTTTGCACAGGATGAGTTGCACTTGAAAGTCTAAAGGGCCAAATCATCAATCTCACACTTTGTTTCTTACAGTGTTATAGATGAACGTACCTACTGGAGTTACATAACATGAATTAGATTTGTGGAGACCCCTGTTGAAAGGCCACATGGTTGATGTGAGCGGGTTAATGCATGTACTCAGATAGATGTAATTACTAGAGTAATGGTCGGTAGGCACTCAGTGAGATGATTTTGTGTAGAAATGTGCACAGAGTGATCTAGAGTCGACCCACATTATCTTTCATAATAATCTTTCAACAACATCATTTGACATACAGAAAGGGTAAAAAGAAAGCACGCCCCTTTAAATACTTTGGTTTTAGGGATTTTAATTTTTGGCATCTTGAGTTTTTCCACAATCTCTTCCAATTTGCTTCAATCTTTTAGGAACCTATAACTTACTATATTCAGAAAAACTAAAATAGAAGTTTGAACCAAAAATATTACAACTGGCCTTTACATTGGTTTTCAATGAATGACCTTAGAACCAACAAAAACAAAAAACAACTTTTATTTAGTTTTTTCCCTGCCATGAAAGAACAAAACTACTACTTGTTACTGGCGTTCGAGGAACATGTGGTTGCTTATTGGGGACATAAAAATATACGTAGCAAGCACATGTGCTATAAATATATTTTCAGCAAGAAATGTATGTGAGTGAGGTGAGTGTAGGCAGACACAAGAGAGCAGATGTCGCCTCACCCATCCAAAAATGTTTCGCCTTTAGAAGCACTTTTTTGCCTCAGGATTATGTAGAAAAATGAATCCTGAATTTTAGGAATGCAACAACCCACACCTGTGAGAGAGCAACAAAATTCATGCCGTTGGTAGAACAGATTGCTTAAACAGCCAGACAAGCAGCTATGGATGCTGTTTTTGAATCAGAATGGAAAACAGAAAGACATGAAGCAGAAGGTTGAAATTACGTCCGGACAAAGAGAGGGCCAAAATTGATCTTCAGTTTTATGAAAGACTCATTACCAGTTATAATGCTTGGTGGAAGCAGTTCTTCCCTCTAAGGGTGGTAGAACCAGTTATTAGCTTATTACTTTTCCAACATTGGAGCGGATTGAACAGCATTGTTCCTTTTAAATATAAAGTAATCTTTTGGAAATGTCTTTTGAATTGAAGTAGATTATCTTATTGCGATCCCTTTTTTGATGATCTGAAATATGTAATAGGATGATGTAAAACAAAAGAAATACTTTATTTTTGTAGGCTGTTTGTGCAAATATTTTCTGAAAATACACAATCCATATCTGCCACAAATTGTACAGCACCAACTATCTACATTTCACAACATTTTAAAATGTCACCTTGTCATATATGTAATTACACTGCTGCTGCTGTGGGTTCTTAGAGAAAACAAAAAGAAAGCTGGGAAGCTACTGATCAGAAAACAGAGACAAGTAGACTAGTAGCATCAAGCGAGGAAAAATGTTTTCAATGTCATGAGAAAAAAAAGTAGATAAAAACAGGATTATGTTCTCACCATGGAAACAGAAGTAAGTGTGTGTATGGTGTCTAACTTCAACACTGTGCTCACTGATCTTTGACTCTGTGTCCTTCTGCTTTCAGCTTTCGGTTTTGTTCGTCTTTCCTCACCAAACACAGACAATAAAGCAATAAGTTTCCACTAAAAAGATTATCTAACCGGGTGGGTAAACGAGAACATTCCTTGAATATAATTGTGATTGTACAGAAGATCTGAACTGCTTGCGTGATTTTTAATGACCAGTTATTCTGTCTCTGTGGAAAACAGGCGGCACCATACTTTCAAACGTCTTTCTTGATGGAGTTTCAAAGCTGGTTCTTCTTATTGATGGTCATAAAGACACATAAAAAAATCTCAACGCAAATTCAAGCTACAGAGATCCAACACTGTGAAAGCATCAGGGACAGATGTCTGCAAAAGCAAAATGGAAGCAGGAGCAGCAATCTCGTAATTTAAACGGATGTGTAGAGACATTTTGTGCTTAAATTATGCTTAAATTAATCATACAGTATGTTAACGTCCTCTTGTTTGTTAAATATTTCTATTCAATTCCAAATTCTAGGCTGCAAATGCATGTCTGTACACATGCGATGGAACAGAATGTGCAATATCTAAGCATAAGCTAAAGGTGCCTCATTAGTTCTTGAAAAAAAAACCCTTTTATTTTTAATGTAAGCTTACAATTTTGATTTGGTCCCATCTGACCAGGGAACTTTTTTTCTACGGTTGTGATAAATGTTGAATGGGATTTATTGTGGCTTTCTTTCAATAACGGTTTACTTCTTAGGTTAAGGTGAAACTGTAAAGTGATTATAATGACTTAAAGATTGGTAAGAACCTGCAGCATGTAACTTTTACAAAAACTTTTTTTTTTACATGTTTGTCAAAACTGTCATTATGTCATGAGAGTACTGTCGGAGATGGTGAAAATGTGAGCTCCACTAATGCGCTGCTCCCAGTCAAAAACAACCAATCAGAACCAGGATTAAGGTTTTATCGCTGCTAATCACGCCGGTTTCAAATGTTCACATAAAGACAGTTTACATTTTACCTACAAAGGAGTCACTTAGTCTTTACTTAGCATTTACTATTTCGTGTATCACCATCACTTTAACATACTCGAAACGCATCTCCTCGGTCATTTTTTGCTTAACTCAGACTTCCATACAAGGGTATTAAAAATCAGATGGAAAGAACAATTATTACTTTGGTGTGCAAGAACAAATCTTTCTGCTGGAAGAACTCATGCTGGGCCAACATTTATCAAGAAAGTGACAATGAATCACATGTCAATTGTCTGCTGTTCTTACATCGGCTTTTGAGAAAGAAAGACTAAGTGGCTTGTTGGTAATTACAACTTAGGGTTTAAGCAGAACAATGCAGTGCTCGAATTTGGCACACAAAAAAATACTTTTCACAAATCGTACTTTGGGATACAAACTAAACAGAACAAATAGAAACCAAAAAGAGAGGTGATTTCTTTTTTTTAAACAGCAAAAAAGGGCCTTTCCTGCTGGGCACTCCAAGACAGCAGCTAAAAGGCTAAAATTGCACTTCTCCACATGAGTCTTGTAACATCAGCTACACTAATAAGCCTAAAACATGGCAAAACACCTCGTGTGGAATCTACACAGAGGCTGCCAGCTACAGTTCAGGTTCAGAGTTTAATAGAGGAGAAAACACGAGTCAAGACAGGCAATGAGGCAGCAGCGGTTGGAAGTCACGCATCAGAGGAGGTGATGCTGTGCAGACTGAAACCTAAGACCAGTCAGCAATTGATTGTGACACTTGTGGTTTACCATGACAACGGCCATGCTCGTCGGAGAGGACTGTCATGATACTGAACACGTGTTACTGAGATGCTTTTTACATTTAAGAGAATGCGATCATGTAGGCGGAAAATATAATGTATTTTCTGTGCAATGATAAAAATCATTCAGAGCAGCTTTCAATGGCTATACTCTCCGATTTGTGCAGAGCATGTAACTTTTTTTTTTTTATTCCTGTCTGAAAAAGCTTATCAAGAAGATTTGTGCTGTTTGTCTGAGATTAGAGATTGCCATCTACCGTTTCCAGGAAAACTGATCTCAGCAACCTTGCGGCCCACAGTCCTTACAAGGTTTTGTCACAAAGGCGATTTTCTCGTTAACTCGAATCCCATGTGTTGCATCCGAGAAATACTGAGCAGAACAAGATGAAGAAGTGGAGAAATATATTGTCATCTAAGTAAAGGTGTTAGACGTGACAGATTTTCAACATATCCATGGCATTTACAATTTTACACTCGCCGTTGTGTAACTCATCTTATGTATTGCCAAAAGATGACAGGAGACTATTGTGTAAAAGGAAAACGGTGTAGGCAATCTAAACAAACGCTGAGGGCAAAATACAGCTTTCCAGAAAGTGTTTGTGTTCTCATCAGTTCAGTACATAAACTGAAATAATTGCCATACAAGAGATACAAGAGTGCAACTACAAAAAAGCAGACATTCACCTTAATGAAGTGATCTTTTACAAACGTTAACTCAGTTTGTGTGCTTACCATATCCATTACACATGAAGAAGAATAAAAAAAAAATCCTGCTAACTTAAGAGACGGGCAACTTTATTTAAAGACATAATAATATTCCTCTGTTTGCCTGCCTTGAAATTTGACATGATGTCTAAGAGGTGAAGTGGGACTGATTGTAATCACCAGGGCTCAACGTTCCCAGCATGCTTAAACCTGATTGGCCCTCAAATAATAAGCTGATCCAGCAGTTATGACTTTTTAGGTTTGCTTTTGATTTAAACCATACAACATTCGCACACCGATGCTTTCATAAACGTCCACGTCCCACGCAACAAATTCAGCCACACTCGCTACACAAATTCTTTTGGTTTGTTTGATTTAGTTTTTACGTAAATCTAAGTTAATTCAACAAACTCAAATTTGGCAGATGATACAAATGTAGAATTTATTTATCAATCTACTATCGTAATAACATCATTTACATTTCTAGCTGTTATAATTAAACCATCCCATGTTACCTTTCACCCAGTATTTACATCTACTGGAGTCAAAGTCCCCCATAGCAACAATGGCGTGGGTGTGGCAAAAGTGCAGGCACAGTTTTTAGCATTATCTGATTTACTTACACTTGGAAGTTAATGTCCATATAGCTTGCAACAGTGAGCAATAAAGAATATGACTGGTGGCTTTAAAATGCTGTTTCTTTTGTCAACAAAAGTGAATGTGGACGCACCTTTTTTCTTATGATTACCAAACAAAACTGCCTCATGACTAGCCAGCATGTTTTGTCTAGCGTCACATTTTGTACATGTGTTATGAAAACAATGGTTCCTCAAACACAGAAAAAGATGCAAAACTAAATTCAATCTGCTAAAGACGCAAATCATCTGCTGTCGACAGCTTGGGAAATTTTCAAGTTGTATTTACAAACGGGTTTCATCACTTACTCTTGTGAGAGAGTAAAAAAAAAAAAGATAAAGTAGCACACAAGTTCATCAACTGTGGTTGTCAAGACAATACAATGAATTCCCGGTGACGTCAGCGTTAGTCCTAAGTCCCCTTGTTTCCATGGTGTAGTTGCATTATAGAAGCGAGTTCTAACTTCAGCCAGATGAACTAATGTTTCAATTTCTCAGAGACGCACAAATGGGAGCTTTCTTTGACCAAGTTCAGTTGGTCCCAGATGCCTCATCGCACAAAAGCACAGGATGTCAGACGCACATGTATTTTGATCCTTATGCACACACACACACACGCACGCACATGCACACCCGCACACACACACGCATGCACACTGAGAAAGCCTGTAAACAGTTTCCTTATGCCTTGCATGCTTCTTCTTACCGATAGTGATGTTGAAGCCATCAATGCTGAAGGTGGCACTACGACCCTTCCTAAAGCGATGCTTTTTAGAGTTAGCCTCCATCACTTCAGCACCCTCGGGTCGCCCCCACCCCCCACCCCCAACTCTCTACCACCTTGTTTCAGCGCCTCTTGTCAGTTGCGTTGTGCTGTTTCACTTCGTTAATGTAACTCCACTCGTGGAGATGAGAGAGGAAAAATGCAGCCCTCTGACTCTGGTTGCTGCTGAGCGCTGGAGGAGAAACTGTCAGACTCTCTCCACTTCTCGCTACAAAAAGCAGAGCGGGAGAATTTCTCCAGCCCTTCCCTTCCCAGAGTCTTTGTTGTACTAATCTTTCGCTCCGTTTTCCTCACACCTCAACAAGCTCATTTCAAGGAGCTTACGACTCTGATTTGTTTTTCCTCCTCTCAGTTTTTCTCCTTCCCTCCCTCCCCGCTCTCTCTCTCCTCATCACTCTTTCCCAAGAGGTACAGTAGGTGTGTGTGGTGGGTGGCGGTGGAGGTGGTGGGGGTGGTGGTGGTGGTGAGGCAAAGAGGACATCTCTAGAGGTGTTTGAGTGAACGTGACTCCACCTACTGTCAAGAATTTATAGGAAGAGAACAAAAGCTCAGAGAGATAAAAAGGCAAAAGGTTACAGGAGTCTGTTATAGTTTTTCTCAAACAGTTGGAGACGTGCAGAAAAGGTAACCTAACCTGATGTAGTGTCATACAGTAAGCAAAGCTGTGGAAGGGTAATAATCTGTGTTTAGTCAGAGCTAATCATTAAATCAGTGCCGCTACTTTTTAATTTTTGGCACAGAACATTGAAGGTCGGTAAAAGCCTACATGGTATTCATCTGAATGATAAACATTTAACTCTAGTGCAAGGACATATCCAAAAAGAATACATTTTTTCAGCTTTATCATATTCCTACCAATAAATTCCCCCCCATCTGTTCTGATGTGTACAGCAAAAAGCGAAAAAGCTCAGCATGTTTGCACCATCTGACATTTAGTTATGTCATTTTCCCATGTTTCATTCTCCCCACTGATTGGTACCCGAGTGCTCTTTATGAGGGCTTCTGCCATGACCTTCTCCCAAATTCAATAAAACAAGCCCTTTTAATAAGATGTGCAAATTAAAATGACAAGTTGTTTCCAGAATCTGATTCTTTGTTTAGGCACCGTCCACAGCTTCTCGACACGTCTGATTTAAGCAGCTCACTCTCGCTGATGAGGTCTGTCAAGCCGACTGTAAAGCAATCCGAATCATTTCAAAGAGACCGCTTCTCACCGTATACCTTTGACGGAAGCGCCTTCATTTTGTGCATTTTGCCCTCCTTCTGAGTTTATTCCAACTGAGCAGCTTAGCTAAAAACAGCCACAATCAGTGCAACATGACAAACACAATGTGACAACAAAGCTTGGGGATTTAGCAGCATAATCACATCCCTGTATTTAATAAAGAGCTTGTAAACAATCCTGTTGACTGGAAACAATGGATTTACACATCCTAATGGATTTTTTTTCATCCCAAAGAGAGAGCATAATTAGTTAATTATCTTCAGTTTATGTGTCTGTTTGCACTTTTAGGTGTGCCAAATTTATGAACCCTTTATTACCCATGACAAGGTGATAAGGTTAGACAGCACATGTAGGTATCTCTACATCAGTTCAGACTCCCACATTGTCAGGCTTATAGAATAATAACCGTGTTGTAGGAATTGAGCTAAATATTTTCTATGACATTATGTTTTGTTAGGGTTTAAATAAAAATGTCCATCAAACACGCCATTCGTAGTATTACACTGTGGGTATGTTCTTCCTTTGTAGGAAGAACAGTACAGTCCAATACGTTGTGGAAATGTAAAAAAAGAAGAAGAAAAAAAGAAAAACTCTCTCCTTCCAAATGTGACCTGAGCTTGAGTAAATTTTCTAAGAAGGAGCAAAGATTTTAAAACATTTTTTAAATTATATATATTATAGTATTAGTAGTATTATAGTAATTATATATATTACTACTTCCATGTCATAATCTTTTGTTAGCCAAACACAAAACATCCCAAAAAGATTAAATTGAGATTTGTGGTTATAACAAGACAAAAGGTAAAAAAAAAGTTCATAGGCTCTGTATGTTTATTGTTTAGAGCTACATTATAATAAAAGTGAACTAGTTTTTGGTCCACTCTGTCCCACCATCACTGATAAACAAGACATCGAAATACTTGTTTTCTCCCCCTTGAGGCAGATTGTGATCTAACCTGGATGAAGCACTTTACTCTTCAAGTTGAGAACATGGACAGAGACTTGTAGGATCCTGACTACATGATTGTGAAACTGTCTGCTGATTAAAGATTCAGCGCTTTCTTTGCCTGCAAAGACTAGTAAAGAAACCCACTTTGCATTACTTTTATATTTCAAGCTGTTGTTTATGCACTGTTGTGCATTTTTGAAAACGCCAAGGCTTTCAAACGTGACAGCGACATTATGTGAAAGGAAATGTTCCTTACTAAAGCATTCCCAGTACATTAATAATAACGACGAGGTTGTAGAAAATAGTTAGCAAGAAACAACAGCATAAATGACCACATTAAGGATGAGCAACCAGCATTCAAACAATGATAAATGATCTTATCTAAGAAACACAGGGCGAAACAACCCTTAAACCTTGACATGTGATATGCATATGGAATGACAGCAATAAAAACGATAAATGTATAACTTGTAAGAATTGCGTCAGAGACATTGTCCAAAATAAGTCCTAGGAAATTGATAACTATTAGGATATCAAAGCAAAAATGAGTCGAAATGAGACTCTATGAAATTTCAGTCAACATGATAAACACTGTTAACAATGCATCTCATTTCGTCTGTGAGCTATAAAGCCCTTGGCGTTCTCTTTTTGTGTCACTCTCCCCAGCTTTCAGTTAATTTTGGAGTTAGCAATTTATGAGTACCTAATTTTGAACTCTCTCACTCGAGTCTAAAGCTTTCATCAGCAGGCTCCCGTTCAACGTTATCCTTCATGTTGATAGGGCCATGTCTGGAATGTGACTGCATTATTGTCTTCTATTGTTTGCAGACTTTGACTAAATTATTATATTTAGTCTGTAAAACCTCAGTCGTGTCAGCCTTATTAATGGTGTTCCAAAAATAATAAACAGTGTCATTAATAATGTTAAAATAGCCAGGAGCAATGTGTCATTTAGAGTCAATATGTATTAAAGGGATGTATTTTATATAAAACTGTTCCATCCAAAAGCAGGTATTTACATGTGTTGCAGTATGCTTAAACCTGCCCGCTTAATAATGCATCGTAGGGCTAGAGTGGAGATTATATAACTCACTTAACTGAAGAACTGGAGCACTTCTGGTGTTATTTTTATAGTGTTTTAGGTGACAGTGCAGTCTTCTATAACTTTATATTTTGTCTAGTAAAAGTTTAAATAGTAGCTTTTCAAACAACACTGATAAAAGCTTGTGCGGGTACAAAAGCTGAGGTATGTGGAGGGATTCAGTACTTTGTTGCTGTAGTGCTAAAAGCAAATAATTACAATAAATGTCCAGGTTAACATTAAATCCCCCCTGAAGTTAGCATTTTTTAAAATAAATGACTGTTAACGTCTGAGTGAGTGTGCTACAAGGAGTGTGTTTGTTGGATTAACAAACAGAGATCTCCTCCTTCTGGTCATTCATGCTCATGTTGTTCCTGAGTTGCAGCAAATAGTTAAAGAAAGATAGTTCTATACACCAGGCATTTATGTTTATTTTCCATTGGTTTAGATCACTCAGGATTACAAGAATTATTTATATCTTCTGAATTCCAAATTATAATATTAATTAGACAATAGATTTTGTTGGAGCTACGTTTAAATTTGTGTGATGTGGGTTAAAAATTTAGGGTACCTTTCCATAAACCTCTCACTTTAGTTTGCTGGAACTTTGGCCCATTCCTCCAGACATAACAGGGGTAACTAAATTTGTTTTTTCTTTTTTTTTACTTTTTACAATTTGATTGAGGAAATTGTGTGTTTGAATCTGTCTGACATCATTTTTTTTTAAGCAAAGCTTTAAGGAATAATGTTTTTTATGTAGCCATTCATAAATCTAAATAATTATGCAGGAAAAAATTGTGTCTCTTCTGTATAAAAAAAATTTGATTGTCTTATCCATTGTTGTTTACATTTTTGTCTTAACGACACTATAGCATAAAACGGTTATATTTTTACTCAAAGTTATTTCATTGTCCAACACATCTAATACAGACCCATGTTGAGTTTTCATGCAGACTAAGTAGTTAGGAAGTAGGCAACACTGATCATATATTTATTGATAAGTGTGAAGTTGCACTGTCAACAAAGTGACAAATTTAGCAGTAAAAAAATATGATTATTAACATCATTGACCTATATCTCAATATTTTTTTACCACTGTACGAGTGGTAAAAAAATCTCACTAGAGTTTTCACAAACTCAATTTTCTTTTTGTAGAACTGGGGATTAATGTAAAAATTCTTCAGTCTATTAATATAAAGGGAACAGAAAACAATATTCTGTTTATAAGACTTTGGAAATGACAGACCAGAAAATGATGATCATCCCAAGTCTTTAGGCTGTAGAAAGCAAAACACTACAGAAAAATAGCAAAAAAAAACTGGACTCGCTGCATATTTACGAGTCCAGTGATCAGAATCACAATTGTAATAGATATGATCAAAAAGGACCTCATGTTAGGATAACAAAGTCAGTTTGGGGTACTGGTAAAAAAAAAAAAAAAAAGATGCTTCTGACATAATAGTTAACTTGCATCTTGAAATTTTCAATGTAATGAATTTAGTTGGATCTACTTGTATTCATTCCCCTGTCTATATGCCAAATTATAAAAGTAAGCAACAGCTTCATAGGTGTTCTAATAATGTCTATATAATGATCCAACAGCACCTCCAAAGAAGAAGCCGAGTGAAATTTCCTCTTTTGCAACAAGCCTGCCATCTGTAACCCATGAGAGAGGTAACAGCTGCAGCAGACAGTTCCTGGTACATACCTGCTTTCCCCGGGGAGTAAACCAGATTTCACATTTTAATCAGGACATGCGAAGAGGCAGTAACATGGGTATCCTATACTGCGAAGGAAATAATTTAATGAGTAAGAAGATTTACAAAAAGGCAAATAGAGATATAGAAACTATGGGGGTGGTGATTTAGTTCTTGAGGATGAAAAATATTAAAGAGAAACTAATTTGCTTCGCAGGGCTAGAATAATTTCCTGCCCTGCTCTGTGGAGATCAGGAAGTAATACAGCGATATTTTTCATTTTTTTTCCTCTTTTAATACTATTATCAAGATGGAAATCCAATCAGGTGTGTCTCCTCTCTCTCCTGGATTTACAAGAAACATGCCAATAGTGACCTCTGACTTTCTCCCACAGTCCAAAAACATCACTGTTAGGTAAAATGGTCTCTGTAAAATTGTGTGAGGAGTGTGTGTATATGCGTGTGTGGGGGTGTGCGTGCGTGTGTGTGTGTGTGTGCGCGTGTGTGTGGGTGTGTGTGTGCCTGGTTATTTGTCCTGAGTCTCTCTGTGTTGCCCTGTGATGGACTGATGACCTGTCCAACATGCAAGCCACCTCTCGCCCAATGACAACTGGCCTCCACCTCATTAAGACCATTTCAAGCAAAACTTCAGTATCGTAATTTAGTTACACATATATTACATGTGCGTGTCACTGTGGTGGCAGAGGTGTGATATATGTAAGTGTCACCAAAAACTCCAATTTGTTTAGGCTTTCCACCAGCTGTTTTGACAAAATTGGTTAATCTCTTTGGTAGCCTTTTTAGTGCTTAAATGATTCATTGATTTTTGTTCAGGAGGTAAACAAAGAAAAAGCCATCAACAACAAAGCCTGTCAGCCACAAGAACTGAGTAGAAATGGTAGAGAATGTGACAAATCTATCATAAAACTTACATTTAAAGCAAAATGTGAAGAAATAAAGTTGAGTGTAATTGCATTAGTGAATATCCACTGAATCCTTGTTGAGGTCTTTTTGCTTCAAGGATCATCGCAACATGATTATCACTAGGCAACAGGAGAACCAGTCTGACAAGCTGGTTACACTGCACAGTAGATGATAAGAGTTTAATTTAGCAAATAGCACTCATTGGACCAGTTTTATAGCCTCATTTTTATACATAAGCCATTACACCGTTTTTAATTATCTGCATGTGTGCCTGTGAAAAATGCAACAGATCAGTCAGATTGTGACAGCAGTTTTGCACACCTGTGTGATTTGCCATCACTTTTCCTCTATTTTTTGTTGCGAAAATTATTTTTAGAAATAGACATTTTTAAAACTGCAATACAGTAGGTTGCAAGCACAAAAACACACCTGCTTTTTTTTTTTACTGGTGTTCACAGAGGAAGAACTGTTGCTCAACCTTTGATCTGGTCATCAAACACTAAGACAGGGCATCATCAATAGACATTAATTATCTGTGAGGATAAAGGGAGGTGAGCATAAACTGGTTGGATTGGAGATTTCCTCTTGCAGAAAAGTGATGTAAACATTACAAAATCAAAATTTTTAGCGAGTCAATGCTTGTAACAATAACAAGCATATAAAATTATCTCAATAAATGTCATTTTGAATAGATAATGATTTTACATATTTTCAGAACGTTTCTAATTATGTGATTTTATTTCTAGTTTTATACACACTGAGGCTTTCTGATTGTTATGCCAGCTCATCACATTTAATGAAAATAACTACGCAACAAAACTGAAAAACAAGCTCATTAAAGGTCTCCCCTTCACTGTGAAATGGCACACACTTTGTCAGGCCCCACACCACTGTCACCACAGTGACACACACATGTAATTAAGACACATAAGGTGCCAGGGAGCTTGCCTTTTCCCCTGCTAAATACTCATTAGAGGAACCTTTAAGGATAATGTTAGCCTGTGTTGCAAACCGCAGGGAAATGAGCTGACAAAACAGAGTTTGGTGAATCGTCATCTGGATCCTGCTGCAAAAAGACAACGAAAAATGTGAAGAAAAGATGTTTTGAGCCAAAAGCTTGCCCGAGTTTAGCTAATGATTTAGAGACCAGCATGGTTTCAGAGTAAAGCAGGCAAAGTCAGCTGAAAAAGTCTTTGGTCAGTGATCAAAACAAATGCGAAGCTTTTGAACATCTCTCAAACAGCAGGGATCTCCCTAAAAACAACTCAGTGAAACAGCGAACCTGTGTTGTCTGGACCATGTGTTGAAAAATGTCAAATACCACCACATGACATGTTCACTAATGTTTTCTGCGAAATTAAATGAAATGCAGCCCCTGAATAAATTATGTTGCACTTGATTTTATTTAGAGGTTTCAGATTAAAGGGGGTGGACTACAAATCTAAGGCACTCTCTTCTGATTTGTATGAGCAGTATGAATACTTTTGAAGGCAAAGCACTGCTTCTGTCAAACTTTAAATTATGTTTTCTTCAGGCTTTATTGTTTATTTACATAATATCACAATAATGTTAAATTCATATCACATATCCACATATCCAAACAGTACTATCCTAAGTTTTACATGACTATTTGTTTATGAACTTCTTGCCACTTTACATATTTTAAACAATCCGTGCATACTTGTGCATTCTTTCCTCTACATAATCAGAACTGCACGTGCTGCTTAAAGCAGCGCTGCTGGAGGTAGTATGCATAAATCAAACTTTAACAACAATGACAAATGGTGTGTACTTGTGTAACACTTCAAGTTGTGGGACTCCAAATTGCTTTACAAAACATTCAGTCATTCATCCATTCATGCATACATTCGGACACTGATGGTGGAAGCAACATGATACTCCGATCTGCACAATGTTAGGTTGCCGTTCAATCGTTGCCTCCCGGGCTTATGACCATCACCAGCAGTGTTTTTCCCAACAACGACACAACAAAAAGGTGACTAAGATGGTAAGAGAGGGGGTTCAGGACAAACTCCTTACTCCAATAGCAGATGCTTAAAAACTGGTTTTGCATCAAATACAAACCCTATGGCAATAAAACCCTATTATAGTGTTGCTAACTGATTTACTAAACGAATAGCTTGTGAAAAAAGATCTGCATGAAGAGCTCCAAAGTCAAATGAGTTTATGCATAACAGCGCCAGAAGCAAACCATACATTGACTTTGCATCTTTTTTGCACACGTGAGAGGCTTCAGAACATCCACAATGTTTTACCATACATTTTTTGTGTTTTTGTTTTTTTCTGTTTGTTTGTTTGTCCCTATCTCCAGTCTTCAGAGTCTGGTGCTCTCCAGGCTTCCCTGTTCTCCTGCTTCAACATATTTGAATGAAATGAATAGATAATTAAGGAGCCTCTTCAGAACTCGTTGACATGCTGAGGAGGTCGAACAATCATTCGAAAGAGGTGTGTTGGGGCAGCTTATTGAGATTTGCTGGACATCAACCCTTCAGGACCGGAGTGTTGGACTTTCGTTTTGAAGAATATTAAAAAATTACTCATATTCAGTCAAAGGAACAAAGAAGAGCAGAATATTTAAAAAGATCTTACAAGAAATCAGCAAAGTGGGAGGTCATATGTCACACCTCTCTTTGAGGAGTTGCTATACTTTTAACCAAATAGTTTGTTAATAAATCGACCTAAAGTTAAATAAAAAACTAATTGACCATGAACTATTAGTAAAATCCAGTTGAAACTATATGTTAAACTCTTATTAACATCTTATTACATGTCACAACTTGGATAAATGTTTTTAATTTCTTTTTATAGTCCTCTGAGATGTTTGAAACCGTCACAGCATGTACTTATTACAAATAACATAAGGAAACAGTGGGAAGTTCTAGTAAAATGATCCTACAGTTTCTTTCCGACTCAAAACTCTGAATCCAAACTTTTTTAGGTTTTCAAAACAAAAAGTTTTGAAAAGGAACTTCTCTTAGTGAACCTACAACATTAAGTCTAGTTCCTCATGTGAAACACACTCAGGAAGATGACCTATTTCTTGAGCCACTGTAGGAAATGATATCAGGATAACAGCAGTTTTTTGATAATCACAGCAGATTATTTTTTTTCTTTACATCTTGTTGACTGACTGACTGTACAACACCGTCGAGGACTCGTCACATGCTCTTGGAAGTTGAACCTTAAATGAGCCTGTTTAAATTGATACATGCATAAGAATCCTGTGTTGTACAGACTCGTGATGGCTCAGATAGTATGTTCTGCAGCTGTCAGGATAGATGAGAAATAGCTCTCCTAATAACTAAATCACAGTTGAGGTTGTTACGCTGCTGGGTCTGCCTGTCACTGAGGGGACCCGACCAAATGAGCTAATAAGCTGACAGGGAGGCAGGTGTCTGTGTGTTTGTTCATCAGGAGGAGGGAACAGATGAGTGTACAGTCAGGCTGGGAGTCATGATGAGACTCCTTATTACACATCAGCCTCACTGGGGAGCGTGGAGGAAATTCAACAGGAGTCGACACTGTCATATGGTCATGGAAACGCCACAGTACAGAGGATATTTGGAGAACCGACCAGGGAGAGGCTTTTTTCCCTCTGAGATGGACAAACAGGGAGTTGAAAGCAGAGGTGACAGTAATGGAGCAAGGCGAAATGAAGATAAACAGCAGAAACTAGAAGACCACTAAAGACTTTCATGATGTCATCTGGATTTCTATATACAACAGCCAACAGGATTTGATTTTTATGTAAGACACTTATCCTCCATGCGAGATTATTTTGACACATTTTCTCTACATCTATGATGACATCAATCCAATTACGCAAAATAAACTATTTTTACTTAATAGACGACTATTAGGCTTTTGTCACTGTCAGGCTCCCGTAAGGCCTTTACAGACTGGCTGTTATTCTGGTTAGGTACCTTTTACTTTTTGGAAGTAAATTATTACACTAATTCATGTAGAAGTACCACAGGTAAGGGCAGCTGAATAGAATAACAAGTCACACTTTTCACATTAATATTAAAATAATGTGAAAAACCATGTGTCATTTTCCTACAGCCTTCTTTTGCTATTATGCCCTATTTTGTTTCGATATCATATCGGTATCCAATAAAAACATGTATGTTTCTGGTTGTAATGCACAAATGATAACTCCTGTTCCAGGATTACTTTTGCAAGGCACTGCATATTTTATAGTTTCTAAATGTGAGTGTCCCTGCGTGCTCTCAACACATATTTAAAAATTCTGCTGTTGTGAGTTTGCTCAGATAGATGGAGCTGTCAGTTTTGCTTATTTCAATCTCACGGACATCTCAAACATCAAAGAGATGCTTTGGTAGTAGAGATATGCTGTATTGTGATCGGCCTTCAAAGAGCTCGGCATTCATTCAATGAATACTTTTTCAGCAGCATATTCTTTTGATCTTCTAAAGTGTCCAGTTGCTCTCATCTCTAAAGAAATATGAGAACGGAACAACAGAGAGCTGCAGAATAAAAATAGAGCATGGGACAGAATGTTCCCCATCATAAACCAAATCTAACATTCCTTATCACAAGATTTATTTATTTTTTTAACTAGTTCGATGTTAAGATAGCAAAATGTGTAATGCAGTTTGAATAAAATGCCCAGATTGAATCTGTCAGATAACTAACATTGATTAGGCAGCAACTGATCTACTAGGCATTCATGTTTTAAATAAAGTTTTATATTGGAATATAGTTCTGCAAATTTCCAAGTTCTACTCTTAATTTGAATTATTTATAAAAAAAATATGCATGAAAGACTACACTGAAACTACTATATGTTAATGGAGCATATATGCAGCACAAAAAATATAGTCTCTTCCTGTTTCTAATGGATGTTAAAGTGTTACAAACACTTAAAAAAAAAAACATTGTGCAGCCTACAGTAGTTCAACTCATACCAAAGCATAAACTCATTGGTTTTGCACATAAACATGGGACAAATAAGTATTTGTTGAAAATAAAATATAAATAAATACATGGATGAATTGAAGTACAATGTATTCTGTATTTGTTATACTGAAAGTTCATAATTATTTTGCATGAGGAAGAATAGTGATTATTGAGAGCATTGATAATTAGCCGTCAGTTATTTATTTCATAGACAATGCTGCCCTGAGCAGCGAGGCATAGAGCTATTGTTAAACTTGAAAACACTGAGTTTTTCTAAATTATTGCCATATTTTCATGGTTTTAGAGAAGAGTCCCACAAGCTACTCTGTTAAATAGATTTTAAAAGTTTGTTACCAGTCCGGTTTCTTTAAATCAACAACCAGTGGATGTTGTTTGGTTCTTTTTAACATGTAGAATGGACAAATGACGTCAAGAAGAACGCACTATGTGGTCTTGTGCTACAAATAGTTCTTCTTTTTGCTAAAAAAACCCCAAAAAGAACAGTGAAAGTCTGTTGAGATATAAGTTATGATTCTATTACCATTGAAGACCACGCACAGATTATAGGGGAATTCATAAAACTAATGCGCTCCAAGGGTTGGATCTGCAGAACTCTATGTTTTGGGTTAATTAGCTTTTAGCTTGTGAATGAAGAAAAGTGTGTTAGAACTTAACACACTTTTGAATAAATAAGAACTTATAGAGATGCACAGGACCCCAAATATTTTATTCATTATGAACGCCATTAATATTCATGCATAAACAAGCTTGAGCTTCAAACACATAAATGCCTTTTTTTTGTTCATGTATTTGAAAAGATCTCCGTTTGAAAAGATTGCAAAAATAAATACCACTAAACCCATAAACAGGACGCTATACGTTTGTTTTCCAGCTCATGAACTCACCGCTCTGTTGAACCTCAGCAGGCTTTTTCCTTGAACTTTGTTTGGCTCCATCAGAGTCTTGTCTGCTCAGCACCTCGGACAGCGACTGGCGGGAGCTCTGCCGACCGGTCTGGCCCGGAACGTTGAAGCCTTTACTCCTCTTCCTGGGCCGGTCCGACTCCGGAGCGGACCGGCTCCTCTCCGGGTCGTGGCTCTCCGGCTGGGAACCTACTTTCACCAACGCGTTCCTGGTCCTGGTCAGAGCAGAAGTCACCGAACCCATCACAAAACAAGCTTTTTAGTAAAGGCTTTCTTTTAACCAGTTCCCTTGAGTTCGACCTTTCATTTTCCTCAACATTTACTCAAAATCGTAAAGAAACTCCCCTCCCCCGCACCCCCCCCAAAAAAAGTCCACCTTCGTCACGGTTCAGATATTTGACCCATGTCTCATAGTTGAGAAACGTGGGTGTCAAAAAGCCACGCAACAGAACGAACAACAAGACGTCGGAGTTTTAGCGGAAACCGCTTGTTGCTCTGCCTGTTTTCCTTTCCTCCGGCAGACACGTCACATGGAGAAAGTTGCTCTGTCGACAAACACACCGATCTCCCGGGACAAACAGGTGAAAACAAGCGACATTAATTAGCCGCCGACAAGTTTCCAGGATTATTAAAATAGGAGGAGGACCCAGCAATTCCGAATTAAAGAGGGAAAAACAATTGAGGTGAGATCATGATCATGGAAAAATGTTTAAACTTTGTTGGACATGGCTCTACTTTTTACCTACCTCA
This sequence comes from Poecilia reticulata, assembly GCF_904066995.2. NCBI lineage: Eukaryota > Metazoa > Chordata > Actinopteri > Cyprinodontiformes > Poeciliidae > Poecilia > Poecilia reticulata. The sequence goes on from NC_088846.1 coordinate 20,300,738, forward strand.
CTCAATGTTCACGAGATTTGGACGCAATAAAACAACAAAATGTATCAAAGAAACAGACAAAGTAAAAAATGACAGAACCTTTTGGTTGGTTCAACCTGCTGAATAGAAATGCAAAGTAACTGTAATGACCTGTCTTTGGCCGACAGATGGCAGCAAAGCTAACTTGTAGACTTCTACATAGTTTATTTTTTATATTTCAAACTCAAGATACTGAGTTTGAAAACCCACCTGTTTAGAGTTGATTATGGCTAAATTAGGGTTAGAGTGTGGGTTTTGATGTCTTCGATGTTTTTAATGTTTTTATCTTTACTTTTTATCTATTTATTAATTTATTTTTATTCCTCTTTCTTACCGTTTCCGTTTTAATCTTTTTTTTTTTGTCAAAATCTCGTTCTGTTTATTCAATGTCACATGCCGTTTTTATTTTAATTATGTAAAGCACTTTGAAATGCCTTGCTTCTGAAACGTGGTATACAAATAAAATTTGATTTGATTGGTTGTGATTTTAATAACCTTGGAAAGCTCAGTTGGTGATGTCATTGCTTTATGAACGTCTGCTGCGATATATCACAACTTTTTATTAAAATGAGAACACAGCCGTGAACATATTTGAAGGGAACCCTCTGAGAAAATAAAATACCTTCAAACAAACACTTGTCCACACTGCTTGAGTTATAGTCTTCATAGTTTATTGCTGCAAACAGGTAATTGTGACTTCTTCAGCATACAGATTTGGTGTGGTTCATGCTTTATTGATCAAACGCTACTTTGGTTACAAAGAAAAGTTTTTTGTCGACCTCGGAAAAAAATTGCTATGCTAAATGTGTGCTGATTTTCATAATTGTGTCAAGACAAATGTGACTTAAGCACACTCAACCAAACAAAAAAGCATAACAGTCTGTCAGCTAGAACAGGCTCACTGGATCTTCACAGATAAAGGCACTTTTCAAAGCTGTTTTCTGTTTGTGTCGTAGATTTATTTTCTTGCTTGTTGCTCCAGTGAAATGTTGTTTTCCTCTTATTGCTTGTGTTGCTTGTTTGACATGGACAAAGAAGCTATTAGTCCATGTCCTCGTGATTCTGGGTTGACTCATTGATCACCTAAAAAAAACCAAAAAACAAAAATCAAAAATCTGTCAAGAAACTGACTTTATATCACTTAGAGCATGCCATACCTGACCATCCCTGGTCTCAATGGTCTTGATGAGAACTTTCTTTGTTGTTGATGTTTCAAAATGAGATTTTGAATCAGCCAATCCGTCTAAGGAAATAAATAGTAACATCTATTAATAATATAAAAAGCTAATATTGGAGAAATTAATGTAAACATCAACCTCACCTCTGAGATTTAGAGAAGAGAAGTTTGGCAACGGGGTGGAGATCCTGCCAAGAAAGAGGAAAAAACCCCACCGTTTTTTTTTTTAAACAAAGTAACATCTTTTATCAATAAAATGAAGGCTCATACTTTTTTCATACACCCAGCGAGCGCTAAACATTTCTAAGACATGTTGTTACCGGCTCTCCTCTCCCTCCAGGAGTTTTCTATAGGTAGCGATCTCAATGTCCAAGGCCATCTTGACATTGAGAAGGTCCTGGTACTCTCGGAGGTGACGGGCCATCTCGTCCTTCATGTTGTGAATGTCCACCTCCAGGCGGCTGACGGTGTCCTGGTAGCCACTGTTCTCCAGGCCAAAGTTCTCTTCCATTTCCCTCATCTGGCGCTCCAAGGACTCATTCTGGGAAAAAAAAAGAAGTGACATAAAGTGAAAAATATGTGTTGAATAAATAGTTTTTTTCTTTAAAATTACAAAGACAGCCTAAAAGGGCAGACTCACAGTTCCTTTGAGGGCATCCACCTCACAGGTTAGTGCCTGAACTTGACGCCTGTAGTCGTTGGCCTCCTGCTTGGCTAATCTCAGGGCTTCATTATTCCGAGCTGCAGCTTCGGTGAGGTCAGCAAACTTAAAATCGCAGGGGCACAAAAAAAAAAAAAGAAAAAAAAAAAAAAGGAGAGTCAGACATCCTGAAGGACACAACCGAGAAAAAAATCAACTACTCAATAAAGTCAGAAACTGAAGGAGAGGAAATATAGTAGGTAGAGTGTAAATTATGAAATGTGGAGATGTAAGAGGCTGGAGCAATTTAGCAACTGTAAAGAATTTGAAATAAAATTGTTTTATCTCTGTTTGAGTCCCTCATTAAGTCAGGTTTATGTTATGTAGAATGGGAATTTACAGTAAAAAAATCCATCCACCCACCCACTCACTGCCTATATCTGCTGTACCTTGCAGATAAAGAACCATCAAACTAATACTGACTATAAATAATGGCGGCAAAATATAAACTGTTACCATATTTATATGTGATATATTATCAACTCTTTTTGTAACTTTTCTTGTTGCAAAGTAAGATTCCCAGAGTCACATTTGGTCAACTTCGTCTTTTTAAAGTTGTCACTACCAGTAGCACTAAAGCTTTGTGCTGCGTTGTTCATATTAAAGTTGATCTGAAACATACAAAATTTGATCTATTCTCTATTTCACTACAACTCTTTGAGGTTTTTTTTTCTTGTCTCCACAGGAAACTCCTCTCCTGTGAAACCAGCGGATTTCAGCTGTCAGTGAGCCAGACACCCTGTCTACTTTTGGAACTAGGTATCAAAGTTTCCTTTTTGATCTGTTTTATTGTTAGAGTGTCTATATCTAACCAGATCTTTCTGTAGTTATGCTGCAAGGGTGTTCAAAGCGACTCCTGGACAGCCTTTGCAAGGATTTTCTGCAGATTCAATTTAAATTTCAGTTCGAGAATGGTACAAACTTGGTTTGTACCATTCATCATACAAACCAAGTTTGTATGATGGTACAAACTTGGTTTGTACCATCATAGGGGATTGACAACATCCGAACTCTTGGATGTCTGTTTTTTAATAGCGCAACCATGTAGCATACATTTTAGAGCTCCGGTTTATCGTTTCCTCTTCTACAATAATCAAGAAAAATTAGAGTGTGTCTAGCTTATCAAATAAAAATAAAAATGTTATTTTTGCATTTGTAATTGTTCTGTGTCTTTTTTTGGCACTGAATGAGCCATTGGTGCGATTGTCTATGTGTACTCTTTGTTTTTCTTTTCCATAAAAATTAGTTTGGCCAGATGCTTCTGTGTTTTTTTTTTGTTGTTTTTTTTTCCTGTCTCTTTTTTTCTTCTCAACCAACAACTTGTGACGGCAGCTGGGCGATGAAACTGAGCTGGAATATTGTGGAGATAGCTTGAGCTTTCACAGCATGGAAACTTTTCACTAGCTGCCACTAAATGCTTAGGTGAATTTGGATGCATTTTATTAAAAGTTAGTAGACTGTTTTTGGAAAGAACTGAATGTTTTGGAATTGAATCTGGAACAAAATAAATTATATATAATTGAATTTTACAGTTTGTCTTGTAAACTGCCTTAATCCTTTCATGCGTGAATCATGATCCTTTGTGTCAGGATTTCTTTCCAAATTTTTTTGATTTTCTTAAGGCATAAAAAAATGTAGGAAATTTTTATTTTTATTTAGGTGACCAATTGTAATTTTCTCCAAATACAAAGTTGTTATTTGAAAAAATACATGAGTAGTATTGTTCTTTAGGGGTTATCTGATGTCACAATGTTTTTTTTACCCACAAGAGTCGTCTACAGTAAGAAGGAGGGACCGGGTTGGTCGGCATGCTTTTTTGTCCGTCTGCCAAATTGAATTGAACAAAAATAATTTCTTGCATTTGCAGCTGATGGCCAGTAGTTGATAGTGTATTTTATGATGCATTAGTCTCCACTTCAGTGGTCTGTGTGCTTTTGTAACATAAAAATCCACGAGAAGCACAAGAAAATGGCTTTTAGTTGGCTGTCCACTGTAGTTACCACGATGCATGAAAGGGTTAAGGTGACATTTGTTGAAATTGGCCTGAATAAAGAAAAACAACAACAAATTAAGTTGAACTGAATTGGCCAATACTTCCATTCCATCGGTGCTCACCTTGGATTTGTACCAATCCTCTGACTCCTGGATGTTTTTAGAGGCCAGGTTCTCGTACTGCAGACGGACGTCCCTCAGAGCTGCTGTCAGGTCTGGCTTGGCCACCTCCATGTCCACCTGCACATGCTGCTGCTGCTGGATTTGGTTTTGTAGCTCCAGCATTTCCTGCCAAACAACAGTTTCTTTTAATTTCGCCTGTTTGCTTGGGAACAGCTATTTGGATCTAAATTCTACCAGTCTGAGCAGATTAACACATATTTCCAATGATTTGGCTTTCCTAAGCGCTGCCTTTGATACGGCAGGCAGTTTCACGTGCAACGTCTGTACAGCAGCGTGTTTCCGCTTTGCCTGCAAAAAAAAAAAAAAGCTGAAACAGGAATGCTTACCTCATCATGCAGCTTCTTGAGGAAGTTAATTTCCTCTTGGAGCGACTCAACCTTCCGCTCCAGGTCCAGTCTGGCAAGGGCAGCGTTGTCCACATCCTGCGCCACGACACTGAGTCTTAATACGGTGACTTGGAAAGGTGACATGAATTATGCATAATGGATTTGCTGACATATAAAAAAAAATCCACTTAAGTTGCAAAGAGAACTCACAAATGTTGCAAACACAGCATGCAGAAATCAACTGTGCCTTCAGTTGATTTTAACTGAATGGGCGAATTGCTCTGATGAACTCATTAGTATAAAGGTCTTTCATCTCATCAACAAGTTAGATACAGATTTTTTTTTTTTTTTTTTACTTTCTTCTTGCTTTGGTGACATTTTTGTTCCAGCAAAGCAATATTCAGTAATCGGCTGCATTAAATAAATGAACTGCATGCTTTCCATTTAAGACAACTGCATATTGCAATCTATTTTGCGTAAAGTAAATGTTTAAAACCCTCCTGGCCCAGAACATTTTCATTCTGTCCTGCAGCATTGCTTTGTTGGGGCGTTGGCAGGCTTGTAATTGGGGTATCCGCGAATGAAGCAGATTTGCCCCGGTGCTAATTCCGCAAACAAAGTGAACTATTCAGCAGGGTTTCCCAAACAAGCCCAAGGCTGGTGGAGTGACTGTCTGCCTGACTGAGCAGGAGCCGACCGTGGGCAGCGCATTGTTGTCTGTGTGCCACCGAGGCAGCCTGCTGGCACTTCCTTCCTGCCATTCATACACACAAGGTTAAAATATTGCAACTTGAAATATTGACTGAAGTGTATGGTGCTTTCTTCTTAAAATGTTACCTTTTATGCGCAGTGGCTGTCCTATGAATTTATTCACATGACTCAGAAACCGGTGACAGGGAACGATCTCTGACAACACCAGAAACAAGAGACATTCTTTTGAGCTGAGGCTCTCCCAGGAACGAGACAGCCAGGTCACATGGTGGCTTGTCCTCTCGCTCTGATAACCACATTTTATCCACATTGTTTTTGTGCTGCGGTGTCCAGCTCATTTGCCGCGACCCGTCAAGACTTAAAAAAAAAAAAATCTCTCTTCTCGTCGCAGGCCTGACTTAACACAACAGCCAAAACTTGGCCTTTCGTCTCGGTCTGTGAACCATGGCTAGAATCCGCTGTTGCGCCAACAGTGGAGAGCATTACTGTCTCTGCAGATACATGAAAAACACGAGAGCTCAGAAATTGCTAAAAAGGAGAAAGATCTGGTTCTGATCTGTTTTTAGGGTTTTAAGCTTCATTTAATAGGGAAAGTTGGAGAGATGGAGCAGTGGAAGACCCAGGAATCATCGTCTTTTACTTCTGAGGACTGAGAAGTGTCCCATCTCTTCATTCCAAAAACTTGAAATACTAATATATGATTTCAACAGTGGATCACCTGTCTAAAGCTCTGCATGTTGGCTTCTGCTTCCTCCCGCTGGGAAATTTCATCCTGCAACCTGCAAAACAACAGACAGCGAAACAATATTTGATATTTCGTGGCCTAGTATAGCTGCATTTGCACTTCTTGCATGTCAATACACATTAAAATGGAATGAAAGAGCAAACTGATGAAAAGTACAGCCTTAGATACATTTGTAACACACAGTTAAAATTCTCTATGCTGCAAAATCTTCATTTTATAGAGGCCAAGATGAAAATGATAATAATAATAAGAAGAAGTGCCACGCCTCCTACTTGTCTCTCAGCCTGCCAATGTCGTCGGCCAGGTTATCCCGGTGCACCTCCACCCGAGCCTTCTCGTTGCTGAGCTGGTCCACCTGGCGCCGCAGCTCCCGCATCTCGTCCTCGTACAGATCCCCGACCCGGGACGTTCCTTTGCCCCGCAGCTGCTCCAGCTCGGCCAGCAGGATCTTGTTCTGCTGCTCCAAGAAGCGCACCTTCTCGATGTAGCTGGCGAAGCGGTCGTTGAGAGACTGCATCTGCGCCTTCTCGTTGGTGCGGTTTGTGATGAACTCGCTGTTGATGGCGTCGGACAGGGAGAAGTCCAGGTTCTCGGAGGCCAGTCGGGGCATGGCCGCGCTGCTCCGGAGCCTCTGGGTCTTGGCAGAGTAAACGGTCGGAGCGGAGGAGAGCCCGAAGGACACCCGAGAGGAGCGCAGCGGGCTGGAGAACTGGCGGCTGGAGTAGCTGCTCCTGGTCGCGTTACGCTCCCCGCCAAACATCTTCTTGTAGGAAGAATGCGGAGCTACTCTGTAGGACATCCCACTGCTGTCTTTTTTCAAACTACCAGCAAGCAGAGCAGAGTGGTCGCAGTTTGCTGCAACCCCTGGTGCATCAGCGGACTGCGCCTGGAAAGGCGTTCCCTGACACATTACTTCTTTATAGTCTCCTCCTTATGCAAATTGCTTAACGGGGACTTGAGCGACACGTTGATGATCCAATCAAAGTTCAGAAAGCACACCAGCGTGTCCCTTCAGAGCTCATAAAAATATAGTATTAGATTTTTTTCCCCCTTACAGAAATAAGCCAAATTGCTGCACAGGTGCATCAAAAATAAATGTGAATATTATAGAAACGTTAAATCAGCTTGTTTCGGAAAGGTAGGAAAGTTAAACTTAATTGAAATCTGTTTTTTTTTTTTTTGCTTTATTTTTTATTTTTTACGGCTGATAAAAAACAAATATAAACAAAAATTTGGCCCATAAAAAGGACCAATGAAAATTATTTTCAACACAGACATGAAATATTATGATCATATCATGGCCTACATGAATAAGACTGCTGACTTGTTTTGACAAATGTCAAAACAAGAAGAGTAAGCCACAAAGGTAATTCACAAAGAAATTGTATATTAATGGAAAATTGTGTAGGAGAAAAATAGTGAAGTAGTGCAAGATTCATAAACAACAAGGAGATTCTGCCTTGGAAGTTGCAGGTATAAATATGTACTAGGACTTAATAGCTTGTATGGCTAATGGGTAGCTACAAAATTGGAAAATCCCAGTAATTCTACAACTAATAACTGGAAAAACGCTCAACTAGGATGTGAAATCACTCCAAGATCCAGACTGACTTAGAAACAAACAAACAAAAAACAAATCAAGCAAATCCAAAATCCAGACTAGTTTTTATTTTGGATGCTAAATCTAATTGCTAGTCTGATAGGGACAGAGGTTAAGAATAAACTGTGATTAGCCACAACTTGTGATCAACTTATTTTTGGCATACTTGTTCCTGATTACTGGCAGATATTCAGAATCAAGAAATTGCTCGTATGACAACATAAGATTGAGCAAAAGATCTAAAGAAGACAAAGCTTTCTTAATGCTTTATGATTCCAGTGAACCACAGTGATTATTCACAACTAGAGAAAAGTGATAATGATGAGAACTAAGAAGTAAATAACAGATCTGGCCAAAGTGCCTTGAGATGATTTCTGTTGTAAACTATTCCTTCAAAACAAAATATTTCAAATGAAATGAAAAATAATGTGATACAGTACAATAGTGGTATATAAATATTTGCTTAACTCAAGACGTTGGCACATTAGTTGAGTTTTATGCTTTTTTGCAAACTCTCTTAAAAGTTGTTGGGGACTTTTATGTTGTCATAAGACTTAAAACATCAAGCAACCATGTAAAAGTTGCTATAAGCAAGTAAGTGCATAAAGTCTCTCTTTGTGGCGTTATGAATTCGTTTAGTTGTGATGTGGGGGACTTCTAGATGGAGAAGCAAGATATTGTAAAGAGAGGAAAACTGTCAGCTTCTGTACTTATTTAAAGACTATAATTTTTTCATATATTCTCAAAACCGAGGAGAGGGTGGACTGGTTTCTCATCAGAATCTGCCAGCAAGGCCATTTGCAGTTTCGGTTCTTTGCTGTCTCTTTATTCAGCAATAGATAATAAATATTTATCATTTAAGTCAGTTATTCCCAGAAGCTATTCATCCCTGTGTTCCTGTCTGACTCCCGTCTCAGCAAACAGAGCTGCCAGTGCAGTCCCGCTGACTCGCTGAGATTCAGTGATTCCGAGAGACACAGAGCAGAAGAGCTGAGCCAGGGACACTCTACACTTTTAAATCCCTGATGCGACTCGGTTTAAGGTTCTCCATGGAAACCAGGAGGAGAAAATCTCAGACAGAAGCTCCTGTTCAGTTTAGTTTAGTGATATTTGTTTTCTGAAGCACTCTGAACGCATAAATATTTATCTGAAGAGACTTCACCCTGGGGGTGTGGGTGGCTGCAGGGATTTTAGTGCTGACTTTGAGGTCTGACTGGCAGCAGAGAGATAAACAGAGATCTGCTTTGACCTGTGAGACCAGAGGAAAGAGTATGATATTAAAAAGAGCAGACTGTGGGACTGGGAATTACTGTTGGCTCTTGTCTTAGATAACATTCTTAGATCATCTGAAAATACTGAATGGGAGCTCCAATGTGTCACAATTCAAATGCAAGTTTGTAGTTTTAAGGAAAACATCCATTCACCCATTTTATGTCATGTTCTCGATCAAGAGTATTGTCTGTCTGCAGTTATATAGATTGATGTTTTAGTTTGTTTTATAGTTGGAAAGTTTGTTATATTGAGAAAGCATCAACATGGCAACCGTTGTCAACTAACTAATGATCTGGCTAAGTAGCTTGTCAGCCACATCAAAAATTCAAAAAGTCAGATGCAAAACCACTAATTTCCACATGCAAGAAATGTAGGAACAAGTCATTTCCTTAAAATGATTTGAAGATATAAATCCATGTCTATTTCTGTGAAACCACTGCTTGAGGAGCATTCAAATCTATTGATGTAAATTGTCACAAGATCCCTGTCACTATAATAAAAAAGTAACATCATGTACACAACAACATACATAAAAAATATCCACACCTTTTGCTGCAAAGAGCTGTGGGCAAGGAAAGGATCTCACAAAGTGGTCAAAATTGTAAAGAAAAATGTCACTTTTTCGCTCATGTTGCTATTCAGGGAAGCTAACGTTGAGCTAGCATGCTTCCTTTACCCAGTGCAAGTGGTGGAAGACAAATTATAAGAAATCTGGATAAATAACATCGCTGTTGGGAAATTTGAAGTTGTCGCTCACCTGGTGCATTCCTTTCAGTAACAGGCTACTGCATCCTAGGTGCAAAAGGGAGAATTGTTGTAGATCCTTCCTCTCAGCAGCTATTACTACACCCATCACTCTTCACCTTTTTTCATAAAAAAAAACAATTTTACTGTCACTTGCTTTTCTCTGTTGTTTACATAGTTTTTATTACCACCTTTTGTTCTTATTTTGATTTTTGATTTTTTTTTTAATAGATTATATTTTTTTTGTCTTTGTGTGAATCTTCATGCTTCAATTGCCTGTCACTTTGAAGCTGTTGCACCAGAATTTTCCCACTGGGGGGACAATAAAGCATATTTCTACTTTTTCTATTTCCAGTGTAATACTTTGCAAAATAGGTGAAAATAGTGCTTATTGATACTTTTGAGACTTTTTTAAAGAATGGAAGATGAATGCAAAGAATTTTATCTTACTGTATAGTAATATTACCTTGGCAGTCAAGACATCCCTCATATTTTATGCCCTTTTACAGTCCATGGTCTCAAACCTTTTGTATTGTTATTCACAATTTATTGTAAATTGTGAATCATTTGAAGACAAAGACAACAGAAGTAACAAAAAGGACAAACCCCTGGAGGCTGGCTGTATGCTTGTTGGCTCACACAAAATGACCTCGGCGATAAACAGTGGAGCTCATTTTCAGCACTTGCTGGGGAAGTTCACATTAAAAACAGTCACACGGTCACGGGTGGGGGCAATAAAAATTCCAGCTCTCAGTCTCATTATGAGCCTCCTATTTCCCACCCGGCCACAGAAACAGCAGCAGCCGGGATTGTCGCAGACAGAGCGGGGATTGTGTACTGCTGATCTGTCACCTAACTACTGCGGCCGAATGCGGCCATGCAGGTCATGTTCATTGTCTACGGCCCGTTATTTGCTGGTGTCACAACTCTGGCTAAATAGCTTTCATTCTTGGCAATGCTGGGAATTTATTATTTGGTTCTTATAGTTTATATTGTGAAGAACTGCAGACGCTGGTAAATTCCAAGAGTTGACAAAAAAAAAAGAAAAAGTGATGCTTAAACAACAACTGAATGAGCCCAGAGACTTTAGAGTCAGTCGGTGGGGTGTGGAGGGTAACAGATTGTTTCTGGGTGTCATCATCTTAAAACCTCGAGCACCAGACAGCAAAAAGCCCAGCTTTGTTTCGTCTCTCATGATGGTGAGTCACCACCGAGAACTTCCAGTAGCCATAGCAATTGTTTTCAACTTTGCCACAGGTTAAGCTAGATAGAGCACTGCTGACATACACACACAGAAAATGCATAACATGTTCAAGGATTAATGTGCAGATCTTATTTATTTGTGCTCGTCTGTTGTTCAGTTAATTTGACATTTTGTCTTTCTTTTGCTGTGATGAATGGGCAAGCCTTTCTGTTGTCATGACAATGCAGATTTAGAGGTGGGAGTGTTGCACCGTGATGGGTCACCATCATTGCACAAAGGGCAGACTGAAGTAATTAAAGGAGGACAAAGAAAACCTGTAATTCTCCACCAGAGCCTCTCAGAAGTCTGTGTGCGAAGTGATATTTGAAAACCTGGACAATGAACGCTAGAGTTTTGGGGTGTTCAGGTTTATTTCCACCAGTAGCCTAAATTCTGCAGCAAGGACTAAACAGAAAAAGTTGTAATTGTAAATAAAATAAGATTTCTTATTGTAAATTAGTATTTCTTTAAAATGCATCATTTTATTAATTATTGCATGTGACTTCTTTCATAAAATCAGCTGTGCTCATAATCATAGCATAAACACACTGCTATGTTATGATCGTTTTATAGGTGTAATATTGACTTTTGGATTATTTAGCTAATATCCTTGCTATATTTTGCATTTTTGCCACCACATTAACCAGCTAACTGTCTAAAATGTGTCTTTAAACAACATTTACACAAATAATTTCTATCATGATTGAACTCTTAGTTGGTTTTCTGCCTAACTGCCCATTCCTGTCAGTGAGTGGGGACATGCAGTCATTTTTGGAGATGAAGCTTAACGAGGCACCTTTGGGCTGTAGCAACTAAAGAGGACTTAAACAGCAAGGACTCTTTTTCCTGATCTCCATGGTAACTGGCCAAACATTTAGAAAATATTCTGAAAGGCCACTTTCAGGATACCTTTCCATTTGTATCCCTCTTCCTTTGTCTCACTGTGTGCGGAGGTTGCTTCCAGTGAGTGATTGGGTCAAAGACTGGGTGAGGAAACACTTCCTGCACCAGAAAAGTATTTTATGGGATTTTGTCTTTAAATACTATTAAAGTTGCTTGGTGCAACTTGTTGAACGCACAACATTGAATTTCCACTGACCATTTTCCGTGTCCTCATCCAGTTATGCTTATTTCAAGGACAGTACCCTCTGGTTGCACATATTTTAAATCAACCTGCCAGACCAAATCACATCAAACTGTCCGGTCTGAATCCTGTTATGGCATCAGTGCCACTGACAGCTGCAGAAGACCATCAGCCTCTCCTCATTTACATGTACTGAGGAATTAAAATAAAAAGGAAAGCTTTGAAGAATGTGAAAATATAACTCTCTTGATTATTTTTCCCTTATATGAACCAACCTGTGAGGGACTGTTGATTAACTGAACACATTTACATAACGAAGAACTCATGTTTACCAAGTCATTGTCAAGAAAATGAAAATAAAATATTAAAAGCCTAAATATTGTTCAGGCTTTGAGCTGTTGCATCCTGAAGCATATACAGCTCGCCAAGAGTTTTTCTATAATTAATTAAGTTCACTTTAAAAACTTTAAGAGGTATTCACCTTTCCTTACTAAGATGTATAAGAAAGTGGGTATTTTAGATTGAAATCAGATTTCCATCCATCCATTTTCTTGCACCCTTGTCCCTTAGTGGGGCGGGAGGGGTGCTGGTGCCTATCTCCAGCTTACATTTCAGGCGAGAGGCGGGGTCACCCTGGACAGGTCGCCAGTCTGTCGCAGGGCAACACAGAGACACACAGGACACACAACCATGCACACACACCCACACACCTAGGGACAATTTGGAGAGGCCAATTATTGTGACAGTCATGTTTTTTGGACTGTGGGAGGAAGCCGGAGTACCCGGAGAAAACCCACGCATGCACAGGGAGAACATGCAAACTCCATGCAGAAAGACCGGGAATTGAACCCAGAACCTTCTTGCTGCAAGGCAACAGTGCTACCAACCGCGCCACTGTGAAGCCCAAAATCAGATTCCATTGCTATGAATTCTTAAAAAGCCAGATTGACTTGATTCTGCCTGGAAGATGAGAATAAACCGCTCTATGACATCTGTGCCAACATCAAAATTCAAGAACACATGAGATTCATCATCAAACTCATTACACCCAGTAAATTGTTTATGCAACCAAAATACAAGAACAAGCTGTTTGGTTGAACTTTGTCAAAGTTAAAAATGTTTGAATCCCCTCCCCCCCGCCAAAAAAAATGCGGAAAATGTAAAATGGTTGTTGATGGTGTTAATCAAAGGATGAATGCAAATCATCCACAGTTGGGAGGATTTGAGTAATCTGATTCCAGGAACAAGCAGAGCCCAAGTCTAAGCCGGTGTCACATGCTATACAGAGTCATTTGCTTCAAAAAAGTTAAATGTTATCAAAGTGAAATTAATTGAAGATTTCTTGGATAATTAATGAGAATAAGGTAGTAAAAAAAACAGACTTGGATACAAGATTGTGACCATGTGATAAATATGACTTTGCAAGGATTTCAAAGAAGAAATGTTGCTGTTCGGCAAATTGTGTTACATCTTAGTTTAAACTGGCTCATTATTAAGTGCAGGCTAGGTTTTTGTAAAGTGCAAAAATGAGACCATAATAAATCATTCCAAACCTTTTTGGACATACATTTATATTCAAACTGTTATGATATTATTTAAAAGTGTTTTATATATATTTTACAAACTCATTCCAATAATTGAAACACATAAATTACACACAGACTGATGTTTTCAAGCTTTTGTTTCTATTAATTAAGATTATTTTCTACTTGCAGCTGATACAATTTTTTTTAAATTTAAGACTGTAATATTACATCAGACCCATAAAAACACTTTTAATACAGAATTGTGTTAAGGCTAGGTTGAAGCATGTCTTGATTTTGTCTCATTTTTGACATCACAATAACCTAGCAGAAGGAAATTTTAAGTTGGTATGTGTTTTGGGAGCCGCTAGCATTAAAAAAAACTATCTGAGGACATAGTAAAAAGCAAAATATATCATTTTTCACATATCTGCAATTTGAAATCAGAGTATGAACAAGGATAATAAGTGATAACCCTAAATATTACATTAAAGGAAGTTCTGCACAAAATGTTGAAGTTTCTTCCTATCACAATTTTTCTCTTAGTTTTGCTAATTTCTTAAAAATATAAAAAATGCACAGATACAGGAAATTTGTCAGAGACATTTCTCTGTGGAGCTTGCATTATCCAGCAACGACTGTGTGAGGCACCAAAGTGGTAAAAAATAGGTCATTTTTATTTTCGGAATACATTCATTAGCAACCACCCAGAAGACAGCACTGAAGTTAGTGTATGTATAAAAATAATTTTTGGCTAGAATCCAAGATAAATAAGAGGCACAACTCTTGTCAATCACCAAATACATCTAGCACTTTCCTGTTGATTACAATTTAGCGGAGAGAACATTTTCTATCAGCAACACAAAAGAAAATTGCCATGAAAGTATAGGGATAATGTTGTTTTTGCAAAGTAAAGTGTCCTTCTTCTATAGTATCGGGCAGTACTGCCCACATCTCAAATGCAGTGAGTCAAAAGAGTCTTGAGCTTGCAGTGCACCCTGTTCACCAGTAGATGTCCTTCTTGGTTGCATTGCTGCAGAGGACTCAACCTCAGGGTGAACTTTTCTGTCTGGTATTTTAAACTCGACTGAAGTAAATGACGACAGGCTGCCATTTCTGTTAGCCCAAGTTTTGGAAGTGTCAACAATTGGCGAAACCCTGAAGCCTCTTGCTTTTATGCTGCTTGCGTCATGTTTCTGACTCCTGACGCTGACGTCTTCCATAAAGGGGTCAGAGTCGCTTCCATGTGGCATGTTGTAGTAGGTGCACTTTGGAGTCAGGGGCTTCGCCATCTCCTCAAGCTCGGAGGAGGATATGGCAGCAAGGGGGCTGTGCTGGGTTTTAGTGTAAGACGGGGAATCGACGCTTGTGTTTTCCTGGCCTGTGTCTGTGGATGTGCTGTCCACATTACCGTACATTCCCAGAGAGACAGGGGGGGATTTCCTTATGAGATGGTTCTCTTTTAGAAGCCATCTCCCTCGATCAATCAAAACCCCATCAGCTGAGTCTTTGTCAAAGCTTAAAGGTGCGTCTTGTGGATTTTGTGTTTCAGCTTCGGTTTCAGCTTTTAATGAGCTTGCAGCACTGAAATAAGAGAGATCCTCCCTTGAAGCTTTAGTGCCTTCATCACTGGAAGGAGGCCTGTTTCCACTTTTTAATGAGCAACTTGAAGGTGACTGTCTGGAGTGCCTTTGTTCTAACATGCTTCTCTCGGTGCTGTTTGCTTTCTCTAAAGGCTCTTCTCCACTTTCTGAGACAATATCTACAGACTCTTGAGTTTCATACCCTCCACTGCCCGACGTCTCTGGTCTGTAATCTGATAAATCGGACGTGATGGGGCTTGGTAGGCATTTTAGACCATAAGAACTATCCTTTCTCGGTTTTGGTATCAAACTTTGCTTAGTTTGCACAACTCTCGCATTATCAGGCACAATTCTAATATTTCCCTGAGTGTCGTACGTAAATATAAGCGTGTAAGACTGGAGAGCATCATTCACAAAGTCCAGTAGCTCCTGAGAAATCTCCACTGGATGAGTTAAACTGTTTCTTCTATTCTCTTCTCCTCCCTCATCTGTCTCATGAATGGTGTCCGTACATTTGTCCTCGCACCGGCCTTCAGAGGAATATTTAGATAAAGTGTCAATTGTTTCTTCACAGCTATTACTGTGCTGCACACACGAAGCTTCTTCCGGCATTGTTTCACAATCCTGATCATCGGGAAAACTGTCCACCTCATCCAAAATAGCTCCTTCTTGTGCCTCGCCTTTTTGTACTACTTCCATCTGCTCTAATTTCTGATTTGGTTCGCTTTCTTCACTAACATTCCTCTCTTCTTCAACTACAGTTTTTCCAGCCGCCATATTTTGCTCCTTGTCCGACTCATACATAGCTTCTTCCTCTTCTGGTGTTTCTTCCTCCAAATCAGTTTCTGCATTCTCCAGACTATTTCCCTCATCTTCAACCTCCTCACACTTTTCTCCATTTGTTTCTTTCTCACTTTCCTCATCTTCTTGATGTTCGCCTTTTTCTTTTTCTTCATTTTCAATTTCCTCTTCTCCTTTTTCTTCAGTAACCTCATCTGTTAACTGCCCTTTCTCATCCTCCTCTTTTGCCTCATCATCTTCCTCAATTTGCTCACTTTCCTCCTCATCAATCTTGCCTTCAACTGTACAAGTAGATGCCTTTGACATCATATCAGGATCCATGTTTTCATGTTCAAGCATCTCAATTACTTCCCCTTTTCTCTCAGTTTCCTCTTCCTCTTCCTCCTCTGCTTCCCCAGGGAGAGAGTCTTTGCTTTCCTCTTCATCTTCTTCCCCTCCTCTCTCCTCCTCCTCTTCCTGCTCCTCCTCATCATCATATTCCTCTTCCTCCATCATTGCCTCCTCTACTTCCTCCTCATTAATTATACTCTCTACTTCATCATCCTCATCATCATCTTGTACCTCATTCTCTTCAGTCTGGCCACCCTGATTGTTTCCTTCCTCCTCTGTCTCTCCCACCCCCTCCCGCTCATCCGTATCTTCAACCGTATCAGCAGTTCCTGTTTCCTCAACTGCAAAACCATCATCCTCCTCCTCTAGACTCTTTTGTGTAACCTCTTCATCCTCTGTCATTGCTTCCTCTACTTCCTCTAATTTTTGAACAAACTCCCTTTCACTTTTCTTCTCTTCCTCCGAATCCCCCCGCATCTCTCCTTTCACTTCCATCTCTATTTCCCCTTCCCTTTCCAATTCTTCCCTGTCATTCTCTTCATCAGCATTTACATTTTTATTATTTCCTAAATTATTGACATTTGCCGCCTCTTGCTTTTCATTTTTTAATTCCTTGTCTTTTTCTGACATTATCAGACTTTCTGTGGCTAACTCCGGATTCACCTCATTGTCATTTTCTTGATTGGTCTCGGTTAAGTCCCCAGTTGTACTTCTAGGCTCTGGTGAATCTTTCGTTTCCTCTTCACAATCACCGACAAATCGCTCTAAATCTTCCTCTGAATCTGACTGGTTTCTAACAGTCTCAACAAAAGTACTTTCCTCAGCAGGGTAGAAACTTTTGGTTTGTTGGATTGTGGAAACAATCTCTTCTCGGAGGTCTTGTGGCATGTTTAGCTCCTCCATGAGCTCGTCGAGGACCATTTGCTGATCCTCGAATGCGTCGCCGCCATCAGAGACAACATCCAGAGCAAACTCAGTCTCTGAAACTCTGGGGGAAAGCGGTTCACTTTCAAGTCTCTCCCTCAAAATCTGGAAATCCTTCCAGCGCTCTCTTAGCTGAGAAGACGCTCTGCTTTGCAAGTCGGTAAGACTTGCCCTCTGCTCTCCTTCATCTTCCATAGCAGAAATCTTCTGGAGGGACTCCATCATAAGCATGGCCTCTGATGAGGTTCTTGATTGGCTACCTTCCCCAAGTTGGGAGCCTTTAATATTGTCTCTCAGCGTCATCACCGACAAGAATGAGAGGAAGGCTTTACACGAGGAGCCGAACACTGAGGCAACTTGTGTTGAGAAATTAGGAAGGCTGCTTGAATTTTGAAGAGTGGGAGCAGTGCTGCTGGCAGATGTTCTTCTGATGCACTGAATTGATGAACAAACCTGGCGAAGGACTGGCTTTAGCTTTGCCTTTGGGCTCAACAAGTGAGACGAAGACATCTCACTGTCATTTGTACCAATGGCTTCAACAGATTTGTGCAACCTGAGCTTATTCTCATTGTTTTCTGGGTCACACCTGACACTTGGCATTGAAACACAAAGCCCTTGGGCTCTCTGTTCACCCTGCTGTGCACCTGATGCCAGCCCCTCATGGTAAAGAGGAACTGATAAACAGGAGGAGGATTTCTTCATGGCATCGCTTAAGCTAGTCTGGCATTGATTGATTTCATCTGATTCGGAGTCATCGCCTATCTTAAAAATGACCTTTGCCCGAGTTTCTGCTCCATCGGTAATCACCTCATCTGCATATGGCACAGAGTCTGGGTTGGCATTTTCCAACCAGTTCTCAACATACTGGTGAATTTCTGAAGGAGAAGGATTCAGGGAAGGTAAAGACCCAGTCTCACTCAGTTCCTGAGGTGGTTTGGGTAATGATAGTCCACATTCAGTCATAGATTTTGGCCTGCTGATTGTCTTTTGACTGGGTGAAAGTGGCTTTTTGGCTTGTAAAATATCTGACATGTTCTTTTTCATCTGAGGCCTTCCGGTTGGAGTGTTAATATTGTGTCCATTGTTTGATGCTATTTTGTTTTGACTTTTTTTCTGCTGCGCGCTCGGTTTAGTATTTCCAGGGTTAAGTAGTAAGGCTGAATCTTTTTTCACTTTTTCATCTTTGATTGACTTCTTAGACTGAGAACTTTCTGTTCCTTTACTCTTCAGTGAACTTTTAGATCTCTCCATTGAACTCAGGCTCTTTGTTCCTACACTGGGATTGCTGCTCAGTTTGTCAGTAGATGAATATTTACTGTGCTTTGAGGAGCCTTTTATGCTTTCTTGATGTTTTTTATCTGAGCTGTTTGTTGAAACTGAACTCTTCTCATTGAAAAGCGGCCTAGCAATCTTTTTCTTCTTAGTACTTTTGGCAGCATTATGTTTATTTACTGTTTCCACCTTTTGTAAGCCGGCATCCTCATTCTCAGTTGCCGAGGATAGATTGTTTGTAGCCTGATGTGTTAGAGATGCTGCCTCTGATGAAAGTGATAGGATCTCCTCTTTCCGCCTCTCTAGTGAGTCGGTGGTGGGCGGCTGCCAGTTACAATCTATATCACAATCATTGCTAGACGATCGAGGCCCAGAGGAAGTGGACGGTTTGCTCTCTGCAACTGGAGGGGAGCCATGCAAAGAAGTGCCATCTGCGCTAAGCTCCTCATTTGCAACATAGTTGTCGTAGCAACCTTGACTCTCGTAAATATGCATCACGGTCTCCGTGACCTCCATTCCATCATTCTGTATCTGAAGGACCTCAGCGACGCCTGATGATTTGACAGAGGAGCGTTTGCTGCTCGTTTCTGATGACGTCGTCCTACGAGTTTTAGAAACCGGCTTATTGCTGCTGCTGTGTCTGACGACGCAATAGCCCTCGGTCGTCTCGCCATCAGCAGTTCTCTCCATATACGAATAATGTCCCAGGGTGCTCTGTTGAAACCCTGTCTCTGTAACCATTTTCACACTCTCTACTGAAGCCCTCTCATTCACCTGCTGTGGGCCTGGTGTAGGAGTCCTCTTTAATCGTGTTTTTGCTCTGCCCAAAGTTGTGGAGCTGTAGCCTTTATAAATATGTTCTTCATTAAAGGCAACGCCCCTTGCAGCTCCGTCATGGTAGTTTTCTTCTTTTCTTTCATCCTCTTCAACTCCTGGGGAGTCTTTGGCAACAGCATTGTTTGAGTCAGGTGAGCTGTTGTCTGACCCAGAGAGGGAGGCACAAGCTGTCTTCTTGTTAAGGCCGGAGCGGCTGAGTGTGGTTGTCCAGTGAAGCATCTCCTCTTCCTTGATCGTCAGACGAACTTTCATCTCCACTGTCATGCTGCCGTCTTGGTTTATGCGGAATGACTTTTCAATGTCGTCATCACGAGGGACGACGTAGCCAATATGCTCGTTATCTTCCCTCTCAGGTCCGCATGTCTCCATGGCTGCATGATGCTGATGGGCTTCTGTTTCAGACAGTCCACTGGGATGGTGCAGGTAGTCATTCAAGCTGCTTTTCTGGGACTTGTTTATCTGGTTGACAATGAATCGCTCTGATGACGCAGAGAAGTTTCTTGAACCTCTTCCACTGGATAAAGATGTATCTTTCTCTGGAGTTAGTTGATTAATGATATACAGGAGTTTGTGAACGGCATGTGAGGAAAAAAGAAAAAAATATTTATTATTGGATAAATGTTATGTTGCATTCATCTAGGTAAGCTTAGGTATACATCCTATTAAAAAAGGGTAATCCGAGGGGCTTTATAGGAAAATGAATGAAGGAAAAGGAAATTACATTGAAAACAAATACAAATACACTAAGAAATAAAAATAGCAATATTTAGGAAGCATTTATAAAGAAATAAAATCTATAATCTAAAAAAACAAACATAGTTTAGACATTGCAAAAATGAACTGATGAAATAAAATTTTACATTTATTTAAAAGCTGCTGAGAAAACAAAAAAAAATCTGTCCTTTTCTGCAGTTTCTGCAGATCTCTGGTTTTCAATGAGTTGGTTCAACACCTGAGGAGAATACACTCCAAATACTTCCTCTCCTTGTTTAGTTCTGGTTCTGGAAACCCTTCATCAGGTCTCTGGTGACCTGATGAAGGGTTTACAATATTTATACCTAACAAGCACAATCAGTGTCTTAAAGATCAAACAATAAGTATCATTTTCCACAAAGGGAGACTTCAGTTTTAAGATACAAATACATAAATTTGGAAAGTATTTGCAGTTTTTTTTAATTACATTTAACTCAAATGGGTCAATGTACATATGTAGAAAAAGGGGCAGACTGTATTGTGACACTAAAATGTTTTGGCCCTGTGACTGAAGATAGAAAAAAGTAACTCAAACTGGATGAAAGAGAAGAATATGGGCCAATATTTCACTTAGTGTCATGACATAATTCTCCAATTCCATTGTCATAAGAAACTAGCCTAAATATACTTTCTTGAATGCATTCCTGCAAGAATATTATTATATACATTTAACTGAGTTAACTGTAATAATTCGTCCTTAAGAATTTAGTTTTTGTCATGCGCAACGCTTTTAAAAAGAATTTTCCACAGTCCAGTCCAATTAAGCTTTATTTATCAAACACAAGACCAAAGTGCCACACATTTAAAAATATCCCAAAATCAATTGGAAGAAAAGTCTAAAATTTGACAGGACATATATGTCACTGAACAAAAGATAAAATAAAAATAAGCATCTCAAGCTGTGCTAAAGGCCAGAGCAAAGAGATGGGTGAGTTTTTAGAAGATAATTTACTTATCTTATAAATGTTTAATAGTTTTTTTATTATTATTTTTTATTTTTTTAATAATAGTAGTCAACACTTACGCATTCTGAGGTTTAATGTTGATGGCTCCACGTGTTCCACATACATAATCTGGGCCGCCTGGCCTGCTCTGTGAAAACGCTGGTTTCCTAATCTGAAAGGCTCGTTGCCAGCTGCCACAATGATTCCAGAGCATAAGATAAGTGCAGCAAGACCATCAACCTGGAGGAAGACATTGGAGGCAAGTTAAACTCGACAGGAATTATCAATGTCAGTTTTTGAACTCAAAAAGGTATATTTGTTACTTTGTACTTGTATGAATTAGACAACAAACCTTTGCTTCTTTAACATTCAGACTATTTTAAATGTATAGATTTTGCTGACAGTCTGTAAGACACTGATTCACACTGTCAAACCTTCACCAGAACACGTGCCGATATCTGCATGTGGTGCTCTTGATCTTTACTTTGTCACTGAAGGACACTCCGGATTAAGGCATTTTCTCACTAGGAGGGGATGTTCAGACAGCACTTCTAAAGTACTTCTTGGAATCCTTTTTAATTACACAACATATATTTAAAAAAAAAGATGTATTCTATGTACTCTCTTTCAGAATAAATGGTTATTACTTTTCACAGGTTTTTCAGCCAAACATTTTGGACTTTTTAGACCAGGTGGCGTAAAGTTCAAGTATCAGAAACTTGGTAAGATTAGATTAAATGGTCTCCAAAAACATATTGAACTTAATTATTGGATAAGTGACAGAAATTGGGAAAATGGACACATTCAAGATTATCTTGATAGTGTTTCCCAAAGAAATCTCTGCCTAATATAGTCCTAGGTGTCATTAGATAAAGATAAAGAATTAAGAATCACAGCAGATTAGGAATGCCTAAAGAGGTTGCAGAACAGCTCTCAGCATGGTGCCGACTGTAAAGTCACGGAATCGTTTAACTGTTGGAAAACGTACCATTGTAAAGAAAAAAAGCTATTTCTAAAGCTCTAAACAGCATCTGTGTAACAAGTTATAACTAATCTGTTGTTCTTTAAACAATATAGAATAAAATATTTGATTCTATTTAAGACAAGATCTCTCTTTTCTTCTCTAAAATGAACTCAAAAGTTCTTTCTGGTCCTAACCTGAAGCCTTTTTTGTTATTTTGGCATTTACAGATTGTAAAACGATTGCCCTCTTCGCTAGACAAAGCATTTGAGAGATGTGTTTATAAAACCAAGTACTTGTTCCAATTATTGTAATTTCTATTTTTAGTTGTGCTTCAGGCGCCATTATTGTGACAATGCTTCTTGAAATTACAAAGATCGCTGAAGTTCTATGTCATTTTTTCTAATAAAACTAAAACTTCATAAATATGTAAAGAACAATTATCTTATCACCAACAGCAGAGACAGGAGAGTTATGTGTAAAATATATCTGTGAAATTTCCTGCAACTAACACATCCTACACTAAACTGTTTTTGAACACAATCATGCTAAATGTTTTTCTGCCACTTTTTGTTTTATATTTTTGGTTGTATATGATTCTATGTCAGATAGTATTATTGTCCTAGTTGGTGTCATTAAAGGTCTGGGGTCAAATACAAGACTTTGTGCCAGTCTCCCAAATGACTCACTCCGCTTAACTGTAAATTTTAAAAAAAAGAAAAAAAAAAGAACTTGCATCTTCAAATGGTTCAAAGGTTTAAATGCAAAGCAAACTGGGTCAATTTTTCTACCTGCTTAGATAACTTTTCTTGTTTCACATATCCTTTAATTACATTTCTAGTTTAACCAACGACTTACCCGTCTGCCATCTGTAGAGTAGAGTTTCAGCACTGGAAACTGGAGTATCTGGGAGAGGTAATCCAGCAAAGCGTCAAAAGTTGGTGCTGTTCTTCTCTGCAACACAATGGTTCGTCTAACTGTAGGATCCCTGTTTTTGATAACTGTGAGCTTCTTCGGTGTCCGTACCGCCACTTTCTCAGTGACCTTCGCTGGCCTGTTGCTTGGATCAGTCCCTCTGCCAAAATGATGAAACTTGAGCTCCTGCCTCTTACGCCGTCTTGCATTGAGGGGCCTTGTCGCGTTCCAAGGCACCTGCCTGCGGTTCACCTCTTCCAGGTTTAATGGCTTCACCCGTTTCTGATCCGAACACACGTAAGCTCCCCCATCCTGTAAGTCTTCCAAAGCTTTGACAAAGTGAGTTCCTCGAGGTGTGGTTATGGTTCGTACTCCAAATGGCAGAGGCACTTTTTTGGAAAGAGCGTCCAGCAAAGCATCGAATGTCTTAAAGGTGCGGGCAGTGACTATCATCCGATGCCCACTGAATTGATAGTCACCGCTTTTGTAGAAGCATACCCGTTTAGAAGCGGAGGGCTCCGAGACGGACTGCACAGGCCGAGAGGGCAACATCTGCCCACTGCTGGAGGACATCTCCTGGGCTGGAGGGTCCTGAATAGATGCGTTGCTCATATTGGAAGAAAGTGGCTTTAAAAAAAGAAACAAGAGAAGAAATGTTAGTTTTTTGGCTCTTCGTAGTTTCCCTATTAATTTTCATCAGCACATAAAGTTGAAATCTGCTTTTATCTTTCCTTATACTGACATTAAACCGGAGTTGAGTTTAAGCTTTTAAAAGCTGGTCTTTGTGTTTGAATCACAAAGATTTTATAACAGCGATATTACAAAAGAAATTAATTAAATCATTTAATAAACACATTTTTGGGAGTTGTTCTTTTTTTTTGTTTAGTTTTTTGGACATCTGTTAAAAACTGTAAAAAAAAACAAAAAACAAACAAAAACAAAACATGCAAAATGTCACAAAAAAACCCACACATGCACATTAGATTTTTTGCCATTTCTTAAACTATGTCTTATAAAATGTTAGTTCAAAACATTACTTTTCCATACCTTCAAAAGACTATACAATGCCCTTAAGCATAAGTAAGGACATACTTTTAAATGCTTCTCATCACATATAAAACCATCAATGGGAGTAATCCATGTAATTTAAAGATCTGAATGTCTAGTAACATCACCATGTTAAATCTCTGCTTTCATTGTGCAGAAATCTAACTCAGTTCCTCCAGAATTTCATAAACTTTATGAGGTGTTTTAGTTTTTAGGTCCCTGTCTTGACATCCTCTTAAAAGAAGAATACAGATTTTTTATTTACTAAACCTAGCTTTCTTAAAAGCTAAGTTTTTCTAAAACTTAGTTTAGCTTAAAAACTAACTTTCCTGTGTTAAAACTTAGCTTTTTGCAAAGCTAAGTTTTAAGAGAGGGTAATGTTATGCCTTAAGAGTTTTAAAATGCTTTTATGTTTTATGTATCTTTCAAATTAGTATAGCAATTATTATTATTTATTTGATTATTTTTGTCTTGTAATGTACTTTCAAGTGTCTGATTGAAATGTGCACAAAAGCTAATGTTAATTAGCTTTTAGCTTTAGCAACATTAGCTTTGTTGCTTATTGAATACAGAACACCTAACAAAAGAACAATGGGGGCACACAGGGGAATAATGGCAAAAGAGCTAATTAGTGAATAACCAAAGACAAATTGACAGTAACAAAAAACAAAGGAACAACAAAACTCAAATTCCTTACAGAAAACAACTATTACTTTCTTGTGTTGGTTCAATTTCTGATATTTTGTCATATATTCTCAATATAAATGAAGAAAATTACTGAAGTCTATTACTGGAAATTAGGATTTTTTTTTCATGGCTGTTCCCTTAGCATAATGTTCAGCAAAGCATGTTAAACTTACTAACTCCATAATGCTTTCAATCAATTTTGTATGTTATCATGGACAAAAACATAGTGTAGTTCTGGACTGAAGCTGTGTAATGATAGTCAGCATTAATACAGTAAACATATCTAACATTATATGCATATATATATAAAGATAATGTATTATTTTGTACAGTACAGCATATTAGTATGGAACTTAATTTCCTTCCAAACCAGTAAATCTCCTCCGAACACTGCCAACATTAGCTTTAAGCAAACATGGACACAGGCCTTCCATGCCTCAAACCTAAAGACAGATTACAATCTAAAAGTAACAAGATAAATTCCAGCGAGGAAACTAACAAATCAACTGATGTAATCAGCAAACCTTACCACAAAAGGTGCATTTCTTCTAGTCTTTTAATGGCAAAAACAATTCAAAACCTGCCTCCGTTGTGTTCCTCACGGCTGATCAAAGCCTCTCAGCTGCGTTGGAGGGCTATTTTGGGACATGTAACATCATGGCCAATTTGCTTAATCTTTGCTAACACTTAATCAGCATCTAAGGTTGAGGAAATATATATATGGATGAAATATAATGAAAAAGGATATAAACAGCACCTTTTACTCATATTCAATTTCAAAACATTAACTACTTATTTCTTGCAAGTTTGGGACAACGTAGCGTGTTATTATTAATATTTAAACACATTTTTATAGTTGTCTGAGAAATCAGTTTCAAATTTTGTGTAAAAAAAAAAACACTTTCTAATTGTAATTTTACCTGTAAACAATTTCCTTATAATTTATTATTTGTACTCAAAGCCAACAAGAAAGTAAATACAGAATTTACATGTTTGTAAAGAAAAAAACATGATAGCCAAATTGAGAAAAACTGTGATTGTTCTTTAAACTAATTACATTTTCTGGGTCAAATGATGGCAGTACTGTTGTCAACAGATATCACAGGTGTCTCGAACTAGTCTGAATTTGCAGGCGGCCACCATAATCAGATTTGTTAGGTCTAGGCCTAATAGGGATTAGTTTGAAGGTTTTGCGCACCTGCTGACAGCAGGAGGCAGAATCAAGTCTTTAAGCAGTAGTTTTACCTGGCAATTCCACAATCAGACCTCAGGACAAACAATGTATCTGTGTTATTACCTGTGATCATGGAAGTATGTTGACACTGAAATATAAGATGAGAAAATAATGTATATTTTCAGATTCTAAAATACACAATCTGTGCCCTCCCCCCACAGTAAGTTATATACTTTTTTTTATTATACAGATTTGCATTTCTAGACTTTGCCTTTGAATTGAATGGACCTATTTGCATCAACAACTGAGCGCTGTGTCACTGTTTTTCAGGTAACAGGCCTCGTGCCAATTCCCATCTATTCCTAACTGAGCATAATCTGCTGGTAAATCCCACCAACATGTGCAGCGAACTGAAAGGTGGGAACTGCTCGTGAGAGTGGTCCAAGCTAATAGCCAAGACAAGCCACAATATACATCAGAGTATGTGTATACAATTAAACCACCACTTATATGTGTTTGTACTTTTGCCTTTTTGCGCACAAAAAATGTGTGATCTAAAAAAATGCATGTTGTGATTTTACTTTTTTACCGCACTTAAAAGTTTTAGATCAAACAAATTTTAATGACGAGAATGACTAATAAGCAGTTATCAAATTAGGATTTAATTGACTAGCAACAGTAGCTTTACAAACCTGGTTGACTTGGAAAGGTTCTCCCACTCCTAATTACAGAATCACCTATTTGACTGGATTTTTCTTTTATTTATTCTGAGGATTATTAGAATCATTAAAGGGAGAAAAATACCGACAACATAATAAATATGAAAGAGTGATCCTTTTAAATGGCATTACAAAGTTTATTTGTTAAAAATCCCTCAATTAATTTCTGATCACAACAATTTGAAACTAATTTTAAACTAATGGCACAAACATCACTGTACAATTCCCTTTCTATCATTAAATTTAGGAGTTTTAAATGCAAAACAGCTGAAAATTGAAAACAAACAAACAAAAGAAAAAACAATCTTGGACAATTTAAGGGATATCATTGGTGTAATTATGGCTTATGTGGTTAGTTAAAAGTACGAACCAAAATCAAATTCTACTAAAGGCCCCTTACAGTCTTTGGTCATTTACCAAGCTGATTCAAGTCCAACTACTGCATGCATTTGGTCATTACACAAAATGTTCCTAAATATTTGGGGGGGGGGGGGTTTCCAGTGTCAATAGGTTAATTTAGTTTGTGTGTATAGTTGCTGGTTTTTGATAAGGAGAAATTGGTTAAATAATACTTTTTTAAAAGTGAGCAAGATTTAAATAAACATACTGTGTCGTGTCTCAACTAATCAAGTGTCAAAAAGTTACGCTTTGGCGCCATCTGAAGGCATTCCGTACATTAATGAAAAAAATGCTGAAATTGTTATTGGTTGTAGAAAGAAACACATTTTTTAAAGTTTTAATGGAAAGTAAAGCAATGTGATAAAAAAAAATAATAATAAAATATGTTTTCTGGTTCAGTGTGATTATTATTGTAACCGGCGACAAGATCCATTTTTCTGTTCTGGCTCGATTAACTCTACTTTGGAACTTACAAGCGGGCATCTTCTAGTCAGGTCTGCTACACAACGGGGGCAGTCGCTGTGTGGTCCCGGTCCGCCAAGTTGACGCTGCCGCCTCCGCCGCTACCGCTTTTTCCTCACTGGCGTGGTCTTTTTGTCCCGTATTTTCTTTTTCGCTTGCGCCTTTTTTGTCCCGTTCTGTCAGATAAATCGAGATGGGGAAGAAGGAGGAAGAGGAGATAATCAGAATCGCTAAAAAGATGGATAAAATGGCGCAGAAGAAAAACGGGGTGAGATGTTCTCAGAGAGATGAACGCTGTTAGCCGACCATGCTAGCATGGACGCTAATGGGATACGATGGAGCTCAGCAGCGGCTAATTTAGCTTCTAGCAAGTTCACCCAATAAGAACATTTCTGATGCAAATACTAGTTATTTATTCCGCGAATTTGCTCACACCTATCTCCAGCATAAAGACTCACAGCTAATATTCATGAAGTTTGGAACTAACCCGTTTGCTGACAAAAACAAGTTGTTGTTTGCTGTCAGTCTGTTTATTTGTGCTGCTAAAAAGTTAGCAGTTAGCAGCCTAATGCATTTGATACGGTGTGAATTAGCTTCTCCAGTTCGCCTTGGACACTCAATATGTAGCCGCCAAACAACTATCCATGCAATATTACTACCGTGTGTTATGAGCATTCCTAAAGTTGTAACAAGCTGTTAATTCAGTTATAGATTAATATGTAAACATGTACTACTCTGATTACGCTGAAGTCTGAGAACAATGTTTATTAACTCTTAAAATGAATCCTCGGGTTGAGCCCAAATTGTAATTTAAAGGGAATATCAAAAGCATCGGCCCTGAAACGAAAGTTAAGGATGAGGAAACTTTAGTTCTTTGTTTTGTTTTTGCAGCTTTAGTTGGTAATAGAACAGCATTCAATTAACAGTCCCTTGCTATTAAAAACACACTATCCCAAAGTTTGTTTATGTATTTTTTTTTTGTATGTTTTAAACTTCACTGGACCCAATTTGTTTGATTTTTACATTCTTTTATGTTGAGCAGCTCCAGCTTTTGTCTTTTAAGCTGAAGGGACCTTTACAAACGAATTTTTGTATTGAGATTAATATAAAATTTAATACACAATAATGTATCAGTCAGGGGGACTTGAAAATAAAATGTAAACTTTACCCTGCCATCAGTACAGTTGCTGTAGTGTGATTTCTTTCAATGATATTTGTTTGTATTATTTTAATGTCACTGTTGAAGTTTTTATTTAAAATATATTGAACATTAATATAACTTTTATTCATAGCGTTCGCACATAATTATGCACACACATTAAAAACCATAAGAAAAACAACATTTAATAAAAAATAATAACTCATTCAAAATCAATCATGTATTTAACCCTGTTATGTTTAAGAAAATCACACGTTAAATTTCTCTCTTTAATATCAAGTTTATTCAAGCATCATCTTATTTTTTGTTATACAACTTTGAGTCATTTTTACCAGTATTAAAGTAGGAATTGCTAATGGTAAACACTTCTAATTATTTTGAGTAAACCCAGCTGTTATGAGACATCAACCTACTCTAAAAGAGTCAGTTTCATAAATCTTTGTTGTGACATACTAACACTTGAGCTATAATGTTCTTAACATGAAACAACATACTAATCTCCAAGTGCTTTATGCCAAACTACACAGAGTCACACCTTGTCGAAACAGTTGCCACAATATAGGATTAAAAGTAACGTTTGTTTCAAAATGACTTAAAATAGACACAGATAATTCAGGAAATCAAATTTTTATAGCCCATAGTTTAGTGTCTCTTTTACTCAAATGGAGTTTACTAGAAACGTCTCTTGTCTCCTTTTCTCTGCAGGCCGGGGCATTGGATCTCTTGAAAGAACTGCGAAGTGTACCAATGACTCTGGAGCTGCTCCAGGTTTTTAATGCATATTTTCTGTTTCTGTATATTTAGGCAGTGTTTTTAGTCTAGATTACTGATTTTCTTTTTTTTTTCTACAGTCCACCAGAATCGGAATGTCTGTTAACGCGATCCGCAAGCAAAGCACAGATGAGGAAGTGACATCTCTCGCCAAGTCCTTGATCAAGTCCTGGAAGAAGCTTTTGGGTAATTTTTATTGTTGATGTTTTCTGCTGATATGATAAGAATGATTGTAAAAAAAACAAAAAATTGAGAATGTCCAGCAGTGTGATATCATTACCAATGAGCTCCACACATGACAATTGTGAGGTTCACAATTTTTTTACTGCTGAAAAATAAATTAATCAGCAAATTAGGAAGTAACTTGGTGTAGTACAGGTGCCAACATGACATGGATAAATTAGTTACTTATACAGGTTATAATTAATTGTTGAAGGGCACAAATAAATGTATCCAGAATTATTTAAACATGTCAGTAATTTATTAATTGCATAGTTAGATGTCAAATTGATCAGTAAAAATTTGTAGGTACGTTTAAAGGTACCTTGAAAGTTTAAAGTATCTGTTTTATTATATAATTAATAAAACAGTTATGAAGATTGTTTTAGTTCATGGGTTTTTTTTTTTACATTTGGATGTTAAAAAGACTTTAATATCTGATTGGCTAGTCTTCTCAGAGAGCTCACTTCAAACCAATCATTGTCTCCACTGAGCTTGAATCAGAGCATAAATTGATCAAATAAATTGATATGCTCTTGTAAACAAGATTGAATTCCATTTATTCTTTATAGATATACATGTTTAAGCTCACTTGTTCAGTATGTAAGACATGATTTATGCATTTGTTTTCTATGTTAATTTATCATTGCTACATTTAAGTCAAGATCATATTTTTAGATTGATTTGTGGAATTTCCAGGTTCTATATTTAGAAGCTGTCAACTCCTTGTTCAACAGTATGAATTCTATATCTTTTAATCAAATAAACTTGGGATTCATGTTTTCCAAACTTGGATAATTTACTCTTCAGATGAGCCTGGAGGTGGAGATAAAGCTCCAGATGAGAAGCGAAAAGAACAAACAACACCTGTCGTCTCTCCATCGCAGGGAAGCCCAGAGCCTAAGGAAGAGAGGTAGGAGAAACATTCTTTGAATGTTTTTATTTCCTTTTACTTTCTCTTATTTTTGTCGCAGTGCTTTGTTGCCTCTGTTGATTTCCAGCTTTCCTCCTACCGTCTGCAGCAGCTCCAGCAGTAATTCCAGCAGCAAAAGTGAAACTTCTGAAGTCGCTTCCAACACGTTTACCACCACCTCTCCTCGCGCCCCAACCACCTCCGACTCCATCCGGCTCAAGTGCAGAGAGATGCTGGCCAGTGCTCTGCAGACTGGAGGTATAAGCCAACACTGCACACCAACCCATGTTGTTTGGTTACTTTTTGCTGGTTTATGTATGTTAACTATGCTTGATCATTTTCAGAGGATCATATTGCTATCGGTGCTGATTGTGAGGAGCTCGGCGCACAGATTGAAGAATATATCCTTTACATTACAGAAATATCATGCGTGCATATTTATTTCTTTGTACCTAAAACCTTGTTGGGTTTCCTGTTGCATGAATTACTGCGTCAATACAGGTCAGTTCCAATGAATCCGTGGAACTGAGCTTTATTTGAAGCTCAGTTCCAGGGATTCATTCGTTATGTGTTTGTCTATATTTTGGAATAGTGTTATGACCTTTTTTTTTTAGACACACATTTCAGTGACAAACTCGATGAATCACTTCATATTTATTCTGTTAAGAAAAGAAAACAGAGTTCAACAATTGTCAATAACGGTTTTTATGTTTGGCCTTTTTGTTTTGTTTTGTTCTGAGGTAAAGAAAATTCCACCTCTTCAAAATATAATTCCTTGACCTGCTCCCACATATCTTCCAAGAGTTTAAGAACACAGACATGAAATATAAGAACCGTGTGCGGAGCCGGATCTCGAATTTAAAAGATATGAAAAATCCAAATTTAAGGAGGACCGTGCTCTGCGGGAGTGTAACCCCGGAGCGGATGGCCAAGATGACCGCAGAGGTATGGCGTCTGTTGGCGGTGCTAACTGTGTTCTTAATATTCCAATATTAGAATGACCAGAAATCACAACATATATTTAAAAGTTTGTTTGTTTTTCTCTGCTGTCTTTGTTTAGGAAATGGCCAGTGATGAGCTGAAGGAAATGAGGAAGAATTTGACCAAAGAAGCTGTCAGGGACCACCAGATGGCCACCACCGGCGGCACTCAGACTGATTTATTCACCTGTGGCAAATGCAAGGGGAAGAACTGCACCTACACACAGGTAGAGATGAACTCTGAAAAGGCCTTTATTTATGTTGTGATGAAACACAAGGCAAATTTAATTTCAAATTTCCAGTTACAATGCACCCATTTGCAGTATTGTAAACTTTAGCAAGTATATTTATGTATGTTTACTTGTATAGTTTGATTTATTACTCTGACTGAATAATCAGGGGGATTTTAAAAGTACGACATTTGGTAGTAAGTTGTGTCAATTTTCTTGAATGACTTCTAGGTTCAAACTCGAAGTGCTGATGAACCGATGACCACGTTTGTCTTCTGCCAGCAGTGTGGAAATAGATGGAAGGTATGCAAATTGATTAGTTTTTCCTGGTCTAATCTTTGAAGGCAATTAGCATGTGCGGCTCCCTCTGACTCTAAATTACGCTTTTGAACTCGTGCAGTTTGGTTTTTTGCACTGCATTCATTCGTTCTTGTCATTCTGAAAGAAATCTCACATTTAGTTTAGACACTTTCACCTCAGAACAACATGGGGATTTCTCCAGTAGGTTAAGGGATCTTTATGATCGGTCCACACAAAATAATTTGGCTTGATTTACATCTTGTGGTGTTTTCTGTTTCGACAGGTGAATCTAAAAAAAATGTGAATATTATGAAAAAGTTTAATATTTTTTGTCATTTATTTTAGAAAGTGAAACTTGCATATCATTTCTATTCATTTCACATAGAAAATAGTTCTTACAACTTACACGTAGTGAAAACTAAAATTCAACTTACCAGAAAACTGGAAAAGCACATAAGCTTAATAAAAAAGGAGGAATGTCAGGCGTACATATTTATTTCTCTGTACCTAAAACCTTGTTGGGTTTCCTGTTGCATGAATTACTGCATCAGTGCAGCGTGAAATGGAGGTGATCAGCCTGTGGCTCTGCTGTTGCTTTCACAGCGGCCTTCAGGTCATCTTCATTGTTTGATCTGGTTTCTGTCACCTTCCTCTTAAAATCTTTTCTGAGATACAACATTTTGGTTTTCATTGTCTTAAAACATAATCGTCAAAATTTGAAGAAATAGCAGTTTTAAATTCTACCTAAAAAATATCCCACTGTTCAACCTAATGACAAGAAAAATAGGAAGAAAAATATTACTGGTGTTTTTAGTGTCATTCTGTTGTGGAAATTTAATGCAACTATTCCATGAAACACTTGTTTATTATATCTACACAGTACAGTATATTTAAAAACATTAGCTAGTAGTTCTTTACCATTTGTAGGCAGAGCTATTAAGACCCACTGTGAAAGGTTCAGATGTATAGAAAGTATCATGTAAATTTGTGGAAAAACTCATAAGGTCAGCTTAAAAACAACAACAACTTCATAATATCTGACAAACCTTGTCATGTTGCATTTATCAAAAAAGGTGGACAGGCCACAACAAGGACAAATTAAAGAATCACGAAAAACTGCAAACACACCACAGAACCTTACCACTAAGAACCTGGAGAATAACCAAAGTTTAACTTTTTGTAAATTTATTCAAATACAAAATACAAGATTTTGTATTTCCAAAATCTTGTATTTCCAAGTGACTTCCTTAAAGCACATTAAAACAAGATGCTGCTGTTAACAGCAGTTGTTGGTAAAATCGGTGATGTTTCTCACTGGATCTTCTTCTCGTCTTCCAGTTCTGCTGAATCCGCTGGCGACATCCACGGCACTCCCGACAAGTAGCAAAATTCCCGGACCAGGTTCTGTCCGCCTGCAGCAGAGCGGAGCTTTGTATTCTGTGGTTGCGTTGTACTCAACATCCAAGATGCCACTACGGTTACCGTTTGAGTAAATATCATGGTCATAGATTGAGCTTATTGTCACTTCCCCTGAGGCCCCTCTCTCCAAATCTCTTACTGTTGTTATTAGTTGTTTCTCGCTGTCAGATATATGCCATGAATCTTGTGTCATTCTCTTTTATCTGCGTTTTTATATGTAGTTTTAACACTTTGGATAATATTGTTTTTGTTTGTTTTTTTTTGCTTTCCCGGCACAGCATTGTATTGTTTTATTTAATTCCCCAATAAAGTGTAATCCATTTGATTAAAAAGGAGTTATTTTAATTACTCGTCTTTCATTATGCTCCACAGTCTACGCGAACCTTTACTATCGCCGTAATGCCTGTGAGTATCTGAGCGGACACACATCCCTGTACGAGTGTGTGGGAGTATATTTTTGTAATTGGTAGAATATTCATCACTTCAAAGTGAATGCAGATGTATGCATATTATTAATCTGTCTAGAGACAGGATCATGTCATTGGTTGGATCAGGAAAAACACAACTGTTCCCCCTTTCATGGAGCTTTTGTAATTGCCAGGTGCAAACACTCTGTGCTGATGAGCTGCTTTGCTGCCTTTCTGCGGGCCATGCTGAACCCAGACCAGTAATATGTTACAATAAAGAGCATTTTATGTCTAGAGTTACACATAGCACATATTTTAGAAGTGTTTATGCGCCTTGTACTTTTCCTTTTTGAACTTTTTAAGATTAGAGAAACCTATGAGTGCGTAACTGTGACGTGGACATTACAGACTGAAATTTGTATTTCATTTTTGTCAAACAACAATCTTACATTGATTGTTGATCGAACTTTAATAAGGCTATTGTTTTGATTTCAACCAGGAGTGTCCAATTTTAGTTTTCGAAAGCTACTGTCCTGCAGCCTTTAGATGCACCGCTGCCTCAACGCACGTCGGAAAGGTGGTTCGCCCAGGGCGCCAAACAGGACAGGACCCCCGTCTGCTTACATCATCACCCTCTATTCAGCTCCGACCTCTTTCCCTAAAGAAAAGCATCCCCACAGCATGACACTGCCTTCCACATGCTGAGCCTGCAAGACCGGTGTGTTCAAAGTCATTTGCATTTTTAGACTTCTGTTTCATTGATATTTTGCATGTAGGCAAGAAATAAATAACTTGTGGACTTATCTAACCAAAGTAGTCCCGTCTCCATGTTTACTCTGTCCCACTTTTTTTTTTTAACAAGACCTCTTATGGGTGCTTGTGGCTCTTTCAGGATTTTTTAAATTTTCTCAGTATTATAGTGATAATTTGTACTATCACAAGGCTCTTGGGTTATAATAGCTGCTTTGTCAGACTTTCTATGATAATCAGTGTGAAATGGAGTGAAACTGTAATCACAAATGTCTAATTTGATCAACTCCATTAAAAAAAAGTTGGAATCTAGAAATTAATTTCAAATTTTGTCTTGTGTGAAACTGAAGATATTTTTAGTGACTTTTGAAACAAATCAGCAGATATAAAAAAAAAAAATCTAAATATTTTAATAAAATGTTGAAAGTAACGACAACAACGATGCTCTTTGTTAAAGGTTTAAATAAAATGTTCTGACACCTAAACACATATTTGTTCCTTGAAAATCAATAAACAAATGACTTAAATTCCATTGTTGGACACTGCAGAAAGAGAAGGTGAAGATCTTCGTTTACTTTGACAAGATGTTGTTGAGTGACGTTGAAATCTGTATGTGACGTGCAACTGTGACGCAGAAGAATTGAAGTCAGAAATGTTTTGGTATTTTTAAGGACATAATCCAAAGTAATTCAAATTTAATACAAGAAGTCTCTGAAGACCTGTTTGCAGACCATAAAATATGTGCTGTGCATAAATTTTGATTAGGGGCTAAATAATAATAATAATTTTATGAAAACACAATAATATAGAAATATTGTGCTGCTTATGAAGAATAAGAAAAGAAAAAAAAACATCTGTTGCAATCTTAGCCTTGCAATCCCTAGGCTGAAAACTGCTGCTAGGAATAAACATAATAAGTTTCATAATTATTATTTAAGTCATGATTCATTGATGAAATCACTCAAGAATGAGTAAAATTATTGTGCTTTATTTTATCTCAATCGAAATGCCCACAAGTCAGTTTTTTTTTCTTGGAGAGTAGCAGAAAAACAAACAAAAAAATAAAACCCTAAACCATACTGTAAACATTCACATTATTTGTTTTTTGAAAAATGTCTTCATAAGTAAACTCAGCGCAAAATAACACATTTCATATAGTAGTAAACAGAAGAAACAACATTTATAGGCATCACTCCAAACCATTGGCTTAGATTGTGTTTTGAGGTTGGATCTGCGCAGTTTAACCCATCAGCTCAAATTGCACATCGTATGTAGTGAGTCTGAGTTAACTCTAAGACAAGAGCCACCATGAAGCACACAGGTTGGCGAGAAGCTCCGACTCCTCACGCCCGGTCACAGCGATCTCTGTCTCCAGCCGACAAAGAGGCGCTGCTTCTCCTACCGCCTTCCACCGACGTACTCACAATTGAGGAATCGAGACCAAACGCGCGAGATATTTTGGCCAGTGAGAGGGACAATTTCCGGTAAAACTGGAGTCGTGCTCCAGTGAACGGCCTTTCGGCGCAAGCCAGCGAACAACTGTTGCCCATGAGAAAGATGTCAGAAAACTGAATGTCAAGGCACTTCCCCATGAGAGGATCTTGTCTTCGAGTGACACAATGTGAGGCAACAAAGTAATTCAAATAAAACTAGATATTCTAAGTATTAAACGCTTGGCAACTCCAATTTTACTCAACACTCTCTTTAAACACGTGGACACAGCTTTCATCATAGCTTTGGTGTTTCTGCTAACCTGGCAAGATCCTCAGACCATAATACTTCTTATCCATTTTTAAATATATGATTTTTTTTATGATAAATCTCATATGTCATGCTGTATCAATAGGTCTGCAATTTCTCATGACTTTCCAGCATGTTCTTTGGACAAACGTTAAAGTTTAGTTACTGCTAATAAAAATGATGTCATCGCTTTTACTTAACCAGTTAGCAAACAGCATAAACCAACTGTGTA
Source organism: Poecilia reticulata (assembly GCF_904066995.2). NCBI lineage: Eukaryota > Metazoa > Chordata > Actinopteri > Cyprinodontiformes > Poeciliidae > Poecilia > Poecilia reticulata. Next base: position 20,336,984 of record NC_088846.1, read on the forward strand.
TAGTACATGTTTAGATGTTATAATGAAGCCCGCTATCTCTTGTTTGTGGTCAGAAGTTCCCAAACAAATTTCCCGAACCATGGATGTACCTTGCTAGCATAACTCAAGAGCAATGTGCATTCGGGGGGCACCTGGTGCATCTCATCGGTTAACACATCAAATGAAATCTGAAGAACGACAGGTTGTTTTTTTTATAACTTCAACTTTTTATATTTAGGAATCTCAAAATCACATGGATTCGCATGTGATTGTTGGCACTCATGACCTCACACTGCAATGGGTTTGTATTAATGATGACACTGCATCTGAAATGGCACCAGTTTTGAAGTTGCCACTCTACATGGCTGTCCACAGATTACTGATTGTTCCTCTGGACCAAACAAAACAACAAACTTTTTAACAAAAATATGTCTAATGGATGTTTGGCTGTTTATGGGTGAGGCAGAAAATGGATTTATTCAGTGCATCAAACTTAAATGAGTTCTGCGGTGGGAAACAGAAACGGAGTAAACTAACTGAAGATGAACGTAAGAGTTTTAATGGTGTGAATGCATCCTCATAATACCATTTTGACAGCTACATCACTGTGGTGCGGTTAGGTGTTGATCAATAAAGTATGAGCTGACTATACATAGTACTGCATGGCTCCCTGATATGAAATATTCTGGTGAAAGATGTTTAGAGAAATGGGCATCAGAGTGACGATACTGCTTTAGAGGAATGGGCATCAGGGTAACAATGCTGGTCAGAACTGGAGCACAACTTACATAAACTAAAACTAATTACCTTTTATTAACGGAAATAATATAGCTGTTATCAGGAAAACCTTGGAAAGTTGTTGAAAAATTACAGACCCATAAAAGAAAATAGCTTGAATAAAATGTCTTCATTTTTTGTGTTATTTACTCCATCAAAATAATTAAATATAATTTAAAAATTTTTTTGACATGTCGCAATATTAAATAAAATACTTTCTCTGGTAAAAATCTACTCAGCTTAGAATCACACACCAATACATCTTTGATAAACCTATGATTTGTGCAAAGTGTCCCACTAGCATTAGAAAAACAACAAAATTGTCTTATACTGGCAATTGATAAAGGTTAAAACACTCTTCACCATTACTGACTTTCATTTATTGCACCCTGTTACTTCTCTGGTGACCATACACACATCCTTTTAAACCACACACAGGTTGTGCATGAACTGGAGTTGCCAAGTCGCTGCCACGGATACTGAAGTGTGAGGTTAGGTAACAAAACGAAGTGAAATAAATAAGAATAAAAAAATTAAACAGTACCCCACAAAGCTGCCAGCAAGTCAAGCTAATGTGCAGCTTTGACTTGAGCTTTGATTTTCATACGCAGTAAATAGAACCAGGCGTTTCCACATAAAATACCCACAATTTCATTTGAACTATTTACAAACTCATAAATATATATGTATATATGTATAGATAGTCTACAATAGGAATCATTTTCCTCAAAAACAATCATACAAAAAACAACGGACCATAAAAAACTCTGAACACAAATAAAATAGAATATTTCTATCAAAAAAAAAAAGAAAGAAAAGGAAAAACAGGATTAAAGTGTTATTCATATTCCTTTGGAGTGTTTTGCTATGTTGATCTGTAGCAGTACATGTGATGTCGAGCCCTCGGGAGGTTTTTCAGACCTGAGTTGTCTTCGGTCAGGTGCAGATCACAATATCGCTGAGATCCCTGGGAGGGGCCGGGGCCCGAGGCCTGGCTCATGTAATCCTACACTGAACATACAAAGAAGAAAACTTTTTTTTCTTTTCGTAAACTCGGGGTTTGGGTCGGGTGGGTTGTGGGGGATTGAAGGACTAAGAAAGGGCAAAGGGGATTAAAAGATCACAGGTTGTCGTTGCCACCCTAAGATTCGGGGGACTGCTCTGACAGAGGTTTGAGCAGGTTTTTGTACTCTAGGGAGTTCAAGTAGCGGGGATACGAGTCTCTTTGCATTAGCGTGTAGATCTGCAACTGGGCATCGTCAAACGTGTGCAAGTTGGGCTCCGGCATGTTCCTGTTAATCACCTCACGCACTCGGGAGTCAAGACTCACCTGGAAGTTAAGAAAGCACAACAATCAGGAAGAACAGAAGGTTTTCTGTTTCTGTAACAGGGATGTGAAAAATTGGATTTTTAGCTTTCTTATTAAGACTTGAAAACGTAGGGTCCTTGGGTTGCATTAGATTATTTGTGCAGAACTTGGATAAACTGTGCAGCAGTGGAGCACATGTGCAGTAAACATGTTGTCTCTAGGCTACTGAAGACCTGTTGTTCACACAACAGTGCATCTCTCATTTCTACTTTCAGAAGTTGGCATTTTTAGTACGGCATGTTTAGCTGGGTCTGACAAAAACTTTAGATCATCTGTTGAATTAAAGCAAAAGTAAGAGTTCCATGAAACACACTCTAGAATACAGACATGATGGACTTTATTACCCCCTGTGTAGAGCTAAACTTTGTGCAAAGCTAAGTGTGTGAGGCTTCACCACAAGAACATGAAAGTGGCATCGACATACTCATTGAACTCAGACATCGCAAAGTTTCACCCATCAAGGAAACTCTATTTTACCAAAATACAAATCAATAAAGGTTCCACACCTCTTTCGGCGAGAGAATGGAGATGTAGTCCTCGTAGATGAGCCGGGCCTTCTCCTCGATCACACTTTTATTGGTCTCTTTGCTGAACTCCTCACACGCGAGCCAGAACAGCATGTTCTCCTCGCTGAACTCGGTGCGGAGAAATTGCCGGAAAGAGTTCCTCCCAGCTGGACAGCACATCAGCTTATCAAACGACTGCCCCCACGTGCTCACCTCCTCCAGCGTGGGCTTCGGGCTGCAGAGAGCATGAGAACATTGGAGCAAGTCTCTTTAACGTCAGATGGAGTAGAAGTCTGTTTTATTTGTCAGGCATTGTTGTGTAGGGATTTTAGCTCACCAGTCTTCACAGTCTGAGGTCCCTTCCTTGACGTCATACGATGCCTTTCGATTCCGTTCATCTCTGTCTTCATTCCTGTTGAGGACAGAGAGGAACACCTTGGCAAGAAGCACTCATTTCACAAATGTGGTCATGGATCTAACTTTGTAATTAAGTGGTGTGAATGATCACAATTATTTAAGTCAGTGTATTCATGAATCACTACGGTAAGTTCAAATGAAACTGTTCCAAAGTAGATGCTTCCTTCTTGGTCAACTTCACTGTAAAAAAGTGTATTAGGGCTGTAGTTCGTGTAATGGACTTATTTACATTAATCTCACTTAATTCTTTTGGTTTAGTGATGAGAACTTGCCGGAAAGTTCTCAACACTTTTTCGTGTTGAATTGACTTAAAAGTTACACATTTTAACTTAAAGGAACTTTTTACTTTGACTTTACTTGAAACAATTAAGTTCAATGCCACGTTCGTATCCTACATCTGATGTCATAACACAAGCTTCACAGATCCTGTACCAACCATGGTGCTGTGGTGGAGCAGAGGTAGTGCACAACCCACATAAGGGTCGCAGGTTCAATTCCCGGCCTGTTGACTCTGCCACATGTCTTTCCCCTCTTTCATTAGCCACTTTCCTGTCTAACTACTACCAAATGAAGGCAGCCTGAACCCAAAAGCTCCTTTATTAGTGTACTTCTTTATTTGAAGTAAACTAAATGATTTGAGTAAGACTGACTTAAATTTGCCAAATTAAACAAGCTTAATAAATTAATTTGGATAAACTTAACTGAATTACTTGTTACCAATTGAAGCAGCTCAATTAAGTTGGCTCAACTATTTTCTTTTTTCTGTTATCCTCTCATTTCATTTAAAGTTCTGTTCACTGTGGACAGTGAAACTACTACCAGCTTCTAGTTTACAACAGGCCCAAGTTTTGGTGGCTTCTGTTGTTGATCCTGACTTTTGAGGGGGTATTTGAAACTTGAAAACAATTGGGTGTTTGAACAATCAATTTACAAGAGTGTTTGAATACCCATTAAAACTAAAACATATAAAACGGGCTGACATTAAGCTTCTGGAATGGGCCTGACCTCAGACATATTAAAAATGTATGAACTATGCTTAGAAGCTGGGTTTGAGCCAAAAAAAACCAGCCAATAAAAATGAACTGTGTTATTTCTAATAAGGTAAGTGAGGATTAAAGTACTTGAGACTGTATAGATCATTTCGACCATATGGGTATTTGAGAAAATCGACAATAAGTTCTAACTTTTGCAATGAATAAGCATCCAACACCCAAAACGAGCAGTCCGAATGCACAATGAAATGGCCAGAATCAGTAACAATCCTGCCAACAGCTGGCTTTTTTCACCAACAAAGTAGCATTAGAAAATAATTTTTGTCATTAAGCGGCATATATTCATAATTATGTCAAATGTTGTATGCCCCAAATTGATATCTTGTTATTGTGAGTATCAGGTAAGTAGACATTCATAAGACTGTAATAAATTATTACTTTCATCAGGACTGACGTCTTGTTAATGCAATTAGATGTTTAAAATGAGAAACTAGTACAGCTTTATTTTTTTTACTGTAGGTCTAAATTTTAAAATTGTTAAAGTAGTTCAAGTAATTGAATAAAATATGAGCATTAGTTAATCATTTATACTCCTTCTAATTTCGACTGACTCAAATGCATCACTTTGAATGCAGCGTTGCCGACAAGCGAAGCGCTTACACAGACATGCATATGAAAATGATGTTCAGGCTTTCCTGAATGTAATGAGGCGGCTGCTGCTGAAGCGACATCCACGGATCACATGCAAATCTGTCAAGAGTGTAAGACAGAAGCTGACGCCTGCTTTTGAGACACTCGAGCTCAGGCGGCGGGCGTCTTGCGTGCGACGACGTCGGCCATGCTGCACCTCAGCAACAGGGTTCTCGGTTTGTGGAAGACCTACCAGGAGCAGCTACAGCAGCAGCACCAGCAGAAGCAACACGCGTTGGAGCCCCGCGGGTTGGCCTGGCTCGGCTGGTCCTGCTGGGCCGGTGCAGTTCCTCCCGCTGCCGACTCCTGCTGCACCGACATCTGCCTCTTTCGCATCTCCATCCGCTCTGATCCCATGGGCTACAGACAGCGGAGAGTGGGGGGGGAGAGAGAGAGCGAGAGAGGGTGAAGGGTTTGGAGTGTTGATGTCAGGAATAGTATGTAACTGAGATTTTATCTCGCAAGAAAAGCTCTTGGCCTGCAATGCATTAGTGTGATGGAAATCAGTTCCAGTGTAACAAGTGTAGCAAGGGCAGCACTGGGTGTAATGCTGCAACGTGACAGTAGAGAAGATGGTAGTGTGAAATTATGACATTCAATCCATTTTTTTTGGCAACCCGTTGAAAGGAAAACTAAAGTAGAAAGAGACACTTTTCATAAACACCCTTCTAATTGTTTATGAAGAGTGAAATCTGTGGGAATGGGAAGAGTTTCGTGATGACACCTAAATGTTAGAACGTCCCTTAACAACGGTTAAAATCAAACATATAATGTCCAAATCTGAGACTTCCCAGCTAAATGCAGCAGACCAGATGTTATTTGACTCAATCATGTGCTGGCATGCATTGCCGGACACTCTGAGGCAAGACAATTTAACTCTCCTGAAGCTGTCAGAATGTGGAAATGACTTTTGCTATTTTCTTCTTTAAATCTTTATCTTAGCCCTGGCATAATAATGTATCTAGAAATCTCTAACTAGTTCTCTGTTTCTGTTTATGATTCATAAATGGTAACATTTAAAAATAAGAATAGCATGGAAGCTGTTGTTAACTCCCCCCCTCCCCTTTTTTTTTTTTTTTTTTACAATATTTGCGTTTGCCTGGAAAACATTGTGGAGAATGACACCCATGATATACTGTGTAATGTTACCATGGCAACCGGCCATTTGTATACACTATGGTAACTCAGAGGGGACAACATTAATCATTTACCAAAATCACCTTCATTTACAGGCTTGTGTTCACCTATGATTAGCTGAGATAAAGATTGCTTATGAGACTCGAGTTCCAAACCCTGATTCTAAGTTGAGCCTAAAGTCTTTAGAGGATAAATCAAAGTTGAGAGTTTCAGATCAAACTCTCAACTAGTGATCTTTGAGGTCACCCATATGGAATGTGGGGTTGATCCATATTGGGATGTAGTCTCAAATCAGTAATCATTATGGGGCTAGTCATCATTTCTATTTGGCCAATTAAAGCTGTAAATTCCTCTCACATATCTTGTACGTACTGCTCTGGGTAAAGCCAGTTAAGATGTAGACCACAACACTTTGGTTTATCTGATCCCCCAGCTGCATGGTTTGAAATTATACATGACTCGTGATCTTATGGCATCAAATACCATTTTATAAATCACATAACGATTGATGTAAAGTGGTGTGTGTGTGTGTGTGTGTGTGTGTGTTGTTGTTGTTGTGCCATTTTTGCAGAGAATTTATCTGAGTCTCAAATCTCTCCTCTTGGGTGCCCCCTGCTGGCATGGGCACCCTCTTACTTCGCTTATGCCTTGGGCTGGCTCTGGCCGTGTAGGCTCCTGTCATCATGCAGGCTATACAGGAATTGCTGTTCTAATTGTGAGTGTGGATATCTGGCCTATGCACAAGAATCCCATCGGTTTGCAGGCCTATAGACAGACAGGAATGCGAGCTGATTCTAACAAACGTGTCATCGCCGGGTCAGACTCTGCCAAATCCTGTCAGATCATTTATATAACAAAGCGGACTCTTCCGACACACGGCATCGTCCGGACACTACCTGGCGCAAGACACGAAGCCTTGAAATATGTCTGAAGATTTTGGTGTAAGGGAGACGAGTGGGGGTGGGGGTGCTGAAAGCGCAGCTTGCAAATCTATATCTCAGCATCGTTCTATCGCATCCTTTTCAATGAATACACCATTTAGCCATTTCTAAAATGGACCCGCGTTTTTTTTGTGTGTGTGTGTGTGTTTTTTTTTATTACTATCATTTGCTTGGTTTTGTCGTTCAGTTCTTTTTTTTATTCTCAGATTACCCGAGCAGGCATCAGCCCTCAGACGTCGTGCGTCTTGCCAAATGGTACATTTTTACGCATTAGGCATTGGGTGTACTTCAAAGCTGGCACTAGCAGTACGCTAGGGTTTGACTCAAAAGCGATATAGAGAATGGAACGGAGGGGGCGGGGGTGGTCGTATCTTCTGAACGCATAAATCATGAAAACTCTAACTAAATCACTGTTCTCCACAGGGGATTATGTGTCCCCTTACTGATTTCACAGCTGAAGTAATAATAATAATAATAATAATAATAATAATAATAATAATAATAATAATAATAATAATAATAATAATAATGATGATGATGATGATTAAAATACTCCACTGGTGAGTCGCGCATCACATCAATTGAAAGTGCCATCATGAAGAACCATAGAGCTTCATCGCCCTGGACAACCACCGAAAAGACACTGCCTAGATCTGTTAATAACATGCCGTTAACAAAAAAAAAAAAAACGACCTTAAACGCTCCGACCATAAAATCCCACCTGCAAAGATACAACTGCTTACTCCCAGTACTTACAATTTCACCATGTATGCACCACGAGAAGAGGAATTCTCTGCTTTGATTACATCCGATGGAACATAAGGCTTTTTTCCCCCTCTCCTCCGACCGGCTGCTTCTACTCAGTACGCATGCGTCTCCTCTCCAACTCGTAGTAGCCCAGTGAAGAGCGTAAACCCCGACAATATGTCACAGGTTTACAGTGCAGGTCGTTTAACATGAACGAATGTTACAAGTACCGTCCGATGGAGTCAAATTATAGTAGGAAATACGGGTGCATCACCGTGGATGAGAATATAATCAGAAATGTAATTTGTTTCAGTAATTAAACTCAAAAGGTGAAACTCAAATAAATCATTACACACAGACTGATATATCTGAAGTTTTTATTTATGTCCATTTCAATAAGATGTGATTTACAGCTGATGAAAACTCCAGATTGTTATTTTTCCCCAGAAAATAAGAATGTTACATAAAACTAATGAAAAAGGGATTTTGTAATGTAGCAATGGATTGTTGTAGCCATGCTGGCCTAGCTATTCATGGTAAAGCAGTCAATCACTGACTGCTTCCACACAGAAAATAAGCTAAAGAGTTGTTGGTATAGAATCTGACTGTTAACACAGTAGTGTATCCATGAATACTTATAGAAAGTTTGGTGGAAGGAAGATGTATATTGTCTTTCTCTTATCAGAGTTTGTGACGAGAGATTGTCAGGTGTAGGTGAGGAAATCTAAATATCCCTCAAATCTAAATATCCCTCACCTTAGCACAACACAAACACTGAATAAACACATTAAGCTTCAATTGCAGTCAATTTATATTACATTGGGTTGCAGCTGATAAATACTCAAAGCTGATGTTTTTATTGCAGTGATACATAATAGCCATAACTAATATTTAATACAGAAATATTCTGGACCCTGATCCAGATCCCTGATTTAACACTTGTCTAGCAAACGGTCCTTGACAGGATGAGAGTAAACAACAAAAATGATTGAGAAGCTGACTGTTCATAGAATGATGTGTCCAGTTATTAACAATAGAGACAAGCTGAAAGTTTCTATTCAAGCATTTCAGACTTTGTTCCTGCCTCTGAAGAGTTATGTAGACATATGAGATTTATCTCTGTGCGTGTATTGAATCTAAATAATTGTTACATTTTCTTTTTTGACTTAAATAATATGTGAGTTTCTAATCAAAAAGTCACATGTAGACATGATTCAATTGACAAAACAGAATCAAAAATCATTTGTAAGTTAAATTTTTTTTAAATGAACTGCGGAAATGTTCAGTACTTAAATTTATAGAGATGCTACTCTGGCACCATGTGTAGCATATCGAATGATGCTTTATAAACAATAAACATTTTCTGATTTGTAGCAACCTTTGGAAAAGAAGAAATGCTGAAGATAAAAATAATAATAAACACAAATGTCACCTGAAAGTTCTCCTAAAACTACAGTAGTATCTCTCTCTCGCTCTCTCTCTCTCTCTCTCTCTCTCTCTCTCTATATATATATATATATATATATATATATATATATATATATATATATATATATATATATAAAAATTCCCTTCTCACCCTCCGCGGGTGGTCTGGTTCATCCTCTGAGCTCGGGTCCTCTACCAGAGGCCTGGGAGCTTGAGGGTTCTGCGCAGTATCTTGGCTGTGCCTAGAACTGCACATTTCTGGACTGAGATGTCTGATGTTGTTCCTGGGATCTGTTTGAGCCACTGCTCCAGTTTGGGGGTGACTGCCCCGAGGGCCCCGATGACCACAGGCACCACTGTGATCTTCACCTTCCAGGTCTTTTCCAGTTCCTCCCTGAGGCCCTGGTATTTCTCCAGTTTCTCATGCTCCTTTTTCCTGATGTTGTAGTCACTTGGTATTGCTACATCCACCACAACGGCTTTCCTCTGTTCTTTATCCACCACCACAATGTCCGGTTGGTTCGCCATTACCATCTTGTCTGTCTGGATCTGGAAGTCCCACAGGATCTTAGCTCGGTCATTCTCCACCACTTTTGGGGGTGTTCCCCACTTTGATCTTGGGGCTTCCAGTCCATATTCTGCACAGATGTTCCTGTACACTATGCCCGCCACTTGGTTATGTCGTTCCATGTACGCTTTCCCTGCCAGCATCTTGCACCCTGCTATTATGTGCTGGACTGTCTCAGGGGCCTCCTTGCACAACCTACACCTTGGGTCTTGTCTGGTGTGGTAGATCTGAGCCTCTATTGCTCTGGTGTTTAGGGCCTGTTCCTGGGCGGCCAGGATGAGAGCCTCTGTGCTGTCCTTGAGTCCAGCTTTCTCCAGCCATTGGTAGGTTTTCCTGACATCAGCCACTTCAGTTATTTGTCGGTGGTACATCCCATGTAGGGGCTTGTCCTCCCATGATGGTACTTCCAGCACCTTGTCTTCTGTTCCCCATTGCCTGAGACATTCGCTGAGCACATCGTCCGTTGAGGCTTTGTCCTTGATGTATTTATGGATCTTGGATGTTTCATCCTGGACAGTGGCTCTCACACTCACTAGTCCTCTGCCTCCTTCCTTACGGCTCGTGTACAGTCTCAGGGTGCTGGATTTGGGGTGGAATCCTCCATGCATGGTTAGTAGCTTCCTAGTCTTAACATCTGTGGCCTTCATCTCTTCCATTGGCCAGCTAATTATTCCGGCAGGGTATCTGATTACTGGTAAGGCATAGCTGTTTATTGCATGGATCTTGTTCTTGCCATTGAGCTGGCTTCTCAGGACTTGCCTTATTCGTTGGAGGTATTTGGCTGTGGCTCCTTTCCTTGTGACCTCATCGAGGTTGCCATTTGCTTGTGGTATTCCCAGGTACTTGTAGCTGTGCTCTATGTCTGCTATTGTTCCTTCTGGGAGTGAGACCCCTTCTGTGTGGGCGACCTTCCCTCTCTTTGTAACCATCCGACCACACTTCTCTAGTCCGAATGACATCCCAATGTCAGTGCTGTAGATCCTGGTGGTGTGGATCAGTGAGTCGATGTCTCGCTCGCTCTTGGCGTACAGCTTGATGTCATCCATGTAGAGGAGGTGACTGATCGTGGCCCCATTCTTGAGTCGGTATCCGTAGCCAGTCTTGTTGATGATTTGGCTGAGAGGGTTCAGGCCTATGCAGAACAGCAGTGGGGACAGAGCATCTCCTTGGTATATGCCACATTTGATGGACACTTGTGCAAGTGGTTTGCAGTTGGCTTCAAGGGTGGTTTTCCACAGCCCCATCGAGTTTGCAATGAAGGCTCTTAGAGTCCTATTGATGTTGTACATCTCTAAGCATTCAATGATCCAAGTGTGTGGCATTGAGTCATAGGCTTTCTTGTAATCAATCCAAGCGGTACACAGGTTGGTGTGTCGGGTTTTGCAGTCTCGGGCGACTGTGTGGTCTACAAGGAGTTGGTGTTTGGCTCCTCTGCTATTTATGCCTATGCCCTTCTGTGCCTTGCTCATGTATTTATCCATGTGCCCACTTATCTTAGCCGCTATGATGCCTGACATGAGCTTCCATGTTGTAGAGAGACAGGTTATTGGCCGATAGTTGGATGGGACTGAACCCTTCGAGGGTTCCTTCTGTATCAGGATTGTGCGCCCTTCAGTTAACCATTCAGGGTGAGTCCCATTTTGTAGCAGCTGGTTCAGTTGAGCTGCCAGTCGCTCATGGAGGGCAGTGAGTTTCTTAAGCCAGTAGGCATGGATCATGTCAGGTCCTGGTGCTGTCCAGTTTTTCATACCCGAGACTCTGTCTTGGACATCTGCCACAGTGATGGTTACCGGGGCTTGTTCAGGGAGGTTGCTGTGGTCCTCTCATAGAGAGGTTAGCCACTGTGCATTGCTGTTGTGGGACGCCTCCCTTTCCCATATGCCTTTCCAGTATTGTTCAGTCTCCAGCCTGGGTGGGTCTGCTCTGTTGTTATTACCCTGCCATTGAGAGTACACTTTAGCTGGTTGGGTGGCGAAGAGCCGGTTAATCCTCCTGGCTTCATTCTCTCTCGTGTATCTCTTTAGGCGGCTGGCCAAGGCTTGGAGCCTTTGTTTGGCAGTTTCGAGTGCTTCAGGTATGGGCATCTGGCTGTACTTCTTGGGTACTGATCTTTTCATTGCACCTCTTTGGAGCTCTGACAGTTGACTCACTTCCCTCCTTGTTATCTTGATCTTAGCCTCTAACCGTCTTTTCCATGGTGGGTATTGGGTCTCATGGTTGCTCTCATAACCAAGCATCTCAAGGATCACTAATGCTGAGTTGTATATCAGCTCATTGGTTTCTCTTATGGTGTTGGTAGGGATCGTTCTCAATGCTGCATTCATATATATATATATATATATATATATATATATATATATATATATATATATATATATATATATATATATATATATATATATATATATATATATATATATATATATATATATATATATATATATATATATATATATATATATATTTATTTATTTATTTATTTATTTATTTAGTTATTTATTTTTTTATTTATTTTTTCACATATTTGTTAAATTTGTCACTATATTGTGACAGTTTAGTATGAGACAGATAATCTGTGAAAAAAAATCCTCCCTGTGTTAGTGTCATCTGCAGAAATACGCAGCTCAGCTCCTGGTCAGAAACAACCAATTTGAGTCAGGAGAAGGATTTTATCGCTGGCAATCAACTTTGTGTACACGCCGCCTACACCCTACCCTTTGCTCTCTGTTATGCTAAGCTTCTTCCCCACAACAGTGCCTGACATGAATGCGTATGGCCTCCAATGATGGCAGATAAACAGTTTTCCTGTAAGTTGTTTCTCCACCATTAGCACGACTGCGGAAAACCAGCAATCTTGAGCTTGCACTTACAGGGGGATGATTGACAGCGCTAACACCCTCCTTCTGGCTCTGATTGATTGTGTCTGACTTAGAGCGGTGTATTTCTGGAGATGACAGTAGAGCCAAAGGGAGAAAGGCTTGATTTTTTTTCGGATTATTTGCCTATATTGTCACAACATAATGACAATTGTAACAAATATGCGTGAAAAAACCCCAGCATATTTTTATATCAAATTTTACCTACTGCAGCTTTATGTACATTTATTCACAGAATATGTTGAAAATACTCAATTTAGAAAATAAATCTCCACGTTTTTTTTTATGAAGTCTTCAGCCTTTGCCTGCAACCGCTGTCTGTGCTGCTAAAAGCATTGCAGAATGCATGCTGTAACTCAGTCTGCTGGGCGACTTTCAACTTTTTTTTTTAAACACACAATTGTATAATTATATGTACATACTTCAAATGAATGAATGAAAACGACACTGTGCAGAAGTGTGGTTGAGAACGTGTTGATAAGCTGCATCTATTGATGTCACCACCCCAGCTGCAGCATGATAAAGAAAGGGACTCTGCAGAAGAAAAAATATTAGAAAATCACAGTTTCTGTTAAATATTTGTAGTTGTGATTAAACCACACTCCTCAATTTTCTCCTTCATTTTTTGCCACTGTGATGTCCCTACATTTCTCTATCATTAGCTGGCAACAAACTGGCTGGATAATCAGCATTCAGACCACAAATGCATTGTACTTGAAATATAAAACTACCATCTATTGCATCCAAGCAATAAAAATTGGAATATTGCACACATTAATTTTGCAGTGACAACTGCAATTCAATATATTGTGCAGGTTCATTGCTGTGACACCTGCCCCTCTGTACAGGTCAGTTTCAGAGCAACAGTTTGAACCTCATTAAAGAGACCACACATGTATCTCCATGCCACGTATTTAACTGTCAGAAAACCACTACACAACTTTATGCTTTAAGCTGTTACAATGCCAAACTGCTGCTAAGATTACACACTAAGCCTCACACAAAAGGATATCGTTGCCCTCTTATCTTTAATGCCTAGCTCTATCATTTACCTTGGGAATGAGTGAAGTGCCCTTTTATCTAGCAATGGCTAAAAGAAGCCGATTTCATTTTCGTTTTACCGATGACACATTTAAAAAATCTACTGCTGGTTTTTGTCATGTACTGGTAGTGTAAAGTTGTGCAAAATATATTTTTTTGCATTTGGGAATAAAAGATTCTACCTTTTCTTTGATATACATTTGGCATTTTCTTTAATATCATTCAAAGATAAAAAAAATAATAATTCTGTACAATATTCCAGAAATGCTGTCTCATTTTGTTGTACAAGTAGTTATATAATGAATTAACACATCTATTTATTTATTTATTTGATTTACAAAATACATTTCACTGTTTTCTGCAACCACAAAGTAGGTTTGAAGGTGTAGGCACTCTCTACATGTAGCACTACATCTGTTGCACTCTCAGCCTGTGAGAAAACTCTCATATACACAGAGACGTTCAGGCTGGCTTCACTTCCATATAACTGACACTTCAGATGTTTGTTTGTTCTGTCCTAATGTTTCACTTTACTCTTCCTGTTGTGTTACAGATTATCATCAGGCAGCTGTTTGCAGTTTAATCTTCTGCACGTCCCTGTGAAGAGTGATAATGTAGAGAACAACACTGCCATCTGAAGGCAACTGTCGTTAAAGCACTTACATGATGATCTCTGTAGACCAGTGGTTCTTAACCTTTTTTGAGGTACCGAACCCAACAGGTTTCATATGCGCATTCACTGAACCCTAGTGATAAATAAAATATGATTCCCCCCCCCCAAATTCAAGATATAGGGGTGACCCAACTAGAGTCTAGTTGGGTCACCCCATGATCACTAAGTCTTCTTAAAAGGTAGAGTCTCTGAGAACAGTTCTTCAAAATATAGTCAGTGTTTTCAGCAAAGTTGAGCTGACTGTGCAGGAACGACCCAAGGTATTTAAAATTTGCCACAGTTTCAACAGGTTGGCCATCGAGAGAAACTAGAACCACTTTAAGGCCTTGTTTAGATCATTTAATTAGCTCTACATTCTTAACAGAATGAAAAATTAATAATAAATAATAAAGACTTTGCTGTATTCTGATTTAGTAATGTAATTATATTAGCTGTGTTACCACCCCACGCCACTAGAGGCAGTAGCAACCACGAAAAGATGCGACTAAGGAGCAAATTTAGAAGTACACCGAAAGCTACAGAATTTGGTAAAAATGGTGAGCTTTGCTGAAGAGGAACACTGATTGGCTAAGCAATGTAACGTGATCCTCTGCAGCAAGTGATGGCAAAGCGTGGCGCATCATCACGACTTTACACAAGTGTGTCTTTACCTCCGCGGCAGAGGCTCCACCGAACCCCTGAGACCGGCTCACCGAACCCCTGGGGTTCGATCGAACCCAGCTTAAGAACCACTGCTGTAGACAATGCAAAGACATCATGTACTGACTGATGATGATGTTTTATTATCTTTCAGCTGTTTTAATTATATTATTTAACACAACCACTTTTCATCTTGCGTTTAGTGTTTAAAGTCTATGAATGTTGGTCATTTGATGGAGATCTACATCAGCTTTGAGTTGCATTTAAAAAAAAAAACGCTTCACTATTGTCTAGTCCAGACAAATATAAATGCTTCTGCTTTTAGAGCTCACAGTGTTTTTTGCAACGTACAATCACAAGATGGCACTATCCACTCGGCACCTGGCCATTCTGCCAAACTCCAGCGTGACACAGCTTTCTATATGCTTAATTTACACCAGCACATCCATGCTGTTCCCTTTCGGGGACACGCTATCTTTTAGAGGTGCCTCCTGATGGTGCGAAAATCAATCTTGCCAGATCCTCATCTGAGTTAAGAACCACAAAAGAGAGGGACTCAACTAAATCCTCTTGTTGCACTGTTTCTACTTTTGAGTCTTCCAGCATAGTGTCTTAAAAAATAATCCATAATCTTGATTATCATCTTCCTAAACAAAGACAAACAAATAATGTCTTGTTAAAATTAATAACTTTTAAAGTTGAGCATTTAAGCATTTTTTTTATTCCTTTGTGGCGTATTGATGTGACATCCCGTTGCACACTTTTACAAAGAAGCTCCACAAATAGTTCTGCAAGACTGATTCACATACACATTGGGACATGAGAAGCTCCCTGTGAGGGCACAATGTCAAGTGAAGGTGTGAGCCCATCTCAGCACACAAGGCCATAAGGACAAGATAGATGACAAGGCGTCTGACAAGGTGAACAAAGTCTTTTCTGTGTGTGATTAATACGACTCAGAATAGCAAGAAAGGAAGACAGAACGATGCACATATTCTATCACCAACATGCAGTTACTGGGCAGGGAGCATTGAGCTGCCTGATTAACATATCAAGACATCACACATGGTATTGGTGAGTACTCTGAAGGTGAAAATGGTTCTGTCACAGTAGAAAATGTGGAAGCACACTGTAAATGAAAGGATTTTTCTATTTCCCCGGTTTGCTCTGAATGAATTTCAGTATTTCCCCTGATCTGTGCTGATCAAGATGCTCTTTGGTAAATAAATGTCAGGCTTATTTTAATAGTGTGTTACCAGTATCTTAGTCATTTCATTCCACGAAGGTGGTTTTACTCTGACTTCACAGTAAGAATTTGTAGTTTAAGACCAATGTGGGTTACAACTAAATGCAATTATTAAGACTTAAAAATAGTATGCATTTGGATTGATTAATGGAGACGTCTAAAATCATTGAAGACCCAGTTACACACAAGTTTTCACTTAGTACCAGATGCAGTTTTTGATACAAGTGACAATGGGCAACCACCCTGGGCGGCATCTTGTGGGGGCCTACCCCTCCACCTGTTCGTCTTTTCTATTCCCCCCACCACCGCTGAACCAGTGGATCGGAATGTCAATGGTGCCTAATGCAAAAAAAAACAAAAAACAATTTCACACACCACTGTTAAGGTGGTTCGCCCTGGGTGCCAAACAGGCTAGGACTGCCTCGGCTTAGTACTTTGATTTTTCTGCCTAATGCTCTTTCCTCATGATGCCATCCATTTTGTGAAGAACACAAGTTCCCTCTGCAGAAAAACACTCACACAACATGATGCTGCCACCACTGTACTTCAGAGTTGGGATGGGTTCTCCAGCTTGCAAGCTTCCTTCTTCTCTCTTTTGTTTCTAATCAGATAAACATTATTTCGAAAGAACTTGTTTCATAAACTATATAACTTATTAATTTGGTTTTAAGAGATAAGCGTTTACTACTGGTAATGAACTACCACGAAGTATAAATCAAGATTTTTACTTTTGTGTTGAATGTTTTTAAAATATTTACCATTAATGACAACACAAATTAACCTTTCTGCAAAATTCACCAACTGTACAATTCAAGTTAGTGTAAAATAAGTGGTATTTCAAAAGAGCAGAAGAAATATTATATTTTTTGAGCAATAAGAGTTTTTGTTGCTAATCTGTTGCTAACAGATGAGCGAGCGCTTTTTCTGGTAACTAAGTTCCACAAAGTAAACATCTGATTTTCACTTTTGCAAAATTTACCAACTGTAAATTTATTGTGTCTAAGCAGATAAGCAGTATTTTGAAAGAGCTTATGTTTTATAAACAATATTACATATTGTTAATTTGGTGTTAAGATATAAGCGGGGGTTTTTTCCAGCAACGAACTGCCACAAAGTATAAATCAAGATTTTTACTTTTGTGTTGAATGTGTTGTTTATAATATATTTACCACTAAAGACAGAAAGAATTAACTTTTCTGCAACATTCACCAACTGGACACATCTTGTTAGTGTAAAATAAGTAGTATTTCAAAAGAGCAGAAGAAATCTTATGTTTTTTGAACAATAACAATTTTTGTTGCTAATCTGTTGCTAAGAGATGAGTGTGTTTACTGGTAACCAAGTGTCACAAAGTAAACTAAAGATATTTACTTTTGCAAAATGTACCGACTGTAAATTTATTGTTTATAATCAGGCAAGCATTATTTTGAAAGAGCTTATGTTTTATAAACTATATAACTTGTTGTTAATTTGCTTTTAAGAGATAAGCGTTTTCTACTGGTAACGAACTGCCACGAAGTATAAATCGAGATTTTTACTTTTGTGTTGAATGTTTTAAAAATATTTACCATTAATGACAAAACGAATTAACTTTTCTGCAAAATTCACCAACTGTACAATTCAGGTTAGTGTAAAATAAGTGGTATTTCAAAAAGCAGAAGAAATATTATATTTTTTGAGCAATAAGAGTTTTTGTTGCTAATCTGTTGCTAACAGATGAGCGAGCGCTTTTTCTGGTAACTAAGTTCCACAAAGTAAACATCTGATTTTCACTTTTGCAAAATTTACCAACTGTAAATTTATTGTGTCTAAGCAGATAAGCAGTATTTTGAAAGAGCTTATGTTTTATAAACAATATTACATATTGTTAATTTGGTGTTAAGATATAAGCGGGGGTTTTTTCCAGCAACGAACTGCCACAAAGTATAAATCAAGATTTTTACTTTTGTGTTGAATGTGTGTTTTATAATATATTTACCACTAATGACAGAAAGAATTAACTTTTCTGCAACATTAACCAACTGAACACATCTTGTTAGTGTAAAATAAGTAGTATTTCAAAAGAGCAGAAGAAATCTTATGTTTTTTGAACAATAACAATTTTTGTTGCTAATCTGTTGCTAAGAGATGAGTGTGTTTACTGGTAACCAAGTGTCACAAAGTAAACTAAAGATTTTTACTTTTGCAAAATGTACCGACTGTAAATTTATTGTTTATAATCAGGCAAGCATTATTTTGAAAGAGCTTATGTTTTATAAACTATATAACTTGTTGTTAATTTGGTTTTAAGAGATAAATGTTTTCTACTGGTAACGAACTGCCACGAAGTATAAATCGAGGTTTTTACTTTTGTGTTGAATGTTTGTTTTATAATATACCTACTACTAATGATAAAAATAATTAAACTTTCTGCAAAATTCACCAGCTGCACAATTCTTGCAGTAAAATAAGTAGTATTTCAAAAGAGCAGAAGAAATATTATATTTTTTTTAACAATAACAATATTTGTTGTTAATATGTTGCTAAGAAATGAGTGTTTTCTGGTAACCAAGTACCACAAAGTAAACATCTGATTCTCACTTTTGCAAAAATTTACCAACTGTAAATTTCTTGTGTCCATAAGCAGATAAGCAGTATTTTGAAAGAACGTATGTTTTATAAACAATATTACATATTATTAATTTGGTGTTAAGAGATAAGCAGGGGTTTTTTTCCGGTAACGAACTGCCACGAAGTATAAATCAAGATTTTTACTTTTGTGTTGAATGTGTGTTTTATAATATATTTACCACTAATGACAGAAAGAATTAACTTTTCTGCAAAATTCACCAACTGCACAATTCTTGTTAGTGTAAAAGAAGTAGTATTTCAAAAGAGCAGAAGAAATCTTATGTTTTTTGAACAATAACAATTTTTGTTGCTAATCTGTTGCTAAGAGATGAGTGTGTTTACTGGTAACCAAGTGCCACAAAGTAAACTTAAGATTTTTACTTTTGCAAAATGTACCGACTGTAAATTTATGGTTTCTAATCAGGTAAGCATTATTTTGAAAGAGCTTATGTTTTATTAACTATATAACTTGTTGTTAATTTGGTTTTAAGAGATAAACGTTTTCTACTGGTAACGAACTGCCACAAAGTATAAATCAAGGTTTTTACTTTTGTGTTGAATGTTTGTTTTATAATATATCTACTACTAATGATAAAAATAATTAAACTTTCTGCAAAATTCACCAGCTGCACAATTCTTGCAGTAAAATAAGTAGTATTTCAAAAGAGCAGAAAAAATATATATATTTTTTTTAACAATAACAATATTTGCTGTTAATATGTTGCTAAGAAATGAGTGTTTTCTGGTAACCAAGTACCACAAAGTAAACATCTGATTCTCACTTTTGCAAAATTTACCAACTGTAAGTTTCTTGTGTCCATAAGCAGATAAGCATTATTTTGAAAGAACTTATGTTTTATAAACAATATTACTTATTATTAATTTGGTGTTAAGAGATAAGCGGGTTTTTTTCTGGCACCGAACTGCCACGAAGTATAAATCAAGATTTTTACCTTTGTGTTGAATGTGTGTTTTATAATATATTTACCACTAATGACAAAAAGAATTAATTGTTCTGCAACATTCTGGACAATTCTTGTTAAGTAGTGTAAGATAAGTAGTATTTCAAAAGAGCAGAAGAAATCTTGTGTTTTTTTAACAATAACAATATTTGTTGTTAATCTGTTGCTAAGAGATGAGTGTGTTTACTGGTAACCAAGTGCCACGAAGTAAACAATTAATTTTTACTTTACCAAAAGTAAAAATCAGAAAGCAGTGCACAAACATTATCACAAACATTGCTAATGTAACTACTACCCCCATTAACAGTAGCTTTTTTCCTAAAACAAGCTTTTTAGCTATTTTGTTTATTTATTAACCAGGTTTAGCACACTGAATGGAGGAAGTCAATGTAAGACAACATGCTAGTTATAGCCCACATGCCACTGGCTGCATTTAGGCTAACATTACAATTTTGGCTAATTTCAGCTTGTACACTAATTTTAACTTACTGAATACTTCAGCAATGAGGCTAATTTTTAGCATCAGAGTGCTGGGTTCCAACCGACGGGCACATTTTGGCAGACCGCGTTTAAATTTCTTAAGAAATTTTGTTATAACTAACTGTTCTTGATATTGCCTAATGTTTCTAAGTTTTAAAATGTTATCAGAAAGGTAGAAAGTTTACACATTATTTTCCTTACACTTTACAGTTATGCAGTAGTTTTCGTGTTGATCTATAGTAATCATCTTTGTTGTAAAATGTCTTGGAATTTATGCCTGCAGCATTGCAAATGCTAGAAATAGTTATGGGATGTGAGCACTTATGCACATCACGGTGCTTGTTAGAGAGCCCTAAATATTTATGTTATTTCCTCTGAGTTACTCAACATATACTGTTACAGAAACTCACAGTTTCAGTGTTGGGGTCACATTGTATTTGGGAAACGTTTGATAGTTGTGCACATAGGAAAAAAATAATGTAGTTTACTGCAAGGTGAAACACTAGTTAAAATCAAACCTACTTGGAGATACTCAGACAAATTATATATACATTAATAAAAAATTCCCTTCTCACCCTTCCTCTTTCATCCTCTGAACTCAGGTCCTGTACGAGAGGCTTGGGAGCTTGAGGGCTCTGCTCAGTATCTTGGCTGTGCCTAGAACTGCAAATTTCTGGACTGAGATGTCTGATGCCATTCCTGGGATCTGTTGCTGGCAAATAAAACTTTGGTCATTAGGGATTTATTTTCCTCTCATTGATTGGATGTTTTATTTATAACAGAATCATGGACAAGTGGTGTGGGTGACTCCAGCATTTTTAATGAATTTGTTCCGTGGAACTGCGGCTATTTTAATGCTCCAAGGATGTCTTCTGAGGAAGACAGTGAATAAAATGCAGTTGAATGCAGTTCAGCAAAAGCAAAACTAAAACTTGGTTTTAAAGAGCATTGTTACATTTGGAGAAAAAAGGAGGGAGTTTACAAATAAGAACAGCATCACAGCTGTGAACCTTCCTTAGTATGAAGGCTGAAATTTTTCAACCTTCATACTAAGTATTTTAATCCACAATGCATTGCAAGACCTCTCTCTGCCCCTGTTTGTGAGACTTCTCACTGCCTCAATGAGAAAACTAACAAAACAGTCAGTGGCATTGTTCATAGACCCTGATGCAAAGTGGCTCTTAAAATCAGTTTGAATGGAGGTTTAATCAAACAGGACAAGTGGAAACACCTGCAAAGAAGTGAAGAGCATTCGTTAGAGTTATTAAGGACACTTGTGCCTCTGCTTCTGTTACAAGCTGCTGTGAAAAGAGTTGTTACTGATTAAGAGCGAAGAATTATGAAACACCCATTACGGTACAGAACGTTTCCACTCCAGGACTGTTTTTGAGAGGTCATGGATGGGCTACATATCTCAAAGTATCAAATAATCTGATTAAGATGCCTGGTATAGCATAGGATAGTATAGTACGGTACAGTATACTGTAGTATAGTAGTGTTATTTTTAACAACATGTTATTTTTAATCAACCTGTTAAACAACAGGTTGATTTCATAGCTTTATAAGCTTCTAATAAGTTAACACATATTTACGTTTATATAGGCCCAAATGTAGATGTATTTTAAGCCAGCAATGCAAACACACTGTTTCCACGTGTGACATTGTTTAAACCACGAAATAAGACAAGATCTCAGCAAGAGAATTGTGAACTTCTACTAGCTTGGGTATAATTTCGAGATTCCAAAAGGTGCCACATTCCTCTGTTCAAGAAATTGTATGCAAACACCCTGGGAATCTCGACCATCATGTAAGAGTCAGGTTTTGCGCCCCAGAGAGGAACGGGTTTTGTTGAAAATTGTGTGCGTCCATCCCAGAACACAAGTAAAAGACCTTGTGAAGATGCTGGAAAGAAGCTGGACAGAGAATGTCATTATCTACAATGAAACTAATTTTGTGCCCATGTGGGCTTGAAAGGTAACTCAGAAAGGAAGAATGCAGTTCAACAAAAGCAAAACTAAAACTTGGTTGGTTCTAAAGAGCATTGTTACATTTGGAGAAAAAAGGAAGGAGTTTGCAAATAAGAACAGCATCACAGCTGTGAAGTTGAGAAGCATCATGTTATTTGTTGGTGTTTCGTTTGAGGTACAAAATGGATGGCATCATAAGGAAAGACCATAATATGGAAATATTGAGCAAAACATCAGTCAGTCAGGAAGGCAAAGATTTGGTCCAAATAGGTCTTAAAATAGACAATCCCAAGCATTAATTGTTTTAACAGTGACAAAGTCAATGTTTTGTTGCGATTGTCACAAAACTTTGATTTGTGATCATAGAAGCTTATTGAAGAATAATAAAAGTGATTCAGTTTAAAAAGTATACAATACCAAGGAAATGTATGTAAAGTTCTAAATTAGAAGAATGTAAAAAAAAAAAACAAACATAAAGAAATTTCTTCTATAGATTTCAGGAATTTAGCAAAGAGTAATAGTTTTGCAAATTGCATTGGACCAAGGACAATAAATCCAGTCTGATTTAATGTGAAACACCGACTGAAAGGACTTAATTGTCTTTTAATGCAATATAAGTATTTGGTTTCAGTGTTATTGCTTATACGCTTCTAATAGTGTGTCACCATTTTCATTTCAACATGTCTGGTAAATTGGAGCCATACATGTTAATGACTTGGGCTATTTTCTTTCTACTTGTGACCTACCCATCAGATCTGGATGCGTCTCCCTTCTCCTAATGACTCTAAAACCCCTTCCTTTCTAGGAATAGCAACACATGCCTCCTCACAACAGAGAACCACCGGAAACTTTTAGTTATTATTTACCAAGACTCAAGTATAAACTTAGCTGTCTAAGAATGTTCAATTTGCTGTTTCTCATTAAACTTTGTCCATTATTGTGGAGAATTTTTACTAAAGGTTTTAACCCCTTTTTTTAGAATTTAAATCACTTGACTCATACTATTTTAGGCCATGCTGTCGCCTTCTTTTAATCTTCTTTTTAAGCCTTGTTTAGACTGGAAGTGCTTCCCTAAATAGAAGTTCTGTGTGAATCAAAGAGGCTTCACAATGCCAGTCTATCAACAGCAAAATACTTTATTAAGGGTGTTTCTTTGAGCTGACAGGAATATTAAATGAATGATGTGGTGATATGTTGCTTCAATAGTTTTGAAAATTAGACCAGTCTCTTATTTGTGTTGTTTTGCTTTCTGTAATCTTATTATCAGAGTTGTGTCAAATAGGAAATTTACTCTGTTTGGAATAGAATTATGTTGTGAAGACATATGTGGGAAATGCACAAAATTGTCACTTAGATCGCTACAAAAATAAAAATTAGTTCCCAAGGTTCTGTATGTTACTTTATTGAAGTGTTAATACCCAAAAGGATGATGGCTGATGTTAATATGAGAACATGATCATACCTCAAGGCACACCATCTCCTGCTCTGCTTGGTCCGAGTCATTGTAGTTAACCTGGTAGCCCACGGTCTGCCTGCAGGCGCTGGTCAGCCCCTGAATCCACTGCCACATCAGGTACGTTTGATCCCACACAGCACGGCCGTGGGCCTGATCTCCCACTGCCTCGCCACGCTACCACATGGCATGCTTTGACTTTGAGTCTTTACTCGCAGCGTTGCGCCCAGGTCTGCTTGAAATCGTAGGAAATCCACGCTTCCTGGTCGTCTCCTCTATGCTTTCCCACAGTCTGACATGAAACCCATAGTGACGGCAGAGGCAAAGAGGGGGTGAAAAACATCGACGACCCCAATGCCGCAAAGAGTGTTTACAAAGGAGAGGGCAGATGGGGATTAGGACAATGTTCCCTCTGGATGCGATCCTGATTCCTCTGTGCTTCTCTGCGTCTCACCAGCTTAGGCCAGATTAGGCCTGGAGGTCTTAATGTCTGAGCTAGATGGACAGACAGGAAGACTAGTGACAGGCACAGAGTCATTTCTGACTGTTTATGACCTATGTTTACTTAATATTTATAAATAATTTTGTTTTACATCAGACAGTCACTGAATAAATCTGCATGCAGCCAGATGATTTTTTTAAAAAATGATAAAAAACATTTGTTGCTGGAATGCTATAGATAACAATTTGTCACAACTAAATAAATGTAGTGAATTGAGATTTAATTGGATTCAACACAAAGTAGTGCATAACTGTTAAGTGTTAGTAAAATAAGATGTCTTTTATAGAAATAAACATAAGACTGTAAAGTACATTTTCTTTTAGCCTCCTCATGTTAATTGGTTTTTGACCCACATGACATTTCATTGAAGTTACTTGGACAACCTTGGTCGACTCTAGTGTAAAGCCGTTTTCGCACTGCAAGGAACGGAACGGTTCCACCCGTACTGCAGCGCTGTTGTGTTTGCATATGCACTGAGGGCGCCATCGAAGCTGTACCTGACGTCATTATTTTTGAAACTAAACAATGGTTTTGATGTAGCGGCCGAAGTCTTTTTCCTCAGAGATGCGGCGGAAAACTTTTTCTTTCCTCGTTGACCGAACTAGGTCATTCGGTACTCGTTCATCAGCGAGTTTACCTCATCATTAGACCAGGTGATTGCACAATATTGAGACGAATCCTTTGCTAATTAAAACTAATAATAAAAATATTGAAAAGAGCACTCTTTACAAAATAAAATACAGTTTAGTGAGAGCCAGCTGTCAACGGAAAATCAACGTCTGACTCCATAACAACCAGCGGCCAATCAGCTGCTGATTCTAAGCAGAACTGCTTGGCCGGCCTGATTGGAACCACAGCTCTTGTGGTTCCCAGGGGCCGGGTGGAACCGGTCGGAAGTTCTAATGCAAATACGGTCGGCCCTACTTTGAAACCGTTCTGTTCCGTTCCTTGCAGTGCGAAAACGGCTTAAAGAATATATATGAAGCAGTTAATGCTGATAGTTGGACATGGTGGATGACCTGGGATGCTGAAGACCTGTTTCTCTTCTAAAGGCCCTGGGAACCTTCTTGGTATCACAAATGTGAAACAACAGAGCAACTGAAATAAAACTCTAACATCTCAAATAAAACTAAAAAAAGAGTTTGTTTTATCGTGACCACAAACATATAATCAAATCAAACAAATGGTCATCAATTTTACTTCAGTGTTCAGTTTTCAGTCCAAGAAAACCCTCCCGACCCCATTAAGGGACAAGGGTGTCAAGAAAATGGATGGATGGATGGATGGATGGATGGATGGATGGATGGATGGATAGAAAAACATAAGTCTACCAGATATGATTTTGTAAAAAAAAAAAAAAAAAAAGGCAGACTGAGGTGCATGTGACCATAGCATGTGACTAGCTGAGTGACTGTCACATGACAGGTCGTGACGTCGTGTTGTAGTCTGTCAGCTGTTAGCGTAGCATAGCACAGAACAGAACAGAAGTGAGGAACAACTGTAAGTAAAGACGCTGGATATTTTTATAGAATGTAATTTGTTAAGTACACATGTTTTCATATTGTAGTGTTGCATTATACGCATAGCATCTATTATTTCTGGCAGTTTGTGGAAGGCAGTCGGTGCTAATTTAGCCAAACGGGTTAGCATTCTCGTTTTCTCTGCTCTTCGTTTCTAGCTATAATCAAGCTAACGGTTTTTGTGTCATTGTTAAGGTCAGAATTAGGCCTTTTTACTTTTTCAGAGCAAACCCAGTTAAAGTATTTTCTTGCATTACAGTGCCGGAGGCTGAGTATTGTGGAATTTTATCCCAGTTCTCGGTTAAACATACCACAACTAGTAACGACATTGTGTTAGCTACGATAGCAAGCTAATGCTAGCAGGCTTCTTCAATTCTGTAAGTCTGATGAATATACAATACTTAATCTTTCATTTATTATTTTCCACTAGTTATCTTTAGTTTGAATTAGCCAACATATAATCTCTCTATTTCGTTGAAGAGCTCCATAAATTAGTATTTAACCCTCTTGTTCAACGTTCCAGCTTGTTTCGCTTTACAACCAAAACAAAACACCTATCGTGTTTGACTTAATCTGAACACACAATTTAAATCAGCCATATTTATGTAAATGACTAAATGATGGAATAATGTTAATTTGTGGACTTTGAAATGTATGACCACAAGTAGTGGGGGGGCGGGATTTAAGTACCTTTTAATCAAATTCTGTATGTTAGTTTTTTAACTTTAGATTTTGCTTATCAATGTTTCTGTTCAAGAATCAGCTGCTTAATAAAACATGTGTCAGACAGAATAGCAATTAATCACTGCTCTTGGTTCAAATTCTGAGGATATCTTCTACTGTTGTTAAGTGTGTGATTTCCAGTCTTTCATACTACGGTGTTATAAGTAATTATTTTCTTCTCAGGTTGTGTTTTTGTCCAGACATACTCTGTAAAGACTTCAGGACAAAATGGATATCCGTGGGGCTGTGGACGCTGCTGTGCCAACCAACATCATAGCTGCAAAGGCAGCTGAGGTTCGGGCCAATCTGGTCAACTGGCAGTCCTATCTTCAGTAAGTTAACTCTACTTAACCCATAAGTCCTAATTCACATTAGTCAATACTTATAATACACAGTGCTGTGGTTCAATTTATTTTTAAATGGCTATGTTGAAGAAGCAGCTGGTTAATAAAAACGTATGTCGAGAAGAAGAGCAATTAATTTCAACTCTCGGTGAGAACATATTAATAAGAAATAATAGGTCATTTATGTTTCATTTATGTTCACACATAAATGACCTGTTCCCATTTTGTACAGGTGTTCATTTACATTTTGAATATAATAAATGTCTAATAGCTTTGTTGCTGGCTGTATTGTGCTAGGCTAACTGTTCTTTTGTTGATGAATGAACACAGAATTTGTACAAACGATTCTAGATTCTCGATTTTAATAGAGTGATAGTGCCATAAAGTCTAGGTCTAAGCTCATAAGTCTTCAGCTTTTGTAAGTACTCTCTGCAAATGCATCACATACTTGACTTTAGAAACTAAATGTAATTGGTAGAGATCTATTTACAACACCATTTTTGTGGTGTCTCAAATGTACTTATTTAGACAGTCAACATTTACATTTGTACAAGGTTTTCATGTGGACTGTTTGATATTAGTTTTGTACTTTTCATCAGTCCTGTTGTACAAGCACTATTTCTCATTTCTTTGCTCTAAAATCTCCTTCTGCAGTCTCTCTGTGATTAGTTGTTAATGTTTGGGGAGATCTGTTTTAATTTCACAGCCTAAAAGTAGCTCTTCTGTAGTTCCTCAAATGTGATTCACTGTCTTGAGTTATACTTCCTGTTTTAACTCTAACCTTTCAGTTTAGCAGTTCTGATTTATTTAACCCACAGTATTATTTCTAAGGCAATAATAAATTGATTAACATCTCAGCTTCAGTTACATGGCCCATTCAATTGTTGTTTTGCTGAAGGTACATACCATTTCAGACCCAGCTTTGTTTTTGTCTTAATATGGCCGCATCTTACGTCCATGGTCATCTCTGTTGCTCAAGCAGCCCCTTTTATTTTGAACTACCTTAGCTTGTGAAAAGTGAGTCACAGAGGATGTGTCAATGGCAGCCATGCATACTGTAAAACTGCCTCAACAACAAATCACAGATTTTTGTTTTCTCCCTGCAGATGTTACTCTTGTTCAGATATTGCATGTCTAAGGCAATCTGAAAACATTATTGTAGCCCTGCTCTCAAAAATGGCTTTTTAAAAAAAAAAAAAGTTAATTTGTGTTGCTTGTAGGAGTCAGATGATCTCTACAGAGGACTGTGAGTTCATCAAGAAATTTGAAAAGGCCAACTCTGAAGAGAAACAAGTCATTTTGACCAAAGAGGGACACCAGGTAAACAGTTTGTGTACACTGCAGTGTACTTCTCATTTTATAAGGGCCATTCTGTCTCTAGTTTATTCAAAATGCACCAGATGACACTTGACTGATTTGTTGCACGTGTGTTTACAGCCTAAACTTTAACTCAAATCCTTCACACATTATGAACTTTTCTAGAACTGTCTGTTTTTGTAGCATTGCAAAGTTGTAATGCCTTACAAAAGTCTCAACATTTTGAGTGCTTTGAAAAGCTGTAATTTGGAGACACCCATTTCAGTTTTTTTATTTTATGCACTCATGAACTCAGCCCCTCCCTTTGAGTTCCCACTATTTTGTCGCTCCACAAATTATCTTGATTTTTACTGTTATTACCTTGTTTCTGGCCTTTAATAAAAGGTGCTTGTTAATTAAAAATAAAAGCAAGACAAAACTGTTCATTGAAAATAACACATGGTTTGGTTCTTTTCCCCTTTCCAGTGTGCAAAGACATTTCTGAACCTGATGGCCCACATCTCCAAGGAGCAGACAGTCCAATACATCTTGACTCTGATTGATGACACTCTGCAGGTAAACAAATACAACCTCACACTTTTGGACATGTACCATTTTATTGAACAAAGTTAAGTTTAGAAAGGTTTAAGTTAAGTTTAGAAACCTTTCTAATGTTTCTTTTCTTGTGAATGTTTCTTTTCTAAAAAAAAAATAAACATTCACATTCTGTAGTTTAATTATCCTTTGTCAAAGAAATCATTTTACAAATAAAATGTTTTACTGGCCTGATTCTGGTATTGTGGTTTCTCCCATGCAGTCAGTTTGATATACATCAACACAAGTACAGTCCAAGTGCTAATCCAAGATTTTACTTCAACTGTTTTTTTAGGAGAACCACCAGAGAGTGAACATCTTCTTTGACTACGCCAAAAAGACGAAAAACACAGCCTGGTCCTACTTCCTTCCGATGCTCAATCGTCAGGATCTGTTTACTGTCCACATGGTGAGTTACAGATGCACCAAGTTTTTAGTTGTCTTTTAGGTTGTGATTCCAATTTTTTGATTTACTTTGTTTTCTAAAGACTATGTCACAAAAACAAGAATCATGCTATCGAGAGGTAGCTGTTAAAAGTTCCTCCAAAAAATGAAATAATTTGTAGATTAACCCAATTTATGCATCAAAGAAAAGCTTTGGTTTTTATTAAACTTGAAAGACGTTCTTCACAATGTATGCTGTTGATTGTTGTAATTATGTACATACAATTTAGAGAGTTCCTATTTTTGTTGGATTAGTGGAATAGAAAAAGAGTTGGTTTTTTTTGTATTTGACCTCACGATTCAGAATCAATCAATTGAAAAGATTCTAGAGCAGAGCTGCGTCTCAATCGCCATCACATTATTGCAGTCACAAAGCGTGACTTGAATGCAATATTTGACTTGCTATCTTTTTCATTCACACTCTGCTTGCCACTAAGTATTTGGCAAGTCAGGGCATTTTCACATCTATAACCAGTTTACTTTGGGTCCCAATAAGTTTGTTAGTTTGTTAACTTGTAACTTTTTCCACAGGTTTGGTTTCTTTGTACACAAAGAAAATTCTAAGCAAACCAAAATTACACTACAAGCCACTCATGAACATTAAAAAAGGAACAAGGAGTCATTAAATTATGATTTAATTGTAACTGATGTCAACATTCTTAATGTTCGACTTTCAGATATATGTTTTCCTGGTACTGTACAGCCCAGGGTGATTGTGATCTCTGAGCTGTTGGTTGGTACATTTAATATACACAGACCTATAAGCTAGAGCCTCAAAGTTGGTAAATGTCTGTCATAAAGAAAAGTGCTGTCCTTTACTCTGGATAAAACATGCAACATTAAAACAACACATTAGTTAAGTTAAAGTCAAAATGGGTTTCTGGTTGGGTTATTTTGTTTCATATTACAAATTGATAATGTACTAGTATTGATTTTCATGTGTTTAAAGAAGAAAGTGTAAGTGCTGTAGTCAGGTAAAGAGCTAATGAAAATGTTCTGGGTTAAAATCAGCAGTAAACTGGAAGATTGTAGTCCAGTGTATTATGGAAATATTTCTGTCTTGAACGAGACTGCTTCACACATTAACAAAAAAATGACTAAAATGTGCTTTGATTGAGGAAATTCTCAAAACATGGAGAATTTCAATTTGCAGCATATGAAACCTGCAAAGCATTAAAGAAGTCACAGCGCCCAACACCAACTTCTGTCTGCAGTATGAAATAAATAAAAGGGCATGTTTGTACCAAAACCTTGGGGAAGGAGTGTCTCTACAGATGGAGGTGACCTTGTCTATTGATTCACGTATTTTAATGCAGTGTGTAAATGGCATAGAGTGTGTGGTAAAGTTTAGCCAAAGATAACAGAAATAGACTTGATCGAAGGATGGGAAGCTGGCAGAGGAAACATCTTTTATAACAGCCATGTTACCTTCACACAAACACACACGCATCTAGTTGAACAATGGTGCATACTCTTTCTTCAGACTCACATTTTCAAGTAGCAGCAACCTTTTTCAGCAGGACAGCCTGAAATAATTTAGAAATAACCTGAGAAAAGAAGGTATAAAAGGTAAGACATACCAGCTGTAAAAACCTTACAACTTTCTCTATTTCCAAGGTTCTCTACTTAATAGTAAATAAAATATTATGTATAAAACTTTTCAAAATTTTAACCTGTTTCTTGGTTGTTTTTATAACATGATGTTTTGCTTTGTTCACACTTTTTAAGCTAAATGTTGCTGCTATTGCTATTGCCAGCAATAGATAATTTGTAAATCTGTAAAAAAAAGTGAGATACATGATATATTCTATCCGTAAGACAGGACAGCCTAAAACAGATTGGTTAGTAATCATCATTTAGCTCTGCAGGGACCGTACAGCAGTTGGTTGATTGTCCTATATTAGATAATGATTTCTTGTTAACTCACTCTGTCTCTGTTGGATGTTCCCCTTGGCTAGGCAAATGCTTGAGCACAGTATTTAATTTTAATTAGTCATTGAATGTAGTCTGATTAGTATTTCTGACCCTCATACTTTTTTCTTTTTTATTGCAGGGGTCATTATGCATCAACTGTTAGTTCAAGACTGTACAGATTCACATGTTTTTCATTTATTGAAAAAAAAATAATAATAATTTTAGCTTATAGTTTTAGATAGATTCAGAATTGTTGTGGCCAAATAAAGTGAATCCTGTTAGACCCTTGTCTTAAGTCTTAGTAATAAATTCTTCAACAAGGAATTTAATTGTAAGCGTTGATTGGTAGCTCTTTGGAGAATGAATACTTGTCACCAACCAATTGCTTGATGCGTCTCTACTTTGATTGTGTGAATTGTGAACTTTTCATCGTCTTGTGTATCACACTTAATGTTTTTCACTTATAAAACTCTTTTATTTTTGTTCTCCAATTGAACGTGCTTATGTTTCTACCTGAACTCTGTGAAATGGTGTTTATTCACATTAGGTTGGGATACAAGCTATCTACAGCTCGACCTTACAGCTAAACCACAACGTTGTGTTTTTAGGAAAGGACACAGAATGATTAAGAGCAATCCCTGTGTACTGAATAATAAAAGGAGGCTCGCATTTTCACCTCCAACTTGGTGTACCGCATTACATTTTTCACATCCAGTCACTTTAACAGATGCTTCTATTACTAATCTTAG
This sequence comes from Poecilia reticulata, assembly GCF_904066995.2. Classification (NCBI taxonomy): domain Eukaryota; kingdom Metazoa; phylum Chordata; class Actinopteri; order Cyprinodontiformes; family Poeciliidae; genus Poecilia; species Poecilia reticulata. The sequence continues at coordinate 20,368,568 of NC_088846.1, forward strand.
AAATTCATCAATAATTCCTCACAAAACAGCCTTCCTTTTTTTCCTACAAAGCAAGCAATTAAGGTAATGACCTGTCTGCCACTCTTTTTCAATTCAAGACTGACCATCTAATGGCAGACATAGTACTATGACACGGCACACACTGTCTAATTACGAAGAGCAGCCAGATGGTGTCCAGCAGGTGGGCAAAATGCGACCTCAGATCTGTGACAGAGCACTTAACCCAATCCAAGTGTCATACTGAGTCTCACTTTTAAATTTCAGCCTTGTTTCTACACATCCTCCCTTTGACAAAAAGGAAATTGGAGAGTTGATTTTTCTTTTTTCCTGTCTCATCTTGGGCCACAGTCAAGTGTTACCATGATGGAGATTTGAGACATGAGGCTCAGTGAGTCCTGCCTTAGATGGAGTTTCTACCATAATCTTGTTTTAGAACAAGTTTGCTGAAAAGCCTTTTTAAAAGAAAACTTGTATAAACGCAGTGTGCACCCAGACGTTGGCTTGCTTATCTTTTTGACGTATATGCCTGTGGAATTTCAATTAGAGACGCTTTATAGAAGACTTTATCTTGTTGTGTGTTGAAACTCTCTTAAGGTCACTCTTATCATGCTGCTTCTTTGAAAACACAGCAACGCAACACAAAATTACTTTACTTCCTAGCAGTCTCACTATGGTTACATTTATTTCATCTTAACTCATAACATTCATTCAATGTTGAGATTGTTTTCACATCTTATCAGGTTGCAACCACAAACCTAAACATGATTTTTTTTGGGGGATTTATTTTAAAAGATCAATAAAAAAATGTTTTTAAATGGAAATTTGAAAGATTTTTTTTCTTGGCTAATACATTTCTGAAACATTTGTCATCCATTTGTAGCCATCTTCTAAACACTATTGGCTTCAACTTTGTCTTTTGTCAAATGTCTGTACCAGTTCTGCACCTGTAGAGACTGAAACTTTCTCTTTGCAAAAGTTCTAAGTGCTCTCTCATTGCAAAAATTATTTTTTTTGTTTTTGTTTTAAATATTAAGTTTTAAAAATACATTTTCTATCTTATTTACAGCTTGCACTTACTTGACTAGACTATACTACTGTATGAATATGCTTTGATTAGGATTGCCATTACCTCAGTTTTTTCATCCAGGATTGGCCTCCGATTTCTCTCAATCAATAGTCGTTCTTGCTATTGACTGTTGTTAGATAGTCAGTCAATAGTCGGCTGAAAAAAAATAAAAACATCCACCAAGAACAATGCTACTTCCTCCTTGTTTTACTGGAGGGATGACGGTTTTGAACGTCAACCTTGCAGAAAACTGCAAACATGACTTCTGATTGTTTTCCTAGAATGTCAGATAAATACGGTAGTCGTCTTGTCAACAGATTTTTATGAACAGTGCTCTCTCGGAAATTCAAAGCTCTTCTTATTGTTTCATAAGTTATTATTTAAGGATATCGATTGAATGGGATGAATACAAATTCACAACACACTTTTCTGATTAAATCTTTTTTTATAGATTTTTAATCTCTATGCACCGTTTTCTTTTTCAGTTCAAGTTTTGATTCATTTTACAAAAAAAAAAAACGTGGTGTAGATGTTGAAATAATAGTTGATGTCAACTTCCATCCTCCATCTTAGGCTGCAAGGATCATTGCTAAGCTGGCTGCCTGGGGGCGTGACCTGATGGAGGGAAGTGATCTGAACTACTACTTTAACTGGATTAAAAGCCAACTCAGTTCACAGGTATGCAACTCAAAGTGTAGCACATCAAATATGATATGAAGTTAAAATAAATTAAGAGATAGTTTCATCTGAGAAACAAATGTCATAACTAAACAGTAAGCAGATTTGTGAAATATTTCTTATTTCTCCTTATGTTTCAGACTCACAGCATAGTTTATGCATTTTGCAAAGTGTTGCATTTATAAAACATGATTCCTACTACATCTGACTGTTGTTGTGATGGTCCAGTTTTTGGATCATCATGTGACATGGATGAAAACATCGTATTATGTTGCTGATTAGAATTGAAATTGATTTAGCTATCTTTTGAAAATGATTGGTTTTCTTTTATTTTCTAACAACAAATTGTTCATTTCTCAGATATAAGCTAGTGAGCCTGTAGGTTTAGTTTCTTTCTTCTCATAAAGAGTTTCAATTTATCCCCCATCCTAATTAGTTTACTAGCTGTAGGCATTTCTAATTCCTCTCTCTATTCATTTCTTCTTCATTTTGTCCTGTGAGTTGAATTTAAAGTAAAACCATTATCTAAATTAATAGAATGCATTCATTCATATTTGATTTCAGCAACCTCAGTATTCTTGAAGATGGGCTAATGACTGCAAATTAAACACTTGGATTGCCTTGGCAGATATCTGCATTAAAGCTAGGATTTTAAAACTAATTTTACTTCTTGAAATTGTATTAGTTCTTTTTTCAACAGGCACAAAAGGAACCATTGAGCTTCTACTCTTCCTGAATTTCGGCTTCGGTCATGCACATATTGTGTGGTTCTTTGCCTCACAATAGCTTTTATTTTATTTTAGCTTTGTCTATTGTTTTCTATCTTTTATTAGAATCTACACGGTTCAGGTCCAGAAACAGGCACAGGAGCAGGAACAATTTCCCCCAGTGAAGTGAGTATGAGCAAAGTGCATCTCCAGTCAACTCGGCACCCGGAAAGAAAAGGACAAACATCTGGGCTTGAAGCTGGCATACCTTAGCTGTTGCTGGACTTCCACATCTATTCTCTCCTTTTCTCTTTTCTCACCCATCCTGTTGCTGCACTCCAGTTTTTCATTACCAGCTTTAGATGGGTGGAGACATGAGCAATATCAGAGCGACGTCTCCATTTTAGACAGCATGGTGTTTGCTGCCACAGGTTGATCTTTAAAGTCAGAGCGAGAAAAGCATGCCAGAAGCCAGTTCCGCTCTAATGTTGAAGGCGCATGACAAACAGCTTTCTCTGAATATTAGACTAACAAGAGGAAATTGAAGTAACATTTGCACAGATGCGGCATCCCACCATCTCTTATCCCATACTTTTTCAAACATATTGCAGTTATTCTGAGAAGTGTGCTCAGAAATGTGCCCACGCAAGCTATCTAATAACTTACCATTTCCTTCCCCTCTGCATTTTCAACCAGGTAACGTCTGCTCCTCTGCTATTCTGTCTTCATTGCTGCCTGAACCTCTTGCTGGACTTTTGCTTTTATTCTACCTCTTTCAATTAACTGATTAATGTTATCTAATTTTTTCCTCAGCTTCCTGCACTCTAATATTTCTTTACATTTTGCTCAGGTCTAATTGGACCCTTTTTTTTTTTCCACTTTTGCTCTGTATCGTAACTCTACTGTGATTTTGTTTTTTTGTTGTTTTTTTTTTTAGCATGAATTAGATATTGACTGCATGTGCATTGCCTCTGGTTTGATACGTGACAATAATGCAAGGTTGAAGTTGCCTTCTTCTGTGCTTTCTGCTTATGAACCACTTGACGTCTGGAATTGAACTTAAATGTGTAACAGTCCCCTGACTATGCAGCTCTAACCCTTTTCCATGCTTGATTTTGGATTTGCCTTTGTATTTTGCAGAGTTCTCAGTACGTTCAGTGTGTGGCTGGCTGTCTTCAGCTGATGCTGAGGGTCAATGAATACAGATTTGCCTGGGTCGAAGCTGATGGAGTCAACTGGTGAGAAATTATTCTTTTAACTTGCAGAACTTTATTTACCCTTTATACAAAATATTGTAAATAACTTTGAGGTTAAGTAAAGTTTGATTTTGAGCTACTTTATGTTTTTTGTTTGCATTTTTGTTCTCGACTTTTGATTAGGGTAAGAATTTTCAAATTTAATTATTGTAACTAATGTTAGAAATTGTTACTGTAATGATGTAATGATTGACTTCCAGCACATGATTTAGCTACTTTACTACATGGTTCAAACAGTTAGAAGAAACTCTGACTGCTACAAACTCTTAATAGTTGTACTGTATAAACTTGATGTTGGATAATTTTGCTGTTTTAAATCCTTGCTACACGTTCATATCTAAAACTGACCATACTTGGTAATTGAGTACACACACTGTGTGCTTTGACTTAATTTGATTACTGACAGTTTTGCATCAGGATTTATTCAAGATTAAAGCATTTCTACACACTTTGAAAAAGTGTGGAAAATGTAGAGGACAGATTTTAGTACTTTCCAGGTTTGAACTAAAACAGAAAAATAAAACAGAACATGGAAAAATATCTGTATTTCTAAACCTTTCATTTCTGTCCTTGTGGCTGGAAAATCAATTCATCCCTCTGTCCATTCATCCGCAGTATTTCGTTGTATTTTTTACAAGTTCCATATTTAAATCTTGACTACTGTAGAATTGTCCACAAATTGAAGAATTGCCCTGAGAAGTGTGCTGGGGATCATGAGATTAACAGTCTTTAAAGTGAATCCATCAGTTTTCACTTTAAAACCTGATGGCTGTAAAGATCCATCAAATTATAAAACTATCAGATTATAAAAAAATGTGGGATTATTTATTTTTTAAGTGATAATGTAACTTTAAAATGCAGCACTCTTGATGCATCTCTGAAAACACTGAGCCCCTCCACTTTTAAAGTAACATATTCTAAATTCACACCTGAGCTAATAATGATGTTTCTCTGTAAATGTGACTCTCAGGTAGCGGTGTGTACACATGTTTTTAAACCAGGTGATTAAACCACTTTTAATCTGTGGTTCAAGATTATGTTCTAATGTAATGATCAATGATTCTCAGCGTCTTCAAACTGGCTCCATGCTTTGTTCCTAGAAGTGGGCTGTAAATCCAGCCTCACTACACAATTTGTGTGCTAATTGTTGCGCATCGATAAGGTCCACATCTCTGCACTTAACAGTCATTTCTGCAAATTGTTTAGTTGTGAGCATCAGTACTGTACTGAGCATTTTAAACAACTTGTCCATTATCTGAAGACTGTCTGAATATTTCATTTTGAGCTATCATCAGAGATAATGGATGCACATCATGTAGGTGCACAGCTGTGAAAGCCCAGCAGAGTAAACAGGCATTAGATATAAGAGTGAGTCCTCTTCTCACCACTTTGTGCTTTGTTTGCCTGTTTTATCTTTTACTTAATTATATACATTTTTTTTTCTGTCGCAGCATAACAGCAGTGCTGAGCAACAAGTGTGGCTTCCAGCTTCAGTACCAGATGATCTTCTGTATATGGCTGCTGGCTTTCAGTCCTCAGCTTTGTGAACAGTTGAGGCGCTACAACGTAGTTCCCGCCCTGTCCGACATCCTTCAGGAGTCTGTAAAGGAGAAGGTCACTCGAATCATTCTGGCTGCCTTCAGGGTCAGTGGTGAATTTTTCACTGGTTTTGTGTCCTAGTACATGTTCTTATTTCAAGGAAAAAGCCTTAAAATCAAATATTACTGCTTACCTGTTCCTAAGATTGTGGTTTTGCTTTACTTTGGCATTTATATTTGACAAAAAAAATAGAAAATTTGTTGCTTTAATGTTTTATTTTTTTTTGTATTTACTCATTGTTTTCATATTTATTTTCTGCGCCAGTCAGCAGTTGTTTTCAAGGTAAACCCTATCCTATCTGCTCAGATGAGATGATTTACACTTTCATCTTAAGTAACACATTTTTCTCATTGTAGTTGGAATGAATTTTAAGCAGAAATAAATGCTTGCTTGAAGTTTATCATGTGCAGGGAAAGTTGCTTCTAATTGGATAAAATTGCTCAATAACTACATTTTTCAAATGGTGATAAATTACAAAGATGAGCTGAAAGAATTATCTGACCCAATAGAGCAAAATGAAGATTGGTGGTATAAATCCACTGGGAGATGAGCCTGCTTTATTTCATCTTTTGAAAGTAAAGTGCAACTGACAGTCCACTAAACATGAGCAGAGTTCTCAAGAGGATAACTTATTCATATTTCACTTTGAGTAAACTGTAAGAAAGGAAGTAGGATTTTAAGAAGAAAAAGCTTCAGCAGTATCTTAACTTTGTCCAACATCAGACAGACTGAGTGACCTTGGTCCAAGTACAATGGTGAGATAAATGGCACTGATTACATGTTTGAAACATGAGCCCAGAACAAGCTGATTTTTAAACCCTGATTTACTGGAAAGTACTCCGCATTTTAGGCCTCTCCTTCAAACTGCCGCTGCTGTTACGTTTCAGTCATTTTCATCTGTGATAGATATGTGTCTGTTTGTGTCAAACGGTATTTTCATCACCTGTTTTTTGACTAAACGAAATAAATTTAGTACCTAGAGTTGAAGGGAATAAAATGTTCTGCGAGAGAGTAGGTTTCAATATAAAATTTCCACAAAATCTAGAAAGATATCAGATTTGGTTTCAATAGCTTTGATCTGGATCAGTGTGGATAAAGAATATAGAGTACAGAAGATATGTTTTGTGTCATTGTCCATTTAAGATGTCCATCTGTTGTCCATCTCCTTTTAGTCTTTGTTTTAATTAATCTTGCCCAGAACTCTTTCAGTATATAAAGTAGAGAAAAAAAAAGACAAAAAAATAAGTATTTAACGATCCCTCTGTAAGAGGAAAGGATTTCTTCCTTTAGGCATTCTTAAAAGTTTCTTGTAGAGTTAGAATGCTTGTTACAACTAATTAAACCAAGTGAGTGGCAAGTGGTCATGGGAGAAGAGACTCGTCTTAAGTGGGTTTCCCCTGAGCCGTCCAACTTCCTTTCCACTGTTTCCTACTAAGAAGCTACAAAATGTCTCTGTTTAGCAACAATTAAAAAGTTTATTTGTTGAAACTCAAGGACTCTCAAAGTATCACTGCAAATTTTGCAAAATGCAGAACATTCTTCTTTTTTTTTTTATTCGAATGGAATCTTTTAAAGAATAATCAGCAGTGTTCTGCATGTTTGTGTTTTCCCAAATGTCCTTATTATGCAAATGATTCTGCTCACCACATGGGATGAGCAAAGGGACTTAAATTATCCTCACCATCTGGACGTCCTTGAACACATCACCAAACGTTGCACTCCAGAGTCAGTGCAACATTCTCTCCCAGTCAGACTTTGGGGGAACAAGTTTATTTACATTTAAGTACATTATTTTTTTTCCAACTTTTTGTTTTCTGAAAGGTGCATTTGTCCAAAACAAAAACAATTCCACTTTTTAAACACAATGGACAAGAAGTAAGAAATGGCAATTTTATAGATAGGTTAAAAAACTTTTTTTTTTTAAATAACAGTATACCCACTCCGCTACTTGCCTGATAGAATATAAAATGTTTAATATCTGTATTTCAAGTTAAGAAAACTATTCTTTTATTTAGCAGAAAATGTTGCACAAAAAATGTTACTTTCTCAGTTTTATAGATTTTTTTTCAAATTCTCATTATTTTGCTTGAGAATAATTTTATAAATTTCTATAACATCGTTTCTTATTATTCCCTTTTATTCCCTTCCCACACAATCTTAATATTGCATATTAAATGCCGGTTTAAGACATGCACATCCATTATATGTTGATTTAACATTGGAAGTCAGTACATGCATGAAATCTTTATTACTCAATTTTCACTCTAAGTCTGACATATGGTTTTCCTAAATCAACTTAACATTTCTGTAGAGGAAATATCCATACAGAAGATTTATCTGCTATATCATAAATGTTGTTAGCGTTTCTGTTGTATTACTGATTCTATGTGCCTTGATTTATGATTGTACCATTATAAGACAGAGAGAATTACCAACGTAGATTAGTTTATGCACAGTTACACACAGCACAGTGAAATTTATTGGTGCCTGCAGCCAAAGAAAAGAAAGGGAAGAAACAAAATAAGAGCAAGCAGAATTTTCACACAGCAAATAATAACATGTATTTAAAAAGATTAAAACTAAAATTGCTATATACTAGAAAGTCTTGGAGCAGGTACGGTGGCAGCTGACCTCACCAGCGTCGTTTTCTCAGACATCTGCATATATGAGTTGACTCTTAACTGTTTTTATACTATTTATACGAGGACAACGGCAATGCTGAAATCTGAGATGTTTAATTTACAGTTTGCACCTGATAAGCTGCCAATAATAATTTTAGCTGATTTCTCTTTAAGAATTAACACAATTCAAAATGGTTTGTACACAGATCATGTACAGTAGCTGGCATTTTAAAAAAAAATCTTGTATCAGTGATTAGCATGATAAGAGCAGTGGGTATTATTACTTGTAAATTAATAAAAATCCTCTTCCTAGCAGGTTCATTTGGTGTGGCGTTCTTCTGGCAGACCAGATGTAGCTTCTGGCAGTTCTTACGTTTCTTTTTTGTGTATCTGCTTTGTCTTCTGAAACTCTCAGTCGGTCATGGCAGATGGCCGCATGTACAGAACCGGGTTCTGCAGGAGTTTTTCCTTTCTGTTGTTGTTTCATGTACACTCAGTATGAAAGATGGCAGTAAATTAATGCTTATTTTTTTGTAAATTGCTCTGAGATGACTTGTTGTGAATTGACACTTTAGAAATAAACTGAATTGAAATAAGCATTGGCCTGTTTATTTCAGTTTCAGCATTTTTAAATTCAGCCTGTTAAGTTAACATTCTGGATTATTACTTTTTTTTAAAAATAACATTTAAACAAATGGTCATATTATGTCAATATTACATTTGATTGGGTCCCACAAAACCGATCTTTCAGTTATCAGTTCTCAAAGTTTTAACAGACAGAGATAATCCATACCTGACAAACTTCTTAATAGATCTTTTGGTTATGTTGTTGACAGAATCTGCTGGAGAAGTCTGCGGAGAGGGAGACTCGTCAGGAATACGCTTTGGCCATGATTCAGTGCAAGGTACTGAAGCAGCTGGAAAATCTTGAGCAGCAGAAGTACGACGACGAGGATATAACCGACGACATTAAGTTCCTGCTTGAGAGGCTGGGAGAGAGCGTCCAGGATCTTAGGTACTCAGTGGACACAGTTTCATGAATAGGAGGCAATCAGTGACCATTTATTTTTAGCTCTAAATACTTCTCCAATGTACAAGATGTTTTCTAAGAGCCATCTACAATTACAATTGTGCATGACCCCTAGCTTAACCGAGTTATGGACATTATATAATTCAACACTATAAAGATTGAATACTTTAATAATTGTGAATACTGCAGTGATTACACGCTGGGATGATCTCTGTCTGCCATTGCACCTCTTCAGATCTAGTGAGGTTTATTAAAAGCACCTTTTGTGTTTCACAAACTAAAAACAAAAAAGGTAATTCACAGACTTTTTTTCCTTGTTGTTTTATAATACTGTTCTTTGTCTTGTGTTTGTGTTTTTTAAATTTTTTTATTGAAAGCTCCTTTGATGAGTACAGCTCTGAGCTCAAGTCTGGCCGTCTGGAATGGAGTCCTGTTCACAAGTCGGAGAAGTTCTGGCGTGAGAATGCTGTCCGCCTGAATGAGAAGAACTACGAGCTTCTCAAGTAAGAGAAGCCCTTACTGTGATCAGATAGGGAATTTTATACTTGGCCTGAAACTTGATTTATTGTTATTTTTGAAACTGCAGTAAGAGTGAAACTGCTTAAAGTGCACACTGTGCAGTCACCTAAGGACTGAAAATATTATTCAATGCATAATGATGTGAGATTTTATCAATGGAATAAACAGCTTATGTCATTTTAAATGTATTTTCATGCTAAAAGTTCTTTCAAAATTAAAATATTGCACGTGGTGCAAAAAAATTGTTTTTTTTTTTGCAGCAGATGCAAAAAACTAATTTTTAAGATGGATAATAAAATCTCATGTGATCCTACAAAATTTCAAAAGTGCCTAATAATAATTTTATACAAATTATTTTGTTTGAACCATCTCAGTTATCGCTACAAAGATCACCATAAATTAGACATGCTCTAACTACAATCCTCATTTTCAGCAAAACAGGAGATGCTTTTTTTAGCTTTTAATAATTGAAGTTCTTGTATTCCTTTTATTATTATTTGGATACCCACAAAGAGGGGGAAATTAAACTTTTGTATCCTCTAAAATTGCAGACTTAATTGCCTTTTGAATCAGTTGAAGATCAGAAGATTCCTGTTTGAAATTATTCTTTCATGCTGGCTACTATACAGAAATTCAGGTTTAATTAAAAGTAAATTCTATTTGATCTTATCAAATTAATTATCTGGACGTGAAAGGCCAATTCATCATTTTTGTACAAAAAATTCAGGATAACAGAATGAATTATTCTCATTTTGTGATAAAATAATCAGCTTGTGATCTTGAAGAAATACCAACAAAATACGTCGTTCTGCTCAACAGTGATGCAGTTGTTCTGTTAGTTACAGATATAAAGAACTGCATATATATTCTGCAATTGTGAAAAAAGTTTTAAAATATGCCATTCATTGAAGGTGCGCCTTATAATCCAGTGCGCCTTATAGTGCGGAAAATACGGTAACTTTGCTGCTTGGTTTTTGTCCACCTGCATTCACACTGATAATAACCAACACTAACATAATATAAAAGCCAGCAGCTGGATGTTGAATATCTCAGGCGGAGCAACCGCTAGAATTAGATCGGTCTGACTTCTTAAAAACATTTCTAATAAAAAAAAAAACTGAAAATGTTAGGTTGAAAACCATAATTGAAAAGAAGATTGACACCCTTCTGTTGCGGTAACAGGTTTGAACAGGTTCCTCCAGTCTTAAACACCCGTGCTTTGTAGAAAAGTATTTTGCTCGACCCTCTTCTCCTAAAAAAACACTTGTAGGTGTGCCAGAGTCCTAATTCAAAACATTTAACCGACAAGTTGTTCTTTGTTGACACCTGTCTCTGGTAATACTTTTACCACCAGCATCTTGTTTATCAAGTTTGTGTGTCTGTGTGAGGACTTGGGCCACCAGAGATAAAACAGAATCAATCTGTGGTTGTTTTCCTTGTTATTCGAGTCACATAGCCCTATGCTCTTATTGACATTTAGTAAAAATTCTAATCTGCTCATCTTTCCCATCATTGCTCTCTCTGTAATCAGCCCAGACATCAGATTAAATTGCCTTTCTTTTTTCTTTGTGTGCTTTTCTTGACTTCTCACAAGTATTTCTCTTGGTTTAAGCTTTAAAGAACCTTAAGAGTGTTATAGTAGCTTTATGGGTTAGAAATGCCTCTGCTTTATAGTGACATCAACATAAGAGTTCATACTTTTCTGATTTTGACAAAATCCTGTATAAAATATCAATCCTCACTTGGTGAATACATTTTAATATCTGAGTTTCTCTCATTCCCAAAAGGATCTTGACGCGTCTGCTGGAAGTCTCTGATGATCCTCAAGTTATAGCCGTGGCAGCTCACGATATCGGAGAGTACGTGCGACATTATCCACGTGGGAAACGGTAAGAAATTTAGCAACTCATACTTTTAATAAACCAAAAAATTTCATTTTCTTTCCGCAGACACTTCCAAATAGAGCATCTGATAATTATGTGGTTTTAATTTGCTATCGACAAATGGCAGCTTGTTTCTTGCTGTGCTAGAGACAAATCAAGAAGCACAGAAATATATACTGAAATTACTGGATTTTTCAAAAATCTTCAAATAAAACTTTTTTATTATAATCTAATCAATGATGATGTGATTTTTTTTTTCCAAAACTGTGCCTCAGGTGATGAGACAACATGTAAATACAGCAGGTAGTTTTCCCTGAACATTTCTTCTGACTCAGAGATTAAAGGTGGATTGCAAAAGTTACTGGCTTATACTTTTTTCTTTTTTTGTTGATCCAACAAAGTTCTTACCCAAAATATGTTTTGTTTATATCAGTTTAAAAACAGTCATCAACAAACCTCATCTCCTATTCTGATGGACTTGAAACAAAACAGGAATTTTCATGTTGTAGTTTTTGCCCTCGAGGTGCTTTTGATAGCTACCTCGCTATCCCCAGCCCCCACTGCCACCACTCACACACACCTATCCTCGCACTTCATGCTGTGAAAGTGCATCTCCAGGAGAAGATGTCATGCTGAGAAGTGTTTGTGCGAAAAACAGCCAGATAAAACTCAACTCTGTTCTAAAATGTCAGCATGTCACCCTCAACATAGTTAAGTGTTCTTTGTCCACATGACCTTCTCATTTCTCCATGTATATGAAGGTTTCTCAAAATGTTACTTATTTATAGAAGGATTTCAAGGCAGATTCTCGTGTGTATTTATTTACAGTTTATATTCTGAATTTCCTTTAGTCAGTAATAGGACAGGTCTGAGATATTTTTAAGCTGATAGGCAGCGGTACGGATGCAAACTCCTGTTACACGGATGTCCTTGTTTCTCTTTGGTTAGATCATGTACTTTACTGTGAGAAGCATCATGCAGCACTGTTTCTCTTTTCATAAGCATTATGTCCTTTCATAAGGCTACTGACCCATTATAAGATACACAGAAAATTTCAGATGGACTGGATTAGATTACATGATGGATCATGGATGACCTGAAACATGAAAATAGCGGGCACGTTGTGTTTATAAAGGCTCTCTCCCATTATCTCCCATCTCAGGGTGATTGAGCAGCTGGGTGGAAAACAGCTGGTGATGAATCACATGCACCATGAAGACCAACTAGTCCGTTACAACGCCCTGTTGGCCGTGCAGAAGCTGATGGTGCATAACTGGTATGAAAAAATCCATCACTTCATTGCTTTACAAATGTTTTTTTGTTTTTTTCCGTTTGACGTTGACCTCAGTGAACCGTCAGATGTTATCTGAAGCAAACCTGATGGTGAAGAGCCCATCAGCTACAATCTGCATACAAATGACCAAAGCCCTGAGCAGACTCTCATAAATTATTTCATCTACGCAGCTTGATTAGACATTTGCTTAGGTTGAAGGTTGGTGGTGTGTCTGACATGATGTAAGGTCGATGGAGATCTCTGCTGAGGAGAAACAGGAGGTAAAAAAAACCCCCCAAAAAACACAGATTTAAGTAGTGGCTGTCACACCTTGTTCAGACCTGAGAAACATTTCATCAGTTTTTCAAAGCATTAGGTCTGAGTCATCATGTTCCTTTTTAAATAAGAGTGTTGGAGTATTTATTCAAAGTATTCTGTGGTTTTTCTTTAACAGCATCTGTGGAAGATAGTTTCAGTCAATATGTTTAAAACCACATTTAACAGTGAAATTGGTCGAAAGTAAATGTTTAAGTCTTTTGTCTACATGAAAAAGAAAGCTGTCTGACAAAAACAGAATACATACTTGTAAAATTCTGACCTCATATACTTTTTAAATGCTTTCTTTATTGACAGAAAAATAAATTAATAAATCATGATTTCTTTTTTACAGATTTCTGACCTCTAGTTTTTATGCTTCGACCAACGATAGACGATTCCAAATTTGCTTTAAGAACTATAAAATGAGATTTAATTATATTGAAAACATTTCATAGCCTCCCTGATATTCACGGTAAATTTTTTGTGGCAGCAACAATGAAATGTCACGTTGACATAACAGTTGCTATAGGACAAGGTTTAATTTTGATTTCGTGGGCCGTTTGTAGCCACTAAAATTATTTTGTGTGGCCGCCAAATTTGGCAATCATCCATAACAACAAAACTCAGTCCACTCTTTCCCCTACTACAATATTTGCCAACTTTATGCCTTTTTCTTAATAACACAAACCTACAAAACCATTTTTTTCAATTATTTAGATCTACGGTGATTTGCAGATGCATTGTTTTACCTCAACAATACAGTACATTTAACAGAAACATAGCATGTGTTTTTTTTAATTGAGCAGACAAAAAAGTCAAAAATATTGTGGAAGGTTTATTCAAAAACAAAAGATGTAAAAATATATATTTTTTGGCCCTCAAACACTTTTATTTTGATGATTTTAGTCCATGTGGCAAAATGTTTTAACATTTTCCATGATAGACGGGTTGAAACCTCAAAAACAGAGCAACTTTCCTGTATTTCATTCAGCCTCACAGAATTTCTTGGCATGTCATAGAAAGCACAACTTCCCTTTAATTCTCTTCATGGTAATCTTTGAGGCCTATTTTTTGTTGCAACAACTTCTTCCCATAAGACTTTTGTTTGTGTCACATTGTAGTGATTTGTACAACAAATATAAAGCCTGTCTCCTTTTCATGCCTTTCTTTATTTCTATCAATACTGTTTGTGTTATTAAAAGAAATTCTGCCACTCTCAAAAATGTCAATATAACAAAAAACTATATGAAAACCCTCTGAAGGTCATTTAGTATTTTTATTTTTTACTTCTGAATAGTTAACTCTACAAAGACATTAGATTTGGTAACAGGGGAAGCATCCAAAATGAATTCAATAAACTTTACATGATATCTTCAAAAATGTATTAAACCTAAAGGAAAGATGTCATTTTCCTTTAGAAGTGACAAGATGTAAGAAAATGAAAATAGTTTGAAGAGAGAAAAAAAAAAACTTAACATCTTAGACCGCAACGCCAAAGTTTTGCATTTTGATCTGAGATTTTCCCTTCTGAGGTACTCTACTACATTAAACTTACATTTCCTTCTCATAAAATATCTTGTAGAATGTTTCCATCAAAGGTCAACTAATACTGAAATATTTAGGATCCCAGTTAAGGAATGTGTTTAATATTTGTTGGTTTGCTCTGTCCCCAAACTTGTCTGTCGCCACACACTGGCATGTTTCTTTTTAAGGTCAAATGAATCAGCACAAATGTTTGCTCCAGCTCTCTGCTGTCATAAATCTTAGCTGTTGATCACCTGTCCAGATTTGTCACCAACTCCATTCCAAACTCTTTGTGATTTATTTTGCTTCTGCTGCACCACCTCTCCCTTTGTATTTTTATTTTCAAAACGCTCACTCGCTGCCCGCCGCACTGCTCGAAAACAAGAAGGCGAGGGAAATGTTTTTGTGTGTGTGTGTGTGTGTGTGTGTGTGTGTGTGTGTGTGTGTGTGTGTGTGTGTGTGTGTGTGTGTGTGTGTGTGTGTGTGTGTGTGTGTGTGTGTGTGTGTGTGTGTGTGTGTGTGTGTGTGTGTGCGTGTGCGCGCGCGCGCGTGTGTGTATTTGTGTGGATCTGTTATCTAAAACACAGTCCTTTGAGCTTCTCTTTTTGCAGCTTACCCATCTAAGTCATGTCCCCTGCAAATAATGTAATCACAGAAATATGGGTAGAAATTTATAAGCAGGGGCATAAAAGGCTTTCTGTCTTGTTTTGGTTACAGAGAGGAAAGAAAAACTGATTTTTATAATCGAGGCTTTGGATCAAAGGAAGATGTGCTTCCCACCTTATAACCACTATCCTACACACCAAAACAAGGACATATCTTTATATCTTTGACTTGCACTTTATCTGTAATTACATCTTTCTAACAGAAAGATATAAGTGTTGTCAGATTGGTCTTTACTTGTACACGATTTTGAATTTCTTACGTTGCTTGAAATCGTTGTGATCATGTTTGTCCATATTAAACCTCGTGTCTGGCTCTTCAGTCATATTTGATTTATTTTCCCTCTCTAGTAAATGAATATAATAGTGCAGTTATGCAAAGATGATGGCAATTTAATTTTAAATGAAGAAAAAGGTCCAAAACAGTGTGCCGCTGTTGATGCACACCTAGTCTGGTTTGAAAACTCATGTAAAATTCAGCACAGTCCCTCATACCATGGCAAAGTTAATTACATCTCCTATGAAAATAGACATTTTGTTGCACAGAGCTCGTTTCCTCCCCTTTTGAAAGAGCCACCGTGTTATTCGAAAGCCCAGCGTCGCACCGCGTCCGACGACTTTCATCCGTTCTTCTACGTCGACTTTTTTATGAGATATTGCTCAACCACAACTTGGTCTTGTGAGAGCTATTGAAAGGCTGACATACCGCGCTGACGCAGAAGTACAGCGATTTGTGTGTTCTCCTAATGAGTTTGAGACGACAATAACAAAGGAAAGTTACTCATGCTCACTGTTTGTCTCTTGAGCTTGCTGTTTTTATTTATATTTGTAAGGACTTGTAAAGTCAGAGAGGTGTGTCACGTCTCAAGGTTCTCATCAAATGACCTGCTGCCTACACTGATTGACTCCATGAAAACAGAAATGTATGAGGAAGTCTTCAGGGGGAGGCTAATTCATTTTTTTCTATTATTATTTTGTAAATATCTAAGTTTCATTGAACCACAGCGTCGAGAGATTTTCAAAGCGCCTCACCTCAGTCGCTGTCACCTTGAGTGGGTTGCCTCATTGTTTTCATGAGGAGTTCTTCACGTCCTTACTTATCTGAGCCTCTTGCTGTCATGACAACAGTGAATATGTGTGCATGGTTATCTCCGTGCCCTTTTACACCGCATTGGAAAGTCGCTTTCTTTAATGTATGTCCAAATCTTGAAAGAATGTCATCTTAGCCTATCAACTCTGTTTTGAACTGTCGTGAAGCCCGAGAGCTATTGACAGCCTCTCCGTCCTTGTCCTCAGCTGCCCCCCACCTTGTGTTGGTAATTAGACTGAAGTGCAGCGTTTTGTGGTGATATGTGTTGCATGTATTAGGGAGGCAGACAGTGAAAGAAATGCAGGAAGTCTAAATTAACCTTCGTTCTGGGTTTCAAGGATGCATGCATTTAAAGTTAATCTCCCACTTTACAGTCTAGACAAGAATATGCAGACGATGTCAAAAATGGTAGGTGAAGGTTGCCAAGTAAAGTGGAAAACTTCTACGAACGACGGAGTTTGCTTCCATTTTTCATAGTTGGACCAGTAAATTAAGAAAATATGCAGCTTTGAGAATTAGCTTCCAGACTCTCCTGTGTAAAATATTTGGTATTTCAAGCATGACACTCTCTTAACCTATGACATATTTAATCAGTTGGATAAACTAAGTGCTTTTTATTCTCACATTTGATATATTTTATTTTATGTTTTATGTGTGTGGGTTAAGAAAGGAAAATGCATGGGAGCTGTTGATTATATAATTTTAACCACATGTACATGTGTTCTCAATATCATTCACACTTTTACACAAAAAATTACATTTTGAGTGAAGGAAATTCAAAAGTGCTCAATTTTACAAATTAATAGTTTACTACTATTGATAAATAAGGCTTTTTAAAAAAAAATAAAGTTCTGCTTTTCCTCCCTAATCCTAGAATAAATAGATTGTTACATATACAAACAGAGCATTTATTTGGAATGTTTCTGAGCCTTAATCTCAAAAATAGGAACAGTTGTTCAAATGTTTGAAGCCAAATAATTTAAATGGAGTTTAAATATTTCCTAGTTATCAGCCCATTAGGAATTGTTTCGCAGTCAGCTACACTCGATAAGCTGCATCCTTTCAAGCAAGTTGATAAAAATATTTATCTGGTACGTTTTCATTAGCTGGTTCAGAGCCAAACCCACCAGACTGCGAAGTTTATCAAAACATAGCGGCAAGGACTGAATTTATCGCTAAAGTTTAGAATAAAAACAGTTTTTTTTTTAAAGAAGTGTGGGTTAAAACTTCTCCTCAACCAGTTCTGAGGCTTATGGGGTGGTTACATTCTATTTTAAAAAGCCCAGGATTTTTGTTTTGGAAAATTGTCTTTTTGTGATAAATAAAATATCACAATGGGGGGGAGCGAGTGAGATCCCCCCCATCCCCCAATCCCCCCGAGGTGACGATACTTGAAGGGTAAAACTCGCTACATTTACCTTGTTATGTGCGCGAGGTGAAGGAGCGTAAGGCGCGCTGAAGTGTACGGAAAAACATCATCGGCGCGCCGCCCCCTCCAGACGGGGTTTTGGCGCCCCCTCTGGTGCTGCGCCCCAATGCGTTGCATACCCTGCATACCCACTTTTTGCGCCACTGTGTACGCATATTAAAATATATGTAAGCCTCATTCACCCTTTAACTTAAACATGCGCGACATTTTTGCATGTTTCTCCTTCTTGAGTCATTCCACAGTGCTGCATCTGCTAAAGCATACATCTGAACGCACCTCATCTTCATGAATCATCCTAATATCCCGGTTATTTCCATCTCCCTTTATTAAAGCACTCAGTGCTCAGTAAACAAACGTCTGCTTATTGTTCGTTAGCTTCAACAGTCTCTAAAAGGAAAGCCTCCAACGAGGGATTTGAGCTCTGGAAAGAAATGCAGATTTTCAGGTTTACTGCAAATACTTATTTTTTGAATTACCTACCTCCAACTTAGTGAAGCGTCTAACTTTGTTATAATTACTCATCCTTTTAATTGGGTTGTGTAGGACGGCAGGACTTAAAATAAACAGCATTTTAGCAGAAGTAAGAGACAAAAACACTAAAAGATACTGACAGAAAAAGATACTTCTGTAAAAGATACAGAAAAAGTATCTTTTTCTGTCAGAAAAGATTTAGCCGTTTACCGAGATGACTCCATACTACACTCCAGCCTCAGTGATTCATATTTGATGTAATTATAGAAAAGTACCATTCAGTAAAAATAGAAATTTACTTCTTTTGAAAATTCAACGAGAGCTGCTACTCTGTAGAGAAAGATTGAGTAATTACAGTGTGAGTAGGGCTTTTTTTTTTCCTGTCCACTCATAGTATTCCCTACTATTAGACGTTCTGGACAGCCTTTATTAGACTCTTGTAAGACCCTTGATGTTTCTGGTTCTAATAAGGTGAGTGTCATGATCTAAAGTGTTTCTGCCAAGGAGATGCCTGAGAAAAAGCTATGACCTTTCAATATACTGTCATTATATCTGAGCTGCGCACAACGTCTGGCTCCAAATAAGAGGGAGAAGCTCCACTGAAACCTGCTGTCTTATTAAGGAATAATAAGTGCTGTAATTCCACCGAGGTAGTGAAGAGATTAAAACTGAAACGCGCTTAAATCAAGCAATAGTTGGACATTATTACTCTCATCAGTGGCTTTAGAGCTCATTAATCACAGATGCAAAAATAAATTCAAAATGATGACAGGAGTTTTGACAGGAAATCTGTGTTTCTGGAGAGCAGATTGTCAGACGAAGACCTGAAGAGTGTTCAGTTAATTGTTTTCCTTATGACTTCGCCCCCCCCCCCCCCCCCCCCCCATGAGGGTTTTATATTTATTGCCAGAGAAGCAATGTTTATAATAATCCTATATAAAAAAATAAATTGAAGGCAATTAAAACTTGAAGGGATAATTTAAAATTGAATGTGGATGATAGGAATTAGTGGCTTGGACTGCAAATAATATCAGTATTTTCAGATAGAGATGATTCTTCCACTGTCAAAATGGCGGCATATGATCTAAAAGGAGTGAAAATCCTCCACTGGTATACAAGAGGTGGGATCTGTCCATCACAGCTAGCCCTACATAAACAGTCATTTAAAAAAAAGAAATGTAAATGTTCATTCCTTTTATTAACTCAATTCATTAAATGAAACGCATTATGCAGATTAAACTGCACACAGACTTTGTTCAAGCCTTTATTTAATGTTAATCAAGAGGATTTTCCACTTACAGATGATAAAAAACACAGCATTTAAGATTGACTCAATACCTCACCCTAATGAAGATCCAGAAAACATACAGAAATGTAGGCGTAATAAAAACAATTTATATCTTCCTAAAGATTATTTTCATAAAGGTCACTTCAATCTGACAAATGGGTCTTATTGGAACGTATATTTTTATTTATTGAATATGACTGCATATGAATACAAGACCTACTGTCATTTCAGCACAAGTAGAAAAAGGAAATGAAAAAGAAAGTTTATCATAAACTAACTATTATAGACATAGCACACTTTTTACTGTTTTTGTGTAATGTCTGTGTGTAGTTCAAACCTTATTTATGTAATGTTAATTGAAACAAAATAACATTGCACAGTCATGGTAAAAAGGCATCACTAAAACAGTTTCCTGCATTTATCAAGACTTTGTTTTTTCAGGCACAACTTATTTTTCACCACCGTTTCCCTTTTCTCTTTGTCTTAATAAATGACATGGTGGGATCTGGGCTTTGAGATTTCATGCACTTGGCGTTCGATCACTAGTACAACTGAGTGTCTGGAAAAGATCAGATAATTTCTGGTCTTATGTGTGAAAACCCTAAATTTGATAAGAGAATGGTGGTTGTTTTTACCAAAAATCACTTTTCATATTTACATAAACACTTTGTAGAATTATGAAGCGACAAGCCGGTTGACGCATCAAAAGCATTTACGTTTTACTGTTTTCTACAAAAAGTAACAATTTAGCTGCAATATTCTGCTCTTATTGGTTGAAAGAGAACGATTCATAATAAGTAATTGTTTTTCTTTTACAGGGAATATCTGGGCAGACAGCTGCAGTCCTCTGACCAACAGCAGGCTCCGGCTGTGGCAGCTCGGAGCTGAACTCTTCTTCTTCTGCGTTTGTGTTTGTGTGTGTTGTTGCGTGGATGAGTTAAGAACTGCACTGTAATCAGCTTTCCTGTAATAAATGAGTTAAAAGCTCCACCTTTGTGCTTCCCTCGTCTGGCCGCGCCTCCCCTGATCCTCCTTGTGAACTGATTTAGCCTTTTGATGTTGTGACTTGAGCTTAGTGATGTGTCTGTGATGTACAAAACTGCAAGATATTTAAGTCTTACTTGTAAAACATTCGATGAATACCAATAAAGATGTTTACTTGATTTAGATGTGTTGTAACTTTGTGTTTAAAGTCATGAAACCTATTTAATATATAGGAGAGACCCAACGTGTTTGGAAACTTATCTGTGAAGGCTTATGATACGGTATGTTTGAAACTCCTAAAACAAGATTTTTATGTCAAATTTGCAAACCTTAAAGTTGGTTTAAATTAACAGGGTAGTATAAAACAGCTTGGACATTAAATGTGCCATTTCCAATTAATTTTCACCAGCAAATGTAACTCAATATTTTGGATATATGCACGTGCATTTAATATATTGGCAGAATTAACGAGCAGTCATGAATCTTGTACAACTATCAAACGTTTTGTTTCCAAACTGTCGATCGAATAACTGACTTTGACAGGTCCCTTTGATTTTTGGTTCAACACCTCACTGTCCGACTTTCTCAATAAAATGAGACTCGGATCACCCAGCCCTTTAAAGGACACCTTCTGAAAATGATGCTCTGTCTACTCATCACTCCCAACTCAATCCGATCTTTCAATGACGGGCTACACTTAGAGTCACATGACAGTGAGCTGCTTTCCAAAGCTGCCAGAGTTGCATGGTGGGATCTGAACTTCTTGAATTTCACTGTGTGAGAATTATTTTTATTAATCCCAAACTACATTTTAGTTAATCCAAGCTATTAATAAATGTCAAATGTGAATTTCTAAGAAATTAAGAGTGAAGTTTGGGCTTTTTTTTTATTTTTATTTTTATTTTTTTTAGGAGAATATATGTGCACAGTTATTAGGCAGCTAATATTGTGCTGCATTATTACTCAGCTAAATGAAAAGCCCATTTTCCCATTTCATCTATTTATTTTCATCAGACACCCCACAACTTTCCAATTAATATTTGACATTTAAAAATAAAAAACTAGTGACCAATATAGCAACCATTTTTTTCTATATTGGTAATAAGCCGTCCTTCCATGGAGTCTGTCGGTTTGAAACTGCCTAAAAATTATGAAAGGTGAAAATGCATAAATGCCCAATAATTATAAACACAGTGTTGTCCTATTTTTTGCTGGAACATCATCTGCACTGCTCTCTTTTCAAAGTTTACCAGCAAAAGGTCTACAAATCTAACAGCTGCAGGTTAATTGTTGTGGCCGTGACAAAACATTCGGTGCGATGAGCGTCTCAACTTAAAGACACCTTTAACTGCAGACTATTGAATTCAGGTGTTCAAAACACGACTAATAAAGTTCAGCACTGAGGCTTGGTGTCTGCTTCCGCAAACATGTTGTCAAAGAACGGGTCGCTCTAAGGCCTTCAGTGATTTCCAGCACAAAGAAGGAGGCGCATCGTGTGCAGAGGTCACCTACTTTCTGCAAAGTCAATTGTAGCAGACCTAACTTAACATGGCCATTTGTATATTGTTCAAAAACAATGTGCAGAGATGCCATTAGTTCAAAAACGATATATAGAAAGAGCCTCATGGTATGATGTATTATTGCTAAGTTGCTGCATCAACACCTTGGACCACAAACTGCTCTGCAAAACGTCACTTGAGTCTAGAGAAGTGGAGGCGTGTCTGCTGAATTCACAAATATTGCCCCTTAATGTGGAAATTGAGTGGAGGGGTCTGGGTTTGGGAGATGCTACGAGAGCATTGTGTCATAATGTCTGATAGAGTGAGGATAGCATTGGGCTGTTTTTCTGTTAATTATGAGGATTTTTTTGCTTGCACTAATTGAAAACACAACATTTATAATCAAGACATTACAACAAAAAATAAATCTTTAAACACAGAAATGTGAGCTGAATGAAGTTTTTTCCATAGATGCTTGAAGGTTGTACTTTCAAAAAGCACTTGTGATTTTACAAGCTCATGGGGTTCTCATGGACTAAGTACCAAGCACGGAACTCTCATCTCGTTAAAGTAATAATCAAATGTGAAAAAAAAAACCCTGACAAAGTTGGTACCAATTTTATATTTCACAGCCTTCGGCACAAAACACACATCCCAGACAAAGCTACGCTGCTTACATGTGAAAAGATTTGACACATAACATGCTGACTTTCTTCTGTGTAGATACAAGGAAAACCTTAACATCCCAAACGTTTAGTATCTGTTGCGACATAATCCATTTGATGTGAACAACAGCCTCTTACAACAGTTCTGAGATTATTTTGTGCTCTAACATCAGTTTCAAATGATGCGTTGAGCTGGCATTTCCGTCACGATTTGAATTAAATCCTAAGCATTTACTTTCTTGTTATCCGAGTTTGATTGAACATAAACTTTGCACAGCTTCTCTGTAATTATGTTGGATGATTCACCTGAACGCAGCTGCGAGTTGCTTAGATGTGTTTACTTTTCTATGAAGGGAAATGTTACCAAAGGACTCAAGATTAGATTTAAATTGAGCTAAAGAAACGACACCCACAGCTGTTCTGCAACTCTAATAGTTCTGAGTGCTGAATTTCATGTTGCTTTAGTCTGTAATGAGTCCCTGAAGAAGAAAACAAAATCCCATCTGTGTTTTAACCAGCTGGAATAATCACTTTGGTGTCTTGACAGGGCGTTCCCATGATCATTTCACAAAAAAAGTAAAAATCAAACGCAAGAACTTACAGTAAATGTTTCATTTAGGTCCTACTGGACCTGCAGAGAGACAGGTGAAACTAAAATGATATCTGATTTGCAGATTCTTTAAGATAAAAACAACAAAGATGCTCTAATTGTAGCATGATTTGTTTTTGTAATATTTTGTGATAAATCATTTTGAGGTTTTACAAATGTGGTTATTTTCATGTTTCTAGTTTAGTTTTTTAATTATTTGTAAGCTTCCAGGATAATTCTGACTTGATCTATCTGAACAAAAAAAAGAACACAAGAAAAAACATGCAAACTCAAATGTGCATATAAAGCTCTGGAAAATGTATCATTTTAAGAGACCACTTAAAATGATCACTTTCTCTGATTTTACTTTTTATAGGTTTATGTTTGAGCAAAATGAACATTGTTCTTTAATTCTATGAACTACTGACAGCATGTCTCTGAAATTCCAAGCAAAAATTTTTTTTTTCTATTTGCAGAAAAAGAGAAATGGTCAAAATGACAAAAAAAAAAAGATGCAGAGCTTATGAACCTCAAATAATGCAAAGAAAAAAAAGTTCATATTCATTTAGAAACAACAATACTAAAGTTTTAACTCAGGAAGAGTTCAGAAATCAACATTTGGTGGAACAACCATGAGGTTTTCAATGGGGTTCATTGCAGAGGTCTCTTAGTTTTTTCCAGAGCTTTACATACCCTTGATATTTGCATAAAAGGCCTTTAGAACATTGCAGAGAAATTACAAACTTTACTTGCCATGAACAACTGATCTGCTTACAATTAGAAATGTGAGAGCAGCTTCTCAACCACAGCCAGGATTTAATATCAAACTGCTTTATCCGACCCAAAGCTGGTTTTGATGTGTGTTTGGAATAATTATCCAATTAGAAACACCTCATTGTGTCCATGTTGTGGCTAGCCAGTGTGAAGTTAAATTATTTTGAGATATTCCCCTTTTATTTCTTCCACCTACTTCATCCAATGCAGGACTGCTGACACTAAACAGCGCATGCTGCTTCCACCACCATGCTTGAAAGTTGATACAGCTCTCTCAAGTTTGCTTGTTTTGCAGCTCAGTTTTTCGTCTCATTGGACCATAAAAGTTCAGTTGACGTCGCAAGTGTCGATTTTGAAGGAGGAACTGTAGTCGGCAAGATTGCAGCCTGTAAAGCTTCATCAATGCGTGGAAACCAATCTCCCATCTCTTCTAAAATGGTGGTAAAATATCCTGCCAGAATCATGCCAGAAGCCTGATGACGAATGAAAAAAACTGCATGGTCAAGGTTCAACTTGCTAAAAGATATTTAACTAAATATTGGTGGGGGTGTATGTAAATTTAAATCTGTAAAACAAAAAAGACTTGGTTGCCTATTTTTTGTGTTTGATATTAATTTAACATGTTACCAAACAAAACAAAACAACTGTTTTGAATAAATAGTTTTAAAGCTCAAAATTAATGAGATTCATGGCCATTTACAGTACAAACATGGACATCTTGGTAAGAAATTAAAATACAGATTGCCTAACATTTTTACTGAGGCCACATTGAAGATATTGGACACGCCTGACAAATATTTTCTCAACTCAGTAAACAGAAATGCGCTAGAAGAAATTATTTCATGCTGTTTGGCTGCTGGAGTTGAATTTAAAACTTTTCGCCCAAAAAAAAAAAAAATCAACAAACTGTAGTACTTGCCCTGAGGTATGAAAACTTCTGCAAACCTCCCTATTTGTATGTACAACAGATACCGTCTGCTTCAGCTGATAGACACACATCCCTCGTGGCACCCAGAGGAAATCTACTTCCATATGCCTTCAATGCTACAAAGTCAAACTCCACAAGGGAATGATTTGTTTCCCCCAGCTCTCTGTGCTCTGCAGAAACCAAACTATACTCAATCAACATTTTTCAAAAACACACAGCTGTTTAAACTTTCCGACAGATACCTTCTTATTCCCCTGCGCGCTAGGGTTTCTGGCCTTGGTAAACAAAGAGCGCCTATTCAGCGCAAACGCCTACAATCTCTTGAGCATGTAACCGGTCCTTCGTGTTTGTTAGGAGGCATTCAAATCAGGCTCTTCTTCGGAAACTCTGACGTACTCGTCCCTCGTGGTTTCGCGTCTGAAAGGTGGAGAGAACAGGGGATGAACGTAAAGTCAATATTTATGTAGAGGCTCAGTGCCTCTGGCTGCAGTAGCTTGGCCTCGCCTTGCTCTGCAAACACTGTTTACTGTGGCTGGCACATTGTGATCCCAGCGCACGCTCACCTGCACCATCCGAGTTGAACTCTGGACCCTGAGACAAATGGTTCCACTGGCTTTTTTTTTTTTAATTATCATTATGCCACACACATTTGTCCCTTAGGCTGCGTGTTTATGTGCTCAGTTGATAGGACTCCCATGAAGCAGCGCCCTTCCTATGTTTCATTAGATTGGAGACTGTTCTGAATATCAGCAGGGATGTTTCTGGTTCGCGCATTCAAATTGCTCAGACTTGACATCCTCATCCGTCTGGTTTAGCTGAAGAAACCTAATGTTGCCTCGGTCTATCGATCAAATCCCTTTGCTCTCGTATCTGTGGGTCAGACGCTGTCCGTTCCCATAGCGACGATCAAAACAAGACTCTGTGCCGACAGCCACCCAGCACGAAGTTCCATTTAAGCCCCCGTCGAAAGAGAATCGCATATGCACATGTGCCGTCCCTGCTTTGCTCCTCCGCCTGACAGTGACGCTGATGTCTGCCGCAGCAAAACGCAGATTGCCTCCAAGTCCTGCTGCGAAATCAGTGGTGTTGTGTGAAAACTGGAATTACTCTATCTGAGAGGCGTCTTTCCGTATAGCTCACGGCCGAGTGACAGGTGCCCGGTAATAACGCTCCTGCTGAGTTCTGTTTGCATGCTACCAGGCTGCAGGGAATTAGTCCTACAGGAAACGGTCTGCGCCCAGCAAGCCACTGTTGATGCAGAGCTAGTGAGAAATGAATAGCTCTGAGTGGATTGTTTAAAGATTACGAGCGCGCTCACATCCCTGTCGTTAGAAAGCAATGATACGGCTGCTTGTTTGTTTCATGCTGATTGGCTGCAGTTTTGTTTTTAAGTGACATTGTTGAGCTGAAGTGAGTAGAACTCTTTTCTGGCCTTAAAGGGGTGGTATTTTATGTACTTTCCAGGCATATTTTATAGCACAGTCAAGTAGTCAACTTGAAGTTGGCCTCTGTCTCTTTAAGAAGCTCCACTGTGTCTTCAGCATGTTATCAAAGCAACGTTGCTCTTTTTTCCATTATAAACGTTATTCGGGCTCAGTAGGTGTTTGCTGATTGCTGCTGCCACTAGTCTGTAGGAGCTGTGTGGGATAGGGGTAGAAAACGGGGACGAATCAAAGCAACATTTCAATTATTTTTTTGATGATAGAACAACATTATAACATGATATAAAGTTCAAAAAAGTCATTTTTATACAACACCTACCTCAGCCATCCCTCGTTCCTCCCCTTTAAGGTCGCAAAATCTATTTTTGAGCAAACCTTTCTGTGGGTTAGTCAGCTCAGAGAGCTTTCATCTTTGGAGACTTGTGAAACAGAATCATTTCTTCTTTTCTTTTTACGCCAGTCGTGGCAATTCTTTGCAAAAACAATTTCCTTGTCAAGCTCTTTGCTTTTGGTGACTCAGTAAGGCCAAACAAAGGCAGCCCGGTGGTACATCAGCGGGTTCTTGCGAACACCAAGTCACCAGCTGCTTTGTTGGTTATACAAGATGCACACGTGTGCAGCGTCGTAAAAATCCACTTGTCTGGTGCGACGGAAGTTTTGAAATCCTACGTTTCTGAGAAAAATAATGTCCTTGTGTCGGGTAACATTCAGAGAGAAGCACCAGCCGTAGCTGCTCATACCTTTTTTTTCCCCCCCATGAGGCAACAGTGCTTATAACTTGCCCTACTGTACGGCTCAGTGACCGCTCTTCTTCACAGAATACTTCAAACGCTAACAGCTTTCTGCTCATTTAGATTTAATATTACTACCTGGAAAGAGCTAATAAAATATGTATTTTCCTCCTTATTTGTCACGCCAAATAAAAGAGAAAAGGAGCTTATTTTAGGTCTGCTTCAATGTTCTCCTCTCTCCAGCTCAGAAAGAAAAACATGATCATTTTGCAGCCTTGCCACACTGCCTCTTGTGTTTTCGAGTAGGCTACTTGTTCTAAAAGCACATCTTTTTTTTTCTTTCTTTCTTTCTTTCTTTCAAATTCGCTGTAATCATTACACACTGAACCCACACGTACCGCTGGGAGGCTCGTCCTCAGATGTTTCGGTGAATGCCGTGCTTACAGGGCCACGCTGACCAGCAGCTGGCTGTTATGCGATCGCAGCTGCATGGGACCTAACCGTTCTACTGTTTTAACCCTCGCATGAGACATCGATTTGGTCCAGGACTCTGTATCATTTCATGTCAGGCTTTTCTTCCTATTGCTATACTCTAGACGTTTGCCATTCAGCATGCAAGTCGTTTCTGACTACATATAAACTCTCTGATTCAGAGAAGAACACGCATGAAGGATAGATGTGTCAAGACCAGGCCTGCAGCGATAAACAATATATCAATTAATCACATGATAAATTGAAATCATCGGCTTCATCTTGATTTATCGACTTTATCGTTTCTTCCTGCCTTCTTCTCTTTCTATTGATGGCACTGGATGAAAAAAGGCTGGACTCCGGTGCTCTCCTCTGACCTCTCCCTTCATTTCCTTAGCGTAAAGGAGGAGTGAACTATTTGCATCAGGTAGTCGGAGGGGCTCATCTTCTCCATCTGAACCTAATGATTATCGAGTATACAGTATACAGAGTTCATAATCTGTACTCTTGGTTGAATGTAGTTTTCATTTCCACTTCGGTTTTATGTTTTGTTTAGTTTTTATTCAAGTGCATTTTTTTTTTTTTGCTAACAGAGTCCATTTTATTTTTTGTTTTTGATTGTTTTGTTTATTTTGTTTACCAGTTCCAGCGTTAAGTGTTCTTTTGAAAACAAAGTGTATTTATTTTTGGCAGGACGTGCTTGCGTTATTATGCCATTACCGCTACATCATTTTTGAAATGGTCCTCAAACAATATTATCGTTTATTGCAATAACTGTTGAGACAATTAATCTCTCAGCAAAATTTGTTATCGTGACAGGCCTAGTCAAGACACAGAAAATGTTCTCCACCAATGTGTTCAAGGAGGTTTACATAAAAATGTGAACTGACCTGTGTGTACATCATGAACAACTCATTTATCAAGCGCTTGCTTTTGGCCCCATTTGTTTGCTCCTCCGGGCCTTCGGTGTGTTTGCCACAAACCGGTCGCCTCAGCAGCGTCCAGCGCTGCAGCTGAATCGCCCGGGACGAGGAAACGGTACGTGCCGATCACGACTTGGAAACAACAACAGAGAATCACACAGAGCTGAGGTGACCGGCCATCTGGACGGCCTGGATGTGCAGGTGATGATCTCTGCGAGGCGGAACAGCGTCTGCATGCAAAGCTTCACCTGAGTGTCAGCTGGGGGACGGGCTGCTGCAGTGACTGCGCCGTTCATGCCTTTATATCTGATGACATATTGAGTAGAGGATCATCACACCAGAAATAACACGTTGGAAGGTGTGATCTGCTCAGTTTATGTAAACATTAAATACAAGGAGGGGAACTGTAATATTTCTTGGTCTTTGTTTGGGAAAATTAACACTTATTTTAGAGCCAGGAAACCAATTGTTGCCATTTCTGCTTATTGATTCAGTAATGAAGAAAGTTTTACACTAAGCATTGAATTCCATGACCAGAGAACTGAACACTTTCTATAGTTTGCAGGAACTGTTGCACAGTATCTTGTCAAACAATTGAAGCTTAACTTTTAGAGATACAAGGACTATATTACAGCCTCTGTTGCAGCAAAATAGTTTAGATCCAATATTTGTGTGTTATAAAGTCCAAAGCTAAATACGATTGGGGATGTGTGACGTAACATTACAGTGTATAACTTTTACAAAAAGGTGTTTTTTTTATATATGTTTAAACTGTCAACATGTCGTTGTAACAGTGAAGTAGATAATCTGATTATCTGTGAAAAGTTCGACCTCCTCCACCTTTTCGCTGAGATACTATTGCCAAAGTATCTCATTATTGCCGAAGAAATGCACCGCTTCCGGTCAAAAACAGCCAGTCAGAGCCAGGAGGAGTATCTTAGTGCTGTCAATCAATCTTGTGTATGCGCTGGCGGAAAAACAACTAACCATTCCAGGAAAACTGTTTTTCCACCGTCATCAGTAGCTATGCTAGCCTGTGCAGTCGTGGCAGGCTCTGCTGACAAGGAGAAGCATAGCAGAGAGTAAGGGGGAGGATGTGAGCGACATATACGCAAACATGATTGACAGTGCTGAGACCATCCTCTTTGCTGTGATTGTTACTCATTGTGGTTTGTATCTCTGTAGTTAGCCCTGGGAACACTGGGAGAATGCAAACAGATTATCTGTCTTACCTTATACTGTCATTATATGGTAACAGTTTTAACAGATATATTAAAAACCTTTAATTTTTAGCTTAAGTTACACACTGTGGTGTTAAGCTTCTCTACTCTGACTCTTGCCATCCAGTGTGACTGATGGACTTGAGATATTTTCAAAAGAAGAATGGGCAAAAATGGTGGTTTTACAAACTATCGATTCAGCGGACCGAATGCAGCAGACTTTCTGATTTGGCTATTTTAAAACATGCGTAACCCTTGTCCCCTTTTATCACCGCACAGACATGCATCATCCACTGAGGATGCTGCTTTTTATGCCAAATACAAAGCAGTCATTAAGGAAAACCTGCAGCGATCTGAGAGTTCAACAATAATGATTCACCTGAGAGCCCAGACAAGACAACCCCACACGCCCTGGGGTCTGTTATTGTCCTTGAGCTGGAGCGGCTTTGTAGAACAGGTCACAGATTAACACCACCCTCACCCCCAACAAACGCGCATGCACACGCACACACACACGCACACGCACACCTCTTCCTTTACTCTGCTGTTCAGTATGACAGGACTTAAAGGGATCCATCAGGAAGGAGGAGGTAAATATTTATTACTGCAAGACTACAAAACCCTTAGCCGCAGGCTGAAAAAGTTTCAAAACCTTTTCCAAAAAAAAAAAAAAAGGTTTATTCTTAGGAATTTTGGATTCCTCGTTTTCAAGAGGTGAAGCATTTAATTTGGCAATGACAGGTTTATAAGTGGAGAAAAAAAAAAGCATGTTTATGAAACCTCTGTCTCCCCTTTCAAACGCTGAGTGATTATGCATCAGAAAATTCAGAATATAATTTGTAAACATTAGTGAAAAAAACCCACAGTTGTTGTAAATACACATTCCTATCAAGAAACACATTTTTTATGCTTATTTAAAGAAGCAATTTACCAATCTTCCCTCAGTTTGAACATTTGCACTTAACAAAAAGGAGTGCATTAAAACGCACACCTCCATCCCCTGTGAGTGCCACATCTCTACAGACATATAGAGGCTCCGCTAATGGTATAAAATAGTATACAATTTTGTTCTCCCAAATGGGTCCTGGGAAAGTGTTCTGAGCATTGTGCAGTTTTATAAAAATGGAACCAGGATGAGGTTTTATGTAAAGATTGTGTTATATTTACTCTAAGATGTATATGCAACAGAGTGTGCTGCAGAGGGACTGAATGGCTTTGAATAAAGTCGGTTTTTTGTGGGTTTTTTTTCTTGGCTAAAAATGGAGATAATGGCGTAAAGGGACCATCTATCTCCCTCACTGAAGTATAAACTATACAGGCCCGTATTCTGCATTACTCAACAGGGACTTTAGAATCAGAATCCTCTTTTTATGTAGTGATGAGGACAGACAGTCACGCTTCTGTTTTTGTTTCATAAATGTATACATTTTGTGTCATAATTTTTGAGAAACTGTATACATCGTTTGGGTATTATGTTTCATTTCTTAATTTCCCTAATGTAAGAATCAAAGGATTTTATCAACCCAATGTGTTCAACCCACATGCTTTATATTTTAATAGTTAGTTGATATTGAAGATAATCAAAGTTATCTTTGGTCAGATTATATAATGTTCTAGATTTCAATATCACTGGTATTTTAGGTTTGTTTGTATCTGAAAACAGTCTAATGCCTTGCAAAGTTGTTCATGCCGCTTTAACGTTTTCACAGTTTGTCAATCTACAACCACAAACTTCAATATATATTCACTGCTACTTGAAGTGATAGACCAACAGGAAGTTGTGTGTAATTCTGAAGTAATTACAAGTGAAAATCTGAAGTGTGTAATTACAGATGCCAGTGTTTTGAGGTACATCTTTATCAAATTTTTCCATCTAAAGATAAAAAAAGATACATTTTTCTTAATAAATTAACTTGATTAAATGTTCAAGCAGCATATTTAAAATCTTACCACAGATTCTCGGTACTTTAGCGCTGCTGCTCTACAACATGAACGTGCTTCTTTCTAAATCATTTTATCTGTGATGTTGTCCAGTTGGACGCTGAACCTCATGTTTTGATTGCTTTGCAGCATCTAACAGGTTTTCTTCCAGGGTCGCCCTGTACTTCCATTCATCCTTCCCTTTTTACTCTGTCTTGTTTCCCTGTCCCCCGTCGCTACATGCTTGCTTAGAAGAAGGGCTCGCTGAAATGTCAGCGACTCGATGGAATCAGCTGGAGTTCTTTAAAGGGGGAGTACAACATGTTATCCAGGCACATGGTGTCATTTCATAGCACGATCAAGGAACTATGTTACCTTCAGTTGTAATCAAAATGATGTATATATCAAAAACAACTCAAAAGACATTTGACTTGCATCATAGCCACATCTGATGCCTTGAATGTGGCCTCCATTTTTTGCCGTTTATAACCGTTCCTATAGGAACGTTGTAGTTTGTAAGCTCAGTAGACGCTTAGTTCCACCAGGCGTTTCTTTGCTAATTGGTGCTGCTGCCAGTCTGGTGAGGGGCGGGAGCTCAGGTGAACAGCGAAGCTCCAAGACGGAGCTTGGGCTAAATGGGCTAAATTTTAAATGGGCTAAAACATTGTATGCTCAAACGATTAGTCACCCCCAAATGGCTCAGACATTCACGAATGAGTCAAAGCAACACTCCAGGTATGTGTTTGATGATGGAATAACATCACAACATTAAATAAAACTCAAAAAAGTCAGTTATGCATAATACCCGCCAACGTTTGACCTCGTTGTATTATAACTGGATCAAACAGTGTGTACTTGGAGTTGAATGTGTCTACATGACTGAGTGGTTTTGATTCCTTTTATTGTGTATTTCTGTACAGCGCTCTAAAAAAAAAAAAAAAAAAGTTGGACCTGTTTATATTCCTCCGATGACATTTTTTGTGAACCGGAAAAATAGAAAGAAAATTGAATGAATTCCTGAAGAAAAGCTTTTCCACGCTGTGATGCTGCTAAGTGTAGAAGTGGGCGCACATTTCTGAGCACTGAGGTGAATGAGCCTATAGTGTGAAGCGTCTTGAGAGGTCCATATGAGTAGAAACCTGCTATGTAAATTCAGTCCATTTACCATTCAACAATGGCCTCCCTATTGCCACTTATGTGAAAACCAGAACTGAATATTAATAATAGATGTCCTGTCAGGGGTAATTTAAAAGTTTTCATTGCTTTTGCTTTCCTCCAGCTGTACAGAGATCAGTAGCTCTGAAAGTGTGTGGATCCACCACTTTTCACTCATTTTCCTCTCATTACTCTCATTTCCAGCATTCATCTGCTCTTAGATCAACAACGTCAGAACCAATAAAATTACCACTCAACTTATTACGGTTAGTTTTGGCAACATCAATACCAAGCCAAGCTTTCTGCAGCAATTTTCCTCGCTTTTCTTTTTCTTTTTTTTTTTTTGACATGGGAAAACACAAATTGGTTATTTTGGTACAGTTAGTTATTGCAACAAAGCCAAGATTGATAATTTTCTTAAAGTGATAAGCCTTGTTCAGTTTAGATGCTGAGGCATCCTAAACCAGGATCTCACTTCCTTGTTTTTAGGAATTGAATGGATAGTACCCAAAGTTTTGAGCGTAACAAGAAAAAAAGGGCTGTAAAAAAAAAAGCACCGCTACCCTTGACCTTTTTTCCGCAGGCAACATAAAAGCCATTTGCCATCCTTCCTTTGAAAAAAAAAAAATCATTGCTTCGAGTGCCAGAAGAGGCAGACCTGATTGTATCTGTGAATAAACAGACCTTTGGCACTGCGATATTAAGATTAAAGGTAAACACTGCAACTGTTTCACAGAGTCCCTCGCACAACATAGGAGGTGATTCACTCGTTCTCAGTTCAAGGTTCAAGTTGGACCTCTGAAATGGTTTTTTTTTCTTTTTTTTATCAAATATTTGTACTGACAAACAGGGGCCGCCTCGCAAAGTCAAGCGAGGACGGTCTTGACAATGTGGGAACACAATGACGAAAAGCCTTTGTCACTCAAGCAAACACCTGGCTGTGATGGGTCTCTAAGCAACTACTGTTAGTGCATGAAAGAAAGGGAAGGGAAACAGCACCTGCCTAATGACGCGCTGGTCGAAACCTGTCTCATATCTCCTGCAGGAGGGAGCAGAGGGGCTGCTCGAGTGGGGAAGCATGTGATTTAAGTCAAGAGGAGCTTTCTTCATCTGGATCCTCTGTGTCTTTTCATGTTGAGCCTCCAGAGCCGTGACGTTGTTGTGTGAGGGTGGCGTTACGGCGGAGAGAAAAACGGAACTGATAAAACAGGAACAGTGATGGACATGAAAGAGGCTGTGTGCAACAACAAGACCACACAGCTGAGAATCTTTGGTGAAATTGGGGCTGGTCTTTGTTCCGAGCAAAAATAACGCTGATAAAAAAAAAAAAGAAGAAAAAAAAATGAGTCAGAAGGAGCTAAGGAGGTAATTAAGTCTTTTTTTAAATTTTCTTTGAAGCCATTCCAGATTCCTCCTTGTTTTCGTGTTTAATCTTGTTTGCAATACTTTATGAAATCCTTACCCTGTTGATGAAAACTGCAGTCACACCTTTTAAGTGAGGTGCTTGTTTTGCACTGAAGTCCTGCAATATCTTGCCAAAGTATTCTCACCACATACTTTTTACACGTTTACTCACATTGCAGTCTCATATGCAGTGGGGATTTGCTTGATAGAGCAGCACAAACTGACGCATTTTACAAAATAAAAGTGTGGAAAATGAGTCGTGCGTCTGTATTCAGTGCTGTAAATTGACGCTTTGTCAAACATTTCTGTCATTTTCTAACTTAGAAGTAGAACACAGATCCAAGACAAACATCCCTTGCAGCTTCTAACAAGTTTCCTCCTAAAACGGCCTTATATTGAGTGAAGTTCACCCAACTTCCTCTTCTCTGATAGATTAAAACATATCCACTGCATGATGCCAACACTACCGTGGTTCACCAAGGAAATAATACATTCAGGGTGATGTGCAGAGTAAATGTTTAGCTGCCGGCCAAAAAGAAAAATTGCATTTTGCTCTTATCTGACTGGCCCCTGCTGAGGGAAAGTTTTCTCAAGTCATGATACTGCTACTCATACCAATCATACTTTGTTTTTTGATTTTTTTTACTTTTAACATTTCTATGGTAACAAAAAAAAAAAAAAGTTTGAAGATTTTTGAGGATTAGGACAGCTCAGTTCTCAAAGGTCACCATCTATACGCTATCACATGTTTGCGGGTTCATTAGTAATACAACAATCACTCTAATCTAAGTAAAGTCTGACAGAAGTTGACTGCATATGTTCTGAACCTATCTATCTGCTGGCTGTCATATGTGTTGGCTCAGTCTCTGATGTCACTGAATGAGCAGTGCGGGCTTCCAGTGCGCACCTTCGGGCGCGCAGCGGTGGCACAGCCTGTGAATTGTCCTCCTCCTGCACACTCTGCATAGAAACCTGCCCTTTCAGCTCATATTTTTCTGCATCCGATTTTCTGGTCGAGAGTCCTCATAGCTCCTCCTAATCAACCTTGGTTTCTTTGAAAGGAGCTTTTTTGAGAGGAAGGAAAGGACTAAAAAGAGGTAAGGTGGTTTTGCTCCTGTGTGAAGATGTCCTTGAGCTTTTGCGCGTAGTTTTCCCTCACAACAAACTGAGACTTGTTTTCAATTGAAAATGCTACCTTCTTCCGCCCTACTTAGGCGATTCACTTGTTTCGGGTGGTGAGTTTGCGCCCAGTAGCAGCAGCAGCAGAAGAAGAAGAAGAAAAAGAAAAAGGAGAGCCAGTGTTCAGCACCATGGAGAGCGGCGTGGTGCACATTTTCAAAGAGGACCGCTGTCCCTTGGGCCAGCCGGGCCAGTGCGTCCCGAACTTCACCTGGCAGCCCGGCTTGTCGGACATCTTCAACTACACCCCCAACGGCACCTGGGACGCGGAACCTGAGCCGATGTCACCCATCATCCCCATCATAGTCGCCGTTTACTCTGTGGTGTTTGTGGTGGGCTTGGTGGGCAACTGTTTGGTGATGTATGTCATCATTAGGTGAGTTCGGATGCTTGGTATGTGCGCCTGTGCGTATGCGTGTTTGTGTGCGGTTTTTGTAACATGTCTGTAAGTGTCAGGCGCCCCACGTAGCCAAAATGCGCGCACAAGAGCGGCGCGTTATTGTGAGACTGCTGAGTATCTTTTCAGCGGCAGTCATGAATGCCTTCTGTTTAAGTTGAACTCCAACCAGTACATCACGTAGCAAAAATATTTACTTTTTTTTTTAATATTTACATATATAGTGTATTTTTCTCTGTTTGTCTCAGTGAAGTCTCCTTTGTGGGATTGTGGATTTCGACCCTACGGAAACAGTAGCATGTGTTTTCCTTTTTATTCCGTTAATCTTTGAACTACCGTCCTAGCCGTAAGGTTTTGTAGAAGCTGCACAGCTTATTTTTCATTATTAAATGTCTTCCGTTCAATTACGCGTGAGGTCCTGCGAGAAGCCCAATGCAAAGCTTGGAATACTGATTCAGATGTCAGCAAAAGAGGGATGAAAGGACCGATCTTTATTATCATTTTATTAGGTGTCCACAAGTTTTACTTTGCGCCAGAATTTCTGCAGGACAGCTGAACAATTTAGTCTACAACGATGATTCCATCCCATTATTACAGTGATTGTTTTTTTGTTTTTTTTACGTTAAAGGAAATCCGGGGTGCATAACTAACACTTATGTCTTATTTACCACAATATTTTCCCAAAAATCAGAATGTTGCATCAAACAATGCACCAAATGCAGCCTTTACCTGAGAAATGAATTATGTTTAATAGGAATGTGTACAAACGAGTTTCATAGAAACGTACAAAGGCAAGAATAGAGTGAAAAAGTTATACAGTGTTGAATTTCCTGCTGAAACTTTCCTAAATAATTAAGTAAATCAATCAATTTTTTTCCCTGTGTAATTTTTGTGAGTTTATTCAGTCATCAAGACTGAATAAACATTTTGCACAACTATTCCACCATGAAAAAAAGAACAACTCAAATGAACCATTTGAAGGCCTAAAATAATGCAGCATCCACCATCATGACAGGGAAAACACAAAATAGTATATATTAAAAAAAACTATTCTCAGTATCAACTCTAAACTTTTTGCAGTGTACAGTGTAAGTCAGCTACACCATAACTGCGCCTGTACCCTGTGTTTGCATCCTCACCCCTTGCAGATACACCAAAATGAAAACAGCCACCAACATCTACATCTTCAACCTGGCGGTTGCCGACGCCCTGGTTACCACCACCATGCCCTTCCAGAGCACCGACTACCTCCTCAGTTCCTGGCCATTTGGCGAGGTGGCATGCAAAGTCTTCATCTCCATCGACTACTACAACATGTTCACCAGTATCTTCACCCTGACGATGATGAGCGTGGACCGCTACATTGCTGTGTGTCACCCAGTCAAGGCTCTGGATTTCCGCACGCCAGTGAAGGCGAAGATCATCAATGTGATCATCTGGGTTCTGTCCTCGGCTGCTGGGATTCCTGCCATGGTCCTCGGCAGCACCAACACCAACAACGGTACATCGGCCTCAGCTCTGTTCCCTAAAGTCTTCCTTCGTATTCCAAAAGCCAATCTAATATGTTACTTCACTCAAGAATATTTGACCCTAATCTGGCTGACTGCTTCAATTTCTTCAAAAAGATGTTCTTTGATTTTATAAAAGTCTACAAAGGCTTCCAGGCTTGACAGGAAAATTGTGACATTTATTTTACAGGAAGCTATTAGATCACTGACTCATAATTTTCATCTGACCTCAAAACGTCACAGTGCTAAGTGATAAATGGTCTTACATCTGCACTTTAAGAGTCTTTCAAAAGAACATACACACTTTGTACCTGTTCGCATCCTGCCATAAAGACTCGGGTGCTTTTTAAGAGATGCCCACCACACTTTTTCATGTTTCATTTGTTAAAGTAAATCACAAAAATTAGGCATAAATATCATTCCACTTCACAATATGTTCTACCTTAAATAATAATAAGATACACAAAGGTCTGTGGTTGTATCATGACAAAATGTGAAAGGTTCAAAACATTTGCAAGGCATGGTATACCAATGAGGTACCATGTACTTTCGGTCTGTGGTTCCAGACAAGACATTTGCAGGATGTAGGCTGAGCTATGCATTCATGTAGGGAATCTACAATCAAAAGATAAGAAGTTCAAAATTATGAAACTTTCAGAACATAGTTGTAATTGTTGACCACTGATTTTTTGTTGTTGTAGAAGACCAAGATTTGGAATCTCTTAATGCAGAATACTCTTCCTCATTTTGTGCATTTGTAACCAACCCCTTACATGTTCTCTTCTAATTCTTCTGTAACGTCTCCATATCTAACAGGAACCACAGAATGCGCGTTACAGTTCCCTGATCCCTACACCTACTGGGACACCCTGATGAAGATATGCGTTTTCATCTTCGCCTTTGTGGCGCCCCTCATCATCATCACCGTCTGCTACACCCTGATGGTGCTGCGGCTGAAGAGCGTGCGCCTCCTGTCCGGCTCACGCGAGAAAGACCGCAACCTTCGACGGATCACCCGTCTGGTTCTGGTGGTGGTCGCGGTGTTTGTGGTGTGCTGGACCCCCATCCACATCTTCATCCTGGTTAAAGCGTTGTCAGCCAACGTGCCCGAGACCACCGCTGTCATGGCTGCCTACTTCTTCTGCGTGGCGCTGGGCTACACCAACAGCAGCCTCAACCCCATCCTTTATGCGTTCCTGGACGAGAACTTTAAGAGGTGCTTCAGAGACTTCTGCTGCCCCGGGGGACGGGGTCACGGTGACTGTCACGGGGTGAGCAGAGTGAGGAGCACGCTTCGGGACCACACCTGTGCCACCGAAGGGAGGGGTGACGGGAGACAAGCCAGGCCCGTATGACTAGCCATGAACATGTCCTCCAGGCCGTACCAGAGCTGGGAGGACTCCATTGATCTGTGTTTGACTCAAATCACTACCACGATCTGAGAAGTAGTATCAGTATTGGTTAATAAATCCCATGAAAAGACCAAAACCAAGAATGATTTGACCCCACTTCGTCTCTAAAATATTGCAGTTCTTTCTTAAGTTGGTTTTAGGAAAGAGACTGAATGACAGCAACGTCTCTGCATTTTTATTTATTTTTTTATTTTACTTTTTTTCCCCAACAGATTAGGTATACATTCAATTTATATCAAAATGTGATATTTTGATCCTCCCATGAAGGCAGAATTTGAGCTTGTGGAAGCAACCTCAACCTG
This sequence comes from Poecilia reticulata, assembly GCF_904066995.2. Lineage (NCBI taxonomy): Eukaryota > Metazoa > Chordata > Actinopteri > Cyprinodontiformes > Poeciliidae > Poecilia > Poecilia reticulata. The sequence goes on from NC_088846.1 coordinate 20,407,485, forward strand.
CAAATCCAACATGTCTGAAAATCACAGTCTATTAATTTGCATTGAAAAAAATCCAATCCAATTAGCAACAAGGGACAGTAGTATTTTAACTCTGGTAGTGAAATTATTACTGCGTTACAAAAAATCATCAAAACTTCTCTTGCATTGTGTATGTCTGAGTTTAAACAGCTCATTGAACTTAGCCTGGTCCCTGAGCACAATCCACCTGGTTTTCTGTTTGCAAGTTAACGGTAACGGCAGCTTCTGTGTGGCATTACGCTTTCAGAGTGGCAAAATCGGGAATATTAGGGAAGATATTGGGACAGTCACAAGGTTAAAAGAAACCCAAAAAGATTATTGCCAATGGTAACAAATTTAAACTGCAATTTAAATGTTATGGAAAGACTCCATAATGAGGTTATGTAATCAGCCTTCCTTTTACATGAATCAACTAATAATTATTTGTCCGTTGGAGACTCTTACAATATGCCTAATAAGCATCAAATTTTTAATCCCAAGATGGTCAAGCAATTAATAAGTATGAAAGAAACAAGCCAGTAACTACATATTTTACACCCTTCATCCCAATATGCATGCCCTGTACAAAACAGGGGCACTTGGAAAATCGTTACTCACTTCCCAGACATGCAGAACTCAGTTTTTCACTTCGTATTTAGATGAACATAAGTGTTGCTATTTTTGCTAACGAATGTGGGAAAAAAAGAAAAAAGAAACCGACAGATGTTTAATATTCACGAGGAGGAACGTGAAGAATAATTGTAATGTTTACTGGTTCATTTTAAAAACACAAGCATCCCAAGAAACTGTGATGTGTATTCACTGGTTGCCCAGTGGGCGTGAATGTATGGAGCGCCACGCGAGAGTCCAATGATGGGGCTTTTGTGTGCACGATAAACACCCACACACATATAATAAAAGCGTTTTTGGATGGCAGTCCATTGTAGTGGCCACTTTAAGTGAAGGCCTAATACACGTTCCATCTTTTAAAGCAAAATAACTGCGGCTCTTAAAAAAAAGATATTTTGCTTCAGTAAGGTTTTGGTCTTTCTATGTGATTTTTTTTAGGTTTAGCAAACACAGTACCGTTTTTAAAATTAAACTTAGTGAGTCGGTGCAGTACAAAGATGCCTTTGGGATAACACAATTAGAATGTGTTTATTTACTAATTGATGTTTTCCCTGTTTATGGAAGCTGGAGGTAGAACTGAGTGTGAAGGTGATTCGAACCTGTGCAGTATTTCTCACATGCTGTTGGAAGATCTCCACTATTTGCTGTGGCAACATGCACATTTTTTTGTTCATCTGACCTGCATGTTCCCTGAGTGGTTGTCACAGTCCAGTAAATAATTCAGTTTTCATGTGCAAAAAAAGGCATTAATGGTAAGCATTTTTTTTCAGCTTGTTATCAATAGTCCTTAATTGGTGTTTTTATGATTTGAAGTGCAACATATTTGCAAACTCCTTTTTGGCGATAAACCTTTGTGAAATATTCAGTATCTGCTCAGGGATCATTCTCTGTGAATCACAAATGAAGTGAGATGTTTTCACCTTGACCAGACAGTTAACTCCAAAGAGGGTTGGTTGTGAAAAATATCTGTTTTTTTTTTGTTTTTTTTATCTTTAGAGATGACGTTTGCATCATAATGAACTGTTTCTGCTCTGAGACTGTAGCCCACTGTAGAACATTTTCACTCGCGATTCAGTTTTAGTCAAAGTGAAGATGACATTTCATCTCCTTAACGGTGAGAGGGCTTCAAGGCTAAAACCAATATGAAAACAGCATATATGTAAAATAAAATACACCCGCACGTGTTTAATGAGCATAAAGTTATCTTGCGGGGTGTACATTTTCTGCTTAGCACTTCATCTTTACAGCTTGATATTTTGTGCACCTGTGAATGTGTGATAAATCCTATTATGTGATACTGGAGGGATAATTTAAATATCAATATGCAGACTTTGTTTTAACCACACACATGGGCAGTGTTCTAGAAGGAAACCTTAATAACCACCAACCTCTGAATTTACACAAGCACAGTACGTTTTGGATCGTGTTCATAAAATATATCTAATGTCACAAAGTTTGGCTTATATTAGCTGAAATATGTATTCTGCTATTTTTCTTGCAAAAGATTCCTTCCTGAGACTTTACTGCCTTGCTTTTTTCTTGAATACAGTGGTCAGTCTGACTGAATTGAACTGTGTATGTTCTAAAAATTTGCTTCAAAGTTATATTACTGAAGTAGTGCTATTAAGAAGTTGTTTTTGTGCCTTCATTCTTCTAATAATTTTATTTTTACTCATATTTATGATAGCATCTTGTCAGACTATCAGTCTTACAGTTGATATCCCAACTATGTTAGTCAGTGTTGTCTCTCATATTATGTTTCCTTTAGATTTTAAAACTTTATTCATGAACAAAAAACCTTTTTAATTTGAGCTCAGCTCTGGGAGTCAAGCATGCACAAAGTGCCCCTCGTGTCGCATCTGATATTTCAGTGTATATTAGCTTTGGGTGTCAAATGACGCTTTGTAAATGCAGTATTAAGTCAGAATAAATAAGTAAAAAAGTTGGAAATTAGTTTGGTTTTTTTCCCTTTCTTTTTGGCAGTGTGGCTGTAAAAAAAATGCAGTTGTTATTCACATCCATGTGGGTTCCAAGAAGACACAAATCACCCATGAAATTATTTCTCACCTTACCATGACTCTTTTTTTTTTTTGCATTACTCAATTCAGCTCACATACAATGGCAGCGTTTCCATGGTGAGAATGCTGACTGAAAGACGGTGGCGGTCCAAGGCTTTTTCCATTAATTGTAAGGGACTTTGTGCTGTGGCCTTGCAGAGGAATTTGAAAGGAGAAAAAAAATTTGTCCCAATCTGAGAAAATCAAGGTTACGCTAAATCAATGGCGAGAGAAGTTATTCTGAAGGTGTGTCAGCTGTGCAACACATATAAAGGTCCAGAGAAATGAGTTTAATACTGTTTTTTTTTGTTGTTGTTTTCACAATTGAGTCATTATTGCCAAAAAGCCACCCACATTTTTTTCAGTTTCTTTTAAGCCACTTAAATTTTAATCCACCTTTGATATCAATCACAACAGCAAGATCTGAGTGAGTCGCAGCAAGTCATCACAATTAAAGGGCAAGAAGAAATTATCATTTAAATCAGTTCAAGCATGCTATAATTCAAATAAACAATTTCCAATTGGAATTACTTTTAATGGTTGCAAGATTTTAAAGTGATCAAAGGCGTCATGTCTTTGTTCTGTTTTCTTTCAGTTCTGTCTATATGACACAGATTTATGTAGATAGTTGTGAATGAAGAGCAAAGCACAAGTGTGTGGTATGTAGATTTTGCTGGAAGACCCAAATGCAGGGAGGAGTAGGCAGTCTGAATTGATGCGAAAGAAATTATAATTCATCTTTAAATTGAAAAAAAATAAATAAATCACAGTAAGAGGGAAGCTACATGAAAAATCAATAAGTGGAACCATGTAACCTGACATGGGTGAAAAGAGGTCAGGCAACAGGAGAATCCTTTAAGGAGTGACCGGTGCCAAACAGAGGCCTATAAGTAAATATTCCTTGAAGTCGCAAAGAGGAAGCTCTCTTGCTCATTATAGAAAATTCTAAAATCTAACTGGACAACTACTGGGAAGGAGAGAGTCCAGCACCTCTCCAGGAGTTTGGTTCCAGAGCCCAAGACATACATAGAGGTGAGACCAACTTATGCATTTCTTGCTGGTACCACTTAACCTCCCACCACAGGTCAAGCGCCTCACCTGAAAGACTAGTGAGTGTGACACTGCACATTCCTAAAGCCAGATTATGTCAGCAGGAAGTAGTTCGTCAAGGGTTCGGCTCTCACCTGCTGTTGTCTATTTTACTTAAGAGAAAATACCCTGAAGGCAAATAAAAATTCACATTGTGTAAAATTGTTAAGTCTTGTTCTGACTCTCAAATAGTTTGTTCTCTCACTGTTAGGACCAAACAATCAAGGTGTTCAAGCTGTTAACTGCAGGTTGTTGTTCTAAGCCACCTGTTTGGATGATTAAAAACCTCCACGTCTCCCTTATCACAAATGCTATTGATATGCTTTAGGGCAACTGATGTTCTGGGTGAGAACATTCTCCTTGCATTACATTGATAAAGTGTCATTTCATATACCTGATATGAAAAAGTCATATGTATCCCCTGTTGCATACTGTCATCACCTTGCTTCTTGTGTTTCCATCTGTGAGGGTAAGTTTGAAGCTTTTAAACTGACAGTTGGCTTGCATCTCATTTCCTTTTCCATCAAGGTTGTGATACAAAAACATGAGTGGCGCAGCTAAATGAGCCAGGACTCCAGGCTTGTCAAAAACTTTTTTCACGATTGACAGTTTGTTTCATTGATTGGGTCATTCCTTGAGGGTTTTGTTCACAAAAGATAATTATTATTATTATTTTTTAAATAGCTAGCCGACTAAGTGGCTGTATTCAAAAGGGAGCAGGTCATAACACAATGTAGATCTGAAACAACTGAAAAAGCGCTAAAACTCTTAATGCTTTTTAAATATCATTTGTCAAATATTTTCTCAAGAGAAAAAAGAAATTCACTCTGAAAAGAACACTTTTGAAACCTTTGAGATCTTTGGGATTACTGCAGCTGAGTGGTAGACACCATCACTCGGAAGCAAAGCTTGGGGGCTAAGAGCTGCACCCCTGCAGAGTTTTTCTTTCACTTCAACAATTTCTCAAATCCATGTTTCCTGGAGCAGCTTACAGCCCTATTGGTGCAATGATTAGACAGATTCAGAAACTGAGAAATTTAAATCAATCTGTCCTTGGGTGAATTGATGAAACTGTCAGCTCCAATCACAAAAGATTACAGCATTTACACATTTTTTTCCTCCTCTCGGTGTACGTCTGTCAAGGTGCATGTGAATTAGCTCTTACATATACCGGGGTTGTGTAATAGATTCTTGTTTGTGTTAGGAATCCGACAAGCCTCACTTTTCAAAGAGAAAACTGTTCCACATGAGGTGCAAGCTAAAGAGGTCACTGATTAAAACATAAATTGTGAATGTGTTTCTTAGAAGGATGTTTTGTGCTCCAAAAGAGCAGGAAATGAGATTTATGGGTGATTGACGTTATTTTTTTTGTTTATAAATGCCTCATAAATGTCTTTTTAAATCTAGTGTTCAGTTTGCATGCTATGAACTTGATCTTACAATATTAACATTTGCTTTTGTCATGTCAGTCAAAGGCAAATATGTTTCTGAATGCTGAACAGTCATTCCCTATAAAACCAATAGTCTTCATTTCATTTATAACTTACAAAAATGTTGAACTAGTGCTGTATTTTGTCCATTGTGCAATGACTGGGAAAGCTCATGGACTTGGTTGCAAGTGTGTGAAGGCAATATTGGATTTTGTGTCATATTTGAATTGTTTTGGCACTGTTAAAGCCTTTTGCAAGCAAAATGTGTCTCCACCAGTGCTGCTGTTTAGGCATGTGTGTTAGTCTTGAAAATGTGGAGATTGAGTTGACCTCCGCATGAAAGCAATAAAAAAATAAAAAAATAAAAAACTGCATCAGAATTGTTGTTTTGTCACTGTCACAAAAAGTAATTTGACTATTTTGTTCATAAACACGTTTATTTTGATAACGTCGTCATTCATAACGTTTGGTTTTTGATAAATACGTTATCCATTTTTACAAGCTTTTTGCAAATTATTAACCATGTTTTGCAGCTTGTACTAATTGTTTTGAAAAACGCACTAGCAATTGTGCAAATGTCTAAAAGTGATGCGAGGAATGTATAAAAACGACTGAGGAAAAACTGCAACAGTTAATATTTATACAAATATTTACAAATAGCTAATTACATTGGTATTAAAGAATGTTAATGATAGATGGATAGAGCAATCCATTTTATGCCTGCCCTCTCTGCAGAGGAGAACTAACAAAGACTGATGATGATGGATGATGTCTGTTGGGACAAAAGGGGATCTCTGAAATCTGTAGTACCTCAGCTCACCGCTGGATGGCAACATGTAGTCCAGTCTCTCATTGGTCACAATCACCGCACTAACCAATCACGACGTTTTTGCGTGCGGACCGTTATTTCCGGTCGGCTCTAATGCAGGAATCTTTTCCCGTTTGATACTTATTATTATTTTAAAGGAAACTAAAAACCTCGAGGTAATTAAAGACTTTAAAAAAATGAACAGAATATTCGGACGCGGGAAGCCCAAAGCGCCTCCTCCGAACCTGTCGGAGTGCATCAGCACTGTGAGTATTGTCAGCATCAGAGGTATTGTTGTTGTTTATGACTGCTTTATGTGACCAACGACGGTGTTGCTTAGCTAACACGGCTACAGAAATGCTGTCAATGCTGGGCTAATTACCTCACAGGTTATTGTTAATTATTCCCGCTGACATATAACACAAACAAAACATCTGCTCTTTTACACCCGAACTTGCTGTGTCAGATATGGACGAATGAATGTTTGTTAGTCTCAATTATTTGAAAAGCCTGTACCTCACTGTTACCTCTAATGCTCACACACTCACAAATGCAGGTCATTTTAAACACAGGATGCTGGAAATCATTAACTTCAATTGATCCCGTCCTCGTTTAGGTGGATGCCAGGTCAGAGTCCATTGAAAAGAAAATAGGCAGGCTCGATGCCGAGCTGCTGAAGTACAAAGATCAGCTGAAAAAGATGAGAGATGGGCCCTCAAAGGTATGGAAAGGATGTGCTGAAATTGTTCTTCTGAATGAAGGAAAACAAGTCGATTGTTGATGTTTGTGTTTAATCCTGAATGCAGAATATGGTGAAGCAGAAGGCCATGAGAGTCCTAAAGCAGAAGAGAATGTGAGTATACTCAGACTGACACATTGGATCTACATCTCTGATGCAAATGAATATTTACAACAACTTCGTTGACTATATTTAAGGTTCTCAAAATGAAGCACCTGGGAATCAGGTACTCGCAAATTATAAACTTTTATAATTTGTGAGGTGAAAACAAATGACAGATTAAAGTGAGTTAGGAACAAGAGCTAGCCGCTGTTTAAAGGTGGGTTTTGACAACAGGAGGCATTCTTTTTCCATTTAACCATTTCCAGGTTAAACTATCTGGTTAAAACCAAGTTACTAAGCCAGTTTACTTCAGAAAAAGGTCCTGGTAGGTAGGTAGGTAGGTAGTAGTACTCACAAACTCTTGGATGGAGTTTTGTGGCAGCAGACAGCATTTAGTATTGGCCAGCTTTTCATCATTTTAACCTTCAGCTTAAACTTGTCTACAATGTGTGCTTTTTGTAATCTTGAGTAATGTTCAATTTTAAGTCAGAATGCTTAACCAGTAATCCCACCAACACACCAAATAAACTGTTTACACGCCTGCTGCTCTTTGCACAGATCTCCATATTCTTATTACATATTTGCACCAAAAAGACAAACACAATTTCTACACCTGCATCTACAGGGTCTACATTTACTTTTTATTCAAGTGCTAGTACACTGCAATTTCCCCCATCGGAGGGCAATTAAAGGATTGTTTTATTTTATTATATTCCAAACAAATATTTTTTTAAAATTCCAAATAGGCATATAATATTATTATAATATTTTTCCTTAGGGCATGTTGCTCAGGCTTTAAAAATGTAACTAATTTCACCTTTATTTATGCAGGTTAGCCTCACTGAGATTCACAACCTCAGTTTGAAGAGGCACTTTTGAATAAATCTACACGTCAACTTATATAACACCAATGAGAAGACGAGTAGCAAAAGCAACAACAGACGTCCATTGAACCTCATCTTTAAATTGCTGTTTAAAATGTTACATTTTCAAAGTGTTGCTGTAGGGAGTTTCAGTATTTGAGAAGCCGCTTTTGCTCATCTCTGAATGTGACAGATGAAATGGATGAAAAGTCCTTAAGAGAACAAATTGCGACTGTTTGCGGGATGTAAAACTTGACAAGAAGGATGGTGACGGTACAAGTTTATTTACGTAAATGTCAAAACATAGTCAGGGGATGGATGAGATGTCTGAAACTTTTGTACTGTTTTTTTTCTCTCAGGTATGAAGGTCAAAGGGAGCAGCTGGCCCAGCAGTCATTCAATATGGAGCAAGCTAACTACACAATCCAGACTTTGAAGGACACGAAAACTACAGTAAGAGACTAAAATCTTGAATAAAAGAACTAACTATCAGGATTAGGGAAGTCCGGATCTGATATTACATGAAAGGTAAAATAAAAATAAAAAAAAGGCCTTGATTACTACTATATTAAATGTTTTAATGTAGTAGTAATTAAAACATTTAATTACTACTACATTCTGACTCACTTAACTGTTACCAATGACATAAAAGTTCCTATCTCTGGTTTAATTGACCAACAGATAGTCGAACAAATCTTTAAAAAAAAAAAGAAAAAAAGAAAATGTTGTCCTGCGCCATAAACTTTGTGCTCTTGTTTTGGACGTTGTAAAATGTAACAACTGGTGTTTCAGCTGCTTTCTGCTCAGTGTAATTGCTACTTTGGTTAACATCCATGCTGCAGGATCTAAACATATGGGTTCAATTTTCTTTTGATTTTACAAATTTAGTTTTTCTTCTTTTTTTTAGCAGCAGTCCTTTGGAAATTGCTCACCAAATTGCTTTAAATCCCCGTTGTATTTAAAACAGTTCAGGCTAGATTAAGAATTAAAGAAATATTTGGAGGTGAGTTCAGTGAATGATAAAATATCAAAGAAATGGCTCATGTTGAAAACATATAAAGACATCAGGAATGAAAGTGTCTTGACGGAGAGCCACCTTTGTGACTTTGAAACACCAGAGCAGAACCTGCAGCTAAATCTCCAGGCATCTAATCCTGTTTTGTTCTGCAGTCCAACGATCACAGGACACAGATTTGTCTTGACCCGTCTTCTTCTCGACACGTCCGATTATAGTGGCAGCGACTAAATATACATTCTTCTGCCTGTTTTCTCTCCCCAGGTGGAGGCGATGAAGATCGGTGCAAAGGAAATGAAAAAAGCTTACAGGGACGTCAAGCTCGATCAGATCGATGTATGTTTGGGACACACCCCTTTTCTCCTGTCCTTTGATTGACTCTGTTACACAGAAGGCTGCCAACTAGCAGAAGGAGCATTTTTATCTTTAATACACCAGCAAATATTTTGGGGATTTTTAGGAAGCAGTAATAAGAAAACTGAGAGCTAATTGGAAGTCGCTTCTGTTTCTCATGTAACTTTAACTTATTGTTTGTTTCATGTGAAATGTGTTTCTTCGGACTCGCAGGATTTACAAGACCAGCTGGAAGACATGATGGAGGAAGCCAGTGAGGTGCAGGAGTCCCTGAGCCGCAGCTACTGCACCCCAGACATCGACGAGGAGGATCTCGAAGCAGGTTGGGCGTAAAACTTTAAAGGTTTTCTTCATATTTTGGGCAAATGGGTATTTCACAATGACTGATCACAGTTAATGAGAGGGAAAGCATCAACAGCAGATTTCTAATTACGTCGCAACAAGCGATGAGAGAAAATAATATTCTGCAAATCAGTCTTGTCTGCTGGCCTCACTGACAGCAAAAGAAATGAGACCCGCTAAGCAGGACGGGCTGTGTTGAAAATGAACCGATGAAATGAATTGTAAATTGGACTGGAAATGATAATTACAGCTTTCCTGGCTTTCCAAAAATAAGCGTGGATTTGAAACTGTTTCAGAGCTGGACGCCCTGGGGGATGAGCTGCTGCTGGATGACGACACCTCCTATTTGGACGAAGCGTCGGCCGCTCCGTCTATCCCAGAAGGAATTCCCAGCGACAGCAAGACAAACAAGGTAGCGGTCCAGACATCACCGCTACCGGCGGATCCAATGCGACATTTCAGCCTCGCAGTACAGTATCCTCTCCACTGCTATGTAGAAGTATTTTTTGAACCTTTCTGCTTTTTTTTTATTTTTTTATCAAATTTCAATGTTACTTTAATGGATTTTATGTGTGAAACTAACACAAAGTATGTGTTAAAGTGGGAGGAAAAGGATGTATGTTTTTTATTTTTTAGTTGTTTTTTTTCTAGTAGAAATATGAGTAAGTTTTCCCACAAATCCACACGGCGGTCTGCTTACATTATTTTGTTCAGAAATTACATTTGAGAAAAAAAGGATCTCAAGGATATAAATGTAATAAGTTGAGGTGTGTACTCTTTTTTTTTTTAAATATCTCAGTTTAGTAAGATGTGTCTTTTAGGCAGTTTTCTGTAAAATAAATGAATTATACTCTTAGAGAAAACTCTCTTTGTTTCTCTTTCAGGACGGGGTTTTGGTGGATGAGTTTGGCCTTCCGCAGATTCCTGCCTCGTAAACAAAGATGACGTGAAGACGACTGCACTTCAACTGAAAACACTTTTCTATGTAGAGTAACATTTATACATGCAAACCCGTTGGATCTGAACACACTACTACTTTGAAGCTGCCCTGGTGTTGGATTGTGTACGGTTACTACTACCGTGTTGGCATGTGGCCTTTAAAAAAAGCGTTTGCCATCGTTTTCGACCTGTTGTCCTCAAAAACGTTTTTGGTTTTGTTCATGACTTTTGTTATTAACTTATTTGCCTATTTATTAGCTTTGTGTCTCGGTCAAGTCCTTACGGTTTTGTTTGAGTTCTCCAAGGTGGAGCTGATTCCCTCGCTCTACTTGTTTAAAATATCTGCAGGGGTACTTGAAACGTGCAAAATAAATGATGTCTTTTATCTTAGCATTTTGTTTGTAATTTATTGATAATAATTGTTTTTTTTTTCTCTGTAGGGGTACCTTTCAACTTATTTACCAAGTAATACAATATAGAAATACAATGAAAAATGAAAAACAAGTGTTGAAACCAACGTTTAGATAGCATTCATAAATATGCTTTTGCACTGATTTGATCAGCATATGATTACTGATCATGTCCTGCAAAACCTGTCTTCTTCTTTTAAATAATTTTGCGACGTATAGCTATACCGCATGAATGTATTCTGTTTGTGCAAGCTATTGCAAAACCTTTGGAAAGAATATTTGGACTTCTCAAGGGAAAAAAAAAGATACACTTTTGTAGAAGCACTGTTATATCCTGGAACATTTTATTCTAGTATTGGAGATTGCAAAATCAATGAAAAGCTAATGACAAAGCAAACTTTTGGAGGAAAACATGTAAGCATTTATTGTGTTTTGTAAGGGTTTCTTCTTTTGCAGAAGATAGAATGTTTTAATTTGATTCATATTTTGCAGAGATCCAGAGTTACTTTTACATAATCTGCTAAAAATAAATAGCTCAAACTAAATAAATATGTAATATGCTTTTTGCAAGGCTCAGTATTTTAGTTCATTGCAAGGTTGAAAAACAAAAGGTTTAGAGCAGTCTGCTTAAAAACACCACAGGGAAAAAGAACAAAGGGTAGTAAAACAACAACTTTATGACTGCTCAGTTTTTACAATTTATCAATATCTGAATTTGACATATAACAGTTTTTTGTAGTAGTCAGTATTTAATGGCGAAGTTGTTCCAGCCAAATTTTGATTTAATTCCCTGAAAAGTGCGACTCTGGTGGGACTCGAACCCACAACCTTTGAATCTCTTCTCTAGAGTTTTGCTAGAAGTCCAATGCGCTATCCATTGCGCCACAGAGCCAGTCAGAGAAAGTGTGTCAGATCTCCCACGTGATCGCACATGTCATATTTTTGGCACTATATTTATAGGTATATTTGACAATAATAAAACCTTCTGATTATTATTTTTGGAGAGTTAGCTATCCAATGCATGTACTTTTATCCAGAAATATTTTTATAAAGATATATAATTAAATAAATAAGTGCTTCCGGTGTTAACCGGAAATGTTCGCCGTTAGCTATAGTTAGCTGCATTAGCGTTGTATGTGAGGACGGAAGCTGGAACGCAACAATGTCAGCGCAAACAATTACTGTGACTGTCGCATACGGTAAAACTCTTCTACATTATAACGTTAAGTTTGTCATTGAATGATTGTTTGTTTTTTTAAGTGTAGTTAGGTGCCAGGTGATGCTAAACTGATGTATCTCATTACAGTTCATATTTGAATGGGGTTATCACATTTCAAACATTTGACATCGTAAAGAAAACAGATCCAGTAAATTGGTTCGTTTCAACTAAATTGATTACAGCCAGGGCTTGATTGAATTCAGTGTTTCGTATTTATTTTGTTCTAAACTGCATTATTATTTTTACAGTTATGTATGTTTTAAATAACTCCCCTATTAATCTGACATGTATTGAATACATTTTGTCACGTGATGATGTACAAAACAATCTTAATCGAGCATTATAGACGTCATTTATTTATTTTGTCGTTGATGTTTATGCTAACAGTATTACTTAAAAAGTAACACCATGCAATTTCGAAGGATTTGAGTTCTGCAAAATATGCTTTTTACCTCATGTTTGCTATAATTTATCCATCTTTCTCAGGGTAGCATTTAAAACAATCACACAATGAAGGAATGCAGTTTTTAAATACTAGTGTAGCTTACCCTCATTGCTAAGAAAAATCTAAAATAAAAACAACACGTAATTTGTAATTACTTCAAGTCTCTCATAAATAAAAAAATAATAAAAAACAAAACAAAGTAATTTATTGTTATTGACAACAATAATTTCCCATTCAAAATCTCAATTTACTGATGAAACAATGATCACACTTTTAGGTAGTGGTGCTAATATTTTCTTAAATTCAGTTTTATTTTTCCTTCTCAGGATCAACTAAGCACAGCATCACTCTAACAAGTCAAGAGGATGGAACGGGACCCACTGTTAAAGACTTATCAGACGCTCTTAATGAAGCTACTGGGGTCCCACCGGCCTCACAGAAACTCATTTTTAAAGGTAAGCTGCTATTGAACTCACAAGTGAACTTGAGTTTTCTGTTTGATCTCCAACACCAAGTCTTGCAGGAAAGTCTCTGAAGGACATGGAAGCGAGTCTCTCCAGCTGCGGAGTGAAAGAGGGCTGCAAACTCATGATGATTGGAAAGCGGGTGAGGACTTTGCGTGCGCCATGTCTGGTGTCTTGATGCTGTGTAAATGAGGAGATACTCACTGTAATCTGCAAACAGAACAGCCCAGAGGAAGAGGCTGAACTAAAGAAGCTGAAAGAAATTGAAAAGTCTGTGGAGCAGACAGCTAAAAAACTGGAGATGGTAGATGGGGAATTAACTGGATTAAAGAACGTAAGCAATCAGTTACGGCATGGTAACTATCGATTACTAGCCGTTGTTGTCCATGACGTGTCTTTCAGTCTGTTGTCAGCATCAATAGTTCTTTCCTCTTTCTTTCTTTAGGGCTTCCTCGCAAAAGACCTCCAGGCAGAAGCGCTCAGTAAACTAGATCACAGAGTAAAAATAGCAGCTGAGCAGTTCATGAAAATCCTGGAGCAGATAGATGCCATGGTAATCTGTTCTGCTATTTTGTATTCATGTGGTGGTTTTTTAAAATTATTTTTATTTTGACTTGTCTGACCTAACATTACCATCTTCTCTTTTAAGGCCATCCCAGACAATTTTACCGACTGCAGAACAAAGAAGAAGGGTCTTGTGAAAACAGTGCAGGTTAGCCTATATGGATTTTTTTTTTCTAAAAGGTACATTCATGTTTTATTGAAAACTGTTTTATAAAAAACAATAACTACAAATCATTGTATATTTCTAGGATTTTCTGGCTCAGTGCGACAGGATCGAGGCTTGTATATCAGACCACCTATCAAAGATCCAGTCTAAAAACCTGGCTCTGGCAGAGTAATCAACTCCCCTATGTCGTGTGCTTTAAGTTGCTCTGTGAGCAAAGCAAAGGTCTCAGAGTGCTTCAAGTAAGAAGCAGATCCTACTTTATTTATTGTGAAGAGGGTGCTGTAGGGACAAACAATCAATCATTTGAAAACATGGGCTGTTGGTTATCAACATCGGTGTCTGAATACATACTGGACCTCTGCAGTCTGTATACTTTCTACCATAACACTCCAGTCTTTTTTTATTTTTTTAAGGTTTTATTGGCTCTAGTGGCCTTTATTTGATAGTGAATTGACAGGAAACAGCATAAGGAGAAAGGGGGAAGACGTGCGGCCAAGGTCACCAGGCCGGGAATCGAACCTGCGACGGCCACATTGAGGACTAGGGCCTCCATATGTGGGTTGTGCTTAGCCCCTGCGCCACCACAGCACCCCAACAGTCCACTCTTGTTCAAGATTGAGGTCGATTCTACAGGGGCTTGCACTCATTCTGTAACAGCAAAGCCATTTGTGGTTTATATCGATTTTACAGGCGTTAGATGTTTACTTGAGGTCAGGGACACATTTATGTTGAGTTCCTTCATCCTCTGTCCCTACTACTTCTTCAAATCAAGAGGGCAAAAAGTAATCTTGGGCTCAAATATTTTTTCAGAATCAATTTTCCAAAGTTCTCAGTCCTGTTCTAATTTTAAAAATTCTTCATACAAGTTTTAGCAATTGAACATAGAATATTTTCCATTTTGTCTTTTTACGCCATTGGTCCAGACTTGAAAGATACCAAAATGAATGTGTCTACTTTTTTCAGATTGTGTAGGAACTTAATCATCGCAGTAGGAAATGTTAAGAACACTGAACCTGGAAGCAGCTGTCATTCATGTAGTTATATTGAATATTGTTGAAGTTGGCTGCTTACATGTTAAATACTCCAAACGTCACGTACATTAGATGTGTCGTAATTGGACACAAGAACAAACGAAGGCGAATGACCCCAGGTCTCATCATGGCTGGCACTTTTAAAGTTAAGGGAAATTTTCTCAGAAACCTTCCTAAATCTGCAGGTTAGTCAGGTCCATTCACTCTAATGTAGGTGCATATATAAAGTAATCGCTGTATGCATGGAAGTGTTTTTTTTTTTTTTTGTGTGTGTTAGTACATAAAGGAGAATACTTAAATTTTTAATTTTTAAAGCAACTGTTACTAAACTTTGAGAACTTTTCTTAAGTATACAAAAAACCTTATTTGGGGTTTCGACTGTAGATTTTAAACATGCAAGTCTGCTGCTTGATGCACCAAAAAGGAAAACATTGAAACTATAACCACTGTCAACAGCAGTGCCCACTATGGACAGGATTAGTTCTACATTTTTCCATGCATTGTTATTCCACATCAAGAAATCCTGAGTCACCTGCAGTTTTGGTCAAATTTATTGTCTTCTTTTGTAGAATGGCAAGACAAGTCGTAAGCATCTGCCTTTGTTTTGAAATAAAATGTTTTGAAAAATGATGAGAGGTTCCGTCACTGGTCTCAGAACACAATTTAATGTCAAAACATTCCTACAAAAACACAAGTTACTTAGTCTTAAGTAAACACCTCGTGTCAGTTTGTTTCCAGTTTTCTCCGCGAGGGTCCTTTCCTACATAATTGGACCCTGAAATGTGGTCAAAGATGTGCAAAATGAGCTCTGAAATAAAGATTAGAAGGGGACCCAGAGGTCCAAGAAGCAGCTTAAACACATGACCCTCAACAGGCTATATACCACAGAGAAGATTTTTCATGAGCCAAACTAAGGATATAGCTGATCTAAATAAAATATTAACCCGTTTCAAAATGCAAATGGAGTACAGCATGAACCTCAACAGGGCACATCCCCCGCCACTAATCGTCCTTGTCCTTGGCGCCATGTTTTAAAATGCGTGTGAAAGCTACATAGTTGAAGTTGCCCTTCTTGTCAATCGGCGCCTCGCGGAAGAGCTCGTCCACTTCTTCGTCGGTGAACCTGTCGCCCATGGTGGTGAGCAGCTCCCGCAGGAACTCCTCCTGGATCACACCTGAGAGGAGAAAACGGGTTGAAATGCTATCGACTTCCTCGCCTTGTAGACAGGGAAGCGAAAATGCGGTTCGGTGAAAGTTCCAACATACCTGTGCCCTCTTCATCGAAGCAGGCGAACGCGTTGCGGATCACGTCCTCTGGGTCAGTGCCGTTCAGCTTTTCTCCAAACATGGTTAGAAACATGGTGAAGTTAATTGGGCCGGGGGCTTCATTCATCATGGCCTCCAGGTACTCATCAGTAGGATTTTTACCTGGCAAATGCCAAACAAAACAAAAGGTCATTGTTGCTCTGCTTTAGTCCCATATTTAAACTTCAATGGCTTTACAAGATGAAATAGCACATCATGTTCTTAAATCTTTATTTTTATTCTCATGTCGGAAAATGCCTTTATAAAGAGTTGTATTATTGATCAACTGAATCTGTGATTACAAATATCACCTAATGAGGCGAGCATGTCGTGGAGATCTTCTTTGTCGATAAATCCGTCTCTGTTTTGGTCGATCATGTTGAAAGCCTCTTTGAACTCCTGGATCTGAGACTGATCAAACATGGCAAACACATTGGAGGTGGCCCGCTGGGGACGCTTCTTGGTGTTCTTCCCCTTGGCCCTTTTACTCGACATGATGCCGTCTGGTGGCCCCCCCTCTACCTGTAATGGAGACAGCGGTGAAGCTGTCAGCCTGGGCTGGGCAACAGTATGAGATCATTTAGCTCAATTATCTACCTCTAGATGCAGGTTGATGACAAATGCTATGGGATTATTATTTATGAAGTAATAAGTCACAAAAAGTTTTGTTTTGTAAAAATACTTTTTTACAGAGCTGACAAGCTGGACTTTATAACACTTGCAAGAATCCACACATTTTCCAGAATTCTTAGTCCATGTTTTGTCTTTTTCAAAGTATAACGCAAAGGTTCAAAATGGATGGAAGAACATACAAAAACAAACTGACAAGATGGGTAAACAGAAAAAGAAACCGGACAGATGAATGGGCAAACCAAAGAAGTAGCTCGATGGATGGGCGATGGACAGCTGAACAGATGAATGGTGACTGAGAGAAGGATGGTCAGATCTGGAAAACTACAGACAGTTGGATAAGAAAAAAGTTTGGAAACTTTTCATATTCTGTTTATCCAGATCTCGCTGTAAGCATATAGGGTGGTGTTTACTTGACTATTACAATTTTCCATCAAAAGTATGAGACCCTACAGCCTGTTTTATTTAATATCAGGGTGAAACTCCCACTGAAAACTGGAGGTGAAGGCAACTGTTAAACCGCATTCAAAGGACGTAGGAAATGTAACAATCAATATGAAATACATTAATCCCTATCTTGCAGAACCTCTTCATAAACACATATTGACATAAATGTTTTTGTAAAAATGTTTCTATTTTTTTTTTTTCAGATGTAATAGAATCATATTTATGCAAGTTATTTGTGTTGTTATTAAAGATCATCAGAACATATGCTAGCGCTACTGTGCCAAACGTAAAATATATTACATGAACCACGTCTTTAATTCTGGGGTTATATATATACTGACACTTCTCCTCTGCAATAATCCATGTACAACCCAGAACGCTTCCCGTATATAACACAATTTAATCAAAGCGTGTTATTAGCCATCTCCTCTGACCTACATAACGGTTAGCTTCAGAGTAGCTAGAACGAATTCAAAGAGGAAAATATATTGCTTGTTCTCAAAACCAATATGTTTCGTGAGCGTTCTTTGGACGGAAAATGATTGACCCACCTTAGAAGAAATGTAAAATGTGTAGAAAAATAGCTGTACACAAAGCTATCAGCACATCCCACAGTCAGAGCGGAGCTGAGCTGGAAAGAACCAACTATTTATCTGGAATGTTCCATTCATTCCGAATCGTCCCTGTTACTTTTGGTTAACATTAGAAAATAAAAATGTAACAAATAAATGATTATCTATATTGATAGAAGGGAATGCATTCTCTGAAGTTAACAAAGTAGAGCCATGATAAAGTGTTTTGTCATTTTCCCTAAAAATAATGTTTAGCGTTACTATTTTGCACCACTAGGTGGCAGCAATGACATGTGTTTCTAGTAAACTGGTTTAAAGCAGTCATACATTTTAGACATCTTCACACATCCAAGTGAAAGTCGAGATATACATGTTTGTGATCCAAATGTATGATTCAACATAGCTTAACGTTAATCACTAACAGTAAGGGTGATAAACATGACCAAAAAGGTAGTCATAAACTAGAGCAGTGAACAAATGGTCTTGTGTCTATCATTGGAATGTGATTGTGAAGTTTCACATGATTGTGCTTCAGGCACAGCACTAGAGGTGTTTTAAACATGTCTCTGAAGTACAGTGGAACAGCTGAGGGGCAGGCACCCTTCTCATGGTCTAAATTTAAAGCTGCCCTCACCTTAAAAGGTCCTGACGGTGTCTTGCGCTTTCTGCCGAGTGGCAGCCTTATTTTTGCTCAGTGGACTGCTGTCCTGTCCACTGACCCTCACCCTACTGCTTTTGCTGGATCTGAGCTTGCTTGTTTGGAATAAAACACCTTTTCTTCTTGTTGTGGACTCGTAAATTGCTGTTGGTGGTAAGTAAAGGCTTGTATCTTCTTGTTAAGTTCCATCAACTTCATTAAATTATAGTTTGTCTTGTTTGTGTCTGTACATTTCCAACACTTGCAATAGGCCTTGTTTTTGTGTCATGAGTTTTTTTATTTTCTATTAATAACAGGTTAATTGATCTTTAACAACATGTTAATTGATATTTTTTAATTATGCCCCTGTCTAACAAAGTCTTGTTTGTTTTAGAGTCATATTCCGAATTGCATGTCTTTGATTCACAATAACATAATTATAACATGGCTTAGGCTTCTGATTCTGCTTATAGTTCAGTTTAAACAGGTATCACTGTGAACAAACTTTACATGCATTTTTTTCAATCCGTCAAGCCATCCATTAGTTACTTATTCGTTACTAACCAGTTATTGTGACCATGAAGGGATTATAAAACAAAGGAGCCTGGGATCATTTGTCTCCAGTTTGTTCTAGCTTATCCTGAAACTCTGCACTAACAAACACTGTACAAAATAGTTTCCTGACAATGTTGTTACTTGTGTCTCTAGTGGTATTTTGCAGTTTTTTGGGGGTTTTTTGGACATTGTTGTAGCTCACTTTATGTTTGTGTGTCTTATTCTGTGCATAATGTTATGCTGTCGTATTTATGACAGCTTGTCCAAACGGATTTGAATCATTCTTCACACTTTTTATGGCGTTATGCCTAACTTTGAGCATTTTTTCTCAGAATGTTTGCATATTATCTCTCTTACTTTCTTTTTTTTAGCTTATCTTTTTTGATAGTTTACTCAGCAGGAACAACCACTTGTTAGACCTGTGGGTACCCCTACCTACTAAATGGCACATGGGCCTGAACTCTGTAAAGCTATTTGGTAATATGTCCATTATTTCATTATGCTCTTCTTTTCTGTATTAATAAGCTGATAAGAAGACCTCTTTGTAAAAATGTATACATTACATCAAACATGATAATTGAATAGCTTATAACCATAAAGGAGAGAAATATTGCAGTATTTCTGTTATTTATCTTCCTCTTCTGGAGGTTTTCTGAATTAAACTACCACAAAATAAAAATAGTGAATGCTGAAAACTTCTGCTGCAGTTCATTTATAACCTGCTGCTTCATTTAACACAGTAGAGGTAGATCCTGGGCAGAGCTAACCCTTCAGCTGTTAAAACATAACCATTCATAACCCCGACTTGAAGAAAGAAAACAACAGATTTTTTTTATCAGTCACTAATTCCCTAAACCATCCTTCCTAATTCCTAATGATCATGCTCTGCTTTTCCCTAACCTCCAGCTCAGAAATCAGACTATCGTAATAACAGTGAGATTGATTTGCAGAGCGGGTAAACTAGAGGGCAGCCATTGTAAGTTGGCGGAGCGGCCCTTCGGGATGTCAGGATCAGTGCAAGTGACTCAGAAGCAGCAGCAGAAGCTGCAGCTGCATCAACAGCTGGAGGAGAAGCAGCACTATGAGAGCAGCTTTTACCTGAGCACCAGGTCGTCTGTTAGCAAGCAGGCCTTCTCAACTCGCAAGACCAGCAGCCATCGGTAAGAGGTCCAAAGTGATATAGTCTCTGAATAACAGCAAGAAATAAGCTAAAGCAAACTTCTTTGGATGTGGGCTGCTATTCACCTTTAATCAAGGTGCCTGAAATGCAGCTTCCTAGACATCTTTGCATTTTCACTTAGAGTCTGGTGGTAGGATTTAGCAAGTAGTTTGAGGTGCAGAAAGAACAAGTTATTTTTTCTAACTCCGAGTTCTTTCTTATTTATTTATAAAAAAAATTTAAAAAAACTGTGTTTTCTTCCTTAAAGCCAGGTCAGAATATTATTTTAGGTTTAAGCAAATAGTCTATTTATTTATATATATATTTTTAGCAGGATTCACTATTTCAACATTTACAATCCATATGTATGAAGACATATTGTTGAGAGTTGTTTTTCCCCATCTAAAAACTGGTTATTCATTCTTTTAGTTGGGCTTATTGCAATTCTGTTACCGTCATAATTTTGAAACTCTCATCTTAACAACTCAAAAAAGTTATGTTCATGTTGTTTACTAAACCTAAAGGCCTAAATTAGATTAGTTTACTGTGTTGTAATTAAGTTTCAATTCAGATACAAATGCATCTTTCAATGATTTTTAAAACATGTCTTTGTCTTTTGAAAAAAAGCCAAAGGTTTTAAAATGTCAGCGTGAAAATGCTCGACACTCCAAATATGGTCACTGCTGTTATCAGTATCAGATACGCTGGAAACATTATCTTATCTTTCAGGCAACATAATTGTTTTAATTCCAGGCATTTGAAGACATTATGGTTTCACTATGCAAAGTCAATGGATTTACAATTGCCAAACCACATTACTAGAGACTGGTACATCCATCCATTCGTCCGTCCATCTGTCCATTTTCTTACACCCCTGTCCCTAGTGGGGTCAGGAGGGTGCTGGGGCCCATCTCCAGCGAGACATTTCAGGCGAGAGGCGGGGTCACCCTGGACAGGTTGCCAGTCCATCGCAGGAGATTGGTACATTGGTACATATAATGACACCATTGTGCTACAAGCACTTGCCTTGTAACACAGGGGAAGATGTTTTTTGCTTTCTGTTTTAATCTTAGTGGAGCTCGTGTACATGTCGGACATGTTGATTCTAAACGAGGTCAGGGAAAGAATTTCAGCTGTAGCCGAGAGCTGCCAGCTATATTCTTAGACAGCTGAGCTATTTCTGAACACTTTGACATGAAGCGCTGCCTTCAGGCCAACTGTAAATATGCTGTATGAAAGACTGGAAAATTTCCCAAACCACTATTCCCCTATTATTTACAACCCCTGTTGTAAATAGGGGTATTATTTACAACCCAAGTTGTAAATAATACCACTGCAGCTGTACGTTACCGGCTGCATGTGCACTTGTGCTTCTAGAACTATATTCTGTTTCAAATTTTCTCTAGGTGGAACATAATTATTTCTTAGACTGTAAGAACTGAAACTCTCATTTAAAGCTAAAAACTTTTGATGCCCCTGACTGCCCATTCAGTGCACCTGGTGAGTCAGCAGCGGAAATAACTTCTTAACGCACTCACTTCAGATGTTTTCCTGTGACTTGCATCCAGCATACTGCGTGACCATGATCCCGTAAGTCTGAAACAGATATCCAACTCTGAGCCATCTAAAAAAGAGAGGAAGGCCTATTTTAAGTGAAAGCAAAGCTTTAAAGTGGACCTTTACACCACGCTTCATATCCGCTAGTTTTTGTTCCATTTATAAATCCTGCAAAGGAAAAGAAAGTCTGAGAGGTAAATGAGTCAGAGAGTAGTATCGAGTCAGGGTCTGGAGGGTGGAAGTAAATGCAACATCTTTTCTGACTGGAGAATTGGTTTTAGATGGCTTTATGTAACAAACATGTTTATTTAAGGAGGTATACATAAGGCCAATGAGCAAGTGGAGTTATTTCAGAAATGCACTGCAGCTTTTCTCTCTTTTTTTTTTTCTTCTTTTTTGGATGATTGTGTTTTTTTTTTTACAAACAAATGTGTCAGCTGGTGGTTTAAAAAGTGGAACTTTCATCACAGCCGATGGTGGTTCTTCCACAAATGTTGCCCTGGGCAGGTCGCTCCTTTAGCCTCCCCCACACACAACCAAACACATACTTTATTATGTATGTGTTTGGTTGTGTATGTTACAGATTATTACCTGACAATTCATTCTTGTCAAGGAAAAAGTATTTATTAGACGTCAGAAACATTAAAAATGAACAAATATTCCTAGTATAGACAGATAAATAAATTAGCTAGATGGATTTCAACAATACATTTTGGAAAACTGAATGTCTTCTGTTACACATAGAGTTTTGGGGATTTTAAAAGCATCTACAAAGCTCACTTCAGATATGTGCAGATTCTTTATATCATACTTTTCAAACTTGTTCTAAAGTCCTTTTTGTCTTATGGTGTCCCCACTCATGGTGTGCACCCCTGAGCAGAACATATCAAAACCAATCAGAGCTTTTGAAAACATTCTAGCAGTACTTCATAAGTTGATTTAATATTTCAGGTTTTTTGGGGGGGTAAACTATCAACTTTCTCTTCAAGTATTTCATAAAGAGACAAGAATATATTTCAGTATTTGTTGTGAAATGTAATATTTCTCACTTAGATTTTTTTTTTTAAATCAATCTGCGACTGTTGGCTACCTTACTTCTGTCTAATGGTGAATAAGTTATACTTTCCAAACAGCTTGGCTTAGGGATTGAGCTATGAATGTGCTTGATTTTATTAGGATAATTTCTGCAAAGATTTTTTTTTTTTACAAACCTTTCCTTCCTGTTTGTTTGCAACCAGTGTGGGTCAGACACAAAATACACAACCTTAGATCTTGTTTTTGGACATTGATATAGGTCAATTCAGTCATAAAAAAACACAACAGCAAGCTTTGAATTCAAAGAAAATGTCTTGTCCTTTATTTGAAGTCGGACTTCTCCCCCTTTATACAGCAGCTTATTGACAAACTGTTTTTAATTTGGATGTCATCTCCTGCCTCTAAGCCTGAAGACCTCTGTGAAGACAGACAAGGGGCAGCAGGTGGTTAAACTGAGCCCGCTACCCAAAAGAGCCAAACGTACCTACCTGGCCATGGACAAGGACAAAGAAGTAATAGGCTACGTCATTCCTGTGTTTAGAGCAAAGTGAGTACAAGGAATATAGTGTTGATTTTATTAAACGCCAAATTCATTTTGAAGTAATTTTTTTTTTTGCTTTCACATCCTGGTGGTTTTGGTTTTCTTTAGCCATGACGTCGTTCGGGGACTGATGGAGGCTCAGGAGGATGATGTTACAGAGGAGGGCATTAACTATGTGGCAATGAGGAACCTGTTTGTCAGGGAGGCCAGGGATGCCATGGAGGTAAAGGTTGAGAAGAAAACAAGATCAAAGCATGTGAGGGAATCGGCGGAGCGCATGGAATTTGACAGAGCGGTAAGTCCATTTATTCTGTTTTTAATGAACTGGGACTCACAAAGACAATTCTTATTTACTCTTTCCGTCCCAACATGGGATCCCCATCGTGGTGAAGTTGGAGGAGTGGTCAGAGTTTCGTAAGAAAATGCACCCAGATAGGCTGACGCACCCTCCGGAGTTTATTGTCAAGCCCCGTGGACAGACTGTGTGGGAGGGCAAAACAGTCAGGCTGCACTGCACCGTGGCCGGATGGCCAAAACCAAGGATTGCCTGGTAAGTTACAGTTCAAGTTTAATAACATTATTATTACAAGAGGCTGATGACAACAATCAGCTATTATGTGGAAATTCAAAGGAAACAATTGCCTTTTTTTCCCTCAAGAACCACAGCATAAAAACTGTACACATTAATTTCATGTCAGAAAGATAAACTACAAAAGTTCATGAAAATCTTAATGCTGCCTTGAAGGTATAAGAACAATGTGCTGATCGATGCCAAGGCCCATCCTGAGAAGTACACAGCCGAAAGCACTTACAACATGCACTCCCTGGAGATCAAGAAGTAGGTAATCATTCACCTCACACTCTGCATTGCTTCAGCTCCAATCAATCACCCATTATGCAAATAATCCACATGTTCAACCTCCTGCTTTGTCAAATGTAAACAGACTGCTCATTTCTTGCAATTTTATTTTTAGTTGCGATTTCTTGGACACTGCTCAGTATTATGCCTCCGCTCTCAATGTGAAAGGGGAAGCTTCCTCTGCAGCTACTGTTGTTGTCAAAAGTAGGTAGCTGTTTTCTTTTACATGTAGTTCTATCTTTCTTAGCTGCAGCTAATGACTCCTGGAATTAAAGATAAAAGATGAGATCTATAATTACGTCATTTGCTGCAGTTCCAAGCATCATCATCAGATTGGGGCTATGAGTGCCGCAATAACTCTTTTCTCCATTTTTATTTTTTTTGTGGCAGATGGATGTGCCTTATTTCAACAAAGCAATTAGAGCATGAAGCAGCACCAAATAACATATTAGACTCTCATAAACAAAGATCCTAATAAAATGGCATCAGTAGTTTTGTCACAAGCGGCAAAATAAACAATAACACACCCTGTTTTTGTACAGCCTAGCATTAGCACTGTATAGCAGCTAGTCAACAGTAGCACTGTTTCTGTTATTCATTGTGTCTAAATGCAAACCCATACTTTTTGTCATATTTGTATATGACAACCTATTTTTGTAGTTACCTACCTATTACGTAAGTAGATAATAGGCAGATAAAACAACGTGTAATACTTTGTCTTGCTAATGATGCCATAAAAATATGTGCTTCTACCACGAAGATCTCTGAGTAACAACATATGCTGATGGTTTGGCTATTCAAACACAATTGAGCTAATACATAAGCTTGAAAGTTCTTGTGCCTAAGCTTACTTATATGTGGACATCCTCACCTGAAGTGCTGGAAGCTAATTTGCTGCATGGACAGCCGGTTATGAGAGCATTTTTCTCAGGAATCAAATATTGTTAAATGGCCAGTTGTCAAGAAAAAAATGAGAGAGTGTAAATTAATTTTTGTGAGTTTAGTTTATTATAATATACTGCAAGAATTGTTGTCACACAAAATTATAGATCTAAATAAATTTCTTCACAGGGTTCCAAGATACGGAAGAAGGTCCATTTGATCCCAAACCACGTAAGGCAATTTTATAAGTAATATTTGCACGTTTGCTTTAAAAAAAGACTTTAAATTATGATTTTTACTGTAAAATGCGTACAATGATAACAGGCTTCTACCTTTATTTGTCTTCAGTTCTATAGAGTATAATTTGTATTTTACAATCATTGACCACAAATAGTGGAAGAAAACATTGGACATAAATTTAAAAAAATACAATATTTGATAGTATCTATTCTCTGTTTTCAGATGGTTTTTGCCCTGAGCATGGAGTTACTTTTCGTACAAGCATTATTGACAAATTTGAAGTGGCCTTTGGTCGTGAGGGGGAAACACTGAGTCTGGGCTGCACTGTCATCATTTTTCCCACTGTGAAAAAGTACCAGCCTGAAGTTGTGTGGTACAGAAACTGTAAGTTAGAAAGTTAAACGCAAGTAACTTTTTGTCTTTGTTTTAAAGCAAAGTGTAATAGTCCTTTACTTTTGCTTTTCTTGTCAGCTGTACCTTTGAAGCCCTCCAAGTGGGTCCGCACACACTGGTCTGGAGAACGCGCCACTCTCACTCTTACCCACCTTAACAAGGAAGATGAGGGCATGTACACTTTGCGCGTCAACACAAAATCCGGCTTTGACTCCTACTCAGCCTATGTGTTTGTCAGAGGTAAAGTGCCTTAAATTCATTGCCTGGAAATGTTATGGCAAAATGAAAGTTCAGCCTTTGAACGGAGATAATTTTGTGAGGGTTGCTAACATAAGAAACAACTTTCTTCTGCATTGATCAACACTCAGACTCAAGCAAGAGATGAACAATTTGGTTTCAGTCTGGTCATTCTTGTCACTAAGTTGGTTTAATTACAGAAAGTGTAGATGCAATGAGCAATTTCCTGATAATTTTCAAATAGTTTAGTTTTTTGAATACTTTCTTAGATCTTAATGCGTTGCATCTCAGCTAGTTACAGTGAGGCCATACTAACTGTAAGTCAGGCAATGAAACCTGAGAGCATACTGAAGATACACCTAATTTAGAAACACCACGAGTACGAGTGGATCCGTTGACATGGTTGGGCGTTTCTCGCTTTACCAGATGCTGACGTGGAGCTGGAGGGGGTTCCCGTGGCCCCCCTGGATGTGCGTTGTCAGGATGCCAACAAGGACTATGTGGTGGTAACCTGGAAGCAGCCAGCAGTGGAGGGCAGCAGCCCCATCCTCGGATACTACATCGACAGGTTGCTTAGCTTCAGTGTATTTTATTGGAAATATCTGGGGGAAAAAAGACTCAATAATTAAAATTCATCCTGCATTTAGAGCACACAAGATACTCGGTCATACTTTTTGTATTTATATTGAAATAAACACAAAAAGTATTTATTGTATTGGCATTTGTCCAAATTTCTTTGATTTATAACTGTTTACTTCTTCCAGTTGTTCTGTTATCATAGCGCTGTAAAAAATATCTGACTCCACACATTTAAATGTTTCCAATTATGACTGAAATTTAAATATCAGACACACCTGAAATGGAACAGTGGGGAACCTTCCTAGGAGTAACATGCCAACAAAAGCTACTCTAAAGGGGCATCAATGACTCATCTGGAGGTCACAAAAAAAGAACTACAAATAAAGGAATGCAATTCTCTTTTGCCTTAGTTAATTTTAATGTTATTGATTAAATTATAATGAAGAGTACTGGATAAAAATTGTATCTATTGGTGAGCTCCTAGAAAAAAAACACAGTGCTGACAGTGGTCCATCCATCCATCCATCCATCCATCCATCCATCCATCCATCCATCCATCCATCCATCCATCCATCCATCCATCCATCCATCCATCCATCCATCCATCCATCCATCCATCCATCCATCCATCCATCCATTCCTATTCACATTGAGTAGCTCCTACTGGAGAATCCCAAGCAGCTGCCTTAAAGGGTTACACAACCAGTCTTCGGGTTTATTTTTCCACGTAGAAACAGATTTTTTGGGATCTCCTATTTTCCTCTAATAAATTAACTAATTATTCAAAATTTGCTTTTTGTACTTGTTCCAGTTATCTTTGTCTGATATTGAAATGTGTTCCAGATTTTAAATATTTAAGTGTGACAAAAAAAAGGAAATCCAAAGAAATCTGTAAAGGGTTAAATACTTTCTCAGAGCACTGTAAGCCAGCAGGTTGCTTTTTAGAAAAAGCTATTTCAACAACTGACTTGTGTATATGTTGGTGTTTTGTGTTGGAAGGTGTGAAGTGGGCACTCATCACTGGGCTCAGTGTAATGATGCCGCAGTCAAGTACGCCCGGTTCCCTGTTACAGGGCTGGTGGAGGGGCGTTCTTATGTCTTCAGGGTGCGTGCCTTTAACAACGTGGGAGTCAGTCGTCCATCCCGCGTCTCTGATCCTGTGGTTGCCATGGATCCTTCAGACCGAGCTCGACTCAGAGGTTTGGAGACAAAACAGAAACCTGTTGAGACCCTTCTCTATGTAAATTGCTGATGATTGTCCTCTCCACAACAGCCGGACCACTGGCACCTTGGACTGGGGTGATCAAGTTCACAGAAGAGGAACCCACTGGTATAACAATTCATGTGATATTTTCCTCATATGAGTAAATCTAAAAGGTCTAAAAAAAAAAAATTCTACGTTGCTGCTAGTGTTGAAACAACATCAACTAAGACACTTCCTACTTTCATTTTAACTGAGTCATCTGTTGTGCAAACCCGTTACTATACCTAAGTCTAGATTTCCATTTTGGAGAAAAACCATGAGTGTGTTTTTTTTCCCCACACAGTGGGTGTGATTCCAGGAGAACCTACTGATGTTGTGGTCACTGAGGCCACCAAGAGTTATGTGGTGCTTGCCTGGAAGCCCCCAGAGCAACGGGGTCATGAGGGAGTCATGTATTACATTGAAAAAGTAAGAACATTTTTCATATAGTTGCTTGTTCTTTATGCTAGTCTTGTTTGTCACTTCATTTGGATTTCTAATAATCTTTCCTGCAATGGTTTTTTTTATTATCTTTCCACAGTATGCATATTCTCAGGCTTCCACTTGATTATTTCAGACATTCTTGCTGCTTTCATTCATTTGTCCTCTATATGGGAATGACATCACACCCGAGTTGAGTTTTAGTTTGAAGTCGATTCACCCGAGGGATTTGGTGTGTTTCATTACTAGACAAATTACTACTTGCAGTACAAGCTGATAACAAAATAATTGCATTTATTCAAATGCAAAAGCTATATCACAAATAAACACTGTATTGTTTTGTGTAGCCCTGGTTTTGATCTATCTATCTATCTATCTATCTATCTATCTATCTATCTATCTATCTATCTATCTATCTATCTATCTATCTATCTATCTATCTATCTATCTATCTATCTATCTATCTATCTATCTATCTATCTATCTATCTATCTATCTATCTATCTATCTATCTATCTATCTATCTATCTATCTATCTATCTATCTATCTATCTATCTATCTATCTATCTATCTATCTATCTATCTATCTATCTATCTATCTATCTATCTATCTATCTATCTATCTATCTATCTATCTATCTATCTATCTATCTATCTATCTATCTATCTATCTATCTATCTATCTATCTATCTATCTATCTATCTATCTATCTATCTATCTATCTATCTATCTATCTATCTGTACTGTGATATTGTTGTCAAAGAAAACCAATTTGAACACATATCTAAGTTCATTTAGGATACGAAGCAAACCCCTCAAGAGGTGAGACATTGTTCTCCCCTTAGTCACCCAGCAAAGATTACGTGTGAAAGGTTTTTACTCTGGGATTAATTGGCAAATATCTCAAGGATTTAAGTGGTTAGAGGCACATTATAAACTGCATAGGCCACTGGTCTTTCACAGTGAAATAACCTGCAACAGAATGTGGCTTAATATAACTTATAATTAGCTTTTTATAAGCATCTGCACTCGCTTCAAACTTCAACTTTAAAAGTTTCCCTGCTCTCTGTTGTTCTCAGTGTATTCAAGGGACGGACACCTGGCAGAGGGTGAACACTGGGATGCCAGTGAAGTCCCCTCGCTTTGCGATCTTCGACCTGGCAGAGGGTAAATCGTACAACTTCCGTGTGCGATGCTGCAACTCCGCTGGCGTGGGCGAGCCCTCCCTACCCACCGGAGAAACCATAGTTGGTGACAAACTTGGTGAGCTGACAAAGCTTCCAGGCGCATCACTACAGACTCTGCATGCAAAGAACCCTGCTGCATTATTTAACAGGATAATATCTCTAGTTTATACCAGGGCTGTTTCTGATCCAGGTGCTTCTTCTTTATAGAATTACGATAACTGACATCCTTTAGAATATGCATTTTGTGTCTTTATTTCCCTGCAGATCTTCCCTCTGCCCCAGGCAATCCAGTGGCCACCAGGAACACAGACACCTCAGTGGTTGTCACCTGGGGGGCATCTAAGGATGTAAAACACTTGGTTGGCTATTACATTGAATCTAGTGTGACGGGAACTGACGTGTGGATGCCTTGCAACAATAAACCTGTCAAGCAGACCAGGTGGGAAATGTTTGTTTTTTTTTCCTTAAAGTTACAGAAATTAGAATTGGTCTTGGGATATGTCCTTTGGTTGATTTCATAGTTTTGGACAATCAATGTTAAGTGTGTATCCGCTGCAAAAGAACTACCCAGAATTTGAACACAACCTTACAGCTGAATCCTAATAGGTATTCTTCCCCCAGAGGGGAAATGCCCCTTGGCGGCCAGCAGAATATATCAATAAAATATACCTGATTGAAATGCATTCCTTTCAGGTTCGTGTGCCACGGCCTCTCCACAGGGTCCAACTACGTGTTCAGAGTAAAGGCGGTGAACGCTGCTGGATACAGCCAGAACTCCTCCAATTCTGATGCCGTGCTTGTACAGGCTGCTGTCTGTGAGTGCAACTTTTTTACAAACGATTTCTCCATTGTTCGCATACCCCTGTCATATTCGGCCCACGCTGTGACCCGCTATCCTGCCCGCCTGCCGGGACGGGTTTAAATTATTACTGACTCATTTAAATATTTAAAAGAGAAATCCTGCTGAAGAACTCCCTTAAAGGATGTATTTTTACTTTTACCACCACTTCACAATATAACTCCCCTGAGCTGCAAACAGAAATGCATTTACTGAATACTAATACAGCATGTGTCTGCATGAGGAAAAAAGTCATTACTAACTCGACGTGCAGCCATTTCCCCGCATTTTCTTTGCCTTGTTTAGGCAAAGACATTAGCTAATGCTTTAAGATGCTTTACTACATGTCACTATTGATTTCTTTTTAACTGGATTTTGCTGGAGTTTTGTTCTGCCGTTTGATAAGTCTTCAGGGGAGCCTGTTGGTGCATGACCAGGCTGCAGGCTAAAGCAGTGTGTTTTGAAACAGCATGTTCCTGTGGAGAGTCTCGCCTGGCTCCAGTAATTTTCTTAGAATGACACTTGCCGACTTTCTGCCCTTTGAGAGTAAGTATTTTACCCAGTTAAGCAACTCTCAAAACAGTGTGTTGCATCTGTGTGTGAAGCTCACAACCAATAGCTGTTGTACTTTTTGTGTGTCCAGAAAGTATTTGCCTCTTTACTGGTGTCTTACGATTGAAGATGACCTAAAAAGTGCAACAATAAATATCACAAAGATTTAAACACTTAGGCAATTAAAAAGTTTGTTGATTTATTGCTTTAAAAAAATATATAAATAAAAAGGTATCTCTAATCACTTTTGTCTCACCTCCATTGTCGACGGCAGCTGTACCTGCAAGCCCCACCAATGTGACCCTACTGGAGGCCGTGAAGGACTACATGGTTCTGGGTTGGACTGCACCCACTGACAACGGAGGAGCCGACATTAGAGGATACTTTGTGGATTACAGAACAGTGAAGGGGAACATTTATGGAAAATGGCACGAACTGAACCTAAAGGCCTTAACTACAACTTCCTATAAGGCAAGTTCATACTGAAAATGTCAAGCGGTTGATTTGTCTTGTTGTCCATAAGTGCAAACATCTTCATCACTGACTTGATTAGTTTAAAAGAGTGGCTTTGCGTCATCTGCATCTTGATCTGCTCTGTTCCTTTCCTTTAGGCCGAGAA
Source organism: Poecilia reticulata (assembly GCF_904066995.2). NCBI lineage: Eukaryota > Metazoa > Chordata > Actinopteri > Cyprinodontiformes > Poeciliidae > Poecilia > Poecilia reticulata. Next base: position 20,438,659 of record NC_088846.1, read on the forward strand.
CCTGAAGGAAAACGTCCTCTATCAGTTCCAAGTCCGTGCAATGAACATGGCAGGTGTGAGTAAACCCTCTCTGCCCACTGCAAGTTTGGAGTGCAAGGAATGGACCATTACTATTCCAGGTACAAGATTGTAGTTTGATAAGGCAAAAAAAAAAAGATTAATTGCCTAATCTTTAATCTGATTCGGTGAAAATGTATCATTTTGAGGAGTAATCTAACATCTAATCTGATTTAAGATGATTGAATTTAGTTCTTTCTCTTGCCTCGTTCTAAATACCTCAGAACAGGAAGTTGAAGTTGGAAAACAACCTGGGATTGGAACCAGGCTTACTTCCACCCTCACTGTTCTCTGTATAACTCTGTCTAGGATCTGTATGTCTACCTTTATAATCATACTCCTAAGATCATATGAAGCATAGATATGATTACCCCAATCCCGCCAACTTTGCAGCTTAAACAAAGACAATGGGACCATGAGACTGTAGTTATTGCTAGAGGGCAAGAAAAACTGGGAAATTAACCATGAATTTTCCAACTGGTGAAAGATAAGTTCCTGAGACTAAACTGTTAGTATGAGAAATTATCACCTAATATTCCTCAGTCTTTTAAGAAATTTCTACTTAAAATAGGTATGCATTGTAAGAATAAGTATAAGTAAAATATTCTCCTGATGAAGGAAAATTCTTCAAGCGATACAACTTTGTTTTTTGATCTTCCAAGGACCCCCTGTTGGTGTCTATGTGATGGAGGTCCGTGACACCTCTGTTGTGATCTTGTGGGAACCTCCTGTGTTTGATGGACGCAGCCCTGTCAATGGCTACTACCTGGACATCAAGGAGGCATCTGCAGGCGAGGAAGGCTGGAAGGCTGTGCATGAGAAGACCAACAAGGGAAAGTTCATGAAGGTAAATAAGACAAACATAGTTAGATGAGGGAATGAAACACACTGTTTTTAAGTGCCTTCTTTCTGACTCTTTTTGTGCTAAATCAGGTGACTGGGCTGACGGCAGGAACATCCTACGTCTTCCGTGTGCGTGCTCAGAATCTTGTTGGAGTTGGGAAACCCTCCCAAAACTTGGGTCCAATTCTGGCCCAGACTCGTCCTGGTGAGTGCGATTGATATTTAAGTCACACATTTAGTCTTGATCTTGATTTTTGCACATTTCAAGTTAGGAATATAGAAAAAAAAGCAGACTGCTTGGTACAAATGCAAGTTTTGACATTTTATGTTTGCATTTACATACGTTTTGATGATCTGTTCCTGAACTGACTATTTTGTTTGGTCTTATTTCTTTTAGGCACCAAGGAGATTTACGTGGATGTTGATGACAACGGTGTCATTTCTATGATTTTTGAATGCTCTGAGATGAAAGAAGGCTCACAGTTTGTTTGGTTCAAGAACTACCAGGAAATCACAGACACATCTCGTCTCACTATTGCCACCCAGGGCGGCAAGTATGTGTCCCCATTGTCACTCAGTCCAATACATGATTCCAGCAAGAAGCTTATATATATCTTATATATATCTTTGGCATGAATATCAGAATAATTTTAAGCTTTTGCTACATGCATTTCAAATTTTCTTGACTTGAAAATAAGGATTGATCGAAACAGCTGCCTCTAATCCTCATAGTTTTCTTCTCAACTGCACCCTGTACACTTGCTTGTTGTAGCTATGAATAGGTTTCTTGTATAATTCTGGCTGGGTTTTTGACTTCTTGGGAGGACTAGTAGAGCCCACTTACATTTGTTTGTTGCTTGTTGATGGCTCATGAGAGTCTGAGGTCAAGAAGACTGTGACTTGCAAAGAGACAATAAATCAAAAAGTAATTGATATTTGTACATATTTGACCCTCGTAAAATGTTGTCCACACTTTTTGCTTTTAAAACCACTGGAGCTGTATTTGGGATTCTTAATCCATCCCTAAGAGAAACTTATGGCATGTATAATTCTTATGTACATTATGAATGTATGTGAACATTTCACTGTGTTTCTCCTACATATCCGACTGATCAGCCAAAATTAGTAAAGCTCCTTTGTTTATCTCACTTTCCATGGTTGTTGCCTTGTGTTTAGATCCAGAGCTATCTTTAACAGTCTCTCTATGGAGGATCTGGGCACCTTCTCCTGTATGGTCACCAACACCGAAGGCATCTCCTCCAGCTACACTCTCACTGAGGAGGGTGAGTCAGCCCACAGTCTTGGCAGTGCATACTTGTCTGTCCTACCCTGCTTGAACAGCTGCTTGATATTATTTTCATATACCAGTGTGTGTGTGCCTGACTGAATGGATATTATTCAACTTTTTTTTCCTGTCTTACTTTTTTCCTGTTTGACAGCCCTCCTGCGTCTCCTGGATCTTAGCCATGAACACAAGTTTCCTGGTGAATATTAAATCTTAGCTCAAATATCACAAATGCAACTATTTATTGTTTATGAAGATATGAATTGGAATAAACAATTTATAGAGACAGTCTAAGATATAACACCGCACAAAACTAGTCATGTCATTCCTTAAGCGTTTGGTTGTATTAAAGGCTTAACTACCTGTTCAATGTTTTAGTTATTCCCTTCAAGAATGAAATGGCCATGGAGCTGCTTGAGAAAGGCTGCGTGCGGTTCTGGGCTCAGATGGAGAAATTCACTTCTGCCTGCCAAGTGGAGTATGTTTTTAATGATGTCATCATTGAGCAAGGAAAGGTGGGCATAAATGGAGCAATAAATGCACATATTTTGTTCTAGCGAGCATTTGTGCTGAAATGTGTGCATTTCTGTGTTTCCCTGTCTGCAGAAATACACGATGAAGTTCGACAAGTCCAGCGGCCTTATCGAACTATTTATGGACTCTCTGGAAGTCACTGATGAAGGAACGTTTACCTTTAACCTGGTGGATGGCAAGGCTAAGGGCACTACAAGTCTAGTGCTGATTGGAGATGGTAAGATTTCAAATACACAGTAGACATCTGCAAATCCAGAGGGTTTATAACGACAGACGAATAAGGTACTCTGCAGGTAAAGCACGTGTCCACTGAGGGGCAGCAGATCATTCTTTATATTTTTGTGTCAGTGATAAGTTTATCTATGATTTTTTAAAAATGGTCTAGGGTTGAATATGTACACTGTTTTATCCAGAATTTAGGGAGCTACAAAGGAAATCAGAGTTTGAGAGAGCAGAATGGGTCAGGAAACAAGGTAAGGAGGAATGCTTTATCTCTAACACATTAGGATTTTTGCTTATTGGTATTTTTCTTTAACTATTTTCTGTTTTTAATAAACAGGTCCTCACTTTGTGGAGTACCTTGGCTTCACTGTCACCCAAGAATGTGATGTGCTGCTAAAATGCAAGGTGAAACAAAAAAACTTTAACAATTTAAAGCTACTAATATTATCCTTTTAATTCATGTACCCTTGCTGGTCACCTCCTTTTGTTTTTACAGATTGGAAATACCAAACCAGTGACTGAGATCATATGGTCTAAGGACAGCATTGAGATTGCAGAGGACGATGAGGATGCTGCGAAAATCGAGAAAAAAGACTGCGACCTGACCTTTAATATAGGAAAGGTCAGTCTGACGGTGCACCTTGTGAGGAGTTGAGTGTTTATGAGCTAAGAGCTAAAATCGTAGTAATCCAGCTCTGCTTTCATTTTAGAGCTTTACAAAACATACTGCTAATCATACACCTCTGACACAGAATAAAAGATCATTTTATGTTTTTATAGATATTTATTCATGCTATATATTCTCGTAAGCCCTGCTAGACTCAGAACAGCAAATATTTCTACTCAGAAATCTGAAGAAACATTAAATTGTTACTTTTTTTTCTGACAAATTCTATCTTTTTCAGCCCAGATAGTTCCAGTCAGAGTTTATTTACCGATTCATTTCAAACAGAAGTCATTTGGATTTTACTGAAGCATTTGAACAGTACAGTATTTATCTGGGGTGGAGAGATTACACAATGTTCAGATCTAAAAATATTTCAAAGGAAAAACTGGATAAATTGATTCGAATCTTTTGCAGTTTTCTTTGATGCACAAACTGAAAATTATATATACAGGCTTAAATATGAACATACACCCCTATTCTTGGTTGAATATTTTAATTTTGAATTTATTCTCTACCTGTCTGGTGCCAGCAAGTTTCTGGCACAATTTTCTATGGATATTTGTCATTTCTCCAGAAGGCATTTAGATTCTCCATACAAGCAGATACAATTTTCAGTGATTTTTTAATGTGTTAATTTGGGAAGAGGTAGTGGGTTGTCTATGCATTAGCACTAAAAATAAACCAATGGCAATGTAAACTGGTCACTTTTGACACCTTCCACTTCATGACAGGTTTTAGTTCAGCAGACTACAGGTTTCTTTTGAATATACTAACCAATTTATGTTCATCTGATGGTTATAAGTAGGAGGTAGACAGAATAATGGTGAATAGATTTCATGACAAAATAAAAAGTAGACTTATATTCTGGGTAAAACACAGGCTGAGACCAACTGGAAGCCAAATTGGAGAAAATAATTGGCTTACAGTAGAAGAATCCAAGAAAAATTGAAAATAAAGAGATTAAATTCTAGGACAATGACAACTGTTGCGAGGAACAGATGAGTAAAATCAAATGAATGTGCCAGAGTTACTGACGGAGAATGGCAACAATTACTGGGAAGGGAACACATGGGAAAATAACCGATCGGGAATTAATCTTTTATTAAACACAATAAAACATGAAATAAACTCAGAGCTCAGAACATCTTCCAAGGTCTAATGATTATGATAGAGAAAAACAAGTTTTTGTGTTCAACATTGATATTGAGCTCAACCTTAAAGTGAAATGTGTAAGGCAGGCTGATGTTAAGCTTCTATAACATTTTCCTTAAAGCTTCCTGTTGAATCATGTCAAAACTTGTGGACTATGCTTTTCATGCTTGGTGCAAGAAACCATACAATTAACTTAAATGAACTCTATAAATAACAAAAATAAAGTAGTCAAATATTCAGCCAATTTTATGCCAAATGCTTGGTAATGACAAAAAAACAAACAGAAAAAACAACATGAATTCAAAGTGCAGCTTAAGAAATTTTAAACCAAATAAACTGGAGATGAAACTTGCTTTGAAACTGTAAACTAAATGTCACTGGAGATTTATCTATATATTTTAGACTGTAAATATAATTTTGTTCCTCTATGAATTACAGAAAATCTATATTAATTTGTTTTAAAAAAAACCACAATAAATAATCGAATGCATATATTGCCTAAATAAACCACCAAGAAAAAAAAAAACAGTTCAAAAGCATCATTAAAATCCCCCCCCCCCCCCCCCCAAGTGTTCACTTAAGTGTTTAAGTGTTCCCTTTATTTTTATATATATAGTGATAATGAGTTTATCCAATATCCAAATTGGAGTTTATCCAATTTTCTGACTGGAACTATATATTGAGCCTACAGCATGTGGTCTATCTGTGTGTTTCATCCATTCATTCATTTCATCTCTAACTCTCAATTCAATATAACTCCTCTGGTCACTTTAATTAAAGAATAGGTGCTGCTTTTGTCAGACTCGTGATTTTTTTGTTTCATCACTAGGACTGAAAGTGCCAGAGAAGTTATATTGATCTGTCATAGTCATTCAAACGTCACTCAACACCAAAGGGTTGGTGTTTTTGCATAAGCTCCGGTCAGTCACATTTGCATTGACTGGCTCATCTGTCTAATTCACAGTGGGTTATTAAGCAAGAGCAAAAGCAAGGAAGGAAAAAACCATCTGCAAAGGACGTTCTCCTGCCACCAAGGCCTAAAGTCTGGACATAATCTATCTGTCATAAGTTTCACCTATGTCTCCATGTGTCCTCGTCGTCTTACCTTTTCTGTGTTTTCCTTCATCATTTCATGTTTTATCGCCTGCAGCATCACGGGCGGCAGAAAAGCCTGGCTTTTCGGTTTACCTGGTCACTGTGTTCCTTTTATACTGTTGACTGTCTTGAGAATTATATTGTGTTCCACTTGATTTAATTTGGAAGGGGAATCATTATTGCCTTAGGGATACTTATGTGACTTTTTTTTTTTAAATATTAGATCTCCAAGCAAGACGCGGGTATCTACGAGGTCTTCCTGAGAGACGAGAGAGGAAAAGATAAGAGCGCCTTCAACCTTACAGAAGCAGGTGAAGTACTCTTTGTGGATTTCATTAGCAGGGAATTAGGAGGAAAAAGTGAAAATCTGTTAAAAGTTACATAAAAGGTTTTTTTTTTTTTTAAAAAGTCACATGAATTATTGCTGTTATTTTCCCCAGGATACCAAGCTGTAATGAATGAGCTGTTCAGAGTTATTGGTAAGTAGTTTTTCACACTGAAGAACAACTCGTAAGGGAAACATACAAAATGAAAAGTGCATCATTGTGTGCAATTTCCTTAAAATGTTCTAATTGTATAACAATTTTCTCATAGTGTGTTAAAGGAGAGACTGTTTTTGTTATTTTCCTTGCAGCCAATTCTTCCAGTGACATTCAAATTACGAGTTCTGAAAATGGCATCATCCTCTACTCCAATGTGACATATTATGATGAGAACCTGCGTGTCGGTTGGCTTCAAAAGTATGTAAAATTGACATCATGGATATATTTCACAGCATTAAGAAGAAACTCTGGCCCGCAGTATCAGCATCAAGGGATCGATCAACATACGTCAAACTTTTAACAGTTGAACGTAATTTTGTGCTGCAGTTTATTCATGTGTTTATTAGTGTCCGCTCTCAACATTATGCTGTAAATACATACGCTTTAAAAAGATTATCAAAAGACTTTCAGGTTTATGTTGAGAAAAGAAAAAGATCAGATTGGAAAAAAAAACCCAAAAAAACTATTGTAGTGTAGAGACTGAAGCGGACCCCTAAAACTACCACATTTCAGAGTTCTGGATTTGAAGTCTCGCTAAAAAGGCCGTCTGAAGTTATTTGATCTTTGTGCTCTGGATTTTGTGATCAGAGATGCCAAGATTGCAGCTTCAGAGAGAGTTAAGTCCGGCGTCACAGGGGAGCAGCTTTGGCTTAAGATCAATGAACCCACAGAGAAGGACAAGGGCAAATACACCATGGATATCTTTGATGGCAAGGACGGAGTAAAGAGAGTCTTGGATCTGAGTGGCAAGGGTAAGTCAAAGTTTTTAATCAATAGGAGACAATTACTCCTTACAATTAGCAAAAAAAGAACCCATCTAATTTGAGTTGGCTTTATTAGTCTTGTTCTAATTATATTATAAATGTTTTTTTTCTGCTTTGCAGCATGGCAGGATGCATTTGAAGAATTCCAAAGGCTCAAGTAAGTAAATAAACTCATCCAACTCCATTGTTTATTCGTGTAATTCTGGGTTTTGTATTCAAGGATGTTTATGTGCAAAAATAGTAAAAGTTGTCTCAAACATACAATGAACCTTTGAGACAAACACAACACATTTCCTATTATTGTGTAACGTAATTAAGAACCCCAATACCATTTTTAGACACTTCTGACAAACTTTTGTCTCTTTCTTTTTGTCTCTTTCTTTCTTTAGAGCGGCAGCGATTGCAGAAAGAAGTAAGTTATTAGTCTTCCAAATCTTACTGGAGTTTGTCTTTCATAAAGTAATGTAACATTTCTCAGTTTAATTGGAACTCTTGCGTTATGGATTTATCACTCACAGAGTGATGTATTCCTATTAATCTTGATGACTATGGTCTACAAAAACCCAAAATTAACTTTCTCTGAAAATTAGAGTACTGCATAAGACCAGTAAAAAATTGTTTTTAATCTATGCATGTTGTTTCATAGTCATGTTGTGGCCTATGCAATCATGGAGATATCCGCTGAGTTGACAGGTGTCCAGCAGGAGTAAGCCAGTAAAGGTTATTGTTACAGACGTCTGTGCTTTACAGAGTTCTGCATCCACACCTATTACCAAAAGTTAAGGGGAAGGAAAAAAATTGTTTGAAAACATAGAAATATTTATTGCTTTGAGAAAATTTTGAAGTAAAATCCATTTTCAAGTTAGGAAAAGAGTCACAAAGTGTGGAGTGCAGCTGGAGTCACTGTTGTATCACTTATGTTATAAAACAGAGACGATGTCTCAATCATCTTTACTCTGTGAAGGAGAAAAAAATATTTTTTTCTTCCAAAAGCCCTGTTTTCAGAACATAGTATATTTTATTTTCAGTTGGAAATAAAGGTCCCAGAATCACTGGACTGACTGAAGAGTTATTCTGCTCTATTCACAGATGGGGTTTTCTCTCGTGGTTTTTAACGTCCATTGTGTGACTGTGCTTGATTGTTCAGCAAACTCTTTTGACCTAAAACCTCATTGTGTGTTGTCAAGAGAAATGTGGAAAAACATTCCCGACCATGCAGATGAGCTACATGCCACTACTTATACTAATTGATACAGTAATTCATACATTCTTACCCAGGAAGAAGTATTGGAAACTATAGAATGCAGCACATATACATATTTTACACTGGTTTAATATTTGTGCATTTAAAATCCTTTTTTATTTATTAATTCTTTTAATATACTTATGGAGTCAAAGTGCAAAGCAGGAAAACAAAATGTGGTAAACAAGCAAATGCTACCATTCTTGTCTTTTGATCTTGTTTTTCTTGCTTAGACCGCGCTCGTGTTGTTGGAGGCCTGCCAGATGTGGTTGCAATCCAGGAGGGCAAGGTGAGGAAATTCAAAAGTGTTAACTGCAAACACACTATTGACCTCTGTACATCAGTGTATCGTTCCCTTGAGTGCCTCCTTCCTTTGAAATATGATCAACGCTCCTGCCAAATGGATGTTTGTAAAACCTGCAAAAAAAAAAAAATGTATATCCTGTCTCTCTCTCCCTCTCTCAGTCCCTGAACCTGACTGGCAATGTGTGGGGCGAGCCCGCGCCTGAGGTGTGCTGGGTGAAGAACGACAAGGAACTGGTGTCGGACGACCACTACAAGCTGAAGTTTGAGCATGGCAAGTTCGCCAGCATCACGATTGCAGCCGTCACCACTGCCGACTCTGGCAAATACGCCCTTGTGGTGAAGAACAAGTACGGCAAGGAGGCCGGCGAGTTCACCGTCAGCGTGTACAACCCTGACGAGGAGAGCAGAGAGGATAAGAAAGACTAAATGTCAGGAAGAAAATGGAGATAATTTGCTGAGCTGTCTCTAAATAATGTTACCAAGGCACAAGCAGGTGCAATAAAGCTGTTAAACGAATATGTTCATTTTCATGCCTCTTTTAGTTGTTTGGAATGTGTTCAGTCATGTTGGCCCTGTCAGTAGTTGAATATTAAAATTGCAAGTAGAAATAGTCTTCTGATTCAATTAAGGTATTACACTTGGCTTACCTCTGAACTGTTGACTACCTGTCATAATGCATATGTAGCAATAAATAGCAGCAAGAATTAAACGTTGGCCAATGAAAGACTGGAGATATTCGACAGGGATCAGCCTGTTTAATGTTTCATCTCAGCTGTTTGGATGTCATAAACTCTCTGCAAGCTACAAATGCAAATCATGTCAGCAATTTGTTATTGAGGTACAGAAGTAATGGCAGTGTGGCAACAACCATAATTTGTCATCTAAAGTAATCTTACGTCCCCTGTAAAGCTCAGCTCAGATCTGACTGGAATTCTGTTCTGGAGGCTGTTACTCATTTGGTGCTGAGTTTCATTCCAAAATTTCCAGTGAAAGAAGGAGGAATGCAGAACTGCAGGTACAATTAAGTGGAAGTACTTGATAAACTGTCTTCTAACATTTGATTGGAGGGTAAGTCAATCTTAAACAAGCTAAACACGTTGTCTCTCGTCAGAGTTTTTCTCATAATGCAGCTGCGATGACTTTAGAGATCTTTCAAAATCTCAAGTTAATGTCCTCATTTTAGTGAAAATCTTTGTGTGTTGCTCCAACATTTGCCCTAGGCAGTATATGCCATGCACTGGCATACAGATTAGGGGACCAGTGGGGAATTGGAAAAATGTCAAGGCTATTTTTCAGAACGGAAGACAAACAACGAAAATAATAAGACAAAGAAAATAAGCTAATTAGTTTCTTTTTAAAACAGATTTTTGTGGCACTAGCTTTCATTATTTAATAGCTACACAGGATGATGGGCAGGGGGAAAATGGGAAGGTGTGCAGCAAATTGCCCAGGACCAAGAAAAGATAAAAAGAAAAAGTTCTCACTGACAGCTTGAAGAAAATTTGCAGAATTTCCGATGCACCGATCAGCCTTTTCCTGGATAGAACTGATTTCTGGATTTCTTGAGGTTTAACTTGCCCATACTGATTTTCTGCTTTCCACATATGAAAAAAACATACAAGAAAAATATAAGTTTTTTTTTATAGATTTAGTAGTTCTGAATCAATTACAAAAAATCCACAAACAAATGATTGGGTTATCCCTATAAAAGCAACATTTTTATTCAAAGCATTTGAAAAATAAATAAATAAATGCAGTTGATTTGTGTATTTATTGTTATAGCTCTTAGTTTTGACTTTGCACAATGAATTAGAAAAGACAAGTTTTCAAATATTTGATCTCTGGTCAAGTCATTAGTGATTCTTTATGTGGAAGATAGAATGGAAAAGAACAACACCACCACCAGAATCAGGTATATATATAAAAAAGATCCATCCCTAAAGCAGTATCTCACACAAAAGACAAGCATGGCTCCATATTGAGACAAGAGATTGAAATATGCCGCAAGTAATACAAACAAATAAACTTGGAAGAATAAACAATTACTAAACAGTAAAATAAAAAAATATATATATATTAAAACATGCCCACATAACATGGCAAGTTAAAAGAAACCAAATCAAACGAAACATGTACATAGTTTTAAATTGCTTTGTGCTTGATAACACAAGTAAAAGTGAGAACAAAGTTCAATATAATTCTATAAACTTTCTGTTAAAATTCGCTGCTCTTGAAATGTATTTTTGACTACTGGAATAATTAGTCAGCTCAGCTGTGAGTTGTCGACCGTCCCACCAGCTGCGCCGACTCAGTGTCTCTTCACCTCAACACACGCACACACACAATTACACACAAACCAGTCGGTCACGGTGGTCCAAACAGGGACACGTCAAGAGGCTTCCGAGGAGTTTCACGAAGAAAATTATGGGGATTCACTGAAGACATTACAACTTTCCTGAGTAGGCAGCAGTCAGGCTCAAGGAACCGAGAAGTAAGAACTTATTAGGTGAATGATTTGGACTAATGTTTTTTGAGATGCATGTTAACGTATATTTCTGATTCTACCATTGGCTAATGGTAGCTAGCATGTTAATCTGGCTAACCTGCCCTTTAGCTATATGGAAGCAACTTGACTGCGAACCAAATTTAATGGGTTTATCATTTATCAAACGAATGAATGTACCTACCGAGTGTTCATCGACACCATCTACCGAGTGAGTTGCTGTCATTAGCTAACGCCTGGCCGTTTGACATTAACGGTAACGTAAGCTCCAACCGGGCGATAACTATGGAGCTAGCTGAGCTTAGCAGAGCCACGACTCCATTCATTTCCATCTGTCCAGTGTTCCTCTGTTTTTCATTCACGTTTTCATTAAGTTAATGTGTAAAACCGTGAAGCAATGTGGGTCAAAGCGGATGCTAATTTGTGTTTTCGTTTTCTCTTTGTATTTCCGCCTGTTTTATTCCAGCGTGCGTAATGTGTCGCGTTTTTTTGTTGTTTTTGTCGACGCTGTGATTTCTAATATTATGATATCTATTATAATTTTCTGATGTCTATTTATAAGTGCGAAGGTGGCAAAGTACACGGTGTTAAGATCAGCTGACCTGTGTTAATTTGCGTTTTTAAATAGATTACATGAGTTGTAGCTCGCTGACACCGCGGAACTAAACACCTGTCTGGGGGGGGGGACACTGAAAACACAAGCACCTTGTAACTCAAACTGTTATGCAGCAACTTTAATACTAAAATACTTCAAATTTAATAACGACACCAGTATATATCAGATCCTGACCTATACTGCAATTTAAGCAGTGAAGCCAAAGTCACTTATTTTTGAGCCAGACATGTTTAGTTGTGTATTTAAGCAAATTAACTACCCATTTGCTCAGTTTTTGTTTTTAAATCTACAGGCAAAATATAATGCAATTATAATAATAACCATAGTTCATTGAAGTAAGTGTGATGAGTCACTGATGCAATTCAAATGACTTTGATCCAAACCAGTAGCCATTAACTGTTCCCACAGACCTTTTAATGTCGGCAGAAAAAGTGTGGGAGTGAGTGAAGTTTTGTTTGTTTGCTGTATACAGAGAAAACCCAGCAATGCCCTTCCTTCACATGTTCTTCACTAAAAAACTGAAGTGTTTTCTCGCTTTCTGTCCTTGTGGTTCATTAGAGATGAATTGTCAGAATTAGGAAAGCATCAGATCTCATGAGTGCTCTATTTCCTAAAAACAAGTGGCAGTTCTTCTTTATTTTCTTTCTGCTCATAATCTGAACCATCGGCTTCTTTACCTGCTTTCTGGTGGAATCTACCCTTTGAATGGACAGTAGACGACAATTTTGGCACACAGGCAAGTGGACAGTGTTGATAAGTCAGACCTGATATTAGTTTGTTACACTCCTAGTTTTGTAGAAAGACCAAAATGGCAGAAGGTATGTTTCGGCATAATATGAAATAGAAACCTACTACGACAACCTTTAAGTTGTCCACTTGTCTTTGTACTGGTGTATGAATTTGTGAGCATTTTGAGTGTGACTGGGTTACTGAAACTCTAGTATAACAGTTTTGAAGTGACTATCACTTAAAAGTGCATAACTGGTTCAGATGATTTATTTTTGAGAAAATAATTTCTAGAATTATAATGATGCAGGCTTTATAACTCTAATCAATATGTTGTATTGTTTAAAAGTAGATCTTAAAACAATCTTACACTCGTTCAAATAAAAGCAATTAGATTGTGTATCACATTTTTATCATTCAGTAAGAATCTCATACTGGTTCATGGTTAATATCTTTTAAATAAGGAAAAAACAGATTTTTCAACAAAGGGTTATTAGTGAATTTAACATATGCCTGTTATTTTTTTATATAGTCACATATCCCCGATGAGCCCAGAAATTTGGAAACTGTCGTTCCTTCTAGATTGATCAAACCTTTCAGACTGGCACATCCGTAGTAAATGAATCATTGATTTTGGTTGACAAGCCTTTCAACTTGAGTGGTATAAATGTATGTGTTCTAAAGCTAATAACAGGGCCGTTTGTCCTCATGTTGTTGGCTGTGTCACTCTTCAAACTTCCTGAAAGGGGTGTGGGCTGCAGGAGCAAAGTTACAAATACTGCGTCTGTCATTTCCTGAGGAAACCCTTGTTTTTAAATTGAACTAAATCCTACTCATCGGCGCCCTTTTTAGTGATCAACAAATTTTACTTTCTTTACTATTTAAAGAGCAAGTACTGGGTCCTTTAAAAAAAAAGCTTTCTGTTTTAAAAGAGGTATGATTTGAAAATGTCAGAGTTAACATTTACACTCTTTGTTTTGTAAATGACTAATTCCCAGCAGCTAGGAATTTTTGGTGTACTGTGGAAAATAAGCAAGGAAATTATACTTTGGAGGAATACTAGGGATTATTTATTAGCACTGCAGAATGTGGAAAAATTTGAAAAGGGCTCTGCCTGTTTTAGGTCATCTTGGTTTAATTATACCCACATAATGAGTTGGAAGAGGAAATTCCAGTTTTGTGTTTATGCTTGAAGTAGTGCAACATCAACCTAGTCAGTGACTTATTTGGCTTAGTCACATTGTGATTATGTTACAAGTTATGTTATATATGACTCTGGATGTACTTATAATTATATAAGATTTTATTTTGATCATAATCATTTTAAATATTTTCATCAAGTTAAAGGTTTCTATGTTCATTGCTACTAACTTATGGAGCTTGGTTATTTGCTACCTTTCATGCGCTATAATATTATAATGGTCTTTTATCATTAGAAATGAAATACATTCAGCTTACAGGACTTTGACTTTCTATGCTGTTCTGTTCTGGATATAAGATCAAACTTGAACATGTTTTTAAAATGTTTCACAAATCAAAGGTATTTTTTAGCTAAACTCTACTCTGTGTTCAATAGTCCTGTCACGATAAAGAATTTGCTGGCCGATAAATGGTCCCAGAAGTTATTGAGATAAACAATAATGTTGATGTCACCCACTCAAAAGACTGACTCCAAAATGTACTTACTAAATGTTAATAAATCTTAGATCAGTATGGAATTATTCAGGCTTGATCGGATTATTTTACACTAAAATAGACTATGAGTTCAATATTTAATAATTTTATGGAGTGCAAGTCATTTTAATAACAGAAAACGGCCAAATGCTGAAGCTGTGAATCAGATGTTTACATTATCTACAGGAGAAAAAAAGAGTTTATGGATTGTTAGGATTATTTTGTTAGAGTAATCGTTTTGTAGATCACAAACTATTTTAACACAACTCTTTGTCTCTTATAGAGTTTTCAGTTTTGGTTCGATCTGCGTAAATGCTTTAGATACCGGTGTGCAGCTGATCCAATTTAAATTCCTTCAAAAACAAAGAAAAACCTTTTCACTTACACTTTTTACTCAGTCTTCAAATGTTCTGTTCAGTGCTTACAAACTGTTCTTCTCTTTCTTTTGACTCACCATTTATTTATTGTCTACTGTATACCCATGGGGGTTCTTAAAATGCTAATTTAGCCATGACGAAGTAACGCTGACAACAAATGAAACATGCTGTGTGAGACACTTCCTCTGGATGAGAAAATTATCCCGTTTTAATATTGTGAGATCCTGGTATGTCCCTAGGCATTGTGTGCATCATTACACACTTGTGAAAAAATATCCTTACCATTTATTAATTTGTACTTCATTGCTGTTTTTTCTTTCAAAATGAGTTTTAGCACAACAAGAAAATAAGTCTACAGCTCTATATGCCCAAGTGCTTCTTTTTGGTTTGTTTACAAAAGACTGAGCAGATGAGACAGTGGGGTTGGGGCCCTTTTTGGAGCAGCCTCATGCATTATTTTCATCCTGGGCAGTCAGTTGGGACCCAGACTAGCCAGAGTGATCCTGGAGGCCAGATCGGGGAGAGCTCCTTGATGAGAAAAACATGTTTTTGTCATTACTAGTTGGACTGCATTTCATCAGTTAGTCCCACAAATCTTTCATTAGACTGTTGAATGTAGACATTCGATCATCTCAAATGTTCTCATGCTTTCAGTGTTTGCAGTTTGTTTTGTAATCGCCTGTTCATTTTGGTGAACCATCTTATTGATAAGGAGCAGCAGAAAGCATGTTGAAGTCCAGCACACTGGATCAACTATAGGCTATCTTAGCAACTTTGCATCGCTCACCTCCACCTCTCTTTTGATAAGTCATGGACAATAACAAGAACACACAGTGAAGATTGTAATGTACATGTGACAGAAAAATGGTGCAGACGACAGCGGCTTGGTAGTTTTCTCCCCCCCCTGAGCTTTTACTCTTATCAGAAGAAAACATTGCGTATTCGTTCAGAGGAAATAGCTTCACCTTATCAGCCGTACACTGCCACTGTAGAGATCCCATCCCATTGGCTTACATCGCTGTACCCTGGCAGCTGACTGGATGAGTACAAGTACACGTTCTGAAGAGAAAATCCCAGAAGAAGGATGGCGGTGTTTACGACGGTCTTGCACAATTGCCACAAGTTCCAGATAACGTATCTGTATTTACCTCAGGGGCAATCATTCAAAGGTGAGTAGGTGGGTCCTATTGAATATTGGATTCAGCATGGCAGCATTAAACTATCGCCGGGATCCAAAGGCAAAAGGTATTGGTCCCAGGAGAGTATTCTGAGGTCTGTCATGTACAGCCTCCGCTCCTCTTATTGAGATGAAGAGGCAGAGATCCTGGGCAAGCTGGGAGCTCCTGGGGAGTAACACAGAGGACAACACAGACAATAGTGAAGCTGATGAGTCGTCCTCTCTGAGGTCATCTTGGTCCCTGGTGAGTGTGAAAGGGTTTTGTAATTGGTCACAGCTTATGGTAAAAGACTGGAGACCCTAATGTTGTCTATGAACTCAGTTTTGTGAAAATGGGACTGGGATTTAAAATTTTGTGGCTCTTCTGGTCAAATGTGTTAGTTCATAGAACAAGGCAATGGCTTGAAACAGCTCAACCATGTTTGATGTGAGGCCTTCTCCTCATGTCTGTGTATGTTGAAGACTGATTCTTTTCATCTCATTCTCTATATTAATATGGTGCAGTTGTTTTTTTTAATTTTTTTTTAATGCATTCATGGACTTTTTCTTGTTGTCATTCAGAAGAGCCGGCCTTTGGATTTGTAATTTTACAGCTTTCTTGTGACCGTTATCTTTCACTTTTAGTTTAACTAGTTTCTAAATGAGTTTTTTACCCTCCTTGCCAGAGAGACAATTTTTTTAGTGTCTCTCACACAATGTCTTCTCTTTTTTTTAGTTTGACCTCATTTTAATGCGGATCTTACCTGACCTGAAAATGGTTTGAACTGTAGTTACACTGACAAAAAATGTTTAGCAATTTATTGAACTACTGATTGAAAAGAATGCATCAATTTGTTTGTACTTGTTTATTTTCTGTTTGCCTGAAATAAAATTATATAACACATTTACGGTTATTTGATAAATATTTTCAATTCAGTAAAAATCTGAAGTAAAAAGTTGAAGAATGTGTTTTGACATGAATGGGAATATTAAAATTTTTATTCAAAGGTACTGCTTCTAGCAGAAACCTATTCTTTTTATTTTACTGTCGGTATGTTTTTGATTTTAAAACGAGCCTTAGACAAATGAATATGTAATTTTATATAACTTTAAAGTTCCAATTTAACAGTTTTAAAAAATGGAAATCAGTAGTGGTCAGTAAAAGCCTGTAACTATCAGTACATGTCTTATTCAAATATATTCACATGACGAGTGATTGGAAAGCAACTTTCGTGGTCACAGAAAACCCGTTCCTAGCATTGAGCTCTTCTCACTTGCATTTAATAAGATGAGTTTGTACGTCGGCTCAAGATTTTCCAAGCTCTTGACATGGCAACTTTATTGGAAAATATCTGCAAGTTCAACACCAAAGAGATTATCTATCTATATGTTTTTATCTTTTTCAATATCAAAATTTATAGGTTGTAAAAGAAACTTGTTTGGAAAGAGAGCGAAGATCACGAAATTAACATTGGTCTATGTGTACACATTTGTTTTAGTCTTACGGAAAAATTGCGTCCATTACTGAAACATCTTATTGTTGAATGATTTTCTTTTCTTTATTTTGGTGACATTTAGGTGCATACATTAGCAGCTTGCTCCATTGAGGTTAATATGTCACCAAATGTTCATATTTATTTTTTCTGCCCTTGAAAAATTGCCCCATTTGCTCCCACCTAAATCCTCTGTTAGTCCTCTCGTGGTGAGATTGCGAACAAAGGTTACTGTGGTATTGGACAAAATCAGGTTATATAAACATGATGAAGTCAACATGGGAATTTGTTGACTGGCTTCACCAAATTAGACCCTGACCCAGCAAACTGAAATCATGTTTATTTGTGAAGTTAATGGTTACACATACAGTCTCTGTTGCTGTGCTTCAATAGCTTTATCAAATTCAGTCTTGGCCTGTATGCCATTTTCTTTGCTTTAATAATTTCAGCAAACTGCAAAAAATAACTTTCTGCTTAAACAAATATATCTGTAAGGATTAATGTTTTTAAAATCGTTTTAATACTAGTTCTCAACCACAATTACAAATTTAGCAAGGCAGTAAAACATGAGTAAAGCAGTTCGCTGGGAGTTGTGACTCTAAACAGAATGTCAGCTGCTTCCATTTTTGCAGAGCAGTGGGACCTCTGTTTGGGGTTATCTCATTGTTTTGGTCCATCCATTTGCCGCTCACTCTGTTGTTGCTCATGTTGGGCTGTGGCCAGAGATAGGAAAACAATGCTCTCTGTCAGTCTTTAGGTTCAGAGAAACAGCTGTAGTGAAGGCAAGCAGAGAGAGAACTAAAATATAAAAGGACAAGGTTACTTCATAAACGGTTGAACTGTGTTGTTCTGTGTATTCATAAGATCTTACTTTTAAATGTAAGTAAAAATTGTTTTTTTCTTTTTTAACCTTAAAGACGGACACCATGAACTACGTGGGGCAATTGGCTGGTCAAGTTCTCGTAACGGTCAAAGAACTGTATAAAGGCATCAATCAGGCCACGCTGTCGGGCTGTATTGATGTCGTTGTTGTCCGCCAGAGAGATGGGACCTACCAATGTTCGCCGTTCCACGTGCGCTTCGGCAAGCTGGGTGTCCTGCGCTCTAAAGAGAAAGTAGTAAGTCTAACTTTTTGTCCTCAAGTTTTCTCCTTTATACTTTTATGTAGATTGATGGCTTTAAAGTTCTTGTGGAAAAAGCATTTCAAGATGTATTAAATAATTGCCTTTATTTGATCTACAACTGATTTCCATCTTGGTGCCGAGGTGGACGTCTTGGCACCGAGATTTTTCTTTTTAAACGTTTTCTCTTTTGAAACTGACATGTCTAGCATATGGACATTTTTGATTAACTTTCAACATAGATGTATCAAAATCAAATTCTAGAGCTAACTGTTAGTTAAAAGCAGCAGTGTATAAAAGAAACCATAAGCATATTTCTGCATCCACCCACATGGTACAACAGCTGTTACTTATCTGGTTGCTTCTACAAGCAAGCAGCTTTCGGACTACCAGTTAGAGCTTTTTGCTAGCAGTGCGCACAAAGTTAATTTGAGCTATCACTGAAAGATGAAATGATTCACTTATCTGTCCTCGATAGATTTTTCATCTTACCTGCGTTAGTCATGAGTCAATTGGCAATGGATAAGCAATCTGCAGGCATAGCAGTTTAAAAAAGGCAGCTGTTTTTCAGTAGTTTAGTTTTGCTCAATATTATGTTTTTCTTCATGTGTGAAAATAGTTTCATTACGGGTATTCAGGTAGTATGCGTGAGCTTATCAACATTACTGTGGATTACATAACATTGTACTTTGTTCCCTTGATGTGCTAAAACCCTCTTTTCAGTCGTAAAAAGAGTAATGAAAACATATTTTATTGTGATGCAAAGAATTTGATTACAATAAAACTAACACAACCAAATTATACAACTGATTGCATACAACTAGTGCTGCACTTGTTGTGCCCAACTCCAGCCCTGAAAGACCGCTGTCTAATAGTTTGTCCTGCAGATGTTTTTGTGTGTTACCACACCTTACTTGAATGGATGAGTTATTGCTAGGGCTCTGTGGCAAATGACACCAGGAAAGTAAAACCATTGGGAACGTGTGTGTTGAAGCATGGCCACAACAGGATCTGAGGAAGGTGACCCTCTGGGAATTGTTTTGTGGACCACTTCCCTGCCTGCAAACGACTATATTTAATACTAGTGATGTGAAATATTTTTTTTCATGAACTCATTATTTAAAACGTGTCATAGAAATAATTAAAAAAAGATGTATATTATTATTTTCTCCATAAATCTGCGTTCCTTATCAACTGTTATGGTGCAACTCATTCATTAAAACAAAAGTAGATTACGGGGTGCAGCCTTAAAGATGCACACTTGTTTTAAAAAAAAAAAATCAGTAATGTATGCTGCAGTTTTAATCATCCACAAGAATGGCTCTGGCTTTCCATTAAACAAACACATAGAGATCACAACATGTGACTCCGCCAGTACAGATGGAACAAAGATGCTTCTTTTTTTCCCCAAAAATAGTTGATACTATTTCTATTTTTTCTGAGGTGGCTCAATTAATATTGGCTTTGGAACAGTTAGGTTATTTTCAGTGCTTGCTTCTCACTAGGGTATAGACTATTTTTGTAGCACATTTTTCATTAGCCTAATTGCTGAGAAGGGGCAGAAGGATGCGTCCAGTTTGGTAGAGATGCTTCGGTATGGGGAGAGAAATTTACATCGGTGTATTGCAGCATGCCCATCTTTTTTTTATGTTCGGCACATTAAAATTGGGACTGGCATTTAAAGTTAAAATACAATTTAAAAACAAATTGTTTTCTTTTTCCATATTTTTTAAACGCCAACAAAGGGATAGCCATTCAGGATCTCCAAAACTCCCTTATGTCGTCCGATGTGCAGATATCTAAAACAAGTTGCTAAGGATGAATTAAAATGTCAGCTCTTCAAACCTTTTGACTGGTAGAGTACTTCCACACAAAAAAATGACCCAAATTAGAGAATGCTAATTACAAAGGCTCAAAATATGTCGGTATTGATATTAACAAGAAGAGTACTTGTCCTGCAATAGGGGAGTTGTGTGTTTGATTTCAGTTTCCTCTACCGTTAACATGTTTAACTGCAAGTTGTACGAATGTGTGAGCCGTGGTTTGTATAACTCGGAAAGCGCATCCAAACTTCAGTTCACTTGCCATTAGTCTTTTTAATCTGAGCAGAGGAATGAACCAAATCTTAGAAAAAGCATACAGATAAAAACTAATTTTTCATGACCATGAAGTTGTACTTCTCACGTTTTTCTGTTTAGAAAATGGATGTATCAATGTGGTTGGAGTAAAAATTTACATTGGTTTACTCAAGTGAATGAATGAACGAATGAAATATTTTTATATCCGTGCCCATACCTATAAAATATAATTTGAGTGGAGCGCTTGTTTAGAGAGTCTCTGAAAAATCCTTTTTACTGGTAGACAAGAAAAATTTGTTTTAACCCGAGTCTGTCTACCCACCTAGCTAGAATGCTGATGGGCCTGGAAAGGAATGAATGGGTTGTTTCTATGGCAACTGCTCTACAACTTGAATGCATGGGGGAGGGAAGAAAAGGTCCTCAGTGGCTCACAGAAGGGCTGTTGTGTAACGAACATTTATACCTGTTCCTAGGCACAGTTTTCAAATCGGTGAGGACTGCTGCTTTGTGTATTTATAGCCTTTTGGGAAGTTATTTCATGAAAAATATTTGTCTTTTATATGCAGACATTTTTCAACATTAGTTGGTCGCTTTGGAGGGCAACCACAGAGTATTCCTTCCATTTGAAAATATTAATTGAACACAGTTTTACCATGGAAGCTAATATCTTTCTCTAATTCGTGCTTTGCAATATTAAAGTAAATTAACTTAGTGAAACTAATGCAAGTTCATGTAATAAATACACTAATCAATAGCATCAGCAGGTACCCATTACCTGCGCTGAAAAGTAGCTCAAGGATGATATTGGCAATGAGCTGTTGGAGTGAATATAACCACTTGAAGTGAATCTAACCTCTCACTGACTGTAAGTGGATAAGGAGAAGCCTCATTTATTCTGTCTCATTATTAATTAGAGCCTGAAATTCAAAGCCACACTCAGATTAGTTGCTATAGTTTCCTTCACCAGGTGAAATTTCATCTCTAACCTGTAGAGAATCCAGCATCTGCTGAAAAGTTTAGTACAACACATGGAAAAATCCAAGCAGCAATCTATTAAAGGGAGGACAAAGAACATTCTGGTGGCTGTGGTTTTCAACCCAATATTGATGATCTGGTGTCATATTTGAAGAGCTCTCGTGTGCCATAGTGAGCCTGGTCTGTAGTGTCTTCCAGATGTTACTTTTTTTTATTTTATTGTGGCGTTAAATTAGAGAATGGGCTCCATTCCACTGGGGTTTCCCCAGCAAACTCAAAAAGCCTCGTTTTATTGGCTGCTCCACAGAATAAAAGCCCTGGGGACTTGAACACTTATTAGGATTTATAATCCCTGAGGTGAAACATGAGCTTTTCTAAACAGCTTATGTATTTTTTACTTTAAGTGCCATCTTTCTGATTTTTAGATTGCATAGCTGATTAAACCATTGCTTTCTTGTCAGACAAAATGTAGTGCATCTAGGCTGGTTCGCCCAGCCTAGCTAGACATGAATCTGTCCCTATGCGAGAAGTTGAGAAAGAATACCTTTGGAAAAATACAGCAGAGAAAAAAGACATTTTTACAACTTGTTGGCAGCTAACTACTTTTTTTTATCGTCTCCCATTTTACACCCCTTCTTTTTGTTGCCTTCAGGCATAAACACATCTCTGAAGCACTGTAATGTCTCTGATTGCATACATATTGATCTGCTCCTTGTGTAAAAGTGCACTTCAAACTATTCATATTCATATTCAGACATGAACAAAAAGAATATATATATATATATATATATATATATTATAGCTTTTGGACCAATCAGACCTTCAGGTAGAAAGCTTGAAAGAAAAATGGAGCAACTTACCTGCACAATGTTAAAACTTCCTGTTAACGTCTGTCACTCAATCTCTTGCCCCCTGAATGAACCACAGACGAGTCTTGACATGCTGTGGAGAAAACATCTTGCCTTTAAATATCTTTTTGCACTCAGCCTGGTGTGTTCACTGAGCTCAACAAAGATCAGTCCTTTGAGTTTTAGACTAAAATGGAAATTCTTTCAAATGGCCTCAAACTGGCCATCTTAAACCACTGTTTGCCAGAATCTTCTTATAAAACCCACTGCCAATGGAACTGATTACTTTCTTAGTTTTCATGTTGTTGTTTGATGGTGTTACAAATATCAGCTTGAATTTTCTTTAATGTTTTCAGATTGATATTGAAGTGAATGGTGATCCTGTGGACCTGCATATGAAACTCGGTGACAACGGAGAGGCATTTTTTGTCCAGGAAGCCGAAGAAGAAAATGTAAGCGTAACAAATGCACACATCATTAATTTGGAAATAAAATTAAACTGTTTATGACTGAAAGACAAAAGTTAGTTCAAGTTTCAAATAATGCATTTGAGAAGCAATTAGGCAGTTTATAATCCCCTTTTCAACAAACCACTTTCTGATGTGTTTGTAAAGAAAACAACAAGGTCTGTATTGAGAAATCCACCCACTTTGTTCAGTTGACACATTTGACAGTTGCAAATGTTTCTCCTATCATGACTGCTACTTCGTTGCATTGGTACTTGCGTCTCTACATCTACTGTTGCTTAAGCTTTCGGACGTACATTGACAAATTTCCACTTCAGCAGATTATTCCTGCCCACTTGGCCACATCCCCAATACCCACCGAGAGTCACCTGTTCTGGATCTCGGCGGTTGAGAACCGGGCACCTAAAGACCCAATTGATGACGATCCTCTCGACCAAGAAGACCCACCTGACCCCCCTGCTCCCAGTGCCACTGCCACAAAAAAGAAAAAAAGACGAAGAAAGAAGCACAAAGGAGACCCTCGCAGAGAAGAGCTGACCCCACCGGTGTCTTCTGGTAATTCTGTCGCTGCTACAACTGCTGCTGTGCTGGGCACTGGACAAAACGAAGAGATTTTTGAGATGGATCTCAGCTCTGATGAAGAATCCGCACCACATGTATCGAGGTAGTTTTGGGTTCAAGGACTGCTGGGAAAGGCGCTTAACAACATATATATTTATATATATTTTGCATTCTGGTTGTAGGTCACCTTCAACTTCAACAATCCGTGACATTGACCCCAAACTACCTACAGTCAGACATAATCTGGAAGGTTACCCACTGTCTGACAGTGAATGGCCATCAGGTGACGGGTATGTGTAAAGCTAAGCTTTGCATCCCGAGTTTATCATAGATGCATAAAAGGTTCATGTTTTGCTCATTGTGTTTCACTTCCTGCCTTTCAGTCATAGCTTGTCTCAGGCCTTTTCCCCAAAGAGTGACTCTGAACTGGTGATGAAGTCTTCAGAGAGTTTGCTGAGGGCTGAGTCCCATATGCAATGGACCTGGGGGGAGTTTCCAGAAACAACCAGGGTAAGCACTTCTTGTCTGTAAAAGTCACAGCAGATGCCAATTTGCCATGTTTTCTGAAGTGACATCTGCCGTTTTTAATATCTAGGTCACACGCAAAGAAAAACCTGAACCAATAAAGACGGTGACCATCACCCCATCAGAAAGCACCCACTTCCGCGTCATCCTCAGCTCGGAGGCTATGGCGAATGAAACGGAGACTGAAAAGGAAGATGGAGGCCCCTCAGTGTGTACCATAGTCAAGCCTGAGCCACGTACCCCTGTCACCACCGTAACACCTGACAGCCTATCAAGCATCAGCACCGTGACGTCTGAGAGTCCTTTAACCCCAACAGAACCTCATGATGTCCTTCCATCCAACGTGACCACCTCCACCCCTTCAAACAGCCAACATACCGATTCACCCTCCAAGAAGAAAGGTACACCGGGTGTCACGCATTCTGGTTTGCAATGAATAAAAAAATAAATAAGCAGAGCCTCACAAAGCCCTTGAACTTTGACATATTGTCACATTACAACTACAAACTTCTGTGCATTTTAACAGAATTGGTTATAATCGACCAAAACAAAAGCAGTGCATAACTATGCAGTAGAAGATGAATGATTTCTGCTGGTACATACAATTTAACAAATGGCTCCTAATTAGTAAGCAGTCCCTGTCTTTTCAACCTCATTATAAATTTTGCTGTTCTGTAAATTGCACGTTGTTCATCTTTGCCACTGGCTCACTTATGTCGCCAACCCATAGAGATCCATAGGCAGAAATCAAATACCATTCAAATCATGCAGCTACAATTGCAAAAGGTTCTTTCAGGGTAGCTGAATAGAATGGCACAGATATTCACTTCTTTTGTTGTTTTAATCACACAAAATCTGAGAAAAAAAAAAACATTGTTTATGGTTGTAATTTGGCAAATTGTAAGAAAGTATAAGTGCTGTAAATACTTTCCTAAGTCACTGTAAAGTAGCAAGTGATTTTATGCGTTATATGCAGGAGTCCCAAAGAGGAGTCAGCATCAGGGTCCAGAGGACATCTACCTAGATGACCTAAATGTCCTTGAACCCGATGTAGCTGCAAGATATTTTCCCAAGAGGTTTGTTCATGCAAGAAACACTTAATACGTTCACTTCTTATTTATTAAACACGTGCTGTATTTTAAAACTGGAAATCATATCAGTTTCAACCTACGGCTTTGAACATCCTTAACTTTTTGTCTGCCTTTCTGGTCTGTTTGTTCTTTCTTCCGTCAGTGAGTCTGAAGCAACGGCAAAGCACTGGATCGACTCAGAGATGCATTCTGGTTCCCAGTCTCCACAGTCCGTGGGTAGTGCAGCTGCTGACAGCGGGACAGAATGTCTTTCTGACTCGGCCAGTGACCTCCCTGATGTCACTCTTTCTCTGTGCGGAGGTCTCACAGAAAATGCTGAAATATCCAAAGGTCAGCAATAAAGTGTGCTTGCTGTTTTCAGATAAGACATTCATATCAGCTCTTTTATACACAAACATATTTGTTTATTATCAGTTTAGATGTTTGTTAAAGCCTTTCAGGTAGAGAAACTAAAATGTGCTAGAAACTGGTTACATGTTACACTTTACCTGTAATTAATTTTGAATTCCATCTGTGTTTGCAGAAAAATTTATGGAACATATCATCACATATCATGAATTTGCTGAAAATCCAGCAATCATAGACAACCCTAACTTGGTTGTAAAGATAGGAAATAGGTTTGTAAGCTTTTTGATTTATTCTATTCTATTCTATTGAAAGCTTTGTTTTGTAGGAGTTCGTGTCTGATTTAGTTTTTGTTTGTTTGATTTTAGGTATTATAACTGGACACTAGCTGCACCCTTGATTCTAAGTCTACAGGCATTTCAGAAGAATTTACCAAAGGTATTTTTTTGTTAAATTTATTTTGTATTTTAATTATTTACTAAATTCAAAGAATGATTAACTCGGTAGTAAATGTTTTTTGTTCTTGTTTACAGGCTACAGAGGAGGCTTGGATGAAGGAGAAAATGCCAAAGAAATCAGGTCGCTGGTGGTTCTGGCGAAAAAGAGCAGACAGTTCAGTCAAACAGGTAGGTATATGCTCCCCTAGGTAATACAAGAAAACACTTTGCCCACATTTTATTAACATTTTTTCCCAAATCTAGATTCTATGCTACATTAATTGCTCCTAATACCTTCCCTTTTCTTTTTTTTTGCTTTAGTCTGAAACGAAGCTTGAAACCAAGGAGTCTCAGCTAGAGGAAGGAGAACCCTCCATTTCTCACGAGAAATTGGTTTTACCGTATGTACTATGCATTCCTGTTTAAAAATGTGGAAATATTGAACATCAAACCAAATCTGGGCTTAGCACGGAATTGGAAAAAAGATGTTTGTGAATTCAGGTGCATCTCATTAAATTGGAATTTTAAAAGTCATTTCAGTTATTCAATTCAAAAACTGAAACTCATATTGTATCTGATACTTTATACACAGTTTTATGCTAGAGCTGCCATTAAAGGAGTCTTTCTTTGGGATAGCTTATGGATTTCGTCTTTGAATAATTGATCTAGTTATCTTTATTTATTAATTTTGGGTTTAGCTTTAAGATGGCACATGGAGGTAGCTTATCAGTTAAATCTGGGTCAAAAATGTAATCGATAGAACACCTGTCTAACTTCAGAGCGCGTTCAACAGCTTGGGGGGAAAAAGGCTAGCTTTTTTTTCTTCCTTTCTGGCTCATTATGATCCCTGCCAACAGATCTCTGCTTCTTCTCCTGCGTCACTCTGCTACTGCAGTGCATAACAAAACTTAGAGTATATCCAGACCTCTTTCATAACCAGGCTTGCTTTTGAGTGACTCGACACACTAATGTACAGATGCACATACATATTGAAGGGACTCGCTGCGCACACAGGACTTCGAAGGAATACTGTTGCATCTGTTTTTATTGGTCTTATTAAATATTCTGCTTTTATAGAAACAACATTTAGGATCATCAGCAATAATCCAAAATCAAAATTAAATAATCTCATCTTTTAATAATTCACTTTTTGTATTGACTTACTGAAATAAGTTCATCCATCTATGATATTTTGCTTTGAGATGGACCTGCAGCCTGCAACTATAAAGTGACTTCATTTAATGTCTAATATACGTTTTATCACTGTATTTTTTCACTAGTATTTCATGGGGTAAATAATAAACATAACTGTCCTGTAGGCCGAAAGCAGGAGACACCTCGAGTGATGAGGAATCCAAGGAGGTCAGTGCTGCGTCCTGCCAAGAGAGGCTACAGCCAGCAGAAGGACATCATTCCATCCCCCACACTTACAGGAAGTCACTACGTCTTTCCTCAGATCAGATAGTAAGTTCTTTGTTGCTTTCTAAAATAGAATAGTTGTTCTTTTGTCTCATTATAGTTTTTTTTTTTTCCTTTTTTTCTTCATTTTAGGAAATGTGCTTTGATGGCGCAAATAACTGACCTTGGCACTGTCTAAGCATCAGACAGTGCCAAGCTCCCCCTGCTGGCTAAATATATATATATTGTTATGCTTGGTGCCAGTAGGGGGCTCTCAAGACCTGTGCAGATTTTTGCATTATGACAAAACAATTTGTTCAGCAGACCATTGCCTATGTTTGGGTTTTTTTTCTTCTTGTGAATGAAATAGATTCTTCCTCCAGATGGCCTCACGTTTTTCATTCTGTTTTTTTTTCCCCAGGCTAGTTTGAAACTAAAGGAGGGACCAAATGACGTGACATTTAGCATTACCACTCAGTACCAAGGCACATGCCGTTGTGAGGGGACCATCTACCTGTGGAACTGGGATGACAAAGTCATCATCTCTGACATTGATGGTACCATCACCAAGTAGGTGTCTCAAAGGAAAGTTTAGAGGCTCAGTAGGAAATAAAAATCCTAAACTTTAGAAAAAAAAGTCTGTCTTGCATTTTTTTATTTTTTCATTTAGTGCAGCGCATATGGGGAGTTGGGGGATTATTTTTGGAACACTTTATTGGGTTTCTTTTGTATAAATACATGCAAATGTACTGGCTTACCATGCTGCATATTTTTAGAAACTGCTATTCATCCCTTTGTCATGCTGGAGCCTCTTTGACTTTTGCTGCAAAATGGTGATCTATTTTAAAATCAGTGAAGGCCCAGATTGTCAGTCTTGGATCTTGCTCCGTAAACATTCATTATGCAGAAGTGGAAACTTTCTTTTTTTTTTTTCTTTAGCAAGGCACCATCTGTAGCTCAGCACTCTTTATTGTCACTGATATAACTTTCAGTTGGTATTTATGGCTTTCAGCTTAGATGATCAGATTAGACTGCAGGGCAGACAATAACGCTATATATAAATATTTGCAACTCGTGTGGAAGGTTTGCTGCAGTGTTCACATTTATTGTCACTTGTTCATCTTGTTGATATTTTACTACAAGGCTGATGGGGGGGGCGGGGGGGGAATCTCCACATGGGCAGAATCAAATTTTTTGTGCTGCGAGTCCCATTTCAATCAACCAATCAAGTTTATCTGTGTAGCACATTTCAGCAGCAAGGCGGTTCACGGTGCTTTAAATAATAAAAACGCTCAATTTTAAAGAAAATGCCATACAGTCAACAATTGAACAAACTACATTTTGGTGAATGCCATCACCAAAATTCTACACCTCAAATATGTTTGTCAAGACTGCAATAGTATTGTAGATTACATTATAAATCTCTACTGATAATACATGTTTTCAATCTTTAAAAATTGAAAGAACTTCTTACTTAAAACTATCTAGAATGTTGTGCTGCTTTTTTTTCTGTTTTAGTAAATTATCTCACCGATAGTTCCTCTTTTGAACCAAAACTGATGTCTGCAGCTTATTTCATGCCTGTTCTCTGACGTTTGACATCAAACAAGTCCAGATCGACTGGAGCTTATTATCTCAGCAAACCGCAAGACCAGCATGTGACGTGATGCTCTTTCAAGAACAGGTTGAAAAGTACAGGATCTATAATGAGCCCATTTACATCTCGTTCTGTCAGTGCACACAGCCATAAGCTGAGGGTGACTCTGTGTCTTCCCTATGGGGCCAGTAATTCTCATTAGCAAAGGAAATCCCATAAAGTTTTATATTCACCATGAAATGTTAATGTAGTGGGGTGTGCCCTTCTCTGAACAGTCTGTACTAAGAATCCTATATATTTTTCTTTGTGCATATTTAAGCTGCAACTTTACATCTCTTCCATTTTGCCTTTTGAGTGGCCTGCCTCCCACTTGGAGGCTTTTCCAACATAATGTCAATAATGCTCGTTTGTTTTTTAGATCAGACGTGTTTGGACAGATTCTCCCACAGCTGGGGAAAGACTGGACCCACCAGGGCATTGCCAAGCTGTACCACTCCGTGGCCGAGTAAGTGCACAACAACCGGGATTAATTACAGGGACAGAATGAATGTTTGGTCAGCGGTTAGGAGTGCCCGTCTTTGATTCCCAGTTGGCTTTCTGTGGAGCTGATATTTCCTCTGTGTTTGCGTGGGATGCTGTGAAGTGGATGACTCAGTGTGCTCAATTATAATCACGACTTAATGTTTCTTTTAGCGAGAATTAACTGGATTTCTAAGAAGTAATTCAATTTGTAGTCCTAAATTTGCTGCTTTAAGTAAAGATTAGAAAAATTACCGCCACACAGGAGAAACCTCGGTGACTAGAACAACTACTGTAAAATCTACACTTGAGTAACAATAAAATTCTTGGAACTTTTTCTCTCCAACCAGAGGAGCTCCCGCAGTGACGGGTTTCTCTCACTGGGATGTTCAACCGAGAGGTTTAAAAACTTCTTTGTCCCACGGGCCATTAGGCTTCACAATGCTGTGATTTCTGGGAGGGTTAAGGGAGGGAGACGGAGTAATTAGCATTTTTAATGTATTTAAGTTCCTTTACTAGACTGTTTTTAATGTGTGTATATTGTGTACGAAATTTCTTAATGTTGTGTGGATGGGAATTAATGTGTGAGCAACAGACAATCTTAATTTCCCTATGGGATTAATAAAGTTTTTTACATTACCTTACCTTTTATCTAGAAGTTATGGGTTATGATGATGATGATGGTGGTTGTTTGTGCAGGCTTGGAGTCATTTTCTCTCATTTGCAGGAATGGCTACAAATTCTTGTACTGCTCAGCTCGGGCTATCGGCATGGCCGACATGACGAGAGGCTACCTGCAGTGGGTCAACGATGGAGGCATCATCCTGCCACGAGGACCGCTCATGCTGTCTCCCAGCAGCCTCTTCTCTGCATTCCACAGGTACAATAAAGTGTGATGATGGCCAACACTTTCCTCCAGAAAGTTCTCATGCACATTTAACTTGTTTTCTCTCTTGAAACCTGGATTATTTCTTTGGTAAATAGAGACATATTTATATTTATTTAATACTTGAGCTTATGTATGGTAAGAATCTTGGCTGATATTTTGTAGTTGGGGTATAAATGACAATTTAATTCTATTTGCTAATAGATTCAGACAGAAAAATTCATTTTCTGATCAAGACGTATTCGGGGTTTAAACTAATCGTTTATTATTGGATAGCTTTCAGCATTTGTGCTTTTTACTCATGATATCTTGTTGACTGTTGAGCCAGTCTAACCCTTCACCTTCTGTCAGAGTTGCTAGTTTTGTGTGGACTTTGCTGTCAGTGGTTTGATGGCTTTGGTACATCCTTTTGTCCTTGCATATCTTCTGTTTTTAATATACAACAATCTGTACTGGTTTATCATCAGATATGGTCTGAAAAAGTAATGCTGCAAAAGTAGTCGATCCGTGTTTATATTTTAATTAAACACTGCTTGGGTGCACTTTGAATTGTGCGTCAGAGCCGTGGGATTGTTTTACAACCTTGAAGACTATACATTGTAGTTGCTATGGCAATGTACTTCAGTTTTATATCCGATGGACGTCAGTAATTTTCAAATGTTGCCTTTTCAAAATGAGTGTCTTATTCGCTTCATTTTCCTGTACAGACCTTTTTTTTTATCAAAGTATTTTATTTCTTAAGGAGTCTTGGCATCTTTGGGTTGTTTTATTTGTCTATAAAATTATAAATTTAATAGAATGGATTATTAAAAAGTATGTTTGACATAAAAAACAACCTTATGATTTTAATATGGCAACAAACAGAGGACTCATGAAACTGTTCTTTTTTTTTTTGTTTTGTTTTTGTTTTTCCAGGGAGGTCATCGAGAAAAAACCAGAGATCTTCAAGATCGAATGCCTTACAGACATCAAGAACCTGTTTCAGAATAACAAGCAGCCTTTCTACGCTGCCTTTGGGAATCGAGCTAATGTGAGTTAATGCGTGTTAGAAAATCTCAGACTGCCAGATATTGAAGTGCTTGTTTTTCTACATGAACTGCTTCTTTTTTTTTTTTTTTTTTTTATTACAAGCCGTTGCACTCAAGGGTGTATTGCAGTGTCAACATGACTCTTTGGCTATCAGTTAGCAGACACAAACAAGTGAAATCGGTACAGGGCTGAACCAGAGTTGAGGTCACTTGGTAAGTTTGAGTCTGTGTGACCTCATGTGGAAGGGAGGGAAGCTTGGGCAGAGTATCATCCTCTTCTGTCTTCAGCTGTATAAACACATACACCCCATGAAGCAACCATAGAAACTTTGTTGCTCAGCAAAGGGGAAAAAAAAACATAAATTAAATAAGCACAAACGCTGATCTATTCTAGCAGCTGAAATATTTCAATCGAATGCTCTTAGAGGAACAAAAACAGGAAATATGTGATTAATGTCAGTGACATATCAGTGTGCATGATCATGTGAGGTCAACGTTTCTCTCGAGTGGCTTTCCAAAGCTTTTATAGATGTTATTTATTGAGGTTATAATTTCACTCTTTTTTTTTTTAAAGACTGTGAAGAGACCCTGATGTGTATTTCCGTCTACGGAACATGCACACCCAAGACATTTAACACTTCATTTGGATTCGTTTCAGTTCTAATTTTCAGCATGTGCAGTAAGCCTCTTATCATTCTCTCCATTCAGGATGTTTTTGCCTATAAGGAGGTTGGAGTCCCGCTGTGTCGGATCTTCACAGTTAACCCCAAAGGAGAGCTGATCCAGGAGCAGACCAAGGGCAACAAGTCATCGTGAGTAAATTAAAAAAAAAAAGAAAAGGAATGACCTCATTGAAACTGCAGGTCATTGTCTCACAGGGACTTTTCTTCACTTCCTCACATTCAACATCAAAGCTCTAAACTTGCTTTGTTTCATCCTTAAGTAGCTCCTGGTTGTAACTGTCTCAATTATTCTCCAACTGCCTAATGATGCTTCTGTTAACACTTATTTTGTTGACATTTAGGTTACTCTTTGTGTTAAAAAAAAAACCTACTGTGAGCAATTTTGCTGCTTCTGGTTCTATTTAAAGTAACAAAAGTTCAGTTTTCCAGTTGCTCTCAGGTTAACCAAACAGAACCACCTGGATTCAAATCAAGTTGATTTAAGAGCGACTTCTACTCTGATGATCCATTCAGGGCAGAGCTCAGGGTGAAGCCAGGGGGGAGCAGCAGAAAATCTGAAATGAAACATTCATAATGTGTTGATGCTGTACACAAATCCAAATGCACTTCAAAAGCTGAGATTTAGTTCAAGCCATTACTCTGTTTGGGTTCTGGGATAAGAAACTGAGTGTATGGCAGGATCAGATCAAACCAGAAAGACAGAGTATTCAGATTTTAACAGGACTTGCATAATATATAACCATGACCTCCTAAAGTAAAAGGTAGAGTAGTTAGATTAAAGTGTGAATTAATATTATCAGACTAAACATACAGTCAGACATCATGAATTAGCAGTTTTTCATTTTTTAGCAGTTCTGAATCATTAAAATGATAAAGTTTTTGTTTTTAGTATGACCGGTCTGCTACTGCCAGCAGAATCATACAAATATATAATTTACAAACGTATATTTTTTGGAAAAATTGAGCTCGGCAAATAATTCAACCCTCAACAGCAATTATATTTACTCATATAAAGCCTTTAAAAGAAATGAAACGTCTATTCTGACTCTAGTTTGACTTTGCTACAAACTCAGTAACTTCTTGTCTGTATGAGATGGAAATTACAGGCTTTGCAGCAGTTTCATCAGGGACTTTATTCCAGTAACACCATGTTGGAATCAAATAAAAACATCTCTTAAAATAAAATACAACTTTTCAAAACCTACATACTAGTAATCAGCCATTACCTAAAGGCATGTTGGGAGTCCTTTACTGTTGGATAAATGTTGCACATCACTTCTTGTAAGCTGCTTTTCTATAAATATGAAACGTCGGACTAAAATTCTCTAACACGCTTCTTTCCGTCCACAGCTACGGCAGACTTAGTGAGCTGGTGGAGCACGTTTTCCCTCTGCTGAGTAAAGAGCAGAACGAAGCCTTCGTGATGCCCGAATTTAGCTCCTTCTGTTATTGGAGACAGCCGCTACCAGAAATCAACCTCGACGAGCCGCTCTAACCGCTGCACAGACTCTCACCCAGCCATTCATCTGTGCGGGACAAGGCGTAAACACACGTGGAGTGGATCCAATAGCACTTAGGCACACACAGCTCGCTCTACGATTACCAGAGAAAGCAGGGTTAAGACGAAACTTAAAACATAACTTGAAAACTGTATTTATTTTTAACGAGTGGAGATTAACATCAGCTGAAACTTCAACCACTGGAAAGCGGACTAATCGCTCACTGGTGCCAGGTCGCTCTGCTCGACGACCGGCCTGTAGTTGAGTTGTGCAGGGATAGCAATCTAAAATAAATATTTTTTCAAACGGGATACTTTTAGTAACTCAGAAGGCACTCGGTTTCCTAATTTCATTTCATTTTACGCATTTCTTAATTATACGGTGTGAGAGGAGTTTGGCGTAGTGAGACCTGACAAAAAAAGTGAACACAGATTGTAACAGCTGACACTGATGTCAGATTTCCCCCAACCGTGATGCTCAAACTCATTGCTTTGCAGGAGCCTACTGTAGCAACGCTGCTTAAAGTTCAGTTTTTCTGACACTCTTTACTCACACCGCACATTTCTATTGGCTTCTTCTAAAGGTCATGAACTACGTGCGCAGTGAGTTATGTTTGATATTGTTTGTAATCGAGGTAAAAACTCCGAGTATGCCAAGAATGTATGGATCCGCACTTAGTTGTGGCAAAATGAAGCAGCTTCATGGTTTATTGTCCAGCGGTTGTTGTAAAATGTTTGTTCTGTTGTACAAGCTTTGCAGACTTTGTGTTCTGTTAACAACAGTAATTATTTAAAATTAATATATTAAGTTATTGATTTCTGTTGTAATTCCATTGCTTGTCAGGAAAAAAAAAGTAATTTATCTCCAGTGTAATGAGAAAAAGCTTAAAATGGTATTTTGTGTGGTTGGCCACAAATTCTTGCGCGCTTAACCAGAGCTGCTCAGCTTCGTGTCCGATCTCTCTTCAGTCATGTCTCCCACAGCAAGCTGTTTATTTTATTTAATGGTGGAGCTCTCGACATGTAAGGCACATAAAGATTCCTAGCAAACCTCAAAGTCCACAGCTTTAGTATTAATACATGTAAATATAAGCGATGACGCTCAAGTTGCGACAGCGAAGATGGGGCAGATCCGAAAGCAGCTTAAAAATTAGGGATTTCTGTTTGAAAGCTTCTTCTATGAAAGATTATAGGATGTTGGTGTGTGTGCGTGTGTGTATGTGTGCTTACCTAAATCACTGAGTGCTGCTGGTGGGGTGGCAGTATCCTGCACTCCTTCTTTATTCTCCCTCAGTGGCTTTTCCGAGACTTGTCCAATGCACTTTGTCTAAGCTGCAGACTTAAACACTCGCATCTAACCAACATGCATTTCATAGGAGGTAACCTAAAGTATGCCATTATTACAAAATGAAGAGTTCTAGTTTTGTCTTTAACATCTATCAGTTTTATTTCAAATATAATGATTTGAAGAAGTGTTTTGACAGTGGGGGGTTTTCTTGTTTTGCAAGTCAAAACTGGGAGTGAAATCTTAAAACAAACGTAAGGCTGTCATTCCGACCCCCCTCCCGTAGCTTCATTATGCGTGTGTAATTGTGCATGTTTATTTGTATGACGGATAATATGAGAACCGATGGAGTTTCTTTGATGAACAGAGGAAGAGATGTTAGTTCTAGTTTGGACATAAACAGGAAATACTTGACTTAACTCTTCCTTGGCTTTATGTGTGATTTAGAAGAACATGATTTAATGACCAGGATCATATCTTTCTCCTGAGTACAACATAGGATGTGCTTTAGAGAACTGACGGAGTTTGAACAAACAGAACCAGATTACGTGGATGGGACAAAAAAAAAGAAGAAAATAAAAGCACAACGTAAAAGCTATAGCTACATCTAGTTTCTCTTAGTTCGAGTAATGTTGCTCTGATGTTTTGTGATATATGATGTGTGTTTTTTGATTCCTTAGCGTCTTCTCTACAAAGTTTGAAGTTGGATACGTTTATCTTAGAATTAACAAAAGGAATTTCATTCTTTCTATGAAAGTAAAGCATCTTGTGTGAAAGAATCACACTTCATCCTCTATGATTCCAGGATATTTAGTATAAAATGCTCTCACTCACTGCTGTGAAAAAGGATCCGGTGTTTATGCTGATCATCACGTTTTTCTGTCTCGATGCCTTTTTTTTGTTCATGTGATTTCTTACAAACGAATATCATAATTTGTTTTGTTTGGATGTAACGCTTGATCTTTGATTGTTTCTGACAAATATAAACACCTTATATGTATGCTGTGTTTGATTTGTATAGAGATGTGGTTTAAAGTATGTTTGAAGAAACAAATCTCTGGTAAGAAGAAGAAAAACACAGGCCTGACGAAATTAGCAATATGTGGCTTGTGGTCTTATTTGTATTAAATATCTAACTAAATCCATTTGTCTCTGAATTGCTTTTCATTTCAAGTCAATAAAACCTAAAACCAAGGGCTGCTGGAGTAGCTCTGACTTTTAGAACCGATACTTGATGCCATTTATAAAATGCATTAAATATATTTTAGCTCAACTCCCTTAGGTTGTTAAATATTTCACAAATTTTACTCAGCATCAAAGATTTATAGAAACGGTAAGCAGAGCAGTTTTGAATTAAGATCAGAATTGGACTTTTAGGGCTTGACAGAAACTGAAATGATGTCTAGAAAGTTCTCGTCTTTGGAACATTTTCCAAATCTCAGGAGTGACGGGGGTTCTTGGGGAGAGACTCATGCACACCCACTTTACGCAATATTCCCAGGGAGGATTTTTGCCTTTTAACCTCGTCTTTCTTAGAACAACTTCTGAAGTTGGCCAAGTTTGACATTTTAAAAGAATCTGTTGCAACCTCTCTATCTTAATGTTATTTACAATACATTTGTTAATCATCTGCAGTTTCTTGGCATCTACAGTAGGGAACAAAAGGAAGCTCTTATTTTTGTGTTAGAAAACCCACCAAAAGTATTCACTCCAAAACTTTTCTTATGCTCAGGATCTCGCTAAGAACAAGAGTGGAAGCAACACAACATGGTTTTTTGATTTTTGTTGAAAAAATGAAATAATTTTGTTGCAACACGATGAAGCTCCATCTTCCAATCAGCTCAGACCAACATCTATGTCCCTGCACAAGAAAAGCAGCCCCACAGGATGTTGTTGCCACCGCCATGTTTGAAAATGATGTTCTGGATGACTTTACCACACATGGAGCAAAAATGTAGTTGTGGTTTTATCTGAACAGAGCACATGTTTGCTGCTGCTGTTTAGACAGGATTTCTTACGGCTTTTCTTTTGCCCATCTTCAACAAAAGCCACATTTGTGGAGTGCACTGCTAATGGTTGCCATGTCAACACATCCTCCTTCCTCAGCTGTGGATTGGTGCAGCTCCTCCATTGTTTTCACAGGCCTCTCTGCTGCTTCTCGGATTGTTTCCTTTGCCTGATCCTTGAAATTAAACAGCTGACAACCGATTCCACTAATTTTATGTAGGGGGAAAATTATAGAAAATCATGCTTACCAATTTTCAGATTGATTCCCTAAAAATTGAAATCTACATACGATCTTCCTTCCACTTCACAAATATGCACGACTTTGATTCAATCTGTCATTTTAAATTGCAATGTTGTACAATTAAGTTCCCTGAAACTGCTTTTATGCATTTTATTGGTAAACAATTCACAATAGATACAAACGTTCATTGTAGCAATCAATATATTAGATACAAACCCTGCCCCTTGAGCTCAGGTGTCTTTCTATTAGTGGCTTGCAATGCAACAGCTTCTTAAATGAACATAATACTGGGAGTATTCACACAACAACGCAGCATAATAATCTGCAGCATCCCAGCAAGTCAGTGTAAAATAAGGTTTCATCATTCCGTCCAGTCCGGGCGTCTGATAACGAGCGTCTCAGCTGCGTTCTGGCTAACTTTTGGCCGCCGGCGAGTACAAGTAGATGGCACTGTAGGTGGAAAGAACCTCCCCGGAGTTGGTCGAGGCCAGCTGGCCTCCGATCCTCACCAGACTGACACGATCTCCTTTCCTCAGTGGTAGAATCAGACTGAAGGACACCGTTCCTCCGCAGGCGCAGTAAGCACTGTCCGAGGCCCTGGTTGAGCTCCTGAGTCTGTGTACGCTGCGGTTTGACACAGAGAGCAAGGCATCTATCCACTCGCCCTGCTTTGCAGTCAGCAAGCCTGAAATCGAGTATCGGCCCTTGTGCGGAACAGTAAACACTCCTGTAGGCAAGAAAAAACATGTAATATTAGAGTGATGCTGTTGAATAATCATAAATATGCTGTTATGTGTTGTGGACGGAGCCTGTATAAAGACCAGCACATCTCAACACTTCATACATTCGCTGTAAAAAACAAAACAAAACAAAAAAGACAAGCCAACCTTCTGTGTTATTGTTTGACACTGAAACAGGATAAATTGTTCCTGTTTTGAGTTAGCTGGGATTAGAAGAGAATACATAAACGGTTATCGTCTCTCATTGTGGAATCATGAGGTCTGCAGATTTTTACATGTTCTATGGTTTCTTTTGGCCCGTTGGATGAGTCATTGATTTGTTCTTGGAGTAACTTGAGTAGGGCGGACATTTCTGAGAAGGTTCACCTCAGTTCGAGGATAATGGCTCTCGCTGTGGTTCCAAAATGTTAGCAAAAGCCTTGCAACCCTGTCGTAACCAGCAGACGCCAATGAATTAGTTCCTCAATTTCTTTTGGCCTGAGCATTGTCTTTTGCTTTCTAAGATGTCTTTGTGCCGATACTGGTAAATAAAAGAAAATGCTCAAGCGGCATCAAGACTTTTCCGAGACAACGAAGACGTGGTGATAGTTTTTCTTTCGGACATTTTACAAGAATTTGATTTATGAACAACCAAGAATCCTGAGGTGAAAGTGATGGTGGGTTTGTACCTGTGTGGGGGTTGTAGTGTCCTCCATCGTTGACTAGCACCTTGTTAAAGCGAATGATGGCAGCATTTCCAATAAAGGTTGGGCTCTGTGTGAGGCCGGCGGAGAAGGAGAACTGGTCTGCAGAGACGCTGCTGTTCACTGAATCTAGACCAGGAAGAGTGACACGGGGCTTATATATTGCTACATAAACCTAAACATAAACGTACAAGTCCCAATATCAGGGATCGATATTAAACTCTAGAAAAAAATGCAAAATTATTATTTTTTTTAAAATGGGAAGGTAGTTTGAGGAAAGATTACCTGGCGATTCTGATACATGTGGATTCAACGGGCTCAGAGGCGCCTTTGGTGTTACTGTAGCTACAAAGTAAAACATTGTGGTCAAAATGTTATCTTAAGTGCCGAAAACTTGAAAACGGGCATCTTTACTTCCACTGAGGTTTTATTCATATTTCTTCTCCCTTCAACATCAATGTAAAGTTCAATTGCACAGCAAGCTGAGAATGATCTGCAATAATAATTTAAATAAAACCAGTTATCAGAGCCAGTTTAAAACTTTGTAGCGGGCGCCTGCAGACGACTTAAAACCCCTCACAATCTGCCCACACCTTCTTGAGAAAAACACATCCAGTTCCCACTCCCTCGCACTTCCAGGCTACAAATTATTCACAGCTTTGTTCCAGCTTTTTTTTCTTCTTTTTTTTTTCATTTTTGCTCTGGTGTAAAAGAAAAGCTGCAGATGCATGCACTGTAACAGCTATCGTACCTCCTTGGCTGGTTGGCTCAGGCGTAGACTGCAGAGGAGGATAGCCTGGAAGAGACAGATGACAAACACATTATGTTTTATCACCAACTGAAGACAGAGATGAGTTAGGGGTGCTTCTGCCAGAAGTAGTTTGGTTGTATGTCTAAATATCATACCAGAGATGGTAGAAAAAGTAAAACAGCATCCACAACACTTGCAAATATTTCATATTTTGTCACTTTACAATTATGGACCCTGATGCTATTTCATCTGGGTTTTACATCACAAACCAATTCAAAATAATTCAAATAAAGTTCAAATGAGTCTCGGTGTAATGCAGAAAACTGTGTGACGACAAATTACCACTGCAAATGATCCTGAATACAAAACCTTCACTATGGAGTTGGGCAGTGGCGACATTATACTTGCTTCCATCAGGTGGAAAATTGCAAGAGTTCATATAAAGATGGAACTATGCTGAAGATTACCTACGAGGCACAGGGCAATCCAGAAAAAAAAACATTTTAGAAGCTGCAATGGACTTGAGACGGAGGTGAAGGTTCAGCTCCCAGTTGGAAAACTAACCTAAACACTGAACCAGAGCTACAGTGAAATGGTGTAGATAAAAGTCTACTCAAGAGTCAGATTGACCAATCAACAATCTTAAAGCTTTATGTTCACAGACGATGCACATCCAATCTGACTGAGCTTGAGCTATTTGCAAAGATAAATGGCTAAAACTGCATACCGCAAACAATTTGCAGCTGTTCCAGCAGAGCTTTGACGTCCGGGCGTACAAATGCATGCTACACATTTCAGTTTTATTTGTAGGAAATGTTGAAAGCTCAGTCCTTTCTTCCTTTCATTCATGTCAGTTTCCAATAAAAACCAGCAAAGCGTATGGCTGTATTGTAACAAAATGTGAAAATGTTACAAGAGGTATGGAAACATGTCAAATATTCTAATCTCTACCTTTGGATTCTCTGTTTCAGACTTTTGATAATCAATGTTTAGCAGTTTTCCATGTTTTCTAACCTGTGGGGTTAGAAAACATGGAAGAAGTTAGGAAGAAAAATGTTAATCAAAATTAAAACATATATGTAATATCTAAAAATTAAAATTCTTAAGTTTGCTGAGTTTCTAATCCTGGTGAGTTTTATCTAAAAAAAAAAAAAAAAGAATTTGGATGTTTTGTTATTTTAACCACGCTGGAGATTAACTCTGTGTAATCTAGAAGAACAATCCCCGCCGCCCCCAAATAAACATAAAACTACAAGTAAAACACAAGAAATGTCATTTCTGAAAATAAGTTTTGTCTCTTGGGTTAAGGTTCTGAAGCTCACTGGCAGTACATGCCTCAAACTCCCCCACGATAAGGTACGATTATAACTGATGTAGGCTGTTCTCTACTCTTTACTGCCAAACAAGATAAAGGTGAGAAAAGAGCCTTTGATTTTTTTCTTTTTTTTTTTCTTTGTTATTTAAACTTGGTCCATGCAATGCATTTAATTAACTCCAGAACCAAGTCTGTTTCCTTTTGTTGTCTGCCATTTTATTGGATTTGGCCTGCACTGACATGCCCTGGGCAACCTGTAAGAACAATTAATGGGGATGACAGAACATCTAATGCAAATTTATACAGCTAAAGCCTTGTTATGTGTTATGCATGTCAGGCCCGGAAGAAATAAACAGACCTGATGTAACTCTGAAGTCAGGAGTAAAGCCTGTGGATGGAGTAGAAGATCAAATTCACATTTAAAACAGAGGCTTTTACTTATTGTTTGGTAGGTTTTTAATCATGTACACTTGTGCTAGATTTAGATGTTTTTCCTATGCACCTTTTTCCTACCTAAAACTTAAAAAAACTAGAATCTAAAAAAAAACTTGCCTGATCTTTTACATACCTTCTTCATCCTACATATAATACAAGCATTCATATTACCACATGTACTAATGGAGAAGATCAAGAAGAATATTTAAGGTTAGTCACCACACTTTAAGAAGTCAAACAAAAAGTAACAATACTTGACAAATGGTGACATGGTGTGATGATTTATGAAAATGTAATATGTTTATGCCAATATTTAGACTTCTACTGACGGGTGAAAATATGACTTATTGGTACTTCATGTGTTTAAAACAACCCAGAAAGTAAAACAGATTGTTCAACTCACCTTTTCACATGCAATGACATGAGCCCAGCAGAAACCACTAATAGGTGACTACAGAAGTGGCATCTTATTTTATTACGGGTGAGTTTGGTGGTTAGTAAGGTGTATGAGGTTGGTTGCAATTTTTTGACTACGACCTGATCATTCTAACCTAAAAAGAAACATTTGAACTTGTATTCATTGCAGGATTATGAAGTGACTGGTTGCAAAAAGTTGTGAAGAAACTTTTTGCAAAAGGCATGATTTTTGCAGATCTGCAGAGTTCAAACCTGATGTTTTGATTTGATTACAGAGACATGACCAAGATGTGTCTCTTGCCAAAGAGGTGTGCATGCTGCCTCATGATGCTTCATGCAGACCCTCTGTCTACACAAACAAAGATTCACTCACCTCGGTGTGCTGACTGCTTAATGTGACTCAAAACTGCCAGGTGGTGCAAAATACATATATTCCTAGCAATTCACCTGATATTTATTTCAGCAAACTGTGGCACTGATAGATTGTGTTCAAACCTTCTAAGCTTCAGCCCGAGATGGTCAGGTGATCATTGAAAAACAAACAAACAAAAAAAAAGACAGTAATGTCACAATAAGCCTAACTTTAACCCCAGCAGAGCTCACCTGGCGCTCCAGCAAACCCTTGAACAGGTTTGCTCAATGAGTCCTCGGCTCCTCTGCGCACGTTGAGTCGTCGGATGTATCCCGGGGGTCCGGCCTCTCCCGTTTCCACCACAGGCCTTACAGGAACCAGAGGCAGCGTCGGCAAGCGGGGATGCTGGGGATTCAGCGGCTGGTTTGGCTTGCTGATCCTGACCGCGTGTTTGTTGCCCTGTGCAGGCTGGTTGGAGCCCGAGGACGGTGGAGGAATGACGACGGGGATGTGGATCTGTTTGATTCGGACTCTGCTCTGAGAAGTGTCAGGCAAAGAAGAGGGGCGATCTGGTCTCAGTGTCATTCCTTGGAGAACAAAAGAGCAGAAAACGTCAAGTTCACTTGCACACAGAACAGAAAGCGTTTCCATAGAAATTAGTTCAAAGGCAGAGGAACAAAATAGGAATCCTTCAGAATCTCCCTGGACATGTCTCCTATCCTATGAATCTTCAAATGAAAATTTTCTATTTAGTTGACATACTGAGTTTTACCT
This sequence comes from Poecilia reticulata, assembly GCF_904066995.2. Lineage (NCBI taxonomy): Eukaryota > Metazoa > Chordata > Actinopteri > Cyprinodontiformes > Poeciliidae > Poecilia > Poecilia reticulata. The sequence goes on from NC_088846.1 coordinate 20,480,971, forward strand.
ATCGCTGTACCTCTCAGTCACATTACGCTTCATGAAAGCAGGCACTGAAAAATGTTCTAAGCAAGGAGATTCATGTGAAGAAGGAGACAACATCACTGCCTCCTAGATCTCCTGAAGGAATAGCAGGACATCACAAAAGTGTCGTCTGAAGTGAAAGCAAGCAGCGAGTGTCCTGAGGAGAAAATATTCTGAATATTTCTTCACTGATTCAGCTGTTTCTGACAGCTAGAGGTCAGAAAGACTTTTTCTCTCAGTGCAGTTACAATGAATTGTTCTGTTTGGTGCTTTTTGCAGCGAGCAAAGAACTGATGTTGATAATATTGAGAATAGATAAAGTAATGGCATTCATTGAGCTAGAAATATTAAAATATCATGCATCGGCCAAGCTCTACTGTTTCTTACATGGAATATAACAAAGGCTTCAGCATGGAGAAAATATTATTGCGTAGCTGGAGTTACAAAGGCCACTTTCTACATCGAGCCACATGCTTCTGGTAATCAGCAGTCTGCTGACACACAGAAACCATCTGACAGGCAGCTTATGCAAGAAGCTCATTCGTGTTGATAACAAGACAAAGAAAAACTAGCAAATCTTATGGCTAAAAGAGCACGTACTTCAGTGTCAAATACTTCTGTCAAATGTCTGCTTAAACTTTTAGACCAGTGGTCCCCAAACTACGGCCCGCGGGCCGGATCCGGCCCGCCTCCACATTTGGTCCGGCCCCCTGAACAATACCAGAGAGCATTTAGATTTTTTTTCATATACTGTATTTTCCGGACTATAAGCCGCTACTTTTTTCCTAAGCTTTGAACCATGTGGCTTATAGCCCGGCACAGCTTATATGTGGATTTTTCTTCAACCACCAGGGGGCTCTTTTGCAGGAAGTGAATCATTGGAAGTCAAAATTGGAAATAAAAGAAGAAAGCGCCCATTAAAACGGAATTAGGTTTTAATAGGGAATTGAAATTTGAGAATGTTGTTGATCAGTTGAATAGCATTGAAGGGAAAAAGAAGATTTTTTGTTTTTTTAAATAATACTGGGATCATTATGAGAATCTGAGGTATAGATATTAGGATCCAGTAGATGGCAGTAGTGCAACACCAGTAGATGCAAGCTGCCATTGAAATCTAAAGAAGAAGAAGAAGAAAGCGCCCATTTTAATTTAGCACATACTGTTCACACATCGTAATAAATGTGATATTCAATTGACCTGTTACGACTCAAATTTTGGGTGTCCGCCCCCGTCTGCTGCGTGCTGCATCGTTGTGGAAAACCTAGAGTGGCAGAGATATCTGTGGCTTATAGTCCGGTGCGGCTTACAGTCCGGTGCGGCTTACAGTCCGGTGCGGTTTATAGTCCGGAAAATACGGTATTTATTTCATAAATAGTGCTGTTTCCTGGATTTTTTTCTGTGAAGAACCCAGAGAGGGTTATTTGATTGTGCTTTCTGGAAAACAAGAAATTTTTACATTTAGGCACTCCTGCAATCGTCACACTTTTTCTGTTACAAACTGACTCCGGCCCCCCACCAGAGAAGGGAAAAGTTATGTGGCCCTCGCAGGAAAAAGTTTGGGGACCCCTGTTTTAGACCATCAATGAATTTTTATCATCAGACAGCAATAACCTCACAAAACACAAAAAAACAAACAGCAAACACGTTAAAGGATTAATTAATATACTTGGAAAGAAGCTCTCCAACTAATGTAGCCTGAATGAAAATGTAATTTGCCTATAATAGCTACTTGTGTCGCCCTGGCCTGTAGCACCCGCCACGAGGAAGTTGCCATTAGTGGGAATGAGCCTTTTACATCTCTGCAGATAAATGTCGGCCCACTCTTCTTTGAAGAATAATTAAAAAAAAAAAATCTTAACATGCACCACAAAAGGGCTGCACAGTGGCGCAGTTGGTAGAGCTGTTGCCTTGCAGCAAGAAGGTTCTGGGTTCAATTCCCAGCCTGGGGTCTTTCTGCATGGAGTTTGCATGTTCTCCCTGTGCATGCGTGGGTTTTCTCCGGGTACTCCGGTTTCCTCCCACAATCCAAAAAAACATGACTGTTAGGTTAATTGGTCTGTCTAAATTGCCCCTAGGTGTGTGTGCATGGTTGTGTGTCTCTGTGTTGCCCTGCGACAGACTGGCGACCTGTCCAGGGTGACCCCGCCTCTCGCCCGGAACGTTAGCTGGAGATGGGTCTTTCTGCATGGAGTTTGGAGGGTTGTAACCAGCAACCCTCCCGACCCCACTGAGGGACAAGAGTGAAAGAAAATGGATGGATGGATGTGCCACAAAAGTTGATTACACTTAAGGTTAAATCCACAAAAAAGTATAACGTGACCTCTTTAAAGCTGCCAATAACAGAAAGAAATCCCTGAGCATTTAGGAGTTCTTCTTTTTCCCCTCCTGTCACATTACTCAGGCAAATGGTCTCAATCTGTGCTTTCCAGCAGGTCAGCGTGCCCCACCGCTCTGGATCAAGCAACATGCTAAGGAGCTCAAGATGTTGACATTCACAGCTAACTCCTAAAACCTACTGCATCCAAAGTACCAGCTGGCACGCTTAGTTACACCCATGATAAACATATCTAAACAGCATTAAAATAAGTTCATCTTTCATTGCAGCAGCATACTGTCACCTAGCAGTGATTTTAGACAGATGCAAATACTTAGTCCATGTAAAGAGTGTGTGGGGGGGGACTGATAAGAAATTATAAAATGATTATATTTTATAAAATGACTTTTATTAGTAATTATTGTTAATTAGTAATATTACCCAGAGGATTTGTTTAAAAAATTGTAATCACAGAAGTTATGGAGCTACAGTCATGCATTCATGACTGTATAAAGTTGCTTTACAGCAGTTAGTGGAATTTAAGTGTAACAACAGTCAACAACAGCTGCCTTTAAAGACTGTAACGTTCTTAATGAATGCCTTATCCTGGAAATAAAAGCATGTTTTTGCATAATCATCGTTAAAGACTAACGTTTTTTCATCACTTGGTCTGGGCAAGAACTTTAAATTTAGAAACAGTCTCCACCATTCACGCTCTAAATCAGTGAAACCTTGCAATGATACACTGTATTTACCGAACACAGAGGATCTTCTCCAAATAGTTCCCAGGTGGTTTTGTGTAACCAACCATCTGGCTTGAGATTACTTTTAAATCAGTTTTGAATTTCACAGAGTGTGTCTTTGCTTTGTCTGGAACGTGTTCTGTACAAACAGACCCAAATGTGCTGTTTGGGGCTTTAGAAACTTCTCCTGCTCAGTTTTACTGTAGTTGATCATTCACTGCAGTCAAGCTCAAATTTATTTAGTAAAAAAGCAGACAAAACAGCCAATTATTTTTAATAACAGATTAAGTTCCAGTGCCTTGCAAAAGTACCACTGTCACCGTTTCACAAATTGTCATATTGCAATCACAAAAATTGTGTTTAATAGGATTTTTTTTTTTAGATAGACCAACACAAACAGTGTATGATTGTGAAAGGGGAGTAAATTTATATGTGGTCTTCAAATTTTAAATATTTTTTAGAATTAAAATTTTTAAAAATAATCATGTTTAGCCGACTTTTCCTCGATACCCCAAAAGTCATTTTCCTTCAGAAGTCAAATACAAAGTAGAGGTGTAATTTTGTTCTCATTATATATTCAGCTATTCTGTGAAAGCTTAAAATGTTAGAATATAAATGAGGAAAGAACATCATGAGGACCAGGGAAAAAATTTACATTCAACATTCAAAAATTATGAAGACAAAGCCATCCAGCTAAATTGACATTTTGGCCACAGGAGCATTAATCAAAGATGCATCCAGTGGTAGCTTTGGAGGAGCTGCTTAGAGCCCCTGCTCATGAGGGCTTTCAGTTATGCACTTAAATTCAACTTTGATCTATATGTAAGTGTGGCATAAATAACACCTTTGGCAAAAAAAAAAAAGTACCATGTAAAGTTAGCCAAAAGTTATGTAGGGAATATAGCAAACACCCAGAAAATACACTCTAGTTAGAGAAGACAAAACGTGGACTTTTTGGAGTGTGAAGCGTACATTTTTGTGTATTTTTGAAAGCTATCATTACACATAACAGGGAATGTGGTATTCCCATTGTAACACAACGTGATTATAGAATAATACAGCGGGAATGGAGTAAGTGTGAGGCTTGTTTGAGGAGGATGGATATGGCTAAATACAGGCTAATTCTGAAAGAAAATCTGTTAGAGGCCAAATAGTTGAGACTTGGGCACAGGTTCACCTTTCAACAGGACAAAAGAAAAACCATGTCATGGTTCAGAACAAAACATATGCATGTGCTAGAAAGGCAAAGCTAAGCGCAGACTTGGATACAATTGAAGATTGATGTTAGCAGACACTCTCAACCATATGTGCAAAGCTGGCAGAAACAAGACTTGCAGCTGTAACTGCAGTAAAACGTGATCCTAAATGCTGAGTCAAGGGGGCTGGATTCATGTGTACATAAGACTTTTAACTTCAGCTGTCACAGATTTAAATTGAGGCTATAGATAAAGAAATCTTTTTCATAGTATTTTAGATATTTGTCATTTTGGACCCTTATGGGTATAGGATCATCTCACTAAATAAATATTTGTATCAAATTCTGTAGATTTTTTTCCTTCCTCTCTCAGATATGTTCAAATAAATCAAACGGACACAGGTAATTTCACTGTAAATTCAGCCAGAGATCAATCGTAGAGTATCTGAAACTATGTTATATTGCAGCCTGCCAGGTTCTCTTTTATTACCAAATGAAAAATCATCAACCGCCAATAAATTCTCCCCTCTTCCCTCAAATGTTACCACAAACTACTCAGAAGCCACATGTATAATCAGAAATAAATTAAGCTCAGCAATCATGTTGCTCTGAGATAATCAGAAATCTCTTCCTCATTTCCTCCCCGTGCCTCCTTCAGAATACCGACTGCCAGAGTGCATATTTCCCATGAGCTCTCAGTCTGTTTTTTTCTCGCTGAGGGGGCAACCGCAGTTAGAAAAAAAAAAAGAGAAAAAAAAAAACTCACACACACACAGAGAGAGAGAGAGAGAGGCTCAACAGTTTCAAATACATCGACAAGCATCCCCAGAACCAGATGTTAACATTCAGGGGCGAGACGGGGCAGGGGTGGGGGGAGATGGATGGTTTCGTCACTTGCGCCTCCTCAGAATTAGGTGGCAGCTTGTGAGTGTGCAGCAGTGCGTAAAAGCAACAAGGACTATTGCATTAGATAGACTGATCACGCAATGGAAAACGGTCTCTGGGCATAGAGCAGGGCGTGGCGTTTACAGAAATACAATAAGGCATCACTCACAGTCCAAAGTGCGTGTTTCTATTTCTTATTCCAATTTCTCGCTGTGCACATGGACGTAATTTCATCCTCCACCCCTTGTTTTCCAGCAATGTCACTAATGACGGCAAGCTTTAATTGTGTACTGTCTCCTACGGTGTGCGAGTTTCTCCTCTGAAGACTTCCAGATGGGCTCCTGGGTCAGAAATGGAAACACCTCACCTCCCAGCTTTAGATACCTCACCAGGGAAACACTTGCTGTCAAAGAGCTCCTCAAAATTCTGGTAGCGCCTAAATATATACAGGACGTGTGCGTACGTGTGTGTGTGTGTGTCACGGGGGGGTTGTCAAATACAATTTTCCATTCTTTCCCAACAGACACCCTTTGACTTCAAAGAGCCTTTAATGTCTCGCGCTTCTTGTACTTCCTCATCACAGCAGACACATAATCTTTTTGCCTGTCTGTCCAATAAAAAGCCAGAGTGATCAATTGCTAAGCATTGATCCATGAAATCAAAGCCTTTATTTTACCCCTGCTTTTCTTTTTGGGGTTTCTGATGGCCTCCTCTGTCAATATACTCTTACAGCACAAAGTGGAGGGAGAGGCGAACGAGAAGTCCTCTAGCGCTGCTGGAAGGACAAATTGAAAAGAAAAAGGGTTCAAACTGAGGCTGTGGTGAGACAGTAAAGAGAGACCCAAAGAAAGAGATAAGTGCTTTTAAAAAAAGAAGCTGATTGAGGATCAAACAAGTACAAAAAGGTTGATTCGTCACTTTGTAAAACTAGAGAAACTGACTAGAATGTACAAAACATACTCTAATAGATTGCACAGTGAAATATCTTGGATTATTTCAGAATACCTTCAATGTTTAAATATTTACTGTGCCTTGCAAAAATATGTTACCACTAAAAAACCTTTATTTTACGTCATACATCAGTGTCAAGAAGCTATTTGTTTAGTGGACGGAAAACAATTGTAACTTTTTTTTTTTTACAGCTTTGAAATGTGGTATGATCAACCCCATTTACTCTAACACCTCTAAATAAAGTTGACATGTGCTTTGATATAATATTAACAAATGCTCCCTATTTAATGTAAATGCGATTTTGTTATTTTACAAAGAATGACCAAAGAATCTCTAGATGTACAATAATGACAAAAGCAACATCAGATGTAATTGGAACAAAAAAAGGTCAAATTATTGATTCAAGAGGGATTTTTCTATGGGTTTTTTTTCCTGATTTCTTAAAAATAAATAATTAATATTTTTTCTTTCAGTTTACAATTAAGAATTAGGCTCTACTGTGAATAAGCCTATCACATAAAATCCCAAGTACCGACCGATCTTCCAAATTTGCCAAAATCTCAATCCTCTTGATTTTAGTGGTTGTAAAGTAACAAAATCCTGTACCATTTAAAGGATGTGGATACTATTACAAAGCACTGTAAATGCAGAAAGAGCCCCTTTTGGTAAACCTCAAGGAAGAGGAAAACACTAAACGACTCAAGTTGTCAGAGCAGAATTAAACAGCTGCAGCTGCAGCAGTGCCAACATTTTGCAACTTAAGTCACAGAGTTCCATCCAGCAGTCACACTGTGACGGAGCAAGGCTATTCTCGTTAATCTTTTAGTTATGTATTACAACGCTTCGACTGTTCTAAGCCTCCTCGAGGTCTTCATATGACCGCGTGGAGAATATGAGCTCAAATACTGAGAGGAAACCAACACCACACCCTGAGAGCTGGGAGATTTTGCGGATATTTTATCTCCGTTCAAACTTTGTCCTTTCCAAGCTTGAGGAAACCACAAAGTTTTGAACCACACATTGCACTGCACTGTTTTTCGAACAAGAAACAGATAATTACACTCAAAGGACTTGTGCAAGTTTTATTATCTTAGGTATGTTAAGAAACAGTGCCAGAGGTTAGATATCAACAGAGCTAATATGTTTTGGCCTGATACTCCAGAATTGCCCAAGGCATGGTAAACAAGTTCAGATGGTGAGAATATTTTTTCACTTTCTCAAAGTTCAGGATGCTGCCCAAAGAACAATACTGGTATTAATGCGTCAAAGTATGATTTGATTAAAATGCCACTGTAACATAATATTAACATAAAAGTTAAAACAAAAATATTTAAAAGAACATTAAATTATTCCAACTGTTGACCAAATGTAACATGCTGATTTTAGATGTTTTGAATAGCATTATCTTATTTACTACAGAAAAAAATATAATATTGATCACCTGTTAAAGTTTATTTATTGTGCGTAATATAATACATTTTGTTCTATGTTTTACAAATGAGTAAAAAAAAGTCGATATTAGTTGGTAAGTTAGTTGACTATGTGCTCTGGTAGAAAGCTTCCAGTTATCTGCTTAACAACTTGAAAGCTGTGTTTCCAGTATGACTTTTGTGTGTGTTGAATATGCACTTGCAGGCATTAGTGGTGGACATATGTCACTTAGTTGTGTTGTGGTATTAAGTGAATTTACGTCATTATGAGGATTAAAGCTGTGCTTCCAATAAAACTTTGGTATGTGTTGAATATGCACCTACAGGCATTAGTGGTGGGTATGTGTCACTTAGTTGTTTTGTGATATTAAGTGAATTCATGTCATGAGGATTAAAGGGTAAAAAAAAATTATGTTGGACTATGCCACACTCAGAGAGATTACTAGTCTCCACTTTTGGGCTGTTACAACAAAAGTGTTGATGCTACGGAAAGGATCACGGGGTGTAACACCATGGAGTGTCTCCTGCCATCCAGCTAGAGCCAAAGTGGATTGTTTGCTAGTAAATAATAGAGGCTTATTTATTTATTTTTTTCATGACTGTGACTGGTTCTATCCTTTACAAAAATAGGGGTGAAAAAAACAAAACACACCCTCTTCCCAGCATAAACTTTCCAATATGTGTTTGTCGTGTCACTTCATGGGAGCCAAAAAAATTGCCATAAATTTGAAAGATTGAAACCCAAAAAGTTGGAAAAGATCTGCTACACATGGAAGTAAAACAATGAGGATTTACTTGTATTGGGTCAAGTTTACATTCACCACATTCAAATTGGAAATATATATAAAACCAGCTGAAGCAACAGAAGACAGACCTGCCAAAGCAGAAAGTGCCATCATTTTGTCACCATTAATGAGAACAAATATGGCAGCAAATATTTTAGCATAGTTTAATTTGTGAGAAAGTTCTGACACCAGCATAACAATCAGTTGCTTTCTGATGTCTGTTTGAGATGCAGGACAGTTAAATTTTTTTAAATATCACTTTTAAGAAGCTTTGAAAGTTTAGGTAATATCTGACACCTACTTCCTTTTTTGGATATACTCATCTGTTACAATGTCTGTTCAAATACATATTTTTAAAACTCTATAGTTTACTTTTTATTTTAATGACAGTGCTCTGACCTGTAACCGGTCACGCTGCACATATAATACTATATATAGTTTTTCTACCATATAGCTTTTATGTCATAAATAGAAAAAGAAAATTGCAGTCAGCTTCTTTACACTGAAATAATTCAAATATAGTGCAGGGTTTGTTAACATTGGGTAAAAATATCTTATCCATGTCTTTTCAGCATATTACATGCAGTTGTGTGCTGAAATGTTTCTTGGCCATGACCAGTTACCAGGCAACAAGTTGAGAGAAAGTTGCTGTTAATTTATCTTAGAGCTCCAGAGGTCAGAGGTTTGCTACATTTAGACAGAGCAGAGCCTCTGTTTGCCAATCATTTGGCTAATTTAAGATGGGCTACTACTGCAGTGTAAGACAGGTTATGTTGTGTCAAATGCAAACATTCAGCTAAAAGAATAGTTTTCGCCAGTCACACTGAGCACAAGAGGGGAAAAAAATCTTCAAATTATTTTAATGTCTGATGTGATCCTCGGTCTCTAAGGCAGTTTGTTCAGTAATGTTCTCTAAAAAACATCTAAAAGTCCTTCACTAATAAGGCAATTGGATTTATTTGAGAGTGTCATAGGAAAGGAATATGGATACAAATGCCCACCACACTTATCAGACTTTTACTTTTTCCATTTTAGAAAAAAAAGATGTACCATTTCACTTCCACCTTAACATTATGAACTACTAAAATGTTTTTTGGGGAGGGGTAGTCCTTAAAGAGAAACTGAGAAAAAGGTTCAAGCTGTGTGAATACGTTTGCCACTGTTACTTTTAAGAATATGACCTAGAAGGAGCTGATCTTGTTTGACCTCTCACAGCTAATGGAGTTTGGATCAAATATCTCAGAAAGCTGCAGAGGTTATGAAATCGAATCCGTTTCAGCAGCCATCTGTAGCTGGCAAAAACTAGAAAGGAATATAAACTTCATTAATGCTACCTTTACACTACAAACAGGCATCCATCTGCCACACTTCTTTTCCTCAGCTCACTGTCAAGTTATTGTTTAGGCCGATGGTGTAATAAAGGGAGGCACCGATGATAGGGGCCCCAGTTGTGACATCACATCTCAGGGTAGTTGAAGCATCTGGTCCGGGGTGTGGAGCCCTGCCTCTCCTCATTCTCTTAAGACTGACTTCAGCAGTGAGTGAGTCAGGGCTCTTAATGAGGACCAGATTCCACGCATCAGACTGAGATCACCCTACGAGAATCTCTGGAGGTTGGTATGTGGGAATGTGTTAGGAGAAAAAGAGCAGGAAGGGAGGTTTAATGTGTGTTTGTATGTACTGGAAGAATCGGAACTGAGGTTAATGTCTGAAGTGCTGTGGTATGAGTAAAAAGAGAAAGCTTCATCATGGCGAAAAAAAAGAAACCCTGCCAACTATTCCCAATTTTTCATCGGAGAGATAGAGAGGATAGAGCAGACTGCTCGTGCACTTAGACTGTAGCAGGAGTGGGAAAAATCAATAGTAGTGAAAACTACATCCTTCTATTCATCCACCTCTTTTCCTATAATAAAACAAATGAATTCAACCCAACAAGTCACAGGAAGTCTGGCCTCTCCTTTATGCTGTCAGGACATATTGAATGACACAGTCAAGGCGAACACAGGAGACCCAATGAACTCACGCCCTCCCACTATGGGAAATACCCTGCAGCCATTCACGAGATCTGATCATTTCCTTCTCCAGTGTTGCATTTAAACCAGGCAAAGCAGAATGCATTACATGGAGGATTATCTTGAGGAAAGATTTGGGCTTACACAGACGTTAATCACACTTAATAAATCTAAATGCTGGGAGTAAAAAGAGGAAGCTGAAAAAGACTTCTATTCTAGATAAAACTGTTCATTTTATTTGATTCATTTCTGTCTTGACTGCACTAATAGGGGTGTTTACTGTGCACTTGACTGTTGATGTTTGTTCAAGAGACAAAAATGGGCCATAATCTCAAGCCAATTACAGTCATCATATCATATCATATCAACTTGCTAATGAGGCAAACAAACCACGTGTAATATTTGTTCCTGCCAGTAGTAAATGAATACACATGTTTTGAATTGTCTTACTAAAATTGTAACTATTTTAGTAAGACCATTTTACACAGATACATCTGTCGTTTAGTTCCTAAACGATTACTGTATATAGTTAAAGCTGTGGTATGCATTTTGCATAAATGTCCCTATTTATATCCAGGAGGCATCTTGTTGTACAGTATATGCATAGCTCGTTTCTATGGTGACAAGTTAAATCATCTTTCTCTCTGTTAGTACTATAAAAATAATGTAAATCTGTCTTCATAATTAACAGCATGCTTTTTAAAACATTTACCTGAAAAAACCTTTTGTTTATTTAGTTTGAATTTATTGTGAAATTTCTCAAATCTTCTTACCTGGCTCTTTAGCAGCAACATCCTTCAAAACATGCTTAGTTATCATGGACATCTGTGCCTGGAGCTTCCGCAAGGAATTTGACAGCGAGGTGATTTCTGCTCCGTGATTTCCACAAGTTGCATTCATCCTTTGGACACAGTTCTGCAGGCCCCCAACATGTTGCTCCAGTCCATTTTTCAATTCTCTGATATTAACAGAAACTCCATCCAACCTCCCACAAATATTTTCGAGCCGGTTTACACGTCCACCTATAGCTGAGATCCCATCAGTATTTTGCCTACAATTGTTCAGTTCAGAAGATACCTGTGTGTTAAGTGTATCGAGTCTGTTCTTCAGCTCTTGTATCTGACGGCTGGTGCCATCACCAGAAGCTAAGTTGGGCTGTAATGGCATTCCACGGCCAGTCACTTCTGCATTACAACACGTTGAGCTTATACGTTGGATATCCTGGTTGGATTTACTCATGGAGTCAGTCAGCCCAGTAACTGCACCAGCCAAAGCAAGAACATTATCCTGGAGATTTATCAGTCCCTTTTGGAAATCCTCTGTGGTCTTTACTTGTCTCTCATTTCCAACTGGCTGACTTTTAAAGAGGTTCTCCAGTTGCTTGAGCTTCTCAGTGTTGGAACTTACATCTGTGTGAAGAGCATCCAGGTCATTCCTGTAACGATTTAGGTCCGTCATAATGTTTTCTACACGGCCGGGCATGGGTGCAATTCTACCTTGATCAGTTGTAATTTTAGAGCCCGAACATCCAGCAGAGCACAAGTCTTCAACAGCCTTAACTTTCTGATTCAACCCCTTCAGAAGGAGTTTGTTATTGTTGACCTCTGTCTCGAGGACACCCGTTGAGTCGCCAGGCATTCTTGGGAAGGAGTTGTTGCTCATTTCCACCAGGATATTTGTGAACTGGTCCTCAGCTGTCATCAGGCGTTGATCCAGCAATTGCCGGAGTGCTTCCACTTCATCTGCAATTATCCGTGTTAGCTTATCTTCAATGTAGAAACAATGAGTTTCTGCATTTTGTTCAGTAATATTCACACGAGCCTCCAGCTCTTGAATTAGTACACCTAAATCACCAATTTCCTGAAGGGAAGATAAGTGACCTAGTTCGTTGTCAAAACGGACGTTAAGAATTCGATGAGCCTCTGCTATGCGATCAATTTCACGCCATATGTCTTTATGGTCATTGTTGTCCTTCTGTTCAGATGGTTCTGTCTGTCTTGAAGTCTGCACAGGTCCATCCGAGGCAGCCATGTTCAAACGTATTGTTCGGATCTCTTTTCTCAGGTCAGCCTCTTTGCTCTCCAGAAGCTTGCTCAACTTGACACCAACTTGGACATGGCCTTCTTCACAAGTCTTTTGCACCGCTGAGATCTTGTCATCACAAAGGTTCTGTGACTTGACCATTTGTTCCTCCACATTCTCGTCCAGCTCCTTCTTCAGTTTTTCAATTTTTCCATCAACATAGGTTTGTATGCCTTCAAAATCAACTATGGCTGTAGTCTGAGACTGAGAGGCATCCATTAAGACACGTATCTGCCCCTCGTGACTTAATGTGATTCCCCTTAGATCTTCCAAAGCTTCATCCTTGTTTCGCAGAGCATTGTCAATATCATCTAAGCGAGCTTCAATTTTCTCAAGGGTTTTCTCTCCACCAATCCCTCCCCTGGTCGCCTGATGCCCGTCTATCACCACAGGAGTTTCCTCTGCATTGCTGCTAGCTTCCGGAGGACGCATGTTGTTCAGGAGTGTCTCCAGCATCTTTTTTGTGTCGTCCTGAAGGTCTGTGCGGAGGTTGGCGGCTAGTCCCGTTAGAGTGGATTGAAGATCCAAGACCGTCTGGGACAGACGCTGAACTTCACGTTCGAGAAAACGCACCTTATCCGTGACGCCATGTTGAGTCTCATAATGTGGAGTCTCCCTCCTCTCAGCCCCTATAATCATGTTACAATGTCATAAAAATATAATCAATCAAAAAGTGCATCATTGCCTATGTTCTCTATAAAAAATATCAATAAATAAACATATTTCTTGAGTTTTCTTTTTCAAGGTGGAACAGAAAATACATTTCTTACTCTGTGTGTGTCTGGGTGAATATCCAGGATTTGGTTGGAGGTAAGACGATGCTCCCTGCACCGTTTGCCGATCTGTGGGTGGCTTTAAATCCTTACAGTTGGGACCTCGGTACTCAGGACAGCATTTCCACTCCAACTGAGTAACTGTTTTGAAGGCAATCTTGTACGTGGGTCTAAACCGTGTTTGGTATCTGCAATGCAAAGGAAAATCATAAACATGTTTAGCATTTTGAGATGTCAACATCAAAATGAGACTATCTGCATTTCCTTTAGAAAAAACCTTAACTCCATTTTACATGCGTGGCTACATGCAACTGAGTTATAGGAGCCCTCGATGTCCAACTTCTCCATTCAGAATCCTGAATTCAGGGGGAATACTTGATATATTTCCAAATGAAAACTTAGACTTATGAGAACAAACAGGACTCCTTCCCATGTTAAGGATGTTTTGCAATTCAAATAATAAAAACTGTTGCTATTATTGATTTTCCTGGAAACATTTATCCCCTATGCGTCCCCTCCATTTTTGTATTTGTTGAAAAACTACCTTTTCCAGGCCAAACAAATGTTCCCAAGTAAAATACTGGATGATATCACTTCTCTGCAGGCCGGGGTCATGTCACGTAAGAACATCTGGAAAAATTATGTTTGGAAAAATTCTTCATCCCCTCCCAACACTTATAAGAATGTTCTAGGTAGCAGAAAAAAATGAAAACCTGTGCGGCAACATAAATTCATAGTTTCTCCCTGGTCATCAATGTGAGGTCAAATCTCATTTTAGCTGAAGATAAATTGAAGCTCTCTTGCTGCTTTGCGCAGACACTTGTGGCCCAGTGACTTAACAGCGATCAGCTTGCAGGAAGCATTTCCACATCACAGGGCCTCGCTGCATCTCTTTGTGTAAGTGGACCACAAAGCCAAACCACAGACTGCATGTGCTTTGAACTGAAAATGATTCACAAAACATAATATCATGAAGTTGTGACACAACATCTTCCAGAAAATCATCCCAGCGATCGCTTGTGTTTACTGGTAGAGATTTTTTTATTGCCAGTACCATGAGCAGTGGTACTTATTGATTTGTACATAAAAGTCTTGCCTTGAATCACGGTTTTGTCGATTTAAATTTATTATTGTTCTGAAATTAAGATGTATTTATTGGGAATTAGGATTTTCATTTCAAACCACAGGAATAAACTGGATGCCCTGTTGCAAATGAAAAAGAAAGCGGTCCATCTATAGTACACAAAAAAAGATTATTAAAGATATTGAGTCTAACTGAATATAGCAGACTAATCCTCTTTTCCTCACAACAGCCACAATCAGATACTGAATTATATTGTCACGGGAAATCTTGAATTGCTAAATCAGCAATTATGAAACAGCTGCTGACAAATATTAGGCTTAAAAAAAACAGATATGCAAAAATATAAACCCACTGAGTTTCATGATGCGTAAATCCAAGGAATATAAGAAGATACTTGACAAAGCTTTAAACACTTCTTCAAATGTTGGTTTTATGCTGATGGGATAGTAGCTGGGCAGTTTTAACTAAACACTGGGTCAATATGTGTGACCCAGTTGATTTGATTAGAGAAGAGACTAGAAGGAGCCTTTTTATTCCTCAAAACTTGCCAATTTGAACTTCACAATGTCACTGTGGTAATCATCAGGTCAGACATCACTTTACCTCATCCACAGGATGAAATAGGATGTGGTAACAGGGTAAAGTTAAGTTGTGTGCTATTGCTAAAACTAAGGCTTTAGTCCACCTTAAAGAACAAAATTCTTATTACCGTTTTCCTTTCTTTTTCATGGTCTTGCTTTTTTTCAGGATTTGTTAGTGTCCGACTCATGCGGTTTTTGCTCCACCATCCTTTGTTTCCCAGCGTAAACAGGCACCCATAATCCAGGACAGCCTAAACGTTTTACACTAACCTTCAAATGGGTGGGATTGTTTAGCTTTCCAGGAACATGGTGCCATTTTATAGCACAATTAAGCAACTATGTTACTTTATTTGTTAGAAAAATGCCGTATCAAATTAGACTTAAGAGAAATTTGCCTTGTTTTTGGCCTTTGTCTCTTTAAGAAGCTCCTACTCTTTCAGACATTCCTTCAGCACATCATCGTAACAATGCTTTTCATTGTGCCATTTTTAACTACCTTCAGGAACATTTCTGGACTGAAAAGAAGTTTGTTTGATAAGCTCAACAGATGTTCAGTTCCACCAGTCAACTTAAGCCAGTCAACGAGTAAATGGCATAGTTTAGTTTGAATCTTGCACTAAGAAACCTTAACTTATGAATGTGTCACTTATCTGTATCTACGAAAGCTAGCTACATCCCCCACATGACTTCTTGCATTCTTGGTTGGGCTTTTTTTTGGGGGGCGGGGGGAGGATGTCATGCATGCTTGGTCTTATCAACTTGCTTTGTTGTTTTTCACTTTGTTTTTAGTCAGCAAATGTGAATATCTCTACCTCTAGCTGATTCTCAACGAAGCATTTTGCTTCCAATGTTCCTTTTTATATCTAAAAAAAAAAAAAAAAAAAAAAAACATCACATTCACTCTCAACCCCCACTTCTCTGCTCCCTGGATGCTCACGTCACTTGTTGCTGGCAATCGGGCTGGTAGGCTGGGCAGGGGGCCACCACAGGCTCCTGGAAGCTCGCCCCATTCCCCTGCACCACGCAGCTCACGTTCCTCTGCACCACATAGGCGCACCAGTTCCTGTGGATGGAGGTGCATAGAAGTTAGAGATACTGCTTCAAGAAAGCAACATAATTAGTACCACATGTTTAAGGTATTTCTACTGAAAGGTCCCTCCCCTTAAGCTATTTATCATGAGCGTGTTGTTTATTCTACTTAATATATCACGAAACGTTTGCTCTCTTGCTGATGAGATACAGGAGTAATCTGCGGCGTTCCAGGGTTTATCTAGCTCTTATCGCCTATTTTGAAACAGTGGAGCCACATTTAGGAGCAGCCCGATAAAGCTGCAGTAGTGAAAGACAACAGTTTGACCGTAAGAGGCAGAAAATCTTCACAGACCTGGCGTCAGTCAGAAGTTTGAAACTTATCGCATTGTTTATTGGCTTGGAGCTACGCAGAAAATGAACACTTTTTTCATTTTTTTATTTAAACCTCTATTATATGACATGTCTAAAATATACAAGGTAGCTCAACACGGTCGTCTTAAAAGCGTAGAAAAACAGGCCACTCACCTATTTCTGTGTCTGCGGACCTCTCCAGTGTGCGCAGACCCGTGGAATAAGTCATAATAAGACGGGGACCCGTAGGTGAAGTGAAAGTTTAGGATCAGGGTAAAAACAGTCCACCGCCAGTCCATTTCTCGGTGCCTATTTTTCTTATTGAACAAACCTCCTAACATATGCATTTTTAATTTTTTTTTTTTTGCTTAAAAATAAAGTAGGCGATACCCTGTCATCATTGTCCACTCCGCGGCCAAAACCTAAAGTTGCATTGCAGCTGAACTCCAAAAAGTGAACTTTGGGGAAGTCCGCAGTCACTGCAACTCCGTGGGAGTGACGTTCAGGGACTACACCCTCCTCCAAAGAAACTCACCCAGATTTCTCTGACACTTTTAATACTTTGATGGGCTTTAATTACGTTATTCCTTTAAGTCGTTTGAAAGCGTGGGCTGATTGTTTTAGGGGACACCTTGATCGCTGCCACCTCGGAGACAGTTATCAGCCAATAACTCACACCTCACTGATGAATAACATGGCAATGTGCTTAGGAGTTGAGAGAGGTGCGTGTTCTGCTGGTGCTAATGATATTCATAGCCAGGGATAACAGTAGTAATTTACATTCCGTTTGCCCCCTTCATAGTACGTTTTGTAATATGTGTGTTGCAGCTTATTGGTGCCAATTAAAAATTTAAAACAAATTTTAGGCAATTTGCAGATTTCTTAACGTGCACTGAGTGGGGAAGTGGATATACAAGGGCTGCAGCTCACAGCACTCAGGGCACCGATACACTGCCAGTGTTTTATCACTGTTCCAAAGTGTGAGCTTCCACAGACACTGTGATGCCGTGAAACTGTATTTGTGAAAAGGGTACAGTGCTTAAAATTAATTAACAATATATTTCATTGCCATTTTACACAAAGGTCCTACAGGGTAATGCATAATTATGATTGAAAGTGTGTTTATCCATCTTTGACTCATCCGATAGCCAATCTTTTCACATGACTTGTACATGTAATTGTGTGAAATACTTCAGAATTTGTTAGAGAACGCTCCAGACAGCCCTAAGATAAAGTCGTTTCGATGTTTAAAGCTATATTAGAAAACAAGACCCCAAGCTTTGACCATCTTAAAAAAACTAAATAGAGAGACAGGAGTGCAAACCTACCAAGACATGAACGTTCACCTAAAATGGCTGGTAGACTAAGAGATGTTTATTCACAGCAGCAGCCAAGGCACCCATTGCAATTCTGGAGGGGCTCTTGTGTTTCACTGCAGCTGAAGGCAATCTATCAAAAGGACAACTATTAGTTGAGTAATCTAGAAGAGTAGCAAGAAGAACGCTAATGCTGAAAAAAAAAAAGCTAAAAGAAGTCCTGCTTAAAACCAACCACAAGCCATGTAGGGAGTACAGCAAATATGTTGCAAAATGTGCTGTGGTGTTTTTTGTGGCAGACTTGCACATGACCCCCAAGGACATAATTTTCCATGGTGCTGGCAGCATCATGCTGTGTGGATGATTTACTTTAGTAGGGCCAGGAAATGCAGTGCAGTATTTTGTGACAATTCTTACAAACAAAACCAGTTAGTTACCACCAGAGCTAATGGTTTAAAGGTGCCCAACATTAGGTTTCCAGAGCTGCAACTTTTAGATGAATCCCTGCTTTGTTGGAGAAGGGATGCATCTGAAAGTTGCTCCCACTAACTAGACGTGGGCACCCCTGATTTTGATCAAAGCCTGTTAGAGTGGCGTAGCCAAACTCAAGGATTAAATTCAGTTTAGAAAACATAACTTTATGGGGAAAAACAGCATAGTTTAAATGTGCAAAGCTGGTAGAGACACACACCCAAATGACTTGCAAATGTAATTATAGCCAACAACGGTTTTACAAAGTACTGACTCAATGGTCTGAATACAAATGTGCACTGCAGTTATTATCAGTTTCCTTCCCTTCACAGGTAAGCACTACCTTGTGCCACCCTGTCACGTATAATCCCAATAAAATACATGGGCATTTGAAGAAACACGAGAAAATGTGACAAAATGTTTCAAAGGGTATGAATATTTTGGCAAGCACTGTACAAGCAGGTGGGAATAAAAAACAGTATAACTGACAGTATTTAGGGGATGTGAGGTGTGGAAACACTGAGAGGGACTGTAAATAAAGTCAGAGTGTTTGCTGGGATTCAGAAAGGATGCTGGGCAGCAGAAGAAATAGATGCAGCTCATTCCCACCCCAGACAACCTTTTACCACCGAACATGTTCTTTTGACTGAACTGGCGTCAGAGCAGAGACAGCTATTCCCAGAATAACGCCGCACTGTTTCATCACCAACCAGCACCAGGTCTGCCAAGTAATGGATGCTGGAATACACTATGAAGGCGAACAGCGTTTGCTTAGAGTTCAGCTTTGGTGTATTAACAGAATGAGCAACAGAGGAATTAATCTTTAATATTTCCAACTTAATTGCATGCACAGTTTTATTATGCTACTCAAAGGCTTATTTCATTTGTAAAAGCGTATTCATGCTTATTTCACGAGTCAATTGGTGAATTTAGTCACCAGAAGAGGGCAGCATAACAGCAGTAAAGAGGACACTTTTACTCTGAGCATTTTCTTACCAAAAGTGCTTTGCTGAGAACAGAACATTTCATTACTGAGGCACTATGACGGCTATATTTCCAGTTTCAATACCTTATTATGCTAATGCCAGTTATCTCCAGTATGAGCTCTGGATTCATATCTCTGCATCCCCACGAAGATCACATTGGGATCACAGTGAAAAAAGACAGAGCCATGTTCTGTTTTTTTTTTTCTGTTATTCATTAGCATTCACAACCTGTTGTTACAAGAGATAACTTTGTTTTCACTGACTAAATCATTGATAGATTTACCAAATCTCTTATCTTGACATTATCAGGCTGTGTAACACCTGTCTTCTATTCGAGTTAAAAATAGTCATTAACTTCACGTTTGCCCTGACATTCATGGGGAGCAGGAAGCCAGATGAGTCACAACTGAAGGAAAATACCAAGCTATATCTTTCATTAAGAGGAAAAAGGATCTCAGCATGGTTTCACCCAGAAATCCTAGGGATATTTCTACCTTCCGCCTCTCTTGGATCGATGTCTTATTTTTCGACTTTGCAGAAGTCAGGAGGACTGATTGGAATTGGAGAGGTCTGAATTGAAGCTGCGGAGAATCCCTTGCAGCATCTAAGGCATTTGTCACTGAGTCATGTATTTTACACACGCCCCGTTCTCATTTTGATTCCTTTAAATTCATCCTAGTTGTGACCTTGATCTTTTTACCTTAAACGGGCTGGCTTACCTGGAGGATATGGGGGATTGGGGTTGTTGAGACAACACAAAGCAGACTTTCCATTCCTAAGGACCACGTTTGTGCTCTGTGTCAGATCCTTGACACCACACTTGTGCACGCAAACATTCCTTTCACCCATGCTAAATTTCAAGCAGATGTAACTGGAACCCTGTGGACTTTGTGGGAACTGAGGCCTCTCAACACTAAATATCCATTTATTTCTCGATGCTTACCTGACACCTATGGTGAGAGTGAACACTGTTGAAGGGATCTCTTTGATTTGGCAGGCAGTCACCACAGGTTATCATGTGCATCATGCCCTGTTTGTACTTCACTTTCACCGGGTGACTCAGTGGGAGAGCATACGCCGGTGCACGCAGGCCACATGGGGACTTTTCAACCTTCGGTCAATGGGCTGCCTAAGGATACTGAAGTCATATACTCAGTTTTCTGTCCTTTAACTCTGAGCATTGCGACTGAGATGTTTTGGTCACGCATTCTACTTTATATGCTCACTGTAAAGCTCTTTGGATCTGACTAGAATTTTAATTATTTGTTATAGAGCCTCATTGGAGCGGATGCTTGAATCTATACTATACTTCCTACAGACACACAAAAAACATTTTAAATACAATGAAGTAGCTGAGAACTCATCTGCCACTGCTGGCTGATTCATTCACTCTCAGAAGATTTCCCAAGATGTGCTTAGTGTAAGGGAGTCTGAATTTGTTTCACCTCAAGAAATCATTTCTACCACCCTGCCTTCTAGTGCTATTGCAGATTTATCCCTCATGTCTTGTTGTACCACTCATATTATCTACTTTTTAACTTACCAAAGAAAAGATTAGAAGCACCTTTTTATCTTCTTCCTTCTTTGTCACAAATGTTGGCCATTTGCCCATTTGCAAAACCTTGCAGTGTTAATTGCTTCATATTGAACCCATGTGGTGAGCGGATATGAAACAGTACCGTATTCTCCTATATTTCACATTTATCATGATTTGTACCTACCAAGGTGTGGGGGTGGGTGCAGTAGTAGGCCCAAGAATCTGAAAATCTGAAAAAGTACAAAAATACTTTTTGTTTTGTAGTTAAATATTTAGATACAAAAATAAAATTAGTTTTTTTTTTGTAGCTAAAAAAAAATACAGAATTGTGTAATTACAGCATTATGTAATTGATTCACAATGGTGTAAGTATAGGGCTACAACATGACTGCATGCAAGTACAAAATGGAAGTAGCAAAGGATGGACTGGTTAAGAGTAGTTTTGAAATGGGGATATGAACTGTAAAAGGCATACATTGATCCAGAATCACTAATTGTTGTAGTTGTGATTGTTGTTGGTTCCACCTTTCGTCATATTTTTCTTATAACTGTTGTAGTCTGTCCACTTTTACCAGAATTAGTCTGTGATGCCGTAAAGTCATTTGTTCAACATGAAGAATAGCTCACAATGTCCCTGTTGTCATGCAAATGTCACCTGACACTGTCAGACAAAAAGATCCATTATATCGTTTGCATAATATTTGGGAAAGACCCAAACAATCACTAGTACTGTCACTTTTTATTGCTCACTAGTGCAAATGAAACAAAACAAAAAAAAAACATAATCATTCAGCATTTATCTGTGACCCTTATCACGATTAGTCCCTTTATATTATTTATTGAAAGAACGGCGAATAACTTTACCCGATCTGTTTTAAAGGTTTGGTTTTTCCAAGTTTATCTGATAAAGAAAAATAATCAACATGGCTTCCTCCAATGACACGATCAGAACACAAGATTAAGGGAAAGTTCAAACAAATGTCATGGTCAGATGCAGACACGGAGACGAGCTTGGAGACAAAGGGCGAGATATCGTTGGCTGCTTGTGGATGTACACAAATAATGCACACCCACCCACGCAAACTCACACTCACACACAAAGCCTCCCACATCCATGCAGATACAAGTCTGAGCACAGAGATACACACAGCAGATTAGAGGAGGTGATTTATTGGCTGTAAAATGTTAATATAGCTATAAGCCGGCCTCATGAATTGTTAATTATGGCCTTGACATCCTCGTCACCTAAAATGTTAATGAGGTGAGATTGCGTCAGGGGCTGAGAGGTCTCTGGGAGCCACTGAGCAAATACAACAGATGAGCTGAATCCACACGACCCTCCACGCGCTAAATTAGGAAACGCTGAGGGCACCTCAGATGGGTCGGCCCATTCGGCCGGCGAGTAATTAAATTAATGAACGGTGATCCTTGAATTAAGCACTGCCCTGGCGAGGGAGAATTATAAATATTGTTCCTTTTCACCCCATTTCACAGAGTATATTGGTAAAGACATGACTAAATAGACTCTTCAGAGTTTTGCTATTTAACAACTTGTTAACATTCATGAAAACAAGTTGTTTTAAAATAATAGATATTAAGTCCTCCAGCTTGGTCATGACTAACATCAGGGATCTCCTGTGGTGTTAAGTGGTTTATTTTTCATAACGCAATATTTCTTACAAAGAGGCTGAGTGGTACTTTTCATCCTAACATAATTAAGTGTCACCCCAATTATCCATTTTAGCAGTGACTTGCTGCTAATATATATATATCAGTGACGTGCGGTCAGGGGAGGCAGGTCAGGCAGAGCCTCACCTGTCATCATGGAAAAATAATATATAATAATAAAATCATTTATAAAGATATTTTTACCCTGTGGTTTGTACTATAAAGTACCTATTTTTCATTTAATTTAACCAAATCTGATGTTATTTTTCTTCAAAATCGCTGAATTTTCGCATTTTCCCATTCAAATGGTTAGAAGCGAAGCAGGTGAGGCAGCAGCGAGCTGAGCCTCACCTGTGATTGCGCAACCTCTCGCTAACTGCACCGGTTGCCACTCTGTGAGAGCATGCTCCTCCTGTCTGTACGTCGCCAATAAAACGGTTAAAAACATTTAATGTATGAACTGATTTTCCATAATTTAGCTTATGTATTTAATGTACTGTATTTTTATTGTCACCAACTGTGGCGCAGCTAAGCATCACATGTTAAAGAATAGTCTTTTTGCCCTCCAGCATTGTACGCATGCGCGAAATTTCCTTATGTAAACAATAACATGCAGGGGGTCTAGATTTGTAAATCCGATAATAATTAAGTCGGTGCCTCGCCAGCTATGAACCTCACCGCACGTCACTGATATACAGTATATAAAGCTCTTTAATAACAATTAACAGCTGGGTTATGGTGCCAAGCTGATTCTCGAATTATTTGATTCTCAATTATGTAAATTATGTTTGCTTCATCAGTGTGGCTATTATGAAAGTCTCCAAGTCATGTATGAGTAACTTTAAGGTTTGATGAACTGAGACTTTGCCTTATCAAAACTGTACAACTATATACGAATGTGACTGTTTGTCACATTCAGACAAAATGAATGTCTTTTCCTTTTTGTCATCAAAAGACAAAAATAAGTATTTTGATGATTTAGTTAGGACTTGTGGCATTGCCTTATTTATACAGTGAAAAATCAGAAAACACTTTGAGGGACTTTAGTTTGGTTAAATTCAAATCTAGCACCATTCTTTGCAATCGTAATTATGATTCTTAGAGTCCATTTGATCCGATTAAAATTCTGTTCTCCAAAAATTGGATTCAGACCAATTGTAGAAAACTCTATGGAAACCATTAAAGCAAATCCTGATCAAGCACATGGCGACTGTGACAAAGAAAAATGCTATTTTAACAGGAATGTATTAATCAAATATCAGAAGTGTTTAATTTCCTAAATTAAAACGTTTTGTTCTTTCAGGATCCACTGTTAGGTTCCTGGGGCTTTGTCAGGTTTTCCTTTTCCTCTCTGATGTATTTCTTACGTCATCAGTTTTGTCATGAGTACAAATTTGGGTTGAAATGGCGACAAAACCTGAATTCATAGCTGGTTTTCATTTGCGTCTTGTTAAATTTCAGCTCCCTGCATTGATACAGAAGCATCAAGTTGTAGGTTTTCAGTTGCCCTTTGTCCGATCTTCAAGGATGTTACCGTCCTGCAAATTTTTAGCTTTACTTTCAACCAGAGTTTTGTTTCTCCCACAACAGCATTGTTTTTCTTCTTATTATGTAAAAATAGTCCTGCTTCCTATTCAAAAGCCTCATTATTAACTTATGCTCATGATAGTTATGGTGCTGCAAAATGAAGGTCATTTAAAAATAAACAATAAAACATTTTAAGATATCTTGATTCATACTTACGTTTGTATGCATGAATCAGTAGCATTACATACAATGCTAGAAACTGCTACTGCCAGTAGATTTGCCGTTGCAAACTTAACAGCGAGAGTGAAATGGTGAGAGCATAAAAGATGCAAGTTACTTTAAAAATTTAGAAATTATTAAAAAGAGATCAAGAGTCAAGATGGACCAAAAACCTCTTTAAAGCTTATACACCTTCAAATGATGTATAACGTTGAAATACTGCCTTGCCTTTTACTGTCAAGGTACATTTTCACACTTTTATACCTTATAAATACCAAAAATGTGGTGTTTGGAGTTTAGGAGTCATTATGTTGCATTTATCATCAGCCTGACAAATTAAAGTCAGGTGAATCCCTGAATCATGAAACATTAATGCCTAAGTGGATCTTGGATCCACCAGTGAGGCAAAGATCTATTCTCCCTGATATATATGCATCTGAACAAACTTTGTTCAACTGTAGTTCTCTTACATTTACACATATCTGGAGTGAATTATTCCACACCAAATCATAGATTGATTTATTTTAAGAACTAGCTGCTCTTCATCTTGTATTAAAAAGCAAAATCCAAAAAAAGCAATTCCTGTGCTTTGTTTGCTTTTAATACAAATGTATGACTGTCTTTTCTATAAAATATGACTACCTTCATCGCAATCAAGATAAGCTGAAAATATTTCTTTTCATCCGTACTCCCTTGACACTTCCCCACCTAACACAGGATTATCCCCTCTAAAATAAATAGGATTATGTGGGTATTTGCTGCTTGGTGTCACATTATATCTTAGCTCTTGAGCTCTTTTTTTTTTTTTTACTGTGCTTCATTCATAATCATCTGCTTATCATCAAGGAATTGTGTGCATGCTGGTGTGTTTGTTACAGGATAGGTTACATTTTTATTATTCAAATCAAATTTCCTTGCCAAATAGTAAGTTTTTTTTGTTTGAGGATGGCACGGATTGGACGCTTTTATTTTATAGTAAAGTGATCTCAAGAGAACAGGAAAAGCAGAAGGAAGCACATGCATCTTCAATGACTTCAAGGAATTAGTAAAATAGCCATTATTTTTATTCCACTCAGTGACACCAAGTATTTAATATCACTTTATAATACTGCCTGAACCCTCTCAAAGGTTACTTAAAAAATAAAAAATCTAAAGATTAGAAAGATTAGCTTCTCACAACTTAGAGGTTACATTGGAGGTACTTTCATAGAACATTCCCAGAACTTACCAGGTATTTTTACAGAACATTCCCCAAGTCTACCATATATTTCATTGAACTGAACCATGTACTTATCAGGAACATTTCCCCAGAATTTAAATTTTTTTTCAAATGAAAATTTCATAGTAGCTGTTCTTCCTGACAGCTTCCCTGGATCATTTTTTTATGTCCCTGGATCATTTTTTATTTAACTTTGCAGGTGTTTTTGTAAAATTTTTGTGGAATTTATTATGTTCATACTCGGAGCATTCCCTGGAATTTACATTATATATTAATGAATATTTAATTGAACCTACTGGGTATCTACTCTTTCAGGAGTTTCCTGTAACATTGCTTGGAAATGTCATGTATTTCTTCGAAACTTTCAAGGAATTTACCCGGTGCTTTTCTGGAACTTATATAATATAATGTTCCATGGCATTATCTTGTAAGTTTCCTTTGTTTGTCTGACAGGAAAGTACCTGGTAAAATTCCATGGAAGTACCTGAGAAGCTGCAGGCATTTACCATCATAGAGGCGTCAGGTGTAGAGGTAACAGCTTTCAGGTTGGGCATTTCACATGTTGGTCAGCTTTGAATTACAATAGTTACTTTTGCTAAATTCCCCCCCACCCCCCGTGCCTACCCCAGTTCTTGCTGTAGCCATTGAGATAGTGGTGGAGTATAAGCTTGTGTGGGAGGCATAAGTCAGACTTAACCTGGAAAATGCCGGGGATATTGACTTTCTGCATTGAGTTCAGTTAAGTCACTTTCTTGTTTTGCTGACAGCAGTGGATTTGGAAATGGTCTTTTTCAACCCACTGAAAGTGCTGTGCCCAAGACAAAAAGCTTGTTTATGCTTTTAATATTATTGCTTTGTTACTTTCAGGCAGTGATCCAATGTGACTAATTTAGGTTTTACGTTTTCTCTTGATGTACTTGCTGAACTGGAAGACGTGCAGGCTCACCGTGGAAAGTTCCTCTGTGTGTTCGATTCCCGTGTTGCTCGCTCTCACTTAAAATCATTGACCGACTGAAAGGCGTTGTGAGCAGAGCTCTGAGGGGTCTGTGCAATCAATCTCAACACTTGCTTTTCTTCTTGATTCCTAAAGTGGTTCTTCATGATTTTTGCACAGCAACAAGAGTTGATGCTGTGTGCCGTTGAATAAATTTTTGCCCAAATATGAAGAGCTGTGTGCTTCATGAGTGGTTCTAGCAAGAAACCATTGAAGTCAACATGGGACTTGTTAGTCTGAAAAGCACCAAAAAAATGTGTTGTTATTATTTTGAAAGTGTTGCTACCTGAATAATAATAGCCATTAAGATTACAAGAGCCAATGACCAACTGCCAGTGCTGTAATGGTTATTGCCGTCTTTATCTGGTGTAGAGTTAAAGCTTTTTGAAGATATTTTAACTATGGATGTCAACAGTATGCCTCAATGGTTTAACCTTAGCTTGCTCAGTATAATACAGTACTACAATGTTAAGCCATATTGTTTGTTATTATTCCTGTTTGTTGTGTCATCTTCAACTGTTCGTCTGCCTATAAGAATGTGTTTGTATCGTACCGTTACTTGAATACCCAAACATGTAGAAAAGTCCAAAAATTGCAAGTTTTATGACTTAGAAAATATTGTCCCTTTTTGGCAAGGAATTATAGCAGTAAAAAAAAAGTCTGGCTTTAATAGGAGATTGACTTCTGCAATTTCTCACATAAAGTCTGCAGTCAGCCTTCAACTTTTAAAGTAGTTTTCATTGTTCGTACTCTTTGATTTTCTCCTTTATTTCAATCTCTTTTGATTTCTGTAATATCATCTTTTATTAAGGCAGTGACATTCTTTCCAACCATGTGTAATTTAGTCAAGGACCCTTATGAATCAGACATGGGTTGCGTAAGGCTCTTTTAGGTTTTGTGCCTTTTGTTGTTGAGAAGCAGCAAACACTTCTCCATCTGCGCTTTGTGTAAAAGCGTGAAGAAAGAAGTAACCCTGAGGTCTGGCTTGAATGCTGCACTTCTTGGAAAAAAAAAAAAGTGCAATCTTTTCAACATGTGAAAGTTTGGTTTAAAGTCAAATTTTAGAGTGACTATCTTCTTAGGGCAACACAAAGTTAGTGGAGGAATTATAGTTTCAAGGTGATAAACAGCGCTTAATGAGTTTGATGTGCCTGTCATTTCAGCTCATAAGAAAAGATTTTTATATTGATTCACTTTATCAAGCTGCAGCATGACTCAGAGTTATGTTAATGCTTGTGTTGAGTGTGTGGCCAGTGAGGCTGTTTGTGATGTCAGCCTGACATCAGACACTTTATTATGCTCTGACTTATACAAACCTCTTTGTATGTTGGTGCCTTTTCTTGCACATTCCCCTCAGGGCCACCCCTCTTCCTCCCACAAGAAGCCCATCCCCCCGTTGGAGATGTGTCACGCAACGAGCCAATACGCTTGCAGGAGACTCATACAAACGTACTCAGCCCTTGCAGACAAAAAAAAACTTTGGATGTTTTGTTCTTCAGTAAGACACGCGGCGAAAAGGAGAAAATGCAGATCACCAACGGTCTCTGATCCATATTGGTTTGGATGTAATTGATTCCCTGCTGTGAGAAATCTGTCTCTCAGATGGTGAACAAACACTGACAGAACAGTTAAAAGGGCAGAGAAAATCTGAGCTCTACCTCTAAGCTCTGTCAGCTAATCTCTGTCAAAGGCACGGAGAGAGTCAGACCTTTGTATGGATGTCGTTGCTTCAGTACAGATTGATACCTGTCAGATGACTGTAAACTGCAAATTATGTTTGGTCAAGGACAGCTGGGTCATCATAGCCAAAAACACGGAAAATGCATGATTATTGAGAGGACGGATAGGTACAGAAATAATAATAAAAAAACAAATCTAGTTTTTATGTATTGAATATCCTCATAATTTGAGTTTTTTTTCTTGAAATTTGTAATGCTGTTTTTCAATTTAATTAAACACAGCTTTTGTCCAAATTGTATTCAAATTCATTTGAAGCATCTGTAACCCAATTCAACTAAAATCCAATCATATAATGGGATTCCGATTTAATGATATCAATATTTATATTACATATAAAATACAAACTTAAATTGTATAACAATACCATCAAATGTATCTGATCCTTTATTTTACCAATTGGTAAAATCTCACTTTTGTAAAGAAGCCAGCTGATTGTATCAAATCACTGACTGAGCAGCAATCCCTCATCCTGAGCAAGCATATGGCAAAACTGGGAGGAAATCATTCTCTTTAAACACGAAGATTCATCCCTCAGAACCAGGATTGGTATGACAGGCCAAATGCTGCAAACACTTGGGGGTTAAGCGTTAGAGAGATTACAGATAAAAACAAAGAAGTACTAAGCCAGCAGTACTTTCTGTGGGTAAGAAAACAAAAAGTAAATAAACAATTGTTCCTTCCAATAAAGAGACAAACCTAAAAGCGGAATCGCTGCAAAAGGCATTCCTTCAGTACAAAGAGAAAACAGAGAGGAAATCCGAGTATTGGCAGTAAAAAATAACCTCCTGGGCTCCAACTTCCTACATACAATTACTTCACCAAATATTATCATAAACACTTTTTAAAACTGAACTGGATTTTAATCAGTCATTCTCAGTTCATAACACAGATGACTGATTATACAGAATATTTTGATCCACTGCAACAATCCGAACCTCTCACCTTTCACACTCCTCTCTCTCTCTCTCATGCAAACATACGAACAGCACCGCCACACGGTGTGCACTTCACAGCTGCTACTGTCTAAAATCTAAATTAAAACAGAGACTTTTCTTTTCTTAGCCAAGAGTGAAATATGTTTAGAGCAAAAATCAGACAGTCTCAGTGGAATACTTGATCATTTGAATCATAGAGTTAATCTTAAAGGAGAATTTCTATTTGTCCAACTTAATACACATGATTTTTGACTGTTTTCTTTATAAATATTCATACTCTCTTTATTTGTGGCTTAACTTGAGCTTTAACCTAAGTTACTTCTCTCTGGAGGTGACACGCCTCTTATTCGAATGACACATCTTATATACCTCATTTCTACAGACTATCATATCATGGGTTGTGCAGATCGTGGGAGCAATAACAACTGGCCCTGACTTCTTATATGCAAACAAAAACTCCCTTGCAAGCAAATCTAAATTCTGTGAGAGCACCAACACGTTATTATTTATAACGTAATTATACCTTCATTTTTCAAACATTAGGAGGATGGTCTGAATAAATGTCCTGCGGTTAATTATAGTTGCAGATTTAACTTCGACTTCAGCTCTATTGTAACACGCAGAGGAGCTACGGATAATCTAGACAGCACTGGTGTGTATCAGCGCATACACAGTAGTAGGAACATAATCTTATCTACCTCATGAAAAGTTGGAGCCACGGTTTCGCCTCAGCATCACACACGACTGGGTTCGGTTTCTAGTGTCATCCTCAAGAGGAGTGCAGTCAGTGGGATGCTCTGGCACTATCATGAAAGGTCAAATATATCTTAAATGGATAGTAATGTGGCTTCTACTGTCTTGGGACCCGATTAACTTTGTGTTTGACTTTTTTAAGTATCATTTTTTTCATTTGCAGGTTGAGAATGTGGTTAGAAACATGAATGGACGCAGGACATAGAAAGCAAGGGCGCAGAGGAATGCAGGTCTCTGAGTATAGAGCTGGACAGTGACCAAAAAGAATGACGTCCTACATAAAAGCAAATAATAAAATAATGTCCTCCAAATGTTTTTGGTTTGATTTTACATCTGTTTGGGAAGAAACTCTGGGACTGATCCCAAACCTGTTGGAATGGCTACATGTGCCTTCTTTGCCGAGAACATCTTAGAATCCCCTGAACAACCTGGAAAAATTTACTACAGAATAATTTACTAAATTTTCCTCTTTGAGCCATTATACCTTATTACTTGATCTTAAGCAGAAGACGATTAATAGATGGACATAAAGTTTTACATCACTCCACCTTTATTCAATTAAAACTAACTGTATATATATATCAGAGTTGCTAAAGCTACATTACTTAACGATATAGTTCGCTACATATGGTTAGCAAACAACACAAACTGCTTAACTTTACTTTTCACTGGTACCAGAGGTTGCGCTCCCAGCCACTCCTACACCAGGAGAAATTTATTCCATCTGCCAGGGCTGCAAGAATAAAATTATACATTTGAAATATATTGTATTTTCAAACTTTGGGTTAGGTAGTTCTCACAAATTCTGTGCGATTGGACAGAAATTTAATGTGGGTAAAAAGGCTGCAGTGGTAGTGAAGGGTTAGGACTTGAGTTCATGTAGATTATGTAACAAACTGGTCAGAAAGAACTTCTTGTTTTTTTATTCCTCAAATAAAAGTGCAAAAATCTGGTTTTGTGAAAGTCTTTAGATAAATATCTTTGATTCAAAACCACATTTAGTTTTCTTAATTTGGAGAGCAGATGTAACTCCTGATGTTTTAAATACATTTGAAAATAACAAATCTGTAAAATAATTCTAACTAACTATTGGTTAAAAATGATCAAGTAATCCAGAAGATTTCACAGGTTTTAAATTTGATCACTTATAATTAGGTCTCATCTTCTCTATTTAACCTGCAGCTTTTCCTCTGCGTGTGTTTATGCATGCATGTCTATTTCTTTATTTTACCTTGGTAGGACATTTCTGGTGTAATCAGTTACATTTTTTGATAGGCGCTATGGGGACCAGAGCCTGCTTTGAATGTATTAGACATCCATTTGTATCTATAGGGTTAGGGTTAGAGTTGCTATAATGAATGGAAATCAATATATTAAAAAGCTCAGAAATACAAATTTGTATCTGTGTGTGGATTTACTAGTCAGCCAATTTGGAGAGAAAGTAAAAAAAAAGTCTTTTAAGGCACAATTGTTACAGGCAGGCTTATGTAATCTTCATGAGAATGAAGTGTGGTTTTCTTAAAAATGTTTCATTTTGCTGCCATCAGGAAAAAGCAACAAGCAGAAAAACAGAGCTGTGCCCAAACTCAGACAGCCAGAGAGCAACTCTCAGGTGAGTTTGCTCATCTTTTAGCAGAAATGTGGAGCTTTTTTAAAATTCTAAATAGCATCAGTTGTAAAATTTTTTTCTTTCTTCTTTTTCTGTTGAATTGTGGGTTTCAAAGATCTGAGTGAGAATAGTATCTCTGTATTCTGAGAGAAGCGCCGTTCAGACTCTTAGAACTGAGAAAATCAAAGACGCATGAAGGGATTTGCCTATCATAGTGCGCACTCTTCAGTTGTTTCCTTACAAAACAATCCCACGGTTAAATCCGAAGGAGTACCTCTATATCTGCCCCAGTTCATGTTTTTTTTTTTTTTTGTTGAAGTGTTATGAACACACCATAAAAATAGTGAAATTAAACTCCTCTGAAACAGAGCTTTATTACAAGCTTACCTGTGGTTTTTAGCGCTTCTTTGTCTTTCAGAGTTACACCTTTGGTCACTATAAACTCCTCAGAGTGCAGGTGCTGCTAGTAGTAAAGCTTCATCCGCAACACTGGAGACAGTGATTAGAGGGAGGGAATCAATAATACATGGTGAGGGACTGCTAATGTACCGAAGGGACTGAGAGACAGACGACGCCGCCACAGATACCCTGCTGCTGTCTCATATCTACTGGTTTTTGCCACAGAAAGAACAAGCACGCTAGGTATAGAACGCAACAGGGGAAATAAACGACAGGAAAGAGAAAGGTTAGTCAAACTGAGATAAAAGAGCGTGAAACTGGAGGAAAAGATCACACAGCACAAGTACCGCGCTGAAGGGATGGGGAAAAAAAATTAACTGAATGGCAAAGGCTGAACATGAAAAATCTAATCATTATGGGATATGTTATCCAGGAATAAAGGAGAAGAAAACTCAACAAGGAGCAAAGCACAACAAGCCTATTATGTGCACCAGTGTACGGAGAAGGGCCCTCAATCTGCGTTCTGACCTGGTGTTTTAAAATCGATATGAGGCTGTGAAACAGGCTAAAATGAAATAAGCGTTCGAGCCATCCAGGAAATAAGATTGGCAGGCAGATGGAGACATGCCACGGCGCTCGAGAGATTAAAGCTCAACAAGTGATCTCGCATCAAAAGGGATCAGGGGTTAACGTCTCCCCAGCATTAGCACACCATCCCCAAATCAGCCGGTGGACCTAGGCTCCCCCCCTCTCCCCCCCAGCACCCAAACAAAAGAGGCATCAGAGAACGGAGATGTAATTAATCAGATATTAGTATGAGCGCAAGTCCACATCCCTCCACTTTTCATCACGCCCCCATCTCCTCGTCTCATTCTCAGTCGTGCTAACCATTAGCCTGTATAGGCAAATACACGATGTTTTTTGTGGTGAAACACAGATATTTCTCCGTACACATGAGGCCGATGCAGGGGCTGCCTCTGTCTGAATGAAACCTCATTACAGGATTGACACTCCAGACTCGTGAGCCCGCGACACTACAGGTGGCTCGTTACCGCTTGCCTTTCTCCTCACAGCTTGAACTTCTACATCAGTGGACATCGGCTCCGGCGCCGCTGTCTGTGACCTCCTGCTCATCTAAACACAAACAATGCAAAACTGTGATAACCAATATACAAACCAGACGCGTTGTCCCCCCCGCAGCATTCCGTCTGTGAAATATTTCGGCTGTAAAAGCTGAGCACACAGGGACGGCACCGAGTGGGATGGGAGGCGGCGAGCACCTTGGAAGTTGAAGTAATGGCAGAAGCGTTACCACGGCGACAAAGGTAAAGTTTCTGAACTGTTTTGGCTCCCAACCTCGACTAAGATTCCACTAATGTGGAGCTGAATAGACGCAAACTTGATGTTTGTGCTGAAGGGGCTACGGAGAAAGCCTGAGTCAAGCTCACCATGTTTGCGTCCTTCAGTGAATCCGTTCCATTCAAAGCTCAATGCCACCGAGAGCGGAGAGAGTTCATTAGAAAAAGTCAATTCAGATGACGTTCTAAAAAGTGAAGCACATTACACAAAAAGCCTCATGCTTTCAGGATGTTAAGAGATTAAGAGTGAAACAACTTTTTATTGTCAATTACTTGGCTAATCAAACATATTTAACCTGCAAGGGAAAGAAAACAATTATCTTTGTCAAACTAATGAGCCTTGAATTACTATTGTGCTCTTGCTCAGCAGCTCCTTGGTGCTGTGCGTTTGCTGTAAAGTCCCATGTAAAGAAAGTTGACTTTGACGTTGCCATTGACATACAGTACTAATTATCTGCTTTACAATCCGATGGTATGCAAGGACACATATTTTACAGGAGCCTTTTACTTAAAAGTAAGAAAACAGTCATTAGCTGAAGTATAATTCCTGCATTTAGTAATGCAAGGCGAGTTTATTTACATAGCACCTTTCATCCAAGGGCAGCTCAAAGTGGTTATACACAGAAGTTAGTAACAACAACATACATTAAGACGAAACAATTATCCTCAAGATGCACAGGCCACCAACCGTTAACCCATCCTCCGCAATCAGTTTACATATTATTCTGTTTTGTTCTTTTTCTTTTCAACAGATCCTTTAAGTAGTTTGGGAAGTTGATTGTTGGAAAAAGACTCAGTGAATCAAATGGAAATCTACATAAATTATATGAATCAAATGGGTGTTACAGATTTATCCCACTCCACTGGCACCATTAACGCAAAAAGGAACCAAATAATTAAATAAAGAATGTCTAATTTAATCAGGATTGCGCTAGTTTGTGAGTTTCCCTGAATTTTAACAAAAAATAAATAAATAACCGTCTGACTAAAACTGGTCATGGCACATTAGTAACACCATAGCAGCTATGTTAGGTTATAACAAAAAGACTGACTGGCACCTCGTCAATCGCTCACTCACCCTCTCCTCACCATCTGCCCTCTTTATCGAACTCCATGATTCATCTCCCAGGAGAAGGTGTTCAAACTGTAAAAAGACTGTTTGCCCGTCGGAGAGCGCCCCTGCTGCACAGCCTCTGCTCAGCCTGTGATGACATTTCCATTTGACCCATAGCCAGCAGTCCTGTAATGAGAATCCATCAAAATGCAATCTCTTAAAAAAAAAAAAAAGAGGATTTCCATTCTTGGATGCCTATGTTGATATGCAAAATGTGTCAAAAAAGGTCTTCCAGTTGGATGATTTCCATTCACTTAAATTCAGTGGAAGTCTTATGATGATGCATGGGAATGGTTTGTTAAATATATCCCAGAGCAGAATTATGCTAATGGTTACAGACTGAAAAAGGAAATACTGAAAAAAAAAGAAAAAAAAAAGAATAAAATTAATCTTATATTCTGAATTCTTGAAGACAATTGAAATAAATGTCTTCTCTTGGGTGCTTCAAAATCTAATATAGTATGTATCTAATATAATTGTACTAAATTATGTAAAAGTGTAATAATTTGCCCATCACCCACTCATATTGACAAAAGCAGTGCTTGTAGACATAGTAAGCATTCATTGTCCCACATGTACAGGAAGACTGAAATGACAAATCACATCATTTGTTGAGCATAATAAACATATAATTTTTGTCAAACCAAAATGTTTCAGATCGTTCAACAGTTTTACAAAAAACAAATAGAAACGTGGTGGTGCGGTTAGTTGCTCTAAATTGCCCTAAGGTTTGTGTGTATGCTTGTGTGTGTGTGCGTGTGTGCGTGTGCGTGTGTGTGTGTGTGTGTGCGGGTGTGTGTGTGTGTGTGTGTGTGTGTGTGCGTGTGCACGGTTGTTTGTCCTGTGTGTCTCTGTGTTGCAATGTGATGGACTGGTGACCTGCACCTCTGTCCCAATGAGCAGCTGTGGCTCTGCAAGGACACCTGGGTGCAGACAGCAGATGGAAATGATTAAAAAAAGAGGTATCGAAGCCAACATCGCCCATTCTGAAAGTAAAGTAAAACTCAATATTTGGTGTTAACACCCTTTATTCTAACAACTGCTATTAAGCACTTGTTGTTACTAACAATAAGTATTTTACAATGCTGTGGAAGAATTCTGCAGCAATCTTCTCGGACGGTTTTAAAACACAGTTAAGAGTCTCTTTTTTTTTTTTTTTTAGAACCTCAGTTAAATTTCAATCCTGACTTTGACTAGGCCACTCCAAAAACTTTTCTTTGGTTCTTTCTTCATACGTGGATGTACTGTTGGGGTTTGGATAACTGCCCTGTTGCATAACTTAAAAATGCTCATACACATTGTGTCTTGTATAATTTAGGTAGTATTGAATCTGCATTCTAAATGTCACAAAAAATGCTATATTATGGTAATTTACATTAAAAAAAGGTATTTTTGCATTTTTTTCTTCACCGTTTACATGGAATGCTTCTTGAATTTGAAAATATTTCTGAGAAATAAACATCTTTATTAAGTGACTATATTGAGTTTGTGGGTAGTGATAATTGGAGCGAACTCAACAACATTCTCATGTCCTGAACAAAAAGTGCTTTCATTTATTTTTAGCTCAACATATGATCATGCAACTATAAAAAAAATTAGCTCAGTTAAGACTGCCATTCATATTAGAATTTGTAAAGGAAACAATTTGTCGCAGAGCCAATGAAAGAAAAGGAGGGAAAGCATCCTGCGGTAATTTTCATTTAATTTTCCTCCACGGGTGGAAGCAGATGAAAACATAACATGCTCTACTGTCATTGGAAGGTTTCATTTTCTCCTGAGCCTCGGATGAAATCTAACTTATTGCTGCCTCCGTCCTCCCCCACACACTGCGTAATGAGAGAATATTTCCCCGGAGTGAGAAAGCACATCCAAGCTGTACTTTTAGAAACTTTATTAAGCCAACCTAACCAATTATTTTTGGTGTTTGCCTACCTTCTGATGAGTGACGACCCATTCAATAAGGCTAGCAAATGTTAAGATGAAACAAATTTTCTGTTGAGTTGTATTAGAGACCAGTGGAGTCTTTCCGCTGACAATGATTTTGCGTTTTCCGAGCTGGCTTGTTTCAGCGGCATAGGATGTTGGGATTTGAGCAACAAGTCAAGCGTTGGAGCAACACATCAATACGTCTAACTAAGAGGGATTGTGTTTTCATACAAAAGCCTGACAAAACTCCAGCTGGTGCAGAGTCCCTTATTGAATTGCCCAGTTAGCCTGTGATCAAACATGTGGGATGGTGATTGCATTCCTCAGCCGACATTTATCTATTTATCGTCACAGCAACAGAAAAAAAAGGAAAGGAGAAAAGAGAAGTAAAACAGTCAGAGAGGCTTTAAAAAATGAGACAGGAATGGCGGCAAACTGATAGATGACTTGTCACATGTTGTTACTGGGAACTGCAGCAGTCAGCCTTGAGAGACGCTCCAGGTTCTCTCGCAAGATAAAGAAGTGGAGAAGCAGGTGACTGGAAGATCACACTCACAAAATCACAAGCTGCTGCAGATTTACGTGCCGGGGAAACTCTTGATCACACACTTTATTACATTCAGGCCTTTCATGGCCCTCGAACAAACTTAATGTGACTTTTGTTTCTCAGATTAATTGTCACAGCTATTAAACCATTTAATCTCTTTCTTGTTAATATGGGGAGTTACAAGGTATTGTATTGTCAGGTGTGAGAGCAAATTACGCAGTATATCAGTTTGAACGAGTCCCTTCTTCCTTCTGTGTTACTCTGAACAACCTATATGGGAGTTTAATGTCTCCAAAGTTAAAGCAACACTATGGCCCAGAGCCAATTTAAATCAGCAAGACAACGCAAAGTCTGAGCCATTGTACCGCCTGGAAAAGTGTTTTGTGTTTTTATTTCCCCAGGAGACCTGATTTAAGCTTCTGCAATGAACACAAAATAGTAATGGAGCTAGCTCCTATGTTGCAATGTCAGTGTGATAAAAGGAACTTGCTTTACTTTTTGAAAAAGTGTGCTTTTAAATGATCCAAATGGGCTTTGCTTCCCTGTGATTAATAAACCATAGGAGAGAGCAAAGAAAACCATTTGAAAAAAACACAACAAAGTTCATTAAAAATGCTGACTGAAATCAGCAGTGGTCCTTTCAGACCGGAGCAAAGAGAAAGGCTAAACTCACATTTATTAGTGTCGTTAATGAGTTAATATGTTAGGATGAGGCAGCCGCTAATCTCAGCTTAATACCAATCTTCTGGTTTGCTGAAGAACCTGAACAAAAGACTTTGTGGTAACTGTGAAAATTGGAAAATAGTAAAGATGAGATGTACGTTTTAATGTATTCCAGGCAATTTTTTCTTTAAAAAAAATCTAGGGTTTTGACCCAATCAACCATTCTTTTCAATTTCAATCAGGAAGATGCATAACTGGTTCTCCATCCGTCCGTTCGTCCATCCATCAGTGACATATCCACATTTCCAAAAATAATTAATAATTTCCCCTCTGCTTCACAATCATGTGCAACTTTACACCGTTTTATTTAAATCAAAAGTTTAAATTCCAGTAAAATGAAGTTTATGGTAATAATGTGAGGGAACGTGAAAAAGTTAACGGGATAGAAATACTTCACTTTTGCATAGATAATAAGGTTTAAAATAGTTCTTGAATGTTTTCTTTTTGTGTGTGTGTGTCTGGAAGACTGAAGCCCACTTTGTTTTGTCTTTTGAGTTTGTTCCAGCATTATCTCTGATTTCATGCAATTCAACACTGCACATCAGCTGTGGAGAAGAAACCTCTCAGCTGCAGAAGAAAATCCATCAACCTGTCACAGTAAGACAGTCGAGTTCTACTGTGGTCTCCCACTAAAACAACAACAACATCCAAAAACAGAGATCTGTGTCATCTTCAGTTACAGAACGTGCATGTTCTGTAAACTGAGTCTAAAGTTTTTTTGTTTTTTTTTATCTGCTTTGAAGTTGACTCATATGGAAAATAGAGAAATCTTTCTCACATTCTTAAATCTGCATGTGGACATTCCTACAGAGATGCAAAAAGCACAAGAGTTGGCAAAAATGAATCTCAGTGAGAAAATGATCACCTGAAGGATGCTAAGCGTTAACTTTTATCCCATAGAGTTTGATCACAATGCTTTGGTTCATGTTCTCATCACTAACAACTGTAAGTGAACAGCTCACAACTTAGTTTCATAACATGACATTCAACATCAGCTGGAGATAGTCACTGATTTCAGCAGGGTAAACGTCAAACTATCATAACCAGCCTTCAACTGGTGGCATTGTCATTTAGAGAGTTAAATACTGCAAATTCTTGACATTTTTCAAGAAACCTGTTACCGTCAAGTGGTCCCAAAGGTGCCTCCACCTTCACTGTAAACTGAATCTGGTCACTGGGACTTATTAGTTTTATCACCCCATTGTTACTTCTAGAGTGGCATTTAGGAGAAGTTTTATTCTCCAGCTTATAAATGTTTATCTCTAAAGTTTGTATTATTTATTCATCATAATGACGGCTAATAAACTTTATTGTCTATGCACTTTTAATTGCCTGGATGCTTAGTGTTAAACAACATCTCATTTTTATGTTGCTCATAAAACTGACAAGAGCACAGATTGTAGCTATTTCTCCTATGACACAGAAAGAGACAGCTGAGCTGATTATGACTCCTGATTTGGAAGCTGATTTCTTTTGAAAGTTTTTTTCCAGGAATGTCTGAGTGGGAGGACACCTAAAGGGCGAATCCAGAAATCCCTTAAAGAATTGAATGTTTCACAAAAGTATTCCTGTTGGACCCTTAAGCATGTTGACACATTAGCACCACCCGTTTCAATCTATTTTACAGATGTTGTCGCCATTATACAGTGACATATAGTTATTAAGGAGGAGCTGAATATGTTGAAGAGTCTGAAGTCTCTATGGCGGAAAATCATAAAAGAGGATCAAATTTGAGTTGAACACACCTCATGAAAAATAAAAAAAGGGGAAAAATATGTCTAAAAACAAAGATGCACATTTCTGGCTCCAAAGGAATGTGTCCTGCATATTTTAGATGGGGTACATAATGGGAAAACATAGTAAACAGCAGTTATTTGAGAGCGTTTCCCTATAGGACTGAAGTAGTTGATTTACTTGTATGTGTTGCTGTTTTGTTTTACGGCTTGCTATGGAGTCTGACCTTTTGACCCTGAGGGAGGCTGTGATTTAGGAGGAAAGCTTGATCCTGATGAGTTTCAGATGTAATACAGAAACAAAGAATCAAAAACCAAACCCCTACTGTTTTACGACACTGTGAATGTGCCTATGTGAGACAAGCTCAGAGAAATAATTATGACTTAGCCGTCTCATGACAACAACACAATCTGTCTTATTTTCTCTCCTCCAAAGCTGCTTCTTTTGCAGTATTTTCGAAATTATGGAATTATTTCCCAAGACCTGCAAGATTTCAATATTTGTAAAACAACTTCGGAAGGAGGCAATCCCCTATGATGTCAACAAAATCCATTTCTTTCTGTCAAGCCAAATTTATCTCGCCCATACATACTGCCAGGGAACCAATTCAAGTTATCTCATAATTATGAGCTAGTGTCTTACATTCAGGAGGAAACTATCTCATAATCATGACACAGCTAAGTCATAGTAATAAATCAGCTAAGTCATAATTATGGGACAGTATATCACTATTATAAGATACAAGTTTGCATTTCTGGCAGAAATAGGCTTCCGTAGTACCAGCTGGATGCCTACTTGTGCTAAAAGTGTTATGTCAAAAGACTTCCAGTCACTGATTGGCAATGGAGTGGAATCCCTGGTTGCATCACAAGAACAACTTCCTAACAATAATCAGATCCATCATTTGTAAAAGCTCACAGCATTGACACAGTAGAATGTGGAACTTCACATGTTCTGTTGTGTTTCTGTCGTAGATTATGTCGCCTTACTTTCCAGACTTTGGGGTCGCCCTGCTAGAACCGCCCCACTCACATCTGATACTCAACGGTGATGGAAAATGACCTGAACTGTACAGAGTAGAGTACGGCCATGCTGAGCTGTGCTTAGTAGGCACTAGTTGACTGTGTACAGGTTAATAAATATGTTGTAACAAGTTTGCTCACTCAAGTCTGGTTGTTTAATTCTCAATTTGTCATCATAATTTCTGCCTCAGCAAATCTGATTTGAAAATCTGAATAATCTTTGTGGTATTTCATCAATACTGTGATGAAATAGTATTGAAGTAACAATGATCCTCACTGATGTTGCCAAACGTTCCATTGTCTTCAGTAGTTTAACTTAAAAGCTGCTTTTACAGAGACTAGACTGATTCAAGATTCATGAATCAAGAGATTCAGAAATTCTGGAAAGTCGTCAAAAGGTTTGGTTTAAAATCCAAAACTTCAAGATAGTTGCTGGTAACGGTAGACTGTAGTAAGTAGAATTTGCATTCACCTTCTTACATAAAATTTTAATTGATACTGATACTGATTAAGGATACCGCAGGCATCAATAGCCACTGAACATGCTGAATATTAGATTTTTGTGAACTTATCAGGTGAAGGCAATATTACTGCTGAACACTATTTGATTGATTTTAATAAATGAATAAAGTGTAAAAGAACTGATTCTAAAACAAAAATACTACTGCATTGATAAAATAGTGCCTGTTCCGGATACTGTGAACATGTAAAGGCTCCAGAGATGTTACAGAATTAAGACTATATTTATTCTTAATTAACAGATCTGGCATGACATCGTTAATAAACTCAATTTGTACTTTCTTTGAACTCCAGAACACACAACATGCTGTTACCATGGTAGCCATGGCAGACCTCAGTGTTCGACTAAACCAAACTCTGTACAAGTCCTTGAAGTCGGGCACTTGGCTGACTCTGAAGTTTGGGCCTTTGAAAGATTTTTTTAGAGGAGAGCTTTAGAGAAAGTGAAGTGAATTTTGAAAAAATTCCAGGTCAGTGGAAAAATTGAACTGCTGAATATTAACGATGCATTTTTGAAGGAAAATTAGAAACTAAAATGTAGGAAAAAAAATATGATTTTCATTCTTTAGGTCCTTGATGCAGTTGACCACTGATTTCTATTTACATTATGGGATCCTTTTGTTAAAGGGGCAGTATTAGGCATTTTCTTGGCACATAGTATAATTTTGTAGCACAACCATATAACTAAGTTACCTGCAGTTATTATGAATCTTCATATACGTATATATAAAAAAACATGCAAAAATTGTGACTTCGCAATTTGACATCTTGAAATTAGCCTGTCTCTTTAAGAATTCCCCACTCTTTCTGACACTCCATCTGCGGCATGACATTGTAAGAACAATCATTTTGGCCCCCTGAGTCACTGTGATTCTCAAACGTGCATCAAAGCAATACTTCATGTTTTTGATGAGAGAATAATGTTATAACATGATATAGAGCTAAAAAAAAGTTCCCTTTGCATGATACCGCCCCTTTAAATGACCTGTGGACATCAAGAAATAATTTATACAGAAAGAGGAGACAAAGTAAAGAAAAGCAGCATTTCTTAGTCAGAACTCTTTATGGTAACATCTACAGTCGCCTTGGTGGTCTGATCTAATATCCTGTTTGAGGTACTAACTGCAAGACCACCAAGGTGATTTGCACATGTTAACTGTATTTTCTGCTTTTCCCCCAACTTTAAGTGGTTCCTTATGATTTTAACAGGTTCTGGAACAAAAAGTGTTTCCAACAGAGAGACTGTTTATGTTGGGTGAGGAGAAATCTGGTCTCTTTAACCCATTAATTCCCGCAGTGCTCACCAGCATTTCCTGCATAGATGATCTTTGTAGCACTAAATCCATATTTGGTGTCTATGAGGTGTAAGCAACCAATTAATGATTCAACTCAGACCCACTAAAAAGGTATTTTTAGTGTCTGTTTACAACCGCAGAAAGTGACAGTGTTGAAGATGGTATGCTTACATAATGTTATATGATTGTCTTTATATAAAAGTACACATGTGGTTTTGAGGGCCTGACTCTCCGAAAGCTCTTTGTATGATTTATTTGCTTTGGAAAAGTCGATAGTGACTTAATTTATAAACTTAGCGACGATGTTTGAAGTGGCGATGCTGTGTATTGACTGAAGAAAAATCCCCCCTTTAAAATATTGTCATGAGTTACAGTAATGATTCATTTTAATACTAAGCATTACTCATTTTAAATGAATGAATCATAAAGGCCAGTGGCTCACGAAGTGGTTTGTGAAATCTTCACCAGATGTCAGAGACCGCTCACTAACTCAGTCCAAACATGCCATGCGGCGTTGATAGGTGACGGGCACTGAGATGAGGGATTATGATGAGCTTCTCATGGCATAGCGGCACTGTGAATATTTCCACCAATGCGGGGTTGAAGGGTCATCCATCTTTCTGTGTAGACAGAAAGACAAATAGGCTGACACTCTCCTGTGACTGGCTGTCATATATCTATCTCATCATTATTGAGCTGCTGGAGACCAGCACCCCATCAACCCGTGTCACGCTATCAGCATTTTCACTCAGCCAATGTGGGCAGGATCAGACACAACGGCATTAGAGAGAGGCTCCCCTCTATGTGTGAGGAATCCTAACAAGAAAGCTAGAAATTTGCCTCACACACTTGGTCAAATAGTTTCTTTTTTTTATATGGGCTTAAGATAAGTTTGGCAAAGAGACACATTTAATTTTAAACTTTTTTAAAAGCATAATGAAATATTAGACTCAAATCAAATCATTGTCTTGGATTTCCTTAACAAAAAAACAATCAAGATTAATTGTTTGCAGTGCAAAGATATTGAGCTGGAAATGATTGTTTAAAAAGTTGACTGGTTAAGTGCAAAAATAAAAACTAACAGCTGAACAATTGGATTTATTTGATACATTTGGAATCACTCAATTATTCTCTGTTAAACTAAATACATTTGCCGCTCCTCAAACACTGGAGCAGTAATCTATCATAATAATACATTGTGATAGATAAAAAGAACATCAAAGCATCAATGAAAATCATGAAATGAGTGCAGGAATAATCAGAGAACCTAAACATATGAGAAAATAAAAAACAATCAAAACAACCATCATTAAAGCAAAGGAACCAAAATGATTTGTCAAAGTGTGTCCTTAGTATGTAACTGATTTGGAAATAATTGAGATCTTGAGGCATTTGATTCCACATTTGCCAGCTTTTTATTAGCAGAGAATACTTAATACAATAAATTAAGCAATTATAGAAAGACTAAAATAAAGCAAAAAGTATGTAAATTTAAATTACAAACAACTTACAAATTAAAAATGAATAAAGACGCTTAAAACATGTGTTAATTGTCATGAGAAAATGCATTTTGCATAGGCCAAACGGAATAAAAAAAATCTATGGTCTAGCTCTGAATTCAAATCCTAAACTTTATTCCAAGACAGGAAAATGAAATCTCGAGTTACCTGCACTACAGCAGGAGGAACACAGTGCCTTACTTGAGGTCAGTTGACGCTTGATGAAGGCGACGTTTCTGCACAACAGCTGTTCAGCAAACTCAGTGGTCACTCCAAGTTAGTCAAGCTGTGCTTCTCCTTTCTACAAAGGAGGAATACACAATATCAAAATGTTTTAAATTCTGAACACAGAACTTATTCAAATAAACATATTTAATCAAGAAAATAACACCTGGAAACCATTGTTGACTTGTCATGTTTTGAGCTTGAACAAAGGGTTTGCTTTAATTCAATCTCTCAGAACGACCTATGGGTTAAAATTATGATTCAAAATGTTTGTACCTCATTAGATATGTGAAGTTCTTTGTATGCTTTCTTTGTAATGAGCAAATTATGCTGCGTCATTGAAATAAGCCTGTACGGACTTACGTGATGCTCCTTAAATCTCTGGCATCTGAGGAAACGACAGGCACGATCCAGGCCACGAAAAGATAGAGGCTTTGAGGTTCGATCTGAGCATTCGCCCCATCAGTGGGCATATCCTCCCGTTCCTGATCTGTTTTTGTTTCTGGCTGGCTGCTCGTTGTAATCACCAGGTGCGAAAAAATCTCATTATCCCCGGTCCTGATCTCGGAATAGCAAGCTGAATAGCAACTATGGCCGGCGCCTCTGTTAAAACACTGACCCCTGCATTAATTGGGCACGACCTCTGGGGTGCCTGCCTCCGAAGCTGATTTTGGATTTTCGCTGTGAGGATTCGTCTTCCCCTCAGCAGCTGGTGGACAGAGGAGACGGGGTACCAAGAGGCTGAGAGGTCAAAATTTGTGGTTGCCATGCGTTGGTCACTGGAGGTTGAAATATCTTCCACTCTTCTGCTGCAAAATCCGGGAAACTAAAGCCTCCTGGTGGAGCTCCAGCACAGGTATATTTGCTATAAATTAAATGGCTTTCTATTGTTCAGTAAGTCTATCCTCCCTCTGAAAGACCAATAAAATTTATTAAGACAAAGAAGACAATAACAATGC
Source organism: Poecilia reticulata (assembly GCF_904066995.2). Lineage (NCBI taxonomy): Eukaryota > Metazoa > Chordata > Actinopteri > Cyprinodontiformes > Poeciliidae > Poecilia > Poecilia reticulata. The sequence continues at coordinate 20,525,498 of NC_088846.1, forward strand.
TTAGCTATTAAGAAGGGGCCTCTGGAGGGTAGAAAGAAATCCTACAATTACTGTCCTGTGATTATCACATGCCTGAGTGTGTATTTTTTTATTTTTTTCTGTTTGCAAGGTTTTATAGATTTTGTGTATGTGTTTGTGTGTGCCCGTCTATAGCAAAGCCAAAGGAGCAGACACGGTCAACCCGTGGGATTAGAATGCAATAAAGGAGGATGAACGTGTCCGGAAAACACCAGAATGCGTCCAGACACCACCTTACTGGAAATCAATCCTTTCGGTCAGGCCCCCTGCGTACTGGGTTTAAGTGGGAGTGATGGCAGGAGAGAGTAAAGGAACAGACAGAGACAGCGACAGGAGGGGATCACAGAAAAGTGGCAGTGGTAGTGGGGGGCCTGATCAGCAGCAAACCACAGTGAGACAGGTTGGTAGAAAGCATTATGGTTAGCGAGATTAGTGAGGCTACCTTTGAGCGCTTAGGTGTGAGTAGAGGTCAGCATGATCCAAAGGGGAGCACAAGGCACGGAGGCTGCGGCACGGTGTTGTTTTTCTTATTATACTCACTGTCTGAGGCTGAGACTCGTTGAACGTCCAGGTTCAAAACACCAAAAATATCTGCTCGTTTAATAGCCGCGCTCACACAGAGGTGAGTCAACTCTCTTTGTTGGACCTGGACAAAAAAAAATAATAAAAGATTTTATTTGATCTTCCCATGAAACTTTTCTTCACTGTCTGAGTGCTTGCTGTGATGGGGTGGAGAGCCAAAGGTCAACACTCATATCTGTAGTGCTGAGACGTAATCTGGCAAACAGAAGGCTTAGCTGAAGAGCATGTGTGATGTCTCATATCAGGACAATGATCCTCAATTGTTCTTTGTTTCCAAATGTGTCATAAGTGTCAAATTTGCCTCTTTAGCAAACTGTGCACTGATTTTGTCTACGTTGTCAATGTGACAAAGTACCCACTACAAACACAAAGTGACAAAACACAAAGAGGTGTGGGTGCTTATACAAAAGGGAGAAATCTGCTGTGGAGGTGTCGATCACGCACACGCACACATTGGAGTGCACGCAGTGTTATTTCTTTAAAAATGTTGATGCGCATTAATCACCAGGAGAGAGAAAGGGTTGGGGGTTGGGGGGGGGGGGGGTTTGCCTTGGTGACATTGGAATGCAGACGTATTGGAAATTTGCAGAGTTTGACGCTGCATACTGATAGACCAAACAGCAACAAGGACAAAAGCAAAGAATCCATGATTTAACAGCAGACACGCTGTTCTGCTCACAAACAAAGTGACTTCACCTTTACATTTCAAAGACATGACTCAAAACTCAAGGCAAGGACAGAGCATGTGTTTTACTTTCATTTTGCCAAATATTCATCAGCTAATTTGTAAATTCAAAAAGAGTATATAGACTTAAGGCCTGCCAATTTGTTCACAGCAATACAGTGAAAATGGCCTTACATTTTCTGGCCATTATTGTTATTTGAAGCCCAGTTTTGCACAATTTAGTCAATTTTCCTCAATATTGTTAAATTACAGATTCTAACATGTAGAATCTATAATTTTGCCTCAATTTCATTATAAATTTGTATTCTACATACCCAGTTCTTTTCCATTTCAACTATTTCCAAGATAGGCCGGTCCAACAGGGAAAGAGTCTGAAAGAAAAGTGCTGCTTGTTTTTTTTTTTTTTTTTTATCTGAGCTTCAGATAAAAAAAGATGTATTTGTTTTGAACCACTCTATCCCACTGTGGAATTAAATAAACTATGCCAAGTTCTCTGGTCAACTGTAACATTATGTAGTTTGACCTCCTGCTGGTCCAGGCTGTAAAAGATTTCTATGAAATTTAGAAAAAAAAAATCTTGGAATCAGCAACAGTAGTTCGTTTAGTAAAAGTTGCCAATGTATGGAAATGCTACTAAAATGTCCAGATACGATTATGATATGATAAGCATATGTTCTGTTCTTGTGTCATTGGAGTTTTGGAAAGTAGCTTCTCTTTGATTGTTTGTATAAACTGAAAAATGAGTATTCGCTTCACCTTGGGCAGCTGCGGTTAGATTTATATGAAGGTCATTGTATTTTCACCCTGCTGGACCTGAGGACGGGTTCAGAAATGTAGCAAGGTACAGATAAGGATGGGAACTCTCCTGTAGGTTCAAGATTGCATCTTTGTCAACATCCTGTTGAAGAGTTACAATGCCACTAATCTGAGCCAGAAATGTTGAGTCCCTGACCTCTGGTGGGGAACTGCATGACACTTTCCAGTGTTAATTCTAGCATAAGAGGTGATAACTTATGTTGTTTAATTTGAATAAACTGAGTGACATGTCTGCTTCCTGTTCTCATTCTTGCATGAATTAATAAATTGTGTTTTGAGTGAAAATCACCAAGCTCTGTCTTGTGACTAAGAATGATAGGTTAAACCTTTTGGGTTAAACCAAAAGGTTTAACCCAAGTCAGATAGCTTGTGAGCCAGATAACTGTGATATTGACCAAATATAAGTATTATATTATATAATATAAGAATTTGAGGACAGTTTGTCTTGGGAAGGCAGAACATCTTCAGTCAGAGGCGTCTTCAGAGTCAGTGCAGTACAGACTGCTACAGAAAATCTTTCCTGTCAACAGCCATCACCATCTTCAATAACTCTTTGAAGAATCTTAATTAATGAGTTACAACAACATTTAATTTCCCTTTCGGACTAATAAAGTATTTTTGAATTGAATTCTGGCATTTAACAAATATAAACAGTTTTGGTATTTCTATCTAAGCCAAAACGAAACAAAAAAAGTTTGGTTGGATTTAACTTCAGACAGTGATGAAAAAATAAAATGTATGTGTCCTTTTATTTGGTCAATGGAACAATCTGGTTCCAACTGTGCATAAAAACAGTTTTCTGTGAGTTGGATTCAGTGTCTAGTGCAAATATTGAAAGCTTCTATTAAATATTGGATTGCTGTTGTTTTCTCTTAATTAAATTTCAGGAGGCTGCTTCCCAACCATTTTATGGTCCCTAAAGGATGATGAAATGTCAGATGTGGCATTATGACAAATCATAGTAATCAGATCAGCTACCCTACAAAAGGCATTACCTCCAGCAAAGACAGGATGGCTTTTGTGATATTTAGAAGTGTTTGGCCATTACAGTCCTCCAGAGCATACACCTGTATAAAGTAAACAGTGGCAGTCCAATATTTTGTATGTCAAGCGTTTCATTGTGTTGTGATTGTATGTACATGTAGATATGAGGCTCAAGTGTTGACTTTTGGAAAAAAAAAAAAGATATATCTACTTTAAAAAAAATTGGGAAAATGTTAGATATAGAATAAACCAAGTGAAGGTGTTTGTTGTGAGTCACAAATGAAGCGATCGAAGTTTTCCACATGCACCATACTGGGGTTTATTTATAAGCCAAGCTGTTGCTTGTCATTTGGCCAGGGCCACTAAGAGCTCCTGGGAAAGAAATGATCCATGGTTTCATCTGAATAGACGACCACATGTTGTCAAGTCAATACTTTGCTATTGAAATAATAGACAAAGACTCTCCTGCGAGGCAAGAAAGCCTGACCTTCAACAAACCAGATTTTTTTTTTTTCGCAATGCCATTAACAGCTTTCTGCTCTCACTTTGGTCTTTTTTGACGTCTGTGAAATAACATGGAAATATGCTGTATGTGTAAACAGGGATTTAGCTTTTAATTTAATGGTCTAAACATGTTTTTGTTAATCCAGTCTAAAACAGTTGGCGCCACTGAGCACACTGCACTTTAAAACCTGCGTTCTATACTTTGACTTGGCCATTGGCTGAATTTAAATTCAAATCCAAGCTTTATCTTTTTTTTTCATATAAATCTCAGGTTCCTTTTGTATTACGTAGGTGCAGCATGTTGTGTTGATCTATTGCACACATTACCAATAAATAACATAGAAGTTTGTAGTTGCAACCTCACTTTTTGAAAAAGTTCAAAGCACATGAATACTTTTCGACAGGCCTGAGAATATGTCTTTTAATGTATACATGTTAACCAAACATATTTCATGCTACTAAAAATAAGGTACATTGTAATGTTTTTTTGTCAGAATTTTTTTCTACTTTGATGGCCAAGGACCAACCCAATGCACTGATCTGCTCCAGGCCTTATTTTCTCATCCTACAAGTTTAAGGTTTATTTAAAGCAGCAGCCAAACACAATAGACTATTGGCTTGAATTGCATCCGGTAGTTCCTATTTTCAGCTCCCCTTGACTTTAGTGTTGGCACCTCAGGCGATGAGATGAGTTGCTTGAGGCTAGGGCTTGAGGAAAAGCCTTGGGCATAGTTGACACATCACACACCGTCACAGAGAGAGAAGCTTAAGAGGACAGTATCAATCACATCTAGGTACCTCTAGACCTCATAACCACAGATAATCTTTTCAATGATATACCAGTAATTTCTCTACAAACATCTGTCCTGGAAATTTCTGAAAAACTATTTGAAAATAATAAAAAAAAAAAGCACAACACTTAACCGTAAACCTTAAGACAAACAGGGCCACGATTGTGGATAAGGCAAAAGCTGGCAAAGATAACCCACTACATCCTGATGACCTGCCATGGCCTCTTGACAGTCCACCCCCATGAACACAGGTAGCCACAAATGAGCTAATTTAAAACAAGACTGTTGCCGGGACGAGGCTAAGAGTCAGACAGCCAGCTCTGGCAGGTGTCAAGGTGCCCAAGAGCATCCCCTGGACTGCGCTCATTTCGCACCTTCACTTTTCCCCTGCTACACCGCAAGCTATGTTTTCAGCACAGGAAATGGGGGATTTAAGATCTATATTAAGTCCAAAAGTAAAAAAAGAAAGAAGGAAACAGATGGCTGTCTCTTCATTATTATTTCATGGGTTTTCACAAGGATGTGGTGTTGCCAGCCAGTGGGCGTAGACACTAATGAGACAAGGCTGTCCTGTTTTGCTTTGAGCAAGAACACATATCAAAAAAAGTGTTTATTACAGTTAGAGTTATACACAAAAATGCTGTTTTTACTTCCTGACACTGTAGTTGTCACTAGAAATGTCATATATTTGACACAATCATTGAGCTGCTGAAGAGTACCCATTATGGGAAAAAGCACAAAACCAGCTAGGTGGGCATGTGGTTAAGGCATTATCCCTTCAATTGTTGCTTCTCAGATGATCAAATGTTACACTTTTAGATAAAGTGATAATAGGGATTGCATTGTTGATGTGAATACAAAGAGATTCAGGAGACTTGGATTTCTCATTGCAGGTTTATATCATGTATTCTCTTCTCAAAACAGTGTTTGGCTTATCTGGTTTGAAAAAATCTGCAGACACTTTGTGAGAACAAGACATCCCCAAATTGTTGCCAAGGTAACTTCAAGGGTTTTATAAAAACGTGCAGGAAAGAATCAAAGCAACATGTCACGTATGTTTTTGATGAGGGAATAATATCATCACATGATATAAACCTCAAAAAGTTGATTTTATCCTGATATGCTCCTTTTTTTACTTGTTGAGGTAAAACAGGAGTAACACCTGGTCAGTCAACAAGGTCACTTCTTACCTGCAAATATTTGCCTTATCAACACCTGTATGTAATCTTATGTCGGGGAAGCTTACAACTTGCCGATTAGGTGTCAAAATTGGCATTTAGCAATTAGCTCATTTACCCAAATGATCTATAATGACTCTTTAATTACAGCTCATGGCAGCACAGTCCCAGACCCTGGATCTGAGTCAAAATCAGAGCCTTTAGAAGAACACCAACAGCTTCGTGAGCAGAATGTAAAGTACAGATTATGGTACATAGACAGATGAGGAGTCACAGCAGCCCATACAGTGCCCTCTTCAGTGTAATAATAATTGCAAATGTGGAAAAACACTCAGATTATTGGGGGAAATGGTTTAGATAAACAAAATTAAGTGCACACCACTCCTGAAATTCACTGTGGCAAATTATGCATCTGAAAAGAAGCTTTTTTTAGAAAAAAAAAAAAAATTGGCAGTTTGCAGTTCAACAAAAATAGTTATCTGGAGTTAAACTCCAGTTAAGGACTGATGCTGATTGCCTTGATCAGAAAATCCCTAGAAATGTTTATGTGATTGCAGTGACAAATCTTTTGACAGGTTCAAACATCAAAAGTGTTGTGCTGCAGGAAAACTACCAGATATTTCCATGCCTGTCTGCTTCCTGGAAAACAAAAACAGCAAAGAATCAGCTTATGAATCTAATTAGAGCCACAAAGTGCCAACGGTGGAGCTATGAGATATTAAGAGATGTCTTGGCAGCCAGCCAGGTGATTTACTACTTTGTTTATTTAGGTCTGTTATTTATCAGTCCTCTCTAAGGGCATTTTGCACAAAGTTTAGAAGTGGTTCGGAACAAGCCAAAAGAAAAATATGTCATATTCTTTAACTACCAATGAGTAAGGCCACATAGTGACAAGGTGCATCCAATTAAAGGTTTGAAAATCATCTTTGCACAGTTAATTATGATTAGGATTTAAGCAAAATCGTTTATTTGACTTTTATTTTACAAACTACTCTGGATTTTATTGTGATTTTATGTGATTTTATGTTGCATACCAACACAAAGTAAAAAAATTGTAATGTACAAAAAATAATTCAAAAAAGTATTAAATGATATATCACATACCTAAATATTTGATAAGTGTGGGATTTACATTCACATTCAATAAATTAGAATAATTGCCCCAATGAGGCAGAAAAAAGCACATTCCGGCACTTGAAGCTTTTTCTTTCAAATCTTAAATGAAAAAAATAATCTATGTAATGAATATAGAATTTAGTTACTAAATCGAATGAACTTTTAAAATAATTTTTAATCTATTAATTATGAATAATATTCATGCATTCAGCTATAAGTATTTGGGTTGGGGAACACTGTCCTTTTCATTCCACTTCAATGTTGTGCACTTGAATTTGTCATAAAGCCTTAGTAAAATATTTTGCGATAAAATTTAACAAAATGTTAAAAACGACAAAGTCCTGTAGATTCCTTTTTTTTTATTGAAAAAGACAAAACAATTACACTCATTATTGTTTTCCTTTTGGTATTCCTAAAAACCAACTAACAGGAGAAACGTTTCTTCTTACTAATTTGTCATTACAATAAAATAAGACGACACTGCTGCATAGATGGTTCAAAACCTCCAGGTCTGAGACTGGAAGGAGGAACATTTGTTGAGAAAAGATGATAACTTTTCATAATTGTTTGTGTTTGACTCTTCCACAAGCCCAGAGCCCACATTGTGGCTGTGTGTTGTTGTCTTCAAATGTGTGTATTCTTTAGCTCCCCTGCTGACAGTGTGTGGGTGATGGATGGCAGTACGCCTGTTATGTCACCCCGACACACATTCTCACACATATTGGGCCTGCAGCCTCAGAAGTTGGTTATATTCCATTAACATGACAAAGATGACAATACTTTCTAAGGCAGTAATGCCGTGTCACACTCGACCACCGTGGAGCCATCTGAACAGTTTGTATTAAACATAAACACATCATCTGTTGCTGTCTCCCTTTGTTCCTGTGCTAACGGCTGAAATTATGTTCTTTGTGCTGTTATGCAAACATCAGGTGTTCTGCGAAACTTGAGAAACAGCTGATGGTGCTAATCATCTCAGTAGGGAACCTTTTATCCCTAAAGATGAGGAAGATGCAAAAACATGAGCTGATTCATAGACCATTGGATAACACTGGTTAATTCAAATAAAAAAAAATGAACAAAAAAGCAGAACAGAAAACAGTTGGGTTTACTGGAAGTCATCTTGAAAGCAAATATGTAAGGTTTTATATTTTCACTAGCACTTTAAAGTGATTGGCACATAAAAATGAAACTTTGGGGACATAAAAATTACACGCACATATATAGTATGAAGGTGTAGAATAATTTTCTAAATCTTGCATTTGATATCATACATTCATCTGCATTGTCCTTTATTACAATGACTTTTGAAACTCGCCCAAGGTTTTTTCTTTCAATTGATCAAGATTTAGAAATTAACCTGCACATTTTTCTCAGCAGCTGGTTGTAAATGCAGGACACCCCACGGGAACAGTGACGTTGTTTGTACATTGTTTTAGTCATTACGTTCCACAAGCAGTTTTTGTAGTTCTTTGCAGTCTAACATAACAAAATTATTGTTAGTCTGTCTTGAAAGAACAATTGTTACTTCTCCAGATTGTAGGTATTGCAGGAGATCATTATCCGCTTGACTTGGCCTTATATAAGAGAAAAGAAACATGAAAGACAGATAAAAGAAGAGCTCAGTGACAGACTGAGTTAAGCTTTTGCAGCTAGCAATGCTGTGTTTTATATCAAAGATGTGCTGGTTTCACGTTATCACGAAAATATTGCAAGACACAAGATTCTGCAAAAGTAAAAATAGAGATTTATAATTTCTATATATAGTCAACAAGTCTGTTAATGGCCTTTAAAATGGAAGGAGGTATGCATGAAGAATCAAAAAGTCCTAATAGTTCATGTCAATAACAACTAGTATAACACCATATTATTTATTATGTTATGAGAATCTATTTAAACTACACTGAATTTAAACCACTTGCTCAGTTTTTCATATCATTGTATTCAACTTTTTCAGTCACTTTTATAAGCTCTTGCATCTGGACATATAGAACGCTTCTAAATACATTTGAGAAAGAATAAACAGTAGATGCAACTTTGGTACTGGGACAGGCTGACATTATTGTAATTAGTTGAGTATTTCCATTTTCTTGCAAATTAGCATTCTGTGGTCAACTGTTAGTGGTATCATAACAACAACAGCGCAGACCGAGATGCAGCGTGAGAAGACGTCACAGATCATCTGCTGAGTTAATAGCTACAAACCTCTGAACTTAATATAAACTTCAAATTAGCTCAAGAACAGTTCATAGAGAGCTTCATGGAACTGGATTCCATAGCTGAACAGCTGAGTCCAAAACTTTCGACATTATGCACAATCTAAAGTGTAGCACACAGCTAATGGACGTCTCTGTGATGAAACATCATGTTTTCTGCTCTGGTTACCCAATAGATGAATTGGGGTTTGTCAGTTGGCATGAAACGGTTACTTTTCTGAGCGCATTTTGCCAGGTGTAAAGTTTGGTGGAAGAAGAATTATGTTTTTTGTTGTTTTATTACTATTTAAAGACATTTTTGGACAGTCTTTGTGGGGCATGACCATGCACTGGTGTAGAAAACAAGGTGTTTCAAATAAAAACATGATTAAATTATACATTAAAATCATACAAAACAAACATATAAAACCAAAAGAAACTAAAATACTTAATAAAATGCTTAATATAAATGCAAAGTAATCATGTGATGTGTTTAAAATGAAATAAGGAGAAGTTCATGTGTTAAGAATTAGATGCAGTGTGTGTGTAAAGTCATGTTATTCACTACTTTTGGCAATATAATGTATTTTTTTGCTATTTTCATGCATGTCTTATTCCAAGGTTTTTCTGATGCCTTAAAAATTGACAAAAAATGCTCTTTCATTTTTCCAAAAAGAGAACAAAGGTTTTATTAATAATTTATTTTCGGTGAATAATGATATAGTTCAAATGTCTGCAGTCTAAATATTTTAGATTTTGTACAGGAGAGTTCAAAGATTAAAGATCCCCTAAAAATCACTGAAATAACCATTTAATTTAGGCAGAAGAATATTATTCTAATTAGAATCTAGTGTCAGTTGCTGTCAGCAGTGCATGGATGATGAAACAAGGCCACCCTGAGTTATCAGCCATGCCATCAACATTATAAATTATCCCTGTTAATCCAAAAACGATCAATTCAGCAGAATCTGATCAGTTCCGTTTACATAAAGTCACAATTATTTCAGATCAGTTCTCAATTTAATACTAGCAACTTCTGTAACTGTGAAATAAATATCAGTAGAAAGTTTAAGATGGATCACCCTAATAAGATAATTCCTTATCAATGCAGATCCCTTCTGTGACGAAGAAAATAACCATTGGAATATCATGTTAATTACAATCAGTGTGAATGCTGTTCTTCATCGAGGGCGCTTACCATTCAACCCTTCCGCCTGTGTTGTGTTATAAATAGGGCCGGGTTATTTTTTGATGGAGTGACTGGAAATAGAAACTGACCTTAAAAGGGTGATGGATGAGCAGGTTGGACGCAGAATACTAAAGGCGGCAACATCAGAGTTTAAGGTCACCACACAATGACAGAAGTGGAAACAGGAGGACGATTCATTTCTCCACCGCCTGAACCTCCGATCCCTCATCACCACTCTGTCTCGGCCATCTTGTGTTTTTCGAGCAGGCAGACATGTCAGAGCGAATTAGCGAACTCACTCGCTGGTAATTGGTTTCTGGGGAGAGGTTTTTAGGCTGACATTAGGAAAAGGGTGGCTTCCTTCTCTTGTTAATTAAGTCTGTGGTAAGAGTCAAAGAACATGACAGTGTTGTTCCTCCGATGAACAACGCTATTAGGCAGATGTGCACTTTAAAAGTTTTTGCTTCACTTTGTCAGGTCACTGAGAAGCTGTCTGGACAGCTTCCACGTTGTGCAAAGATTTCTATGCATCTTTACGAGAAGGTTTAACGAATAATGGGTTGGATAAATGCTGCTGGAGCCTCTGACATGACTGCACCGATTAGCTCCAAATAATGCACAACCCCTGGTTGGTGGTGGATTGGTCTTTTGGAGTGCGCAACAGCTCATGGCTGATTAAACTTTCATCCAGCAACTGCATTTTTAATGCAGTGAGTCTGTCAATAGTTGCAAAAGTAAAGGCAAGTTGATGCTTTGGGTTAAGATGTCTACATGCTTGTGTTCATTATAAATCCATTATGGGAAGAAAGTTCACTGATACCAATTCTCTAAATTAGATTGTAATTCACAAAAGGATTTACCTGAGCAGGTCTCATATGACTTGAAACCAGTAAAAAATGTAAATCAGTAAAACTCAAATTAAGAACTCATTGTCCCGGTATGCAGACTTTATGGACCCATTAGCTACATTGTGTAATATCTGCAGAGAAACATGTACATGCACAGTGCTGGCGTGACAGTCGTAAACATCTGTTCATTCTGTGAAATTGCTAATTTATTGGGGATAGCAAAATGAAATTGTGAATTTATCTGCTGTTAAGGTGTAAGGTTTTTGACACTCACAATTCATTCCTCTAGTGACAGGTTATTGGAAACAATATACAGTAATATTAATAATAAATGACTCCACACATTTCTCATGTAACACATTACAATTCTCTGAGTTTTACAGTACTAGGTGCCTTTCCTTCAGGGTTTGTGAAAGACCTGCAAATATGCTCACATCTCCTCATTGTGTGCAACTTTATCCTTCCATGTATTAAGAGGGGGTCTACAAAACACCACCATACGCTCAGGACATCTGTTTATTCCGTCAACTCAAATTGTCCTCCAGTGCAAAGCTGTGAGGATAAATGATTCAAGGCGTTGTTATATCAGGAAGCCTTTTAGTTGTTTTTTTTTTCCAATCAGTTTTTTTTCAGTAGCATAATATATACATTCAGAAGATTTTGTGTATCACTGCTATTTAGAGTTTATAGCTAAAGCAGCATTGCAGGAAACGGAACTTGATAAAAGAATATTTAACAATCCCCCTGAGGTACTAAAGTGTAACGCCGCCGTCTATCAGGAAGAGTGAAACCGCTGTCCTTAAACTTGTCAATATAAATTTTTTTTTATCATGTTCTATTTAATTTCATTTTAATTGTGATCCCATCCTGTGTGGGATTTCGCTCTCTAATTTAGATATGTGTTCTCTGTGTTGTCTTTTCAGTCATTCTTGTAAGAGAAGACTTCATGCGAAACAAGAAATGTCTTTTATGTTATGTGTATTGTTTGTTATAGAAATCTTTTCGCTGGTTATCTTGTTCTTTTATTTTATAATCTACTGACATGTCTCCGAAATTCCAAGCAAAAATTTAGTGTTTATTTGCAGAAAATGAGAAATGGTCAAAATCCCAGAAATGATTCAGAGCTTTCATACCTCACATAATCCAGAGAGAACAATCTTATATTAATTTAGAATCAGCAACACTAATGTTTTAGCTCAGGAAGAGTCCAAAAATCAATATTTGGTGGAATAACTATGAGGTTTTCAATGGGGTTCAGTGCAGTGGATTTTTTTCTCCAGAGCTGTATTTCATTCAAACTGAATGGCTCATAGTGTGAAACTCCTAATATGAATAAATATCCAGGTGAGGTAGGAGTTCATACAAAGAGAGATTATGAAACTGCCTGAGAAAACTTTGTGATTTGTGATACTAGATTTTAAAATTAGTAATTACTTCACTGTGCAGTTTTTGACCTTAATCATATATCAGTCTGCTGCTTTGCTTTGGTCTAGTAGTTTTAAGAAGCTTGTATGAATATTTTCCTATTTAATCAGTTCCTGTAAGGAATTGTTGAAACACTACATTAATCTTTTGAGCTTTCTTTACTTTCTGACTGTTACATTTTCATTTTTATATGAATAAAGCTTCAATGAAGTTTTGAAAGTTTAATGTGAATGTCAACTTTTTTTTGCCATGATAGTTAAAAGTTTATCTGACATAAAAGTTGCATTTATCCATATTTGTCCATATAGCAACCAGTAGTAGATAATAATAATGTCTCAAGTCTGCTTAATTCTGTCTGCATAATTCAGAGTGGAGCACGATTGGTAGTTTGTCAAAGCTGCCAACAGGACATACAGTATGCATGTCCCATAAGGTATCATTAGGCCTGGGAAATAGCTTCTATCTTTGTCTGTGTAGGATCTCCATCATCCATTACCAGGATTCGTACCTTTTAAAATACACACAGTGAAGAGTAACTCATCTAAAATGCATCCTACATTGCAAAAAGTATTAGGTCACTTGCCTTTACACCCACATAAACATTTAACATCTTATTTTTAACACAAATGCTTCGATAGGATAATACTCTTCTGAGAAGAACATGTCTTCAAGGTGTAGGAGAGTTCCCAAGGAAAAATGTTGATCTTTCTTCCACAAACCCATTGGTGAGATTAGGCACTGATGTGGGACCAGAAGGACTGGCGCATAGTCTTTTTTTTTTTTTTTTAAAGGTTTTATTGGCTCTAGTGGCCTTTATTTGATAGTCAATTGACAGGAAAGTGGGTAATGAAAGAAGGGGGAAGACATGCAGCAAAGGTCGCCAGGCAAGGAATCAAACCTGCGACAGCCACATCGAGAACTAATGCCTCCATATGTGGGTTGCATTTAACCCCCGCAACCACCACAGCACTCCCGGTGCACAGCCTCTGTCTCTATTTGAATTCAAAAGATGGTCTATCAGAATAAGAACCAGGCTATGTGTAATGTCCGACTACTGTAGAAATTATGGAATACAAAAACTGAGGGTTATGCTTAGACTTTTTTTAACTCTGTTTTTTATTTAAATAATTATACAAAAAAAAAAAAAGAAACATCTTCAAGGTAATTCACCAATTCTGAATAAATTATATCAAATCTATCAATAGTTAGGTCACAATTATTAGTTCTCTTAATGAAATCACTCAAAACTCTTAATTTTTACATGACGATAACCATAAGGGAAACTGTTCATAGTTGTGCTGCTTCCAAAAGAACAATAAAAGAAACTCTCCAAAAAGTGTTTGATGAGTATATTTTATTTATATGCTGAACTCCACATGTACAGTTCTGACATTGTTATTCTGACAAACATTTCATACAAAGTTAGATTTTCCCCATACACAAGAAAGTTGTTTAGAATATATCAGTGTTACTTTGATAATATTGGGTTTCTGGTAACATTGTAATGTCATTATTATCATTACTAACATCATACTCTTCCCGTAAGATGAATTACAAAAACGATTTTCAGAAATCGCCTTACTCAACATTCTGGGAAACAAAAGACAGTCATGCTTGAGTTCATCAGTGTAAAATGGCCACTGACTACATCCATCATCATACCTCGAGTTCATTTGGTGTCAGTGAAGTGGTCGGGAGTGGCAGGATCAAACACTCCTTTGTAGAGGGAGAACTTTCAGCGGGTCTTAGATGCTGCTTTAATGCTTTTTGATAACCAGATAGACGAGAAGAGAAACAGACAGACGAAGGAATGATGGGTGGATAAGTCCTCAGAATCAAAGCGTGGCTGTTAAGACATAGAGCTGCTCAGGATTTAAAGGGTATCACTTCACTCTGGGCGGCAATGTGTGCTGTGAATGGTAATCCAGGCCACAATATCACAAGAGTGCAATATTATCACCTGGGTGAAAACTGAACTTCCAGTGCACGATGAAATAAATATATGCTATAGAAAATGAAATCACTTCGCAACAGGGGACCATTTTAGCAGTCTCATGGTGCTGCAATTTTCCAGGAAAGACTTTATACATTATGGATGAGCCATATTAAGTGTAGAACAGCTGGATGTCTTCTTTCCTTCTAAACATCCTTTTACTGTGTGTCCATGCTTTGCATTGACAGCTTTCCTGGATATTTGTGTGTAGGTAAGACGTTACCTCACTCCTTCATGAGGCAGATGACTGTAAATTCCCCAGACAGTATGGGACATCTTTCTTCTTATTAGCATTACTAAGAAGAGATCTGTTCATTCTGGAAGCTCTATTGCTGTTTTTTTTATTACTGGGAATTCACTTTGGATGGTTGTGAAGAATCCTGGTCTTCATAGTGGTGATATAAACAATTAAACTTTCACATTGATTTGTATTGGTTCAGAAACAACACAGTCAATCACTACTACTGAGTGATTCAAAATGCAGGAGTTGAATTAAATATCATCTAACAATATAAATTGCATTAACTGTGGCCATTGAAACAAACTGATTAACTTTAACCAGCTAATTTGACCTCCTGGAATGCACATTTGTCTTTTCTACTTTTGTAGTTAAGTCCAGCGACAGTTTCTCTACAGGGTTGGTCATTTGTGTTGACTCGTTCATGGTTGGAGTGTTTATTGCCTTAAACCTGAAGAAATTACGATAACCATCATCCAATACATTTTAGGAACATTCATTACAAACTCCAGGACTCAAAGGAGTTGGAGTAAACATCCTAGCATCAGGAGACTGTTTAAAAGAACTTCAGCTTCCAGATTGTCTGGATATGTTTAGATGGAGGAAAAGGGGCATTCTGTCAAAAACGACACAGTAACTGCAATTCAGGAAGCTGTCTGTAATTGCAGATGACACCATTGTCATTGGTCTGATCCATAATGGTGATCAGTTGCTGCTTGTAAAGAATGTACTTCCTAGAGGTGTTGGTCATCTTCTATGCAGTCATCATTAATTTTTGCCTGCGTTCCTTTACCAATGTGTGCATTGGTTCAGCCACAGAACAGGAAAGGCCGTATTGCAACAGACATTCAGGTTTGAAGAGTAAATGAACTTTGCTCCATCCAGAACTTGCATGGAGTCAGGAAACTGGCTACAGGCCCCAAATATGGACACAAACTGCTTAGACCTTTGGGTCAGCTCTTTCAGATGAACACAATGGACATGTTAAAGTCAGGTCAGCTACACTAATGTTACATCAAAATATGCATCTTTGTAAAATTTATACCCCTTTTCTTTTTTTTAAATGGCTGCACATACATTCACACACACACACACACACACACACACACACACACACACACACACACACACACACACACACACACACACACACACACACACATATATATATATGTGTGTGTACATATTGCTCTATTTGCTTCTTTTTAAAAATAATTTTACATATGAGGTGAATGTGTGAAACCAAAGTTGAGTTGTTGGTTGTTTGCATGAATTTGACCAACAAAGCTAATTCTGCTTTGTACGCTTCATAATGTAGTAGCTGACCATTGTTGACACATTTATTCCACTGATGGGTTCAGATTTTCCCCTCTTTCTGTCGTTAAAAAAAGAAATAGCGTTTTATCTTACGACATAATTACCGTGATTTAACTCTAACAAGACTTTTGGTGAGTGGTAAGTAGCACATTCTTGGTCTTAGGCTTTTCAGAGCATTAAGTATAACAACCACATCTTTTAGGCTGTGTATTTCTGAATGTGGCTATAATTGTGGAGTAGTGGAATGAAATACACAGATTTTAATTGTTTTGTACATAAAAACTGTATATGAACTGGATCTGTCGACTTGTAAAGTGCCTTATGTTGAAAACTGTTTTAATTTGGTGGTTTTTAAATAAAATTTAACTGAATTGAACTGAACAGACTTTCCCAGGATATTCCAGGTCACAACCAAGCAAATTGCCCTTCAAGTTGTATTTGTTGCATAATCAACCATACAAATGTAAATAATAATATTATTGCTGTGTATTACAATAGTGGTATTGATTGACACACATTTTTGGACTCTTGTGTATTTTCTTTCCTCACAATGCACTCAAAGCTCTTTTTGAGCCTTTGCATCTTAGCCTTGTATTTTCTTTGCTTGGACATATTGTATCTGAGCTTTTCATGCAGTGGTAAGTTAATGGAAATGTTTTTTTTCGGGGTTTTTTTGTCAGACACTAAAGTGACACATCTTCATGTTCTGAATTGCTCTTTTAGTATTATCAGCCGTTTTAGATTCTGGTCTGTTCTTTGACTTTGAAGCAACTTCTGTTCAACGTTTTACATGTTTCATCTGAATTCCCAAGTTCTGTGGTGCCAGACGAAAGCAGAAAAGATTCAACTTTAATGTGCAAATTAAATTTCTCCAAACCATAGTTTTGTACATTAGGAAAATGTTGACTGAGGCGACTTGTGCACACCTGCCTGTGTTTTTATGATCTCTTTGTCTGTGATATCAGCACCCAGGAAAGAAGATTAGGCCCTTAATAGGTTTTTAATAAGCAATGAAGTCATTGTGAGGTAATTACTCTCATTCCTCTTCCCTCTGCTGTGCAGAGTGATAGCTGTGAGTAAGAGCCTATGGTATAGAGGATTTGTGGACTGGCAGGTATTTCCTGCAGCTGATGCATGCGTGTGTGTGCGTGTGTGTGCCAGTATCAGAATGTTTGGTGTGTGGGTGGGTCCTCTGGCAGTAGAGGAAAGTGCGGGCACGTGCTTCTCTGTGAGCACACATTAATGTGCTTGGCCGCCTTATACTAAGTGGGATCCGTTTCAGTGTTGACGGTAAAGCGGGGTTTCATGTAGCAGAGCTAAATTGCTGCCAGCCCATCCATGAAACTGGTAGCAAACAGCAGACGTGGTGTGATGATAAACATGAATAATAAACATGAGTTTTGCAGAGGCAATGTTGTGCGAGACACACACAGGGAGCAAGAAAGCCGGTTGTCCTCGGTGGTTTGCATGGAGGCAAAGATTATCCTCTAAAGGTGAACGAGCTGCGTGTCTGATAGCTACGCTTTTTAATCAAGGTGAGCGAAGCATTGTACTGGAGGGAGATTTATTGCTGAATTGCTCTCAGTCAGTCACCTGAGAGAAGGCTCTATATTGCCTAAGCCAAGCAATAACAAAAAGCCAAACTGAAAGTTCCTTGTTCTGCTGTGCATAAATCAGCATTATTCTGGGTAATTTCTAAACTACAAAACATATTTTTCACATAACACGTTTGAAAACGAGATTTTCGTGGCTTCCAAGTTAAACAGATCAAAACCCCATGTGATGACTTACGCCAACTTCAGTTATTGAATCTACAGGTTTGGCCAAGTGAAAGCAGTTATAGGGCTTTTAGCTGTGAGTGTAATATAAGTCAACAGTTTATCCCTCTGTCTGCTCTCATTAACGAAATCTCCAGGCTGCATTGCCAATTATTGTTTTGTTTTTGTGATCTGGTGAGTACTTTGCAGGAACCATTAAACTTCCTTTATCAAATCTCCCGTAAAGTCCTTTTGAATCAGTGCTTCCTGGACGTTTTTTATATTTTACACATTTAGAGAGATGGAGGTTTTATTTTGGTGCTGGTAAATCAGAGGTTCCACCCCCTCCCACCCTCTTTGAAACACAATATATCAGCCTTGACATTTACAGGAACTTTAAAATTTATTGAGCAGCCACATATTGTTTGGAAATGGTGCTGCCAATGTTTTACTCAGCAAATTTAAATTCTGCGTTCAATGCCACAGCTTTTATTGCGCAACACTTAACTCCCCTCTTGACATATAATTCTTAACATGTAATATCTTCGCTGCTGTTTTTTTGATGATTAAGACGGACAAAACAAATTCAAAATATATTTTTTACCCATACCTTGTCTGACTTTACCACCCATAGATGAAATTATACTTAGGCGCACATTATTATTGTCTTTTTGTTGTTCATCAAATTGCCACTAGAGCTCACTCTTAAGCAGAACAATGCAGTTGAGGGAAGTCGAATCCTATTCTTTACAGTCTCTAAAACAGTAATACACCCTGGTATCTTTACATATCTGCTTACATGTAGAAAGGTGTTTATAATTTTTCCAATGTGATTCTTCCCTACTATATTTGGATCCATTTAATAGCACTCCTGCTGCTCGGTGTATCTATTAGGTGTAGTGCCTTGCAGTCTTTTAAGAACCTGGAAGACTGCAGTACCTTCCTCTCTCAGTGGAATCCATTAGAGGGTATTTTCCAACCTTTCCAAAAAAAGATTAAACCTTTTCTTGTTTTATCTTCTTTGGAAAGCAGATCTAAAGATATATGATTGTTTTTGGGGTTTTTTAAGAGTGCAAATCCTTTCTCTGTAATTCAGTATATAATGTCAACAAGATATGCACCAATCAAGAGTTTGTGGTCAATGTCTAAAATTTCTAATCTCTGATTTCGGTAATGCTTTTACAAGACAATAAGTATTTGAACCACTTCTTAGCAGCATTTACAAAACGTTTTTCTAGCCTTTTTGTCATAAATGCCTATTGAAATTGCATTTTGATATTAGGAACGATTAAGGTAGTTTTCTGGGGCTGTAATGTTTCCACTTCTTTTACCAGAGTAACAGCTATTATGGTTATAATAAAAGGTTCTCAGATAAATGTGGTAATTTTATTTACAATGAAGTGTTGTGAAGTGAGAATGGTCAGAACTGGTACATTTGTTCTTTCCAACATTATAATTAATTCATATCAGTTTTAAAAAGTCCACAGCTCATATTTTGTTAACTTTAACTGAATATATTTAAAATGAAGAGTGTCTGTTTGCAGGGAGTAAACTCTTCTTTCAAAGTAATACTTTAGTTTTTTTAATTCATTGAGCTCTAAGGCACTCATATGAGGCTGTTTCTCCTTCTCTTTGTTAATTTTTCTTATTTTTCAGGCTTTATTTATGAAACATCTGTGAATTTCACAAATTCCCTTTTACTTCAAGTGTTTATAGCGCAGCTGCAGCTTGTAAATACTGTGAATGATCACAATGTTATACCTGGAATAGTGGGTTTTAATCTCAATCACGGTTGTCTAACCTCTTGCCTTAAAAGATGTCGAACATATAGACTTCAAAGTGCCAACATAAAGTCTAATGACTCAATATTAGTTACAAAGTGTGATGACTATAATACTGCATCATGCTGTTGTAAATTACAATCTCTAGTTTCCAAAGTTCCACAGTTTGATTGACGCCTCTAAAGTGGGAGGAGTCAATGAACTCCATCCATATTGGAGATAACACCCACAAAAATTGCCAGAATAAATTACATTCATTTTCAGAAAAATTAAAAAAAACTATACAAGTCTCATAGTTGAAAAACTCCTTGACTTTGAGTAAGAGAGCAAAGCTTTTTAATTGTTTCAAAGTAAGCTTGGGGATTTGAAAATGCACATTTTGAGCTTTCTTATTACATTAGCAATTAGTGTTGTTAGTTCAGCTAGGGTTTATGAAACTTTAACAGAGGTTGAGATCTAAAAAGGGATAAAAAGGAACAACTTTGTTGAACTCCATTGTCTTTTCAGCTACATGCCATAAGTTTCCTATTAAATCGCTTCTTACATCTTTGTTCTTCCTCTATCTTATACTATACCTCCCCAATACTGAGAGTAGCTGTGATTTAAAAGTGGATTATATGCAAAGAGAACAATAAAATAATTATAATAAATTCAAAATTAACATTTTATAAAAAAAAAAAAAATAATAAAACATGTCCATATTCCCCAAAGATATGTGCACAAACTCATCAGTGAAAAAGAAAATAGCTAACTCAAACTCTTTCTTCAAGATCAACACTGAAGAGTGTTACCTTGACCTCTTGGTACTTAAAATGTTTTAATCTATTGGAAGATATGATTTGTGAGATCCTACCTGTCTGGTCAGAGATAAAGTTCAGTCCAATAACCAGCTGTTTTTCCTCATTGCAGCTCTAGTATTCAGGCTGGTGTTCCTGATATTAATAAGAAACAGGCTAAAAGTTTTGCAACTTCTAACTCTAAAAACACCATAAATAGCATGCTACAAGTCTTTTTTGGGGGTTTAGCCAGCAGAGGAACAAAAAAAAAAACAAGTATCTAAACCCTCCTCAGCTAGAGAGAACCACTCTGTCACAGAACTATTGTAATATGACAAGCGTTCACTTTTACCGTCACAAGACCCAGGGAAACGATCCCTTGTTACAAGGCAATGACAAGTTCAGGCAACAAAGGACAGGTAAATTGACAGGCCAGTGGATGGGGAAAGAACTGAAAGTAGTTTACAGAGTTAGAGAAAACCCTTGGGACTCTGTGGGTAGCGGGTAACGGGAGAGAAAAGGGGTGCAAGATAGACTTAGAAAGGAGTAATAATGAAGAATGAGAGCGAGTGGGAGGGAGCTGTCAAAGCAGAAAGAAAGTGATCAAGTAGGTGTGCAGCTCCGAGGGAGGCTGGTGGATGCAGGGACAAGGTTGGTGAGGGAAAAAGGTGAGGAGCGACTGTTTTAATAACTCCAACTTACCACGGGTCAGTTAAGATGAGATCTCCCCAAACGCAGAGGTGCCTTAATAAAAGCCTTGCACATCACATTGACTAACTCACCAGCTAAAGCTGCTGAGGCTGTGACACACATATGAACAAACACTGGGGTCTACTCACCCTTCTGATGGGTTGATGTTCCAGCCATCAAGAGGGTTCACAAAGTAAAATCAATGCCAAACAATGGCAAGGAGACTTTATTAGCTCCTATTTGAACTGTTTAATGAATTCAATTTAAGTGACAAAACATAGGGCTCTATATGGATTTTCTTCTCTTTAGCGTTTACATAACTCTCTTTATGTGTTTTTTTCATATTGACTACCAGGCATTTGAATCATATAATGGCTACGCTCCATGAAAGCCCATCCTTGAATGTAGGATTAAATGAAGCAATAATTTTCTGTTATGAGAGACATAACTATATGAAGCGAAATCAAGGTAATCACATCAATGCTCAACATTCTCAATAAAACTAGTTTAACTTTACTTCATAAGTAGTGACTAAGAAATAGAACTTATAAATCACATAATTTCCAAAGATTGTCCAAAGATATGCTCACCAGACTGCTTTCCTGGGTGAGCTTACATTTTTGGCTATTATGTTCCATGTCCTCTTATGTCCTCTACGGCACCACAGGAAGTATAAAACATGTTTACCTGATGGAAGTTGGTTTCTGGACTGAAAACAAACATTTCCTGTCAAATTTTGACCAGCATGTTATCACCTTGAAATCTATTCAATGTGCCAGATCAGGATGACCTGTGTTGGCAGATTCACTCCCTATTTAAAAAAAAAAAACAAAAAAAAACATTTCTATTTGTCTGAATAAGAAAGATTGGTAACAATTTATTTTAAGGGGGGTGAATAAGACTGTCATGACACTTTCATAAACATGACATAACATCTGTCATGAACATGACTAAGCCTTCATGAATATTTATGACTGTTGTCATAAAGCGTCATTCGGTAAATTATGACACTTTTAATAAGGGCAGTCAAGGGCAGTGAGATGCTAATGTTTGTGCTAATGTTAATGAACTGCCTTGCTGAGTGATGGATTGAAATTTGGTCATTTCAAAGGCTGAGTAGTTTGATTTGGCTGAAGCAGTGGTCAGATTCAACCAGCAGGGGGAGTCTAGCGCTTGCGCTAGCTATAGTGAAGAGCACCGGAACTTCCTCCTTAGATATTAATAATCGCTGGAGCAGAAGCACCGTGTCCGGCTCTTTTATTAAAATAAAATTCTCCCCTTCTTCAGGTATGAGTATATATATATATAAATAATCGCTGGAGCAGAAGCACCGTGTCCGGCTCTATTCTCCCCTTCTTCAGGTATGAGTATATATATATATATATATATATATACACCTGTAGATTGTACAATTGTTTCTTAACTTTCCGAAAGATTGTGAGGTGTTTTTAGGATGCTCTAAATCAGTGGTCCCCAACCCCCGGTCCGTGGACCGGTACCGGTCCGTGGACCAATTGGTACCGGGCCGCGCAAGAAATGCTGAAATATTTCCGTTTTATGTATTATTTGAGTCTGGAGGATCTTTTATTTTGAAAATCCTTTAACCGGATTCTCTCGGTTACTTGCACGCCAACACTGAGGCCATGCAAAATGAGTAAGAAACAGATCAGATGTCTTTGGAAAGTTTCTTTGCAAAGGGGAAAGGGCCAGAGAAGAGACAGGAGAATGGATTTATCCCGGACCGGTAGGTGAGTCCCACATTGCAAGCCGCGGCGACCGGCTGCTAATGAGGGAATGAAGCTTCAAGCTGCTTCGCCACGTAGCGACCAAGCAGGCTGTGGATATCAGCAACACTTCGGGTTTCATTGTCTCCCATCACTCCCAGATGGGACCGTCTCGTTGCAAAGAAACAAGCTCAGGGCTCCCGTTAGTCAGTATCGTGAGTTAAAATTTTCACGAAAGTAAAATGTTCGTTTTTGTGGCACATCTGTATCTTATTTTGAAGGGATATATAAACGTTACCATAGCGACCAGACTCAGAGCGTTTGGGCTGCGGTTGAGAGGAGATGAGTAGAGCTTGTGTCTTAAGTCTGGTTAGGCAGCAAGATTTAAGAATTGTCGGCCGATTCTCCAAACCTCTGTGACCACAGAGCTGATAAAAGTCCAACAGGTTCGATCGGTTCGTGTTCACGAACCGATTCCAGTCACGAACATCCCTATTCCAGAGGATAATCCAGTAAAACCCCCAACATAGAATAACCAAACACGGATGACGATGTGGAAGCAATAGTGATAGTTTGTGGAGTCATTTTAGAGATAAAAGACGTAACAAAAAGAAAAGGCGGTGGGTAAAAGACGACGGAGCAGCCGCTCTATTTGCTGCACTATGATTTTGAGGTGACTGTGTTTTTTCATAGTTAACATTTTTAACTGAATAAACATAATAATGACCTTTAGATTTAATAATAAACATTTCCACATATCATCTCGGATATCCACCGGACTCAGTTGCGCGATATGTCAGCTGTTTGGGATTCCCCTCTGTTCTCACGTCACCGCGCTTTCTGATTGGCTACCTGTCACATTCAGCAGGTCGTATTCTCGTTCCCAGACAGGAAAAACCCCACAGGTTGCGATAAAAACTCCAAGACAACCCAAATTGGATATATTCAGGATTTAGCGGGAACACCAACAGCGGGGCTCTCTAGCAGGAAGTGAATCATTAGAAGTCGAAATTGTAAATCAAAGAAGAACGCGCTAATTTTCATTTAGAACAATCACATACTAGTAGCAGGCACAACGGAGAAATGTTTTCTAATTCATATCATGCAGCTTTTAAGTTGAGGGCTGTCGATCTGGCATTACAGGAGAGAAATAGAGCCGCTGCATTTAAGCTCGGTGTGAACGAAACCATGGTTCGGCTTTGGAGACGGAGTGCTGCGTCCAGCAGATTTATTAGGACGCCGCCCTCTGCTGGGTCCCAATGGAAAACCGAGAGCAGCTTCCAGTTTTTATTTTTTCATTTTTTTTATTTTATTGAAGGTGCTAGTATGGTATGCTCTATAGTCCGAAAAATACGGTAATTGGTTTTAAAAGATTTTTTGAAAATGAATTATCTGCAAATAATGCCATCTTCGAGTGTCTGCTGTAGTAGTAGCGGCGTAATCATGTAATTTTCTTACCACTAGATGACAGTAGGTACAGAGCATTTTACATTAAAACGAGAATTGGTGATGCATGAATGTTACAGGTAACAGTGAGAGCATTGTATCTAGCAAGACTGTGATGACAGTGATGGAAAAGACAGTGAAGCTCAGCAGTAGTTGGAAAGAGCATGAGTCCATTTCCCACAACATATCTGTGTGAAGTGAGCTTCTCAAGCCTGGCTACTATAAAAACTAAAACCAGAGAGAGACTGAGAGCTGTTGAGGAAGAGCTTTGTCTTTCTTCAATTTCTGCCAAGAAATCAGTTGTTTTCATCCAAACATGCACAGGTTTCACACTAGATGGGTAAAATATACAAATATTGACATTTTGTACAGGCAACTCTTCATATTGTAACAGTGAATATGAAGTGAAATATTTCCCAAATATTATTGCTTCTTTCAGAATAAGAATTATTTTCTGTATTCCGGCTATAAGAATGCTTGTGGATTAGTTTGTGAAACACTTTGCAGTTTTCTACAACTTCTTTAAATTCAACACCACAGTGTTGTGGTACTGTTCAGGTGTATTTTTGAAGTGGACGTCTTAAGTGCAATTTGAAATTGCACTTAAGACGTGCAATTTCAATGTGATAAAAATACATTTTTGTGTTTATTTGATTCCTATTCAAGAGACTTTGATAAGAATGACTATACAGGTCCTTCTCAAAAAAATAGCATATTGTGATAAAGTTCATTATTTTCCATAATGTAATGATAAAAATTAAACTGTCATATATTTTAGATTCATTGCACACCAACTGAAATATTTCAGGTCTTATATTGTTTTAATACTGATGATTTTGGCATACAGCTCATGAAAACCCAAAATCCCTGTCTCAAAAAATTAGCATATCATGAAAAGGTTCTCTGAACGAGCAGTTAACCTCATCATCTGAATCAACAAAGTAATTCTAAACACCTGCAAAAGATTCCTGAGGCTTTTAAAAACTCCCAGCCTGGTTCATTACTCAAAACCGCAATCCTGGGTAAGACTGCCGACCTAACTGCTGTCCAGACGGCCATCATTGACGCCCTCAGTAAGGGTAAGACACAGAAAGAAATTTCTGAACGAATAGGCTGCTCGCAGAGTGCTGTATCAAGGCACCTCAGTGGGAAGTCTGTGGGAAGGAAAAAGTGTGGCAGAAAACGCTGCACAACGAGAAGAGGTGACCGGACCCTGAGAAAGATTGTGGAGAAGGGCCGATTCCAGACCTTGGGGGAAGCAGTGGACTGAGTCTGGAGTAGAAACATCCAGAGCCACCGTGCACAGGCGTGTGCAGGAAAGGGGCTACAGGTGCTGCATTCCCCAGGTCAAGCCACTTTTGAACCAGAAACAGCGCGGCAGAAGCACCTGACCTGGGCTACAGAGAAGCAGCACTGGACTGTTGCTCAGTGGTCCAAAGTACTTTTTTCGGATGAAAGCAAATTTTGCATGTCATTCGGAAATCAAGGTGCCAGAGTCTGGAGGAAGACTGGGGAGAAGGAAATGCCAAAGAGCCAGAAGTCCAGTGTCAAGAAGCCATGTCAGCTGCTGGTGTTGGTCCACTGTGTTTTATCAAGGGCACGGTCAATGCAGCAGCTATCAGGAGATTTTGGAGCACTTCATGCTTCCATCTGCTGAAAAGTTTTATGGAGATGAAGATTTCATTTTTCAGCACAACCTGGCACCTGCTCACAGTGCCAAAACCACTGGTATTACTGTGCTCAGTTGGCCTGCCAACTCTCCTGACCTGAACCTCATAGAGAATCTGTGGGATATTGTGAAGAGAAAGTTCAGAGACCAAGACCCAAAACTCTGGATGAGCTTAAGGCTATCGAAGCATCCTGGGCCTCCATAACACCTCAGCAGTGCCACAGGCTGATGGCCTCCATGCTATGTCGCCTTGAAGGCTGTAAAAGGATTCCTGACCAAGTATTGAGTGCATAACTGAACATAATTATTTGAAGGTTGACTTTTTTGGTATTAAAACACATTTCTTTATTGGTCGAATGAAATATGCTAATTTTTTGAGACAGGGATTTTGGGTTTTCATGAACTGTATGCCAAAATTATCAGTATTAAAACAATAAAAGACCTGAAATATTTCAGCTGGTGTGCAATGAATCTAAAATATATGACAGTTTAATTTTTATCATTACATTATGGAAGGTAATAAACTTTATCACAATATGCTAATTTTTTGATAAGGACCTGTATATGTAATATAGGTGGCTACTGAGTATCTTTGTTTCCATTTTTGGTTGGTGTGCCTCGTGATTTTTTCAATTAAAACAATGTACCTTGGCTCAAAAAAGGTTGAAAAACACTGTCTTAGAGTGTAGGAGAAGTTGCCCCATGACGACAAATAACACTCATGGAGAATAAATCTGAAAAATTATCTTTACCTAACTTTAATATGCTGTTTGTATTGAGTTCTCCATGACTAAAGATGTGGAATATTTGATGTTCACATAAGAAAAAAAAGGTCTGGCAGTATTTCAGAGATTTCAAAGAAAGGATTTTGGACCGTGTTTTACCCTTTGGACCATATTTTTCCATGTCATCTTCACTTTGTAATTTAAACGCTAAATGCCATGTTTAAACGTTGCCAAGAACCTCTTCTACTTCAAGTGAATATGGTCTTTTAAGTTTTTTTCTCCGAAGTATTAGTACGTCTGCAAACTTTTGTTGTCACAACATCGTTCCCACTGTACAGCCACAGTGACAGAATAAAGCACTTATTTCTTAGAAATTCATGATTTATTTCTTAGAATTCATTGTCATTAAGGTGACGCTATTAAACCAAAAGTCACATCCCGTCCTCATCACTTCACCGAAGCAAACAAAGATGGAAACGTGGGTGAAAACCACAATTCATTCAGCCTTTTCAAAACAGTTGTAATCATCCTTGGCAGCGATTTTCATTTAAATGCCTTTACAGTTCATGACACAGCTGAATAGCACGGTGCAGAAGAATGCTGTGTCCTTGGTGTTGCTTGACAACCAGAGGTTTTTTGTTCTGATTGAATTGCCACTCTTATTTCTGTGGAAAGATTTGCTGCTTCTCCAGCTTAATCACTGCAAGGCTTGAAGCCATGTAGGTCCAAATGAACAAAATGTCTGCTGTAAAGTTTTGAAACATTGCAATTAAAACTTAAAGTACTGTGAAAAATGTGTTCTGATGTTAAAAGTTACTTTGCTTTAAAACAACAGCAATTCAGTATTTGTTGCTGAGTGAAATGTTCTTGTTCTTCCTAGTAATTAACACAGTCCCCTAAGCATTTCTAATTTAAAAATTAATTAGAAACGTTTTAAAGAATACACAACCATGACAGAAGCTCTTGACCTCCGAGGACCTTAGACACCAGGGCACAACTGGAAATAACGACGGAAACACAAATTTAATATAAACCAGTCCAGCAAAGACAAAGAAACAAGGTCACCTTGATTTCAGCAGCTACAGTTTCAGGACCAACTTCTGGCAAACACAAAATCAATTTGATGATAACTTGTGAGATAACTTCAAGAGCAAAGAAGTTTCTTTTTTCCATAGACTGCTCCTATTATTGGCAACCTGACCTCCTCCAGTAAACACCCTGCTATTTTCAGTCTTAGCCCACTCTCAGGCTTGGCGGCAAACTCAAGCAGAGGCTAAACGAGATATCACATATCGCATCACTTGAGACCTACTCAGGGCTGAATCATTCAGAAACGACCACGGGCTGCTTGGCCCAGAGTTTTCTCAAAGTGAGAGTGGGAGTCCTCAGAGCAAGAAATGAGCCGGCAGCTTTGGATTCAATTTATGTTAACACATCCTGTTCAGTCACAAAAGGTCACAAGTTTCCATCCATTAAATAATCTTGCCAGTTTATTCATTGCTTACATAAAACTGAAATATTAAATAAATGACATTAAGATCTTCTTAAAGAATATTAAACGTTTGCATGTAGTCATTTTTGGTGTATTTCCTCAGATTTTTTTTTTTTTTTTTTTTACATTTCGATCTGCACCAAGCTCAGCTGTGTTTGCACCTACAATGACCTACAAATATTTTAAATCATTGTTGAAATTCACATCGACACTGGAAATCCAATGTCTTCCCTGCCAGCACTTTCTGTAGAGTGTGCAGTCATAATACTTGTATTTGTTAATGTTTTCTGATTACATCTTGACAAAAATCTCCCAGGAGAAATCGGACTCTTTAAGCTTGCAAACTTTTAAGCCCTCCTGGAATCTGTTATGGCATCACACAGACTTGTTTACAAGGCGCTCAATGGCCCCATGTGGGTTTGTCTCTATGGTTGTTTGATTTCCCTGTGTGAGTTTGCCTCTGCTGATCTTCACTGCTGTAATTTGACTTGCCTCCACTGTTTTCAGCACTACCTTATTGATTTGTGAAAGTGGATGCCATAGTGGATGTTTGGTCGCAGTATAGGCGAAAGTGCTTTGTTATACGCGACAATGTAATTTCCCTGATGTTTCTTTAGAGTCGTTAGCCTTTTTGTTTCTGACAGGAATACGTTGATGTCATATTTTATCTGAAATGACCATAAAATAAATGGCAGTGAATAATATTTTTCTGCAAAATTACCTGTTTAATCAAAGCAAATTAACTTGAAAACAAACCTTTTTAGTAATAATGCATTAAGTTTGGAATATACTCTTCAGATTTACATTGACAAAATAAACAATGTTGCAACAGTAGTGGATAATGTAACATTAAATGCTAACAATTGTCTAGCCTTTTCATTAAATATTAAGAGGGATTCAATTTTACTAATGTTCCACATTCGCTCTAATTATTGATCTCGGACTATGGGAAAGACCTCAACATTCCAATATTTCAGTGTAAAATGTTTTAATGTAATGTGATTCATGACCTGCCTTTACTGAAATGTGAAGTTCACCAGCATAATATTTAGATTTTTAAACCATTTTCCTCTTTTTCCTTTTTTTTTTTTGACTTTCCAATAAACCTGTAGCATACTTTTTAAACAGTGCTCATGATAGAGAATAAGAAAACAAAACATGCCATAATAGCACCCTATAATCTAGTTGTTGTTGTGCCATAAAGCAAAATGCAATTGTGGCAAGATGGTACCAAGCTGCAAATGAAAGTCATGATTTGTTTCAGCCCCCAGACACCCTGAGGCAGTTTCAGGCCAGAGAATCTTCATAGTGCTCCATCAAACCTACTTGTAAACACTTAAATTTGGGGATTGCACATTCTTTATTGCTGTTTTAAAAAGTTGTCAAAGCCTCCAAACTGCATGTGCTCTAATTATTCAGCGTACTTGAGCTGCGCACTTTCTTCCCCCTTGTTCTATTTTAATGGTTAAATGGCTTGTGTGTAATTTTTTTTTTCCTTTTTTATTTTGCTGCAATAATTTACATGTGGTCTTTAGGATTTTTACCATTGGTTTGTGAATTCATGCTCCCTTTCTACTTCTAGCAGCAGGCTTAAGAAAAGCCTTGCTATCACAGGCAATGGGTATTCCTAGACACGGTATTAAATGTTAAAATAGATTTTTGGATAATACAAAAAGCCTTTCAGGCAGATTTGTAATTCAAATTGCACCTTGAGGGTGTGTTTTATCCCCAACATCTTTTGGTGATGCTACAGGGTAAACAACTAAAATTTTAATCTCTACTTTGACATCAAGTAATCAAAGTTGAGCTTGTCATTCCCATCTGTGAGTGTTTTAGCTCATTTGAAAAGGATGAAAAGATGAGCTTTTTGTCACTATTAGTACCTTTTTTCTCAGTTATTTAAGAATTTGTCACTTTGTAGCAAAACCTTTTTAAGCGGAATACCTATCTGTATTAGAAAAAAACCCCAGAAAAAACAAAAGATGAGAGAAAAAAATTATTTAAAACTTTTGAGTTCACCTTTACTGATATAAAGTCGCATCAAGATTAACTGAAAGTTGGCTCAAAATATGGTGCTCATCCAGGTATTCGACAAGTTCAGTGCACAAAACTGGTGGGTTATGGAATAATATAACCTCTTCATACAAATTTAAAAATGTATGACGCTCATGTCGGTAATTTGCACAGTAGCCTTCTTTCGTAAAGCTAGGTTGTTATTCCTGAACACATACAGGCTCCGCCCAGTTTACTGGAACAAAAACATATGATTGATTTATTGGTACACTGGAAGTCTTTCCTCTTGACTGACTTCCAGTCAGACTGGAGCTAAACTCCAGCCCCAAATCAACCTAAACAGGTTAACTGTGCTCTCAGATTTAATCTTAGGTTTCCACCATGTGGCAGCAGGACTCCACTAGAGGGATGATTGCTGCAGGTGTGCTTCTGCACACCTGAAATTCATCAGGCTCATTATCAGGAAGATGAGAGGAGTTGGTTCCCAATCATTTGACTCCTGAGTTTAAATTCTTGCAGTAAACTCTGTGCCCTCTGAGTTTTTTGAGAGCTCCCTTCATGTTTATAGCCTTTGCTAACTTCTTCTTGTCCTCCTTTAAGCCTGCTGTAGGTAATTTTCATAAAAAATTTTTTTTTACACATTTGTTGGTAGTACTACTGTGCCCTGACAGTAGTATAAGACAGATAATCTGTTAAAAGAGCAAACTCATCTGCCTCTGACAGTGATTCTACTGCCATCTACAGAAATG
This sequence comes from Poecilia reticulata, assembly GCF_904066995.2. Taxonomy (NCBI): domain Eukaryota; kingdom Metazoa; phylum Chordata; class Actinopteri; order Cyprinodontiformes; family Poeciliidae; genus Poecilia; species Poecilia reticulata. The sequence continues at coordinate 20,556,199 of NC_088846.1, forward strand.
CACAGCTTGCTCAGAAACAACCAATCAGTCAGGAGGGAGATCATAATGCTGTCAATTAAGCTCATGTATGCGCTCAGACCCGCCCACTTGCTCACTACTGTGCTACAACTACTGTCCCACATCGGAGCCTGCAGGCTAGTTAGCATGGCCACCGATGTCAGTGGGACGACAGCTTACCTGTAACAGTAAGTTGTTTCTTTGCCTTTGGTACAGCAGCAGCATGTACATGAGGATGATTGACAGAGAATTTTATTAGTCTCCCATTGGAGAAATTGGTCTTGGAAGCAGGGGCAAAACTGCAATATAACAATAAAATCTCATCCAAAAGGACAATAACCATAAATAAATACATAAAAGCACGAATGTCAGATCGGCAGTACATCCCAATAACCATTTCCATGGCTCTGATTGGTTGCTTCTGACTGGAAATGGTGCATTTCTGCAGATGGTGGTAAGACCACAAGGAGGAGACTGAAGAGTTTTTGTTAAGGATTATTTACCTCATGTTATATTGCCAAGGCACAGAGAAAGTTTTAGAAAATATGTAAAAAAAAATATATGTATTTTCATAAAGGTTTCATAATGTAGCTTTAAAGGTCATCCTTTGGTCTCTTGGTTCTGAGATCCATGCCTTCCTTTGGATCTCCCTCAGTTAGATGAACCTTTAGATTACCTCCACCACTTGTAATCACAAGGCTCATCTTCTTTAAATCTCCTCATCCTCCGTGCTACCTGTTTGCCCTCCACCACTCCTGCACACCCAGTGTTTTCATTCATTACATAACTAGAACAGCACCTTGTTTTCTTTTCAGCTTGCGCCCTAAGTATAGCTTCACCTCAACCCAATTACACTTGCACTTGGTTTGCTGCAGAATGCACTCTAAACTTCCGTCTTTGCTCCCAGATTAGTTCAACCTAATGTTTTATTGATGCATTGCTGTTACGCGGCGCCCTGCTGTTTCCCCCTGAGTCAGTGCAAAAATGATGCCCCTCCTACGGAACAAACATCAAACAAAACCGACTCGCACACATAATGGGGAAATGGAGGGCATGTTCAGATGTCAAAACTAGCATTTCCAATTCAGATTTTTTTTTTTATATGATCTTTTAGGGTTTTAAAAACTACAGACTCATTTATGCTTAACAAAAGCATCATCAATTCTAACGGCATCCGCATGCAGAGTGAATGTTTTTCTTTAAAAGAAAGCGATACCGACTGGCAAAGGAATCTCTGATGGCAATCTGATCGGTCACTGAGAAAGAGCAGGACAGACCAATAAATCTGAGCTGCAGCCTGACCGATGACATCAGCACCGTAAAAATCCGGTGACAAAGAAATAATTTGTTTATAGAGCTGTCAGGGGAAAGTGGAGAAATTGTGAATGAGAGGAACTTTTAGAGGAGAAGAAAATGGAATATGCCTCAAAATTAAATTTGGTACTAAATTGGCTGGAAGCTGAATACAGAAAGTGAAAAGGGAAGAAGTTTACTTGCAAAAAAAATTAAGAAAAAGGAAATCTGAGAGAATGCATTGTCCACTTTAAACTTTCCCCTAGAGATTCATTAGTAACACGACAATGCCAGTTTCCTGTGGCTTACTCAGATTTCCAACAATTGTGCTTATTTAGTTCCAGCTTTGATTGCATTTGAATTGTTTACAGTAAATACAGTGAAAATGTTGAAAAAAAAACTGTTTTTGATTATGTAGAATATTCCTTACATAAGGAAACAAAGACAGAAGATAGAGCTAATGTGAAGAGGATAGTTTAAAGTCCCTATTGTGATGTCACAACATCAAATTTCAATGGATTTTATTTGGGATTTTATATGAGAGACCAATACAAAGTAGATTTGTTTTCCCTAATATTATAATTTCATGCTGATATAGTGCTGAGAGCTATATTCAATCAGAGTGAGCGTCGCTCCTTCACCCTGACGTTCCTTCCCTGGCGGGGGGCGCCGATCTATGTTTTTGCATCCACCTGAATAATGTCTAGTTGCGCCACTGACTACAGTTCCAGCACAGTTACTTTAACATAAAATCCCTGCAGAAAGCAGGTTTTAGAGATTGCTTCACTAGTTTATAAGCTGTACCACAGTAAATTCTGAAACTTATCAAATCATAGAGTTAGTTAATAGTTGTTTTTGGTGTGAAATATGCAACAGTGGTATTCCATGAAAAACTTTTTTGCTTGTACAATACTCCTTTATTAGTTCTCCCTATTTGCTACTGGTTCGCTTTGCCCCTCTTCTTTTCCTTTCTTGAGTGTGAACTTGATCATAAAAGAATCATAAACATGCAGCCTTGCTTTTAAGTGTTCTGGGCCTCCTTTACAGGTCTGATTCTGACGCTAATAAAGTAACAGCCTCCCAAAAACAATACAAACTCCAAGACATTTTTTTGCACGGTTGACTTGTTACAAAATTTAAAGAATACTTTTATAACCATCATTAAATTTGGGCAACAAAACAATTCACAACTCTTCAACAGCCCCGTTTTGAATGCCATTAACATTGTATCACGGACTTATTATATTTTAACAATGTTGAGCGACTGTATTAGTATGTGTTAGCAATGTGGCACCAATGAATGTTAATGAATGGTGACAAAACTAAAGGTTATGTTGAAGTATATAAAGTGTGATTGGTTGTCTATAACTAAGCCTCTGTGAGATGTAGTGGTAAAGACTGATAGGCTTAGGTGAATAAACAGAGGATTTATGACAAGCAAGTCTTTGTTATAGACTGGTGCACAAGACTGGGAGAATCAAAGCCGATAGGAGAGTTTCCTTCAAAGGCATAGTTACAGTGTTTCTTTACAAGGGTGCAGGCAGCCCACATTTATTTGGCTTGGTTATGTTTAAACATACACCACCAACGGATGACTTATTATCATTCAAAAACATATCTATTCCTGGCTTGGAGAAGCACTACTTGTAGGCTGCCTTACAATTTATAGACAGGGATATAGGAAGCTGCAATGGACTGGTGACCTGTCCAGGGACACCCAGCTGTCATTGGTGCCTCTCCCCAATGACAGCTGGAGATAGGCACCAGCAGTTCTCCCAACCCCAATGGGTGAAGGCGGTAAGAAAATGGATGGATGGATATAGGCAGCTCAGCATGCTTTTTAAGACACAGGCTCTCTGTTTCCTAACAGGAATGAACTCATAGTGAACCAGTACAAATATGTAATGCATCATCAAGGGTGATGATGATCCTAGGAGTTTGTCCTGCAACTGGTGGGTTGCCAGTTCAAACCCCCTCTCTCGGTCATTGTGTCTTTGGGCAAGATGCTTCACCCACTTGATGGCGCCGTGTGTATACACAGACTCGCTTCTGTCAGTTTGCCCCAGGGCAGCTGTGTGAATGTGGGTGTGTAGATATGTTACTGAGACCTTGAGATATACCTTGAGAAATAATTTGCTAACAACATGTCTTATTCTTTCTGCTGCTACTTTACAACACACAAAAAAAAAACTATACTGGTAATGTTGACACTATGAAGCCAGATTGCGCTGCACAAAAATGATCCAAATGAAAACGAGCCTTATCAAAACACAAAAGGTCCGAATGATCTGATCAATAACATAAAGTGCTAGGAGAGAGAACAGTTGGACCAGAGCTTTGAGGCCTCCACAGCCTTTAAAGGTGAATCTGGAGATCATGATGTAATAGTATTGTGAAAAAAGAATTACAGCACCAAGAATATGTTGCTGATGGGGCTTGGTGCATCTCGGAGGCAATTTTTGCCTCTGGCCAGAAATGTACACGCTCACATAAGCAACCCCTATCCATTTTGTGTGTAGCTGTTGAAACCTGCTCCAGCACATGGAGCACAAGAACTCCACTGGGAAGCACGCCACATAACTGGATTAAAGTTGAAACAACAGAAAATGCTTTTGTTTTTACATTCTTTTAAGATCATATCAGAAATATAATAAGTGTAATTTGTCACTGTGTCACCTCACCTCAATAGATCACAGTTGTTTCACCAGCATATCATACTGTTGCTCTGATGAATTCTGCTGCCATGTCACACTTTATGCTCCATCCATCCATCCATCCATCCATCCATCCATCCATCCATCCATCCATCCATCCATCCATCCATCCATCCATCCATCCATCCATCCATCCATTTTCTTGACACCCTTGTCCCTCAGTGGGGTCGGGTGGGGTGCTGGTGCCTATCTCCAGCTAACGTTCCGGGCGATAGGCGGGGTTCACCCTGGACAGGTCTCCTTTTTGAACATCCTGAACTATTTCTGAAAGAAAAATGCTTCAGGAATGGGAATATCATTTCCATTAAAGAGACTGCGTGGTATGCTACAGGGCTGTAATATGCACATAGATAACTCATGACAAGGTTCAATAGTAAAACTTTTCTTAAAGCTACTTCCTGTTTCTCAGCTTCAAAGAATCATGTCCAGTTTAAAAATGCATCCCTTTTTCTGACCTCTGACTGAGTATAACATTCTAAATACTTAGAAATTATAACTCTGGTGTTTTGTTGGTTTTTATCACAGCTATTTTTTTTTCTGTAATTGTAAGATACTATTCAGCTGTTATTGTTTGTAAATGTACTTTAAAGAAAAGTGACATTGACAATATATTGGGAGTTGTTGTTTTTTTACTGTCTTGCATGTTACTTATTTATTTATTTAGTTATGCCGGTCTGATTTTTGACCTCAAGCTGAAAATGTGTTAGCCTTTTCATCAGTTTTGTTTTTTTGTCAGACAAACTCTTTCTCAAGCTTTTCTCTTCAAATTTCCTGCTTCTCATACCAATTTCTCTCAGAGGTATTTCTTCTTTTATTTCATGTGACATGAATTTAATAAAGGCATTTCTCCTTGAAGTGAGCTCTGTTGTTCCCAATAACAAAACAGTCATCTAAACATGATTTATTTAGAAAAACAATACATAAGGAAAAACCCTAAAAGGAAGCCACATCTTTCATTTCTTGTTGTTGCTTCTTTTATTTTATTTTTTTTTTGCTTTTGTTGTTTTCTTGGATTTAAAAAAAAAGCAGAATAAATCATCCTCAGAGTTCTTCCTGTTGTGTTTCCCACTGAACCCACTGTGTTACAGCCACCTCCACCAGACATGTTTATTTATAACAATGACTCTTATGCAAACAAGTGACTGGAAAACTGAACATTGAGTAGCTGAGAAGTAGTTTCAAAGATATAAGGCAAAATGAAGACCCAACAAGCACAGTCTGCAGAAGCTCCTCAGATCCCACCCAACTCCTGGAGGGCATAGGTAATAAAGCACTGCCCAGCGAGGGCCTCTGGGGACGGGCTGGTGCCTGTATGACTCATCCTTCAGTGGTGATCTTCTTCAGGTTGTTTCCATTTATAGCCATCTGAACTTTTGTTTTTAATAGCTGCATACCCTCTAGTTGGCCCAGAAAAGAAACTCATCCATCCTAAATGGTGTAGCTGGAAGGAATAAGATTGCATCCTTGCGACTTTATGCAAATTTCAGAATCATCCATGTATAATGCACCATTTTTCACACCAAGTTGTGAAACAAGTCAAATGTGATACTGCAGCGCAAAAACAAGTAACTACTAGGATTTGTTCTTTCATTAATGAAAATGTTCAATAAAAAATATATATATATTTGGGCCCCCGAAGGACGAATCAGTTGTTCAAACTGGAAGGTCTACTAGACCTCTTGTGTGTCCAGAAAATATCTTCTAAATGTTTCTCAAATTAATTAATTATTGTGATGCACTACATACATGTTGTTCTGGGAAATGCACCAGAAAGAAAATTGTTTATGTGGAGTGCAAAAAAAAACAACAGAAAAAAGAACGTATTCTGTGCCATGTGAAAGCTGTTTTTCCCATGTTTTTTTTAAACAAATTATTGTATTGCTGCCGGGAGAAGAAAGGAGGTTTCCTACGTTCTTTGATGATGCTCACAGAGCCTATTTCTGTCTGTGTGTGGGCAAATTTGTTGAAGCTTTGATAAAATCGAACCTGTCCTGCAGTGTTGCAGCCCACCAGACGCACACATACAATGTCTAGGTGTTTAATTGCACTGAATGTATTAAGCCAACAGAGGAAACTGAGGGATTCGTATAAATATAACTGTAAGATGTGTAAATCGCTTTTAGTGCAGACTCTTTACCTTTTCCTTCATGTTTATTAAAATGTATTTTACTTCATGTATCTCTAGTTTATTTTTACTTTTAGATGAAAACCTGGTGGGCTACTGACACAATAAATGGCTTTTGAACATTTTAAAATAAATAGTCATGCAGATAATGCCAAAAGTCAAAGTAATTTATCTGGGAAAAAGGCTGAAATTTTAACAATACCTCACATTTATAACACTGATTCAGGAGGTGTGGGTTCGTCCTGTTGCCGATACCAACTTCTGTCCATCTCGGTTGTTGTGCCCTTGGAAAAGGCTCTTAATCTGCCTTGCTTACTGGTGGTGGTCAGAGGACCTGGTGGCACGGACTGAATAGAAACCTTCTTGTGTTCAGAAGTTAATGTGTGGGAAAACGTGTCGTATTCTTTACTTAAATTTTGACCGTTCTTCTTTGCAAAGTAGCTCAACTTCAGTCAGACGTCACAGAGCACATTTGTGAAAATCAATTTTTAAGTCAGTTTTAGATTTCTGGGAAAATCTAACACATGAGCATTCTTTAATAATCATTTTAACTCTGGGCTAAATGCTTGAAACCATTTTCCAGTTGTAAGCCAACTCATCGTTTCAAGTCTTATGGTGCTTTACAACCTCCCAAAGGTTTTCTTATGAGATTTCTCTGTTTTTAGCTCCATCAAGCTGACAGTCAATGATGAATTGCTTCCCTAACTTCGCTGAAACAATAAAAGCATTCCCAGAGCATGACACTGCTCACTCATCTAGCCCTCAGAGATACTTTTAGGATATTGTTTTATGACATAGATTTACCCCTGATATTTTTGGCATGTGTCTGTTTATTAATGTTTTAAGACCATGTGATATTGCAGGTATGATATGTAGATATTAGTTTTATTCCATCTTAGTTTTCCTAGTAAAAGCCCATGCTGGAAGAGTTGCAGATTTGTTAAATAACATAATTAGAAACAAAACAAAATCATATTATCATTAACACTTTGACATAGTTTACATATGTTCATTGTTCAAAGGAGTTTAATATTTTAGTGACGGAATATTTGCTTCATACGGGGCTAGATTTAATTTTCCAGACTCATGTTTTAAACCTGGGACCATCTGAAAGCCCATTTGAATTTGGAGCATTCTCTCCTTTTAGAATTTATTTGTCCCAAACAGTGCACATTAAATGAAATATCTCAATTTTTTGGTCTATTCTATTTTTAACTGCACCAATCTTCTTCCAAGAATGATGAGAGGAATAAGACATATTACTCATTGATATTGTTTGCCTAATCTATTGATGGATATTGACATATTTTTAAACCACTATTAGGGTTTTTATACTCTCTTTGAAAACAGCTACTCATTTTTCTCAGCCCCATTACTGGACCCTGTGAGGCTGTGGGTTTGCTCAAACTCAAATCCTTGATCTGTTGCCTTAGAATGACAAATATAGCCATTTTCCCAAACTCTCCTAAGAGATAATAATAACTCCCTCATTTTATATAATGGAGGACTACAATAGTAGATTCAAAGTTACTGAGACCTCTTAAATTTATCTAATATTCCTGCCAATACTGAACAGGTGAGAGACGCAACAAGGCCTTTAACTGCTATCGATCATTCATGAGTGCAGCCTCCTACAAATAATTTTATAGGCATTTCTAAAGTGTTTGTATTGAGTGGGCTGAATCAAGCATCCTCCTTTGTGGCTTATGTCTAGCATCTCCAAGGAAGAACACCGCTTTCTTTAGGAGTTTATATGCAGCTCATTTCAACTTTTAATCTCATTTATTAGCATTAATTCAAAAGTCAATAAGTTACAAACGTAGTTGCACATTACTCTCCATTAGCTCACCTGGCTGATTGACAGAGAGAAGTACTGCATTTGTCAGGTTAATATCATTCTCTCTACCTGGAGGGATCACAATTACAGGGCTGGAGTGTCAGAAACAATAACAGCGGAAATGTATCAAAGACACATGGAAATCAGCATTAGTGAGAAACACGCTAATGAATGCCGTTTTCTGCCTAAAGATCGGTTTCATATCGTGTGCGAGAACGTGTGTGAGCGCTGATGTGTGCAAAAAGTGTGGGTGGGTTGTTTGTCATAGATGGACTCGCAGCTGTCGTGGTGTTTTCTCTTTGAAGCTGGGAGGTAAATAAGCTGTAGCAGATGATGCTGCCACAAGTCATCACAGTAAGTTGCCAGAGAGGAGAAGGTCCAACAAGGGTCATGACTTTGACCCAAATAAAGAGCTAACTGCCTTTTACGAAACACCTGTCAAAGCAAACAGACAATATTGCATTGTGTGGCAAGACAGACTGCAGCCTTCTACTCATAAAGATAATTGTGTGCTTATTGCATAGTAATTTAAGGCCGGAAATTCATTTAAAAATTCAATGGTTTCTGAGTCAGATTCCCATTTGCATCAAAACCACGCAAGCTGAACTTTTCATCTCCCAGGGAAGCATAACTTCTGACTTCAAAGGGAGGAAGCAAGACGAAGGCGGAATCTTATTGTTATTGATTCTAAATTACAATTATCACAGCCAAAAATAGATCTGGAAGAAATGACGCTCCTCTTCACTCTCCTCATGTTCTCATTATTCACTCCATACACCTTTAGTAACTATGGTGATCCCCGCTTTCACAGGTACGCTGAGAATCATTTATTGTGTCTGCAGTGTTCCAGTACAAAAGAGAGTGATGGAGATGATCCTCCTTTGTTTGACATGAGAAATTGTGTTCTTTGACTTTGGCAAGTAATAACATAGAGGTAACCGTGGGGATGCAAGACATTAGCATATGTTGGAAATTGCATTGCCACAGAAGGTGTTGATTGATTTAATTTTATCCCCTCATAAAAAAAACTAATATGAACTTTCATCCCAGCTTCAGATATTTGACAGGTGTTTCACTGACTCTTGTGTAAATGACCGATATATTATGTGTTGTCATTTCAATAAGCCATACAGGTACATCTCAAAAAATGAAAATATGGTGAAAATGTACAATGTTTTTTGTTACTCATTTTGGAAAGCTAAATTTATATATTAATAAAATGTATATTTAATGTATTGATTAAATACAAATAGAGCAAAAAATTCCATGCCTTTATCACTTCTACAATTTATTATGGATTAAAGATAATGAAAACCCAAAATTAAGTGTCTTAAAGTTAGAATATTGCATGAAATCAATCTAAATTAGTTTTAACATGAATATCATGCTTCTGAGAAGAATATTCATCTCTATTCGCTCAGTGCTTGTCTGGGCCTCCTTTTGCATAAATTAATGCGTCAAAGTGACATGACATGGAGATTTTCTATGGGGTTCAGATGAAGCGAGTTTGCAGGCCAATCAAGCACACTAAAGCATGATACTTGAACCAGCTTTTGGTACCTTTGGTTATGTGGGCAGGTGCCAAATCCTGCTGGTAAATTAATTCAGCATCTTCACAATGGTTGTCAGCAGAATGAAGCCTGAAATGATCTAAAATATCAGGGTATATGGATGCATTGACTGTGGATTTCAAAAAACACAATGAACAATGTAAAATAATTGTACATGTCAAATAATGCAAATGCAACACTTCCAACATCTTGCCCATATCCAAAATATTATGCAGTCCATCAGTGTGTTAAAGATGTGTGATGCCAGAATAAGATTATTATTTGGTCAGAAAACACACTTAGATGATGTTGTCCTCTAAAAATACCAACATGTAAGTCAGTGGGTCTATGAGGCGCCGGTGTCCTCATGACAGTTAAGAGGTTAAAACGAAAGCTTAGTTCTTCTAGCCATTGTGTATTTTGCACATTATTTCCCTGGTTTGGCTTTAGTGTCTCAAAAAGAACATTATAAATTGCAAGGATATTAATAAAACAGGTATACAAAAAACAATTTTACACTTTTTTCTGATAATTTTATATCAAAAGACTAAAGAGCTCAAACAAAACCAGTTACTTTAAAGAAATATCACATCTGAAAAATGTCACAAAGTTGGGTAGGTACAAAGCAGGCAGCCGGAGTTTAACTGCTGCTCTTTGATATTTCTGAAATTTGAGCCAGAGCAATAAATCACTAGCATGTGGCACCATTCACAGAAATTTCACACGACAAACTCCTGCGAGGCCTCAGACCAGTGGATCTGCATGTTGTACTTTCACTGTGCTGTGCGCAGAAGGGACTCGCTGCCCTGAAGGGCTGAGGTGGTATTTTCTATTCCAAACAAGTGGTTAATTAAGGTGTTGCTGCCTTTCTGTCACCTTGAGGAAATCTGCTCATTTTCCTCTGACCTTTTACATCATTTAGGCATTTTAATCCCCACAATTGCTGCACAACTGAGTTTTTACCATTTTTGTTTGTATAGCTATCCGCCAACCTAAGATGGCTGTACATAAAAAATCTAGTAGAGCAAACGCAGACAAGTCCTTGCATCAACAGCCACGCCGCCTCTTTCACAGTCATTTAAGTTAACTTTCTTCCTTATTCTAGTTGTGAGTTTGAACTTCACCATTGTCATTCTTTTTTGTATGCATGTGTGTATCAATTTAAGTGAATGGTGTGTGTATGTTGAAAGCCTGTTTTTACTTAAGGTTTCACAAGACTGGCTACTTTTTATTTTTACTGTGGGGTTTGTTTACATCACAAACTACAACAAAAATAGATCCAGATTATTTTTTCATCCACAAAAACTGTGACTAATAGTTTGTCATTAAAACTTTGCTTTTAATTAGTCACCATGTCCCACTTGACCAGCTCAGAAAACATATTTGATTAAGCACTTAGACTTCAGGACTTTGACTTTGCCTCCTAATTATAACTTTACTGCAAAAAGAGAGTTTCTTGATTTTTTTAACTTTGAGACTTTACTCTTCATATTTGCCTCCAGGAGCAGAAAGGTTAGTCCAAACTGTTTTAAAGATTTACCAGACAACACTTCTCATTAGCAAAGGAAATCAGCCTAGCAACACAAATATTTCATTCCTTTAGAGCATGGCTGTTGCTTAATTTGAACATGCCACCCATAGCTTGACCTCAGCTAGAGCGCAGATCAATTTACAAGTTAGTTCAGTGTGATGTGCATACTAAGTTAGATTCCTACGTGCAAACTAAGTTGCACGTATATCCACAACAGAGGCTCTACAATCAGTTTTTCCTCTGTGTTTATGCTTCCTTGCACTTTTCACATGACAGGATTGGTGTCACACGCACAAAAAACAAACAAAAGATGTTTGTGAGTTGGTTGTTGTGCTTTGAACCGCTGATAAAAAGGGAGAGTTAATTCAAAGGAAACAATTACTAAAAGTAATTTAATATACGGTAGAAAAAAAACAAGGGAGACAGAAAGCCTTGACTAATGAGAGCACCTCTGTGCTCACTTGTATGAATATATTGGTTATGTCTATTATTGTATTATAAGGAATTACATAATCTCAGCTCTGGGAAGAAATGGTGTTAGATGAAAGGATGGATTCAGTTAACGGCCTTCTCTTTTACTAAAAATGAGAAAGGCATAAACTCAATTTCAGCTGTCATAAAACTGTTTTTATAGCATTATCACAGACAAATGTCCAGTTTCGAAATGGGGGAGAATGTCGGCCAAAACCGAGGGGAAATCTAATTACGGTGGAGTGATTGACCATTGAAAAATAATGCTAGTCTAGGTATGGCATATCTCGGGGGGCTAAATGCGGCACTTTGACAGGAGATCCATATTACATCTTGCATCTGGGTAATGAAAATGTGATATTGGAGACATAAAACAGATGTAATTGGCAGTTATATTTAACAAAATCCCCACAAACAATGTGAACAAAGACATAACACAGCCAAGAGAATGCCACCATTTTTTATAATTTGATATTTAGCTTTGGCTGCTTTTGAGATTTCATTAGTCTTTACAGCTGCTCACCACCTGAACTTGTGGCACTTTGACATTCATTAGTGTGGAACGCTGCAGAAATTCATTAGTCGCCGTCTACAAATCACGCAAGCATCTCTTGTGCAGCTCAGATCTGACTGGATCAATATCCCTGCTTTCACAGCACTGACAGAAGTTGCATGATGCTCAGCTGTAGCTGCTGTCAGAGCCATGTGATTTCTGCCTTGTGATGATTCTGGTCCATGCACAAACTTGTTAGACTCAGATATGCGTGTCATGATCGCTAGAGGATTAACAGGTTGGAAGTGGTAATTTGAATGTACAAGCAGGCATCGTCTGAAGCAATAATTGATTAATGCATGGTGAGTCAGATAATACTTTCTCATTGGCACTACAATCCATATGGATGTAATTCTGATCAGTGCATCAGAGTGTAGTTGAAAGCTGGCAAATGTGGGATTACTTAAGGATAAATAACTAAATAAGACGGCTTCATTAATAAAAGCTTTATTGAAAAGAAGAATAATCCTGAACTGTCTATTTGTAGCATGAATCTGAAGCCAAATTAACGTGGAATGATCAAACCGCTAATTCAATAAAACGATCAACAATCAATGGTTAATCCTCATGCCCCACTGATCTAAAAATAATAAGGCTCAGCATGATTTCCCTGAATAAACAAAAAATTCCTCATTGAGATCCACCGCTGCTTGTTAGTGTTGCTTGTCAAGAATAAGTAAGCTGCAAAGGAGGGAAGCGAGCAGAATCCGAGGCTGCACTAATGAGCTTCATTATCAGTCAATGATTTTAAGAGGCTTTGTTAGGAGACCCACAAGGGAAACGAATTAGCAAAATTTAGATTAGAAGACACCAGTGCTTCACATCTAATGGCCTTTGATGCATTAGTCTGTTGATTATTTGAAGAACTATAAAAACAAAGCGAAGAAAATAGCCAGTATGTGTGGGACCGAGCCCCGCCATGAAGCGGTGTGTCTCAATTTTTCATCGTTATTTGTCCGCCATAACACAAACAACATCAAAGGTAATCTGATGAACAGGAAGTGACACAACAAACTGGAAGGAAAATTAAATTTTTAACAGCCCTTTTTTTTCCGCTCCAGAGTGGTTCTGTTTGTATGTGAGTCATACTGTTTTTCTTGCCCTCCTCACTCCCTTTACCGCCTTCTCATATCCTTTGTCCCTCCCTTCAAGACGCCCTCACCCCCTCGATTTTCTCACAGAAGCACTAGTGAGCGCTGGATCCCTGCAGTACTACTGGAGGTTTTGGATCTAATTGTTTTGTAATACGGGGATTTTGTGTGGGATGACTCATAACTTGGAAATAGGCATCGAAGATGTCCCCCGAAATGTGAATGAGCGCAAAAATAACAAGCAGAAGACTGTTACCAGAGCAGAAAACCCCTATGGTTGACATTTCAAACGGATAAACATTCTATACCTATTTTTTCTTTCCAACATATAGTATTTCTGTTTTCTTGTCCACTGTTACTTTTAGCTCCATGATTTTCTCATTGCCTTCCTTTGGATGTTGTAACTCAATACAAGGCTGCAGCACAAAATCATAACTGTTGTTAATTCAATAAGAGCCAAGTAAATATCCTCATATAATCTTCAGCATTGAGGACAGCTTTGCAACCAGAACTAATAGGAGAGAGTAACTGCTTTGATTAAATTGCTTCATTTATTGAAAAATTTGGCATTAAATAACACTAAGCTTTTCATGGGGTTTTCTATCTCTGAAACCATTTCCCCATTTAGACATGTCATAATCACAGGCTTCAAGTTGAAAATTCAAAGTAATGCAAATTTTTGAAGTCATACGAGAATATGTGGTTTTCAACTTTGTGTTTCTAAATATTAATCTGAAAAGTGTGGCATGCATTTTTACTCTCCCTTCATGTGCAGGTGTTTTATAGAAGCATATTTTGCTGCAAGTTCAGCTGCAAGTATTTTGGGAGTATGTCTCTACCAGCTTTGCAAATCTAAAAGCAAACAAAAAATGCATTCTTTTTTGCTTCTTAGCTCAAGCTAGATTGAATGGAGATTATCTATGAACATAAAATCTTCCCACAAATCATCAAGCTGTTCAATTCTAAAACATGAATGTGCTTTAATTACAACCATTTCAAGTTTATGGAGCTTGACCTTCTCCAAAAGGTACATTGCCATTTATACAGTCAAGCCTAATATTAATCATACCCCCTGTAAGATTTAGATTCAAAGAGGTCATTTCATTTGGCCAAAATCTTTGATGATAATGTGACCCTCTCACGGAGGGTGAGTATATATATTATATATTCTGGGGAGGTTGATTACTGAACAAGGAACAGATGGCTGATTAGAAATGGGTTTCAGGTGTGAGGGGAGAGAGCAGAAGGCAGGCTGAGGAGAGAGAGAGAAAATGGTACAGGGGCGAAGGAGGGTACAAACTGGGTAACTAGGAAAAATGAATCTAACACTAACAAATAACTAGACAAAAGGAACATAATAAAACTAAAGTAACTAAAGGACTGAAGCAAAGGAACACAGAAACATAGCTGATCTAATGAAAAAATAGAAACTAAGGAACACAGAAATAAACAAACCCAAAAACAACCCAAGATCCAGACATTCATGTTGTTTTATTTTTTGACTGAGCCTATCCTGTATTTAACTCCACTATGCTTGGTGGTTCTTCAAAGCTGTCCAAACTGACCACAGCATTACTGTAATAAAAGAAAAAGACAAGCAAACACCAGCTGAAAATCTTGCAGGAAAAGAAATCCAATACGAACAGTCATATTTAACATTACATTAAAAATGAAAGAGCATTTCTTCTTTTTTTTTCATATTGAATGGTTTCTATATTTACTGCTCCACAATGTTTGGTAGCACGGTGACAACTAATGGCACCCAGATAGCTCTCTTAGTGTGTGAAGGCTCCCGTCAGCGGCTGCCCCTGCTAATCAAGCCGTGGGCTGCTGGCCACTTTATTGCTGACGTGACCATTATTTCTGAGCGTTAACTTGTCTCACGCTGAAATGCACCCTAATTGTTTGTTGCAAGCCTATGGACTCGCCCACAATGTGAATCCTAATTAACAGAACTCTTAATGGAGTATTTGGCTGTGAAGCGTAACACTTTTAAAAAAAAATTTCAGACTTTTCATACATGAATACACAGTACTTTATATTTATAAAAGCAGATATTTTTCCCTTTATCATTTTGTCAGCAAATGTCACTTGATCTAGGATCAGATCAGAACAAGACAGAATCTTTACCAATTCAGTAGATCAGCGTAAAACCTACTTGTTGATCATTTTAGCTCTCTAAGCGGATGAAGAAGAGACAAGATTAAGCATTTTTGCCCCTTCCTCTGCATTCCACTCCTTCCAGATAGCCGGTGTGTGTTTTGTAATGCTTCTTCTTCTATTGCATGACAAATGTCACAGTAGTCACCTGCATCCTGTACCACAGATTAATCTTGCTTAGAACATCCCTCTGTGTGACAGGCCTGATAGAGAAAAATGACTGTTAGCAAGAAAGCCTGCCACTGTGGCTCGGCCAAACGCCTTGGCTTCACCTCTCCATCTTCCTTTTTCAATCTCCTCTAACTCCCAAACAGCCCACCTCCCCATCCTCATCAACCCTGTGAGCTTGTTCTGCTCATCCTTAAGACCAGATGTAAGGGAAGAGCATGATTTATATCCCAGTGCTAGCCTGTGAGGTATGTCGGTATTTGGGGAGATAATTGAGCTGTGGAGATTTATTAGGGACTGGGTGACAATGTATAAATGTGCCCACATGCCGGGGATTCGCCTTTACAGTTTTGCCCCCAAAATATTGATATCCCAGGCAGATTTAGGTTTAGGTTTAAATTAATCATTAACCTTTGCAAGCATCATCTAATAAAAGTAATATTTAGGTTTTGAAGTGTCTCAGTTCAAGTCTTGAATCCAAAAGAGAAACTAACGGAGGCACTTAAAAATTAGTGTGATGGCAAGGAGCCCTTCCAACCTCAAAGACTTGGAGTTCAAAGACAAAGACATTGTAAAAAATACCACTGGAGAACAAAACACTGGTCAGAAATTCAAAGGTTTGCATGTCAACAAAGGATTTTTCATTGATTGTTGAGAATGTTATGTGATTTAAGACAATAATTTTTTTTATTAAAATGTAAATCAAAAAAGTTTGTTTTAAAATTGATCTTCCATTTGCATAGTTTTACTGTAGAAATAAATTATTTGGTTAGATGAAAACAAATGAACGTGCTCACACGCTGCTCAATGTTCTCAACAACTTAGTTACAGGAAAATTGTTTATCCGCCGTCATCAGTGGCCATGCTAACTCGCCTGAGCATTCATGTCAGGCTATGTTGTGGTTAACCAGCTGTAGCATAGCAGTGAGCAAAGGGAAGGCTTTGAGCTGCGTGTACACGTGGGTGATTAACAGGGTTAACACCGTCCTCCTGGTGTTTCTGATCTAGCTGTAGGACTGCAGGGAGGAGGCAGAGTGCCATAGTGACAGTTTTAACAAATATGTAAAAAACCATATTGTTCATAAAATACATACTGCAGCTTTAATAGTGCTGTCTTTATTCCGTTGAGGCTTTCACAGGCCAGCGGTTTACATACTGAGATAAAGTAACGTGCCATCAGAAGCAGTGGTTGAATTAAATTTTACTTTGAGACACAGATCAAGCTAAGTGAATGCAAATGTATTAATAGAGTAGACATTTAGGTTTGTATTAAAAAATACAACTTTTTTAAAGAAATGGATAATTTTCCTTTTTCAAAATGAAGTGCTCATTTGTGTTGATCTATAACATGAAATCAAAATAAAATACAAAAACGTTTTCAATTGTAACAACATTGGAAAAAAGTTTAAGGTGAATGGAAACTTTGGAAGGCACGGTGTGCAAGAAAAGAACACGATTGTGTTGGTTAAGAGTCATCTGCAAAAAGGTGGCAACATGGTATTTTGTATTTGCACGTGTTGCCTCCAATTAAGGAACAAGTCTGTGGCTTGTTAGGGACATTCTAGGTCACATGTCATTGAAGCAACATGAAGGGGAGGAATATCTAATTGCAGCCAAACGTCTGGACAAAGAGATTTCAAGAGAAATTAACTGCTATAGATCACTAATATTGTTTCTGGTCCACTCAGTTAGCCAAACAAGAAGAATAAGCATCATCTGACTCATTCAAAGGCAACACCACAATTTGGTGAATATATGCACCAACAGGCTCAAACCAAATGCAATTTGTTGCAAATTTGACCAGATGTTTACTAAATCAAAACTCCTCAGCTCTTCTGTTTGGATTTGTCAGCTCGGAACCACCGTGCATGTCTAGTGATGGCTAATTACACTGCATATGAAAGGGAGCGGAGATGCTCTTTGACATCCACACACCACAGCGCAAGCAGCAGGAAGCAGAAGCCTATTAGTGAGCGCACAGTGTGCTAAGGTGTGGATCTGCTCAGCCGGCGTTGTACCTTTCCAAGCGTCGCTCAACTTTGAAATCCCACTAAATATCTCATGTTGTGCTCTCACTTTACCTCCAGATTTGTAAGGGATGCAAAAAAAAAAAGAATCTGTCGGCAGCACTTCTCAATGGAAAATGCCGAGGCTAAAAAAAGTTAATAGTGGCACTTACTTTTATAGGTTGACGTGTTTATGTGGATATTCTCACACACAGGTGTCAGGATCCTTTGATCAGTTTTGAACTTAGGAAAGTCTTAGATCAAGTAGAGTACTACATGTACCCTACTTTATGTCCATGAAAATCTTACTTTCTTCTCAGATAGCGAAGGCACTCTTGCCTTAATGGTTATAGAACGTCATCAAAGAAATCTCTGAAGTCCCAACCTGTTCAGTTAATCTGGTCGCTGGTTGTCATGATAGAAATTTGGGGAATGTTCACTTTTTCATTTGAGGAAAAGGAGGGAAAGATTTCTTCATGTGGTTGCGGGAAAGTGTTGATAGCACTTTCAATGATTAAAATGAAATTTAAAGATAATAAACAATTTTTAACATTTATAATTTGTCATAAATTGGCACATTGTCTTAATTCTGTGGCCTTTTATTATTGTAATTTTGTTGAAACCATCAACCTGAAAATTGCTACAGAAACTCAATTTTACCACAGAAGCAACCTAATGAGGTACAATAATTTTTTTAAACTCTATAATTTATTAAAACATTATTTATGACCAGCACTGTAACAGTGACATTTAAAATCCATTCGGCCGTATAAAACCCAAGTTAAGCAAATGCCACTTTCCAAACATGTACTTCTCCAAATAAGTATTTACCTGACTAAAACTATGGTTGCGAGTCAGTTACCGTTTAATTAGAAGGTCACAGGGACACCGAGTGAGTCAAAATGTTGGAAATAAAAAATTGTTGCTAAAATCCCCCTAGTTTTTTGAATGTTCACGCCATATATTTTTCCTCGCAAAACCACGAGGCCACATAGTACAGTAATATTTCTACCGAACAGAAGCCATTTTTTTTTTTTTTTTCTTTAGTGCCATCTCTGTTTTCAGATAAATTGCTCCATGTTCCCTACAGGCTTTTCTCGCAGGAGCAATTTAACATGTGCCAGTGACATTAACAATAGCTTTAGGTGCCTCAGTCAACAACACCAGTGAGCCAGCACAGACAGCCTGTTACTTGTTCATCTAACAAGGATGGAGTCATGATGATAGAGCTGTGTTCTTTGTACTGTTTTCATCTTTCTTTCTATTTCTCTCTCTTTTTTTTTTAAATGCAGCTTAATTTTAATTGAAGTTTGAGTAAACAACGAGTCAAAGTTTTGTTACAGTTGGTGGAGAACTGGAGCATGTGAACAGAAGGGTTGCAATTAATAAACAAGCAAATTTGGTTAAGTTTAGAAAAGAAACGAAACACTACCACCATGTTGAGACTTTTTTTTTGAAGCACAAAAATCATACTAAAGCCAAACTTATGCACCCAGTTATTTTAAATCACTGAAGATGTATGGTGCTTAATTATTTTATTTTTGTACAAAAGCCTGATATGATATTTGTATCCATAGTGGATGAATAAAAACCTGTGACTGCCATGAAAAGCACCTTCAAATAAAATAAATTAGATTTCTAACCACAATCTGAGAACTTGTGCAGCTCTGTTTTTGTCTCCTGCATTGCTTGGCTGAGGTCTTTACAGTCACTGCTGTTTTCTGGACTGAACTTATAATTCAGGTGCCAAGTAAGAGTGATGGCAATTCAGTGCCAGAGGGAGCGACAAGGTCAGCCAGCCCATGATAAAACCATTCCAAAAACTTTACCCAAAATTCATGGCATCACCATAATTAACCATCATTATAGAACCATATTTAGTAGAAGCTAAAGGTTAGACAGTACATAATAAGCTCTGATCTGATCACTGGTGGTGATTAATTGGGAACAATGATTACATTTGGGAGACAAAAGTCCACACACCATTTGTTGACATGACAAATGCTTTTTGCGTTGAATATCTTACCTGCATGAACAAATTCATAGCCTTAGTATAATTTTGACTTCCTAGATTTTCTTCAAGTCTTAAACTTATTTGAGAAATAGAAACAGAGAAACACTTTTCACATTTGTGGTCTAGTTCCAGAAAACCCATAAATGTGTGTTTTTTGTGTGTGTTTTTTTCCCTTTCACCAGGGAAAGGCGCGCCCTGAGTAAGCAGTCCGTCCATTTATTTATTTATTTATTTTTTATTTTTTGCCACACATAGATTTTCCAGGAAATGGATCAATTAAAAAAGAAAAATATATTGTGGCTAAAGCTTGACTTTTACAGAGATCCCCTGGGCCCAACTCAATTTCAAACAAGGAATTTTATTGTGGAGCTTTTACATAAATATTGAAGTGTGAACAATCCCAAAGCTGTTCAGACAATAAACAGGAAATAACAGTTTTAAACTTCCTAATGTTTTATTCATAACACAAATAAAAGACTCAATATATGTATCCGATTACCCTGAAGAAATATAGCATACTGTAGCAGAGTGGCTGTGATGTTACAAATACTTTTTGTTCACGATTTTCAAGTATCTTGCAGCAGCCATTAATAAACTTTTTGAAACGGTCACAAGGGAAAAACACATTGATAACATCTTGAGGAACATATCTTGCTTACTTAGTTAATTAAAAAGACACATTTCTGGGGTAAATACCCTTAAAGGTAAGGAGTATTGTCTTATTATATGTATATAATAGTAAGAATGAAATTATATAAAATCAGTAAAGTCATGTTGCTCTTAAATTATATTGCGAGTCAGTTTTATTTTTCGAACTTTGATTGCATGTTTTTCAGTGAGTTGCACCTAATGACCTTCAGGATGCACAGATATTTTCATGAGAGATTATTGTTCTGTGTGGTCCATTCAACTCATCAAAGGCCAAACCAGTATGACTCACACTCCCTTCGCCGTTTTCCCATTTCATCCCACCAACAAAGCTTAGCTGCACATGGATAACGTCTAACTGCTGTCTCCTCTGCACGCTGCGTTGTCACGTTTCAGACACGCACATGAATTTGGGAAAGGCACGCATGTGGTTTCACACCAAATAAGTATGAGGTGCAACTCAATTGCTGTGGCATGCTTATGGCAATGCTTTACTCTGCCAAACACTTCTCCCCTGAAGTCATAACGCTTGTGATTCTTGTCAGCTATTCAAATCTCGAAGTGCTTTGACTTATAAAGTGTGGCAGCTTACTGTAAATATTCTGCAACAACCTTTCGGCGTTTCAATGCCTGAACACAGCAGACAGACACTGTGGTTGGTGTGCTTTAATTATTTGCACATGACAATTCATAATCTATTTTACTTGTCCTTAACGGTAACACTTTATTTGAAGGGGGATGAATAAGACTGTCATGACACATTTATAAACATGACATAACACCTGTCATGAACATGAATAAGCCTTCATGAATATTTATGACTGTTGTCATAAAGTGTCATTCGGTAAGTTATGACACTTTTAATACAAAGTTGACATTATTCAAAATATCTTTGTTATGAAAACTTGACATTAACCAAGAAATCATTACTGTTTAAACTTTACCTTTAATAACATAAAGTTACTCAATTTTTAAAGTGCTATCAGTAATACTTTTATAACAAATTCATATCGGTAATGATTTCTTGTTTAATGTCAAGTTGCCATAACAAAGACATTTTCAATAATGTCAACTTTGAATTAAAAATGTCATAATTTACCGAATGACGCTTTATGACAACAGTCATAAATATTCATGAAGGCTTATTCATGTTCATGACATGTGTTTATGACAATGTCATGTCAGTCTTATTCACAGCCCTTCAAATAAAGTGCTACCTCATTAACTTATAAACAACATGAACATTTATTGTATTATATTAATATGGAGAAAAAACTCCAAACACCTCCTCTCAATATCAACTACTGCAACTATTTTAAGCAGCAATATCAAATAAACTAAGTAAAGTAAACAATTTCAAACGTTCAAACAGTTTTCAAATAAGAATGTGATAAAAAAGACTTACCATCAAGAACAGTGATTTAATTGTAAAGTATTGTGGGTATGTTGTGAAGTAATGAAAGCTCACATGTCCATGTTTGTCATTTAGCAAATGACGGACGTAATGAGCAAGCCTCTTCATTAGCTAATGGAAACATGCCCTTTGCCATGTTTACTCAGACATTAATTCAGAATTATCACGTTCACTTGATTTGTGTTTCTGATGAGCTCAGAGGATTATGCTAAAGCCCACGGTGCAGGCATGCAAAATATCAAAATCAAGAAAAGATTCCACGATGGACAGATGCATGTGTCCTTTGTCTTGAGGATTGAGTCTGAACGCTGTGCCAGTGTGGTTGATGGCTGGCTGCGGGTGCAGCTATGACTCACTCCTCCTCTGCTGCAGCCAACAGTCTCACAGTCACACACATACATATTTGCACCACAGCACACATTTCTCTGCATTCAGGTTCTAAAAGACTATTAACACTTTAGCTGTTGGTGTGAAAATAAAGATGCAAGGTGGTACAGGTATGTGCTTTTTTTTATGTAACAATCCCTTTTTCCATCAGCGTGAGATATTTAAGGTGGAAAATACTAGACTGAAACATTAATATGTGTATCTATATTTAATTAGATGAAGATACGACTAAAATAAATTAATGCCACGACAAGAAATGTGGCTCCTCTACGGCATGATAGATTATACATGCTGCAGAATTACACTCCTTACTTTTTCTCTCACTTACATTTGAGCCAGGATTTCATTTCTTCTTGGTCTCAAGGGTGCTCTGATATATACAACCCGAGGCCCTGACTCACATACAAACTAAACACATATATAACAGCTTCCCAAGCCAATTACCTTGTCAAGAAAGAAAAACTCCTGATAATAACTTCAACATACAGTATGAAAAAAAAGGTTATGCTGGAAACATTATTTTTACTGCTGCTTTTACAAAACAAAAGAAGTCTCCAAAGACAGAACGAGCTGCTTCTCATCAACAGGCTACATATCTTTTTGAATCTTTGCAAAAATCCAAACATGAAGTGAATACACTTGATTTATACATGACAAGCCTAAAAATACTTGTCATTAATGCGACACATAATAAGGACACATGCAAACATAAATGAACAAGACAAAAATAAAGAAAACAGGACAAATGAGATTACTGGACTAAGCTTTCAAATAAATGCTTGGCAAACTTTTGACTTCCAAAATAAGTCAAGCCATGCAAGCTGAAGGGTTTGTTTTTTATTTTTGATGTTTGCTGTATTGCATGCTGTATAGTGGAGCAATAATTTATAATCTGGAGGCTATTCTAAAAATAAGTATGTGAACAAATGTATCCAAAGCAGTGTCTCAGTTCCAAAATATTTTAGCACTAGTTACACTATTGAATATGTACTTAATTGTAAGGAACAATACTCTGTGATGAAGACACAACACAGTTCAAGCCAGAATAACTCATTAGATTACATGGTTAGCATGTTGTTTTAGAAAATACATTGTTTTGCCTTATTTGATTTTGCGTGTATGTGTGTGGGGGGTGTGCGTGCGTGTGTGTGTGTCCTCAGCCAGTACAAAATACCTGTACAATTTTCTTTGTTTTTCTAAGTAAATGTTTTCTCCAAATATAAGCCTTTCATATTACTAATGATAATTAGCTGCTGCAGAATGGTATTTTTTTCCAACAATACTGTAAAATAGATTAATTGTTTCAAGTAAACTGTGTTGAAAAGTAAGACTTTCAGCTGCTTCCATTCACTGCCTTCATGTTCAAAACAGCACAACTAAACACACACCGATGTCTGCAGAGGAAAAGAAACTATCACCTGCATTATAAGTAAAATACTTTATTCTGCTGTACAAAGCTCGTGTTATGTATAATGTGATTTCTGCTCTTCTCTGAATTAATGCATTTTCACAAGATTTGTGATGACTAATGGAAGCCCTGATAGGAAAATTTTCTAAATCTGAATAAGTTACTTTTTTTCCCCACAACTTTAGAAGTTTTCAGCAAGTGCAAAATGAATCCAGAGGCGTAAATTCTGGCATCATCTATCACCACACCTTCTCCCCAGCCAACCAGGATGCACCACCGCTCCACCTCAATCCAATCACCTGGCAAGAGCTCCTTCAAAAGGCGAAGCAACCTCAGATCCAGTTGCTGATTCAGTTGTGCTTCAACCCACCTCCGCCCCGTTTCCACCACCAGCCTCCCGGACGCCTCCAGGTCCCCTCAAGACTCATCTCTCCAAGCTCCGCTCCACCACCAGTGACTGGGGTGACTGGGCTCGGGGGAAGACCTACCTGAGCTTCATTCGAGCCGACCATTCAAGCTCGTTGGAATTCTTAGCACTCACGTCTTCCGCCGGTGTCCAAGCGCCAAATTCTCAGTCCAATAAAATGGTCTAACTGCTGTTTCTCTCTGTGTGTGAGTCTCTACAGATTGAATTACTGTAGATTAAAAAAACCTTTACAATAATTTTCATCAGGGAACTCTTTTTGTCTGAAAGGTGGGCAAAAGAAAAAAAGAAAAAGAAAATCCAAGCAACTACATGACTGTTAGGTTAATTGGCCTCACCAAATTGCCCCTAGGTGTGAGTGTGTGTGTGCATGGTTGTGTGTCCTGTGTGTCTCTGTGTTGCCCTGTGACAGACTGGCGACCTGTCCAGGGTGACCCCGCCTCTTGCCCGAAACGATAGCTGGAGATGGGCACCAGCAACTCTCCCGACCCCACTGAGGGACAAGGGTGCAAGAAAATGGATGGATGGATGGATGGATGATTTTGTTTTGTGATCTTCTCTTAGGAAGAAGAAATATTCCATGATGAAAAATGTGTCAGGAAAAAAATATTACAAGTACAAACACTTCAAACAGAAAGACTTAATTTAAAATCAAAATTGATCAGATTTTGTACATTCCAACTTTTTTTGCTCCCTTTACAGGAAAGAAATGTTGATGAAAGTAAAAAAAACTGAAAAAATTTAATAATTATTTATTTATTTATTTATTTTACTTTTAAATTTGTGAGAAAAAGAACATTTGACAAGACTTAGAAAATGGGTCTTTCAAAACAAGTTTTTTCTCGTGCCAAAATATAATTTTTCACTTGCATTTGAGGACTTCCACAATGTCTTCACTGGTGCTTGGGGATATTTTATCACGGTGTTAACCAAGCTTGCTGGATTGATAGACAGATTTCAAGCAAGCCCAGCACAGGCAATGAAGAAGCCTCCTTCCTAAGAGAAGATCACTCTCCCTACTGACAGACTGTAACTCTTTTTTTTTTTTTTTTTTTTTTGCAATTTAAACCTCCATCCACTAGAGGAGTGTTAGGAAGTCAAACTCAATTTATGCATTTCTCAGACAACCAAGAGGGGAAACTGAAAATGAGTCAATTACCTCAGCACATCACCAAGAGTTGCCCAGTGTTTTATGACACACAAAGGTGAAAAAAATTGTTCAAAGTTCTCAAGTCTTTGTCAAAAATTGCCAAGAAAAAAAGTGTGCTCGCACATTTTATAGCTCTTTTTAATGGGATTTGTGTTCATGTACTCTTGACTAATCACAGTTTCATCATTTGAGTTTTAAAAGGAGGCAAAAGAAATACAGTGCATCTGTCTTCTAAATGAACACATCTACAGGCCATGTTATGGAAATATTCAAACATTTTACACAACCAACTTCCAAATCTGACCAAATTACATAAATTCAAGCCACAGAGCTAGATGAGAATCGCGGTAGGCCCTTTATTGTGTCAACAGCACGGTTACTGGGGAGAGCCTACAACTCACATTAAGATTCAGTTAGTCCTGGGAAACTCCAACAAGACTTCCCTTTAATCAGTTCCTGCCAGGAGAGAAGACAGCCGCCATAACCTTTATTCAGCATGAGCCCAGGGCTGCCCTCTTAGACGCAATCTCTGCCAGAGACAACCTTCAAATGAAGACAGATCTACCTCGCTGTCCCACTGTATACCCACAAAATTGTCTGTTGTTTGTCCTTTGGTTTGCACTCTCCTCCCCTCTTACGTTTCAATATTGCCCTTCTCTCAAAACAGGTTAGCAGTGTCAAAAAGCATACACCGGGCCTGTCTGCGGGCAATTTGTTACAGTTTAGCAAGAGACAGAGTGGTGAGGGAGAGAGCAGCGTGTCACTGTTCATTTTAGGATGCCTGTCATCAATTTTGCAAACCAGCTGGATTTCGATTTCTCCATTTCCCCTTAATTTAAAACTCAGTTTACATCTAAATATGACAGCTGGCAGCGACTGTGCCACATTCTGATCTCAGCCAAAGAAATCTTTTCTCGCTAGGGAGTTTTGTATGAATGTTCTGGTATTTGAAGTGTACTTTAAATAGTTGGAAAGTATACTTCATGGAAGAAAAAAACATGACATATAAACTAGCACATTCTATTTCAAAGTTTTTGAACAACATCTGGTTACAGGCATATGTTTTTGCAGTTATGTTTTAAAATGATCAGTAACTAAAGATTTTCTACTTGCTATATTCATATATTAAAAAAATCTTATTCTTCTGTGAGGTATCCCATCTTATTTTTCCTCATCTTTTGGTCAATTCTCTATTCAGCGAAGTACACTTGGAGCGTTGGAGTATTCATTTTTCACTTTGCTATAAAACACAAACTAGTCGGCTGTGTTCTTCAGTTTGCAGGAGATTTACAGTAAGTTATGTAAATACCACAAAAACTCAACCAAATTGTTTTGCCCGACATGATCAACCTGCAGCAGAGGTTTTCATTGTGTGAAGTTGGGCTTTTCTTACTGTTACAGCCTCTTGCACAAATGCAAACGTTTTCACATTTTGTGATAAACCTCAACTTGTCTATATTGGGATTAAAAGACCAACAAAAAGTTGTGAAATAATGATTACTGGAAGGAAGACAATATATAATTTTAATTTTCAAATGTATAGAAAGGAGTACAAAGCTGGCAAACAGACAATACAGTTTTTGTAGGACAACACTATGCATTTACACCTGGACTTTGAATGAGCCGTTACATGAACATTCTTTAATGGAAACCATTAGCTTGACTATTGACCACTGACTGTATGTTCAGGGTTGTTGTCCTGCTGACAGCTGAACTGTAGACTAAGCTGTTTTACAGCCTTTAATAGGTTTCATTTGAGAAATGCAATGTCTTTAGCTTCTCCCATTTTCCCCACAGTTTTCCTGTTCTGCTGAAGAAGAGCAGAACAGAAGAGCGTCCTCATAGCATGATGCTACCATGACTTTCTACAGAGTGAGGGTGTGCTCAGGGTCGTATGCAAAGTTGGTTTCTGCCACACATAACAATCACACGTGGGTCTTTCTGGCTTTGTTCTAGCCGCTCTTCTACTTGGGTTAGATCTGTAGCGTGCAGAACTAAGATTTTTTTCTGTTGTTATGGCCTTATTTGGCTACATCTACAATGAATGAGCAGTCAGATGAGGTGGCCTTAATTTTTGCTAGGTTTCCATTTTCTGTCAATAAATTGAACGGAGCATCGTGAGATATTTGGTGTATTTCTCAAAACAGCCTGTCAAGCCTTTACATAAAGTGTGCTGATTAAGTGAGCTCTTACAGAAATCATATAACTAAATTCTATTGAGGATCACCAAAGTAGAGACATTGCATGCAAAAGCGTGCCACACTTGTGAGTTCTTAAAAAAAGTAAAAAGTATGTATCATCTTCCTTTTACTTTGGGACTGGTCTATCAAAAACATCTCCAATAAAACACATTAAAGTTTGTAAATGTGAAAAAGTATGAAAACGTTCAAGGGGTGTAATCACTCTTGCAGCACACTGTAACTATATCCCTGTTTAGAATCCAAGTACAGAAGCTCCAGTTTCCCCATATGTTTTTCTGACTGCAGGACTAGTCATCAATGAGTTGAGTCCAGACACCTTTAAAGGGTTACAAAAAAAACATAAAAAAAGGAAAGTGGTCATTCACATGTTGGAGGCTAATTATCATAGTACCTATGGTGAATATGTGTGGAAAAACTAACAAGGTCGTTAAAATGTGACTATGCTGTCTTCTGGTGACCATAGACTTTACATAAGACAAACCTTCATCACTATGAGAACTAATTACCTGTCTTTCTGCCTCTTAGATAAGAAAGCAAATCCTTTGCAGAAAAAATAGGACTTTTACAAATGACACGTTTCTCCAACTTTTCACAGTGCATCACCTTCAATAGACTTGGTGGAACAAGATTTGTGCATAAATATTTTAATATGTGGCAGGCGAAGAGATGGAAACGTTTCCCAGATGGAAAACGGCCGGCCTCCATTGATTTGTCACTGTGTGAGGAGATGGGATGCTTTAATGAGGTGCTTTGTCCGTGTTAGTTTTGCTCTTGGGAAGGGAAGTAGTAGTACACATGACCTTTCAGCAGGTCACCGGGTGCAACTGCTACTCCTTTAGATTAAATCGCTCCACAGCTATTTCTCCCCGAAAATAGCTTCTTTTTTTCCCCACACCTATTTGCTACAAAGCTGCACTGCTGGGCTTGTCAGGCCATCATCAAAGAGCGGACTCAAATATATTGTGATAAATTTAGGGTGGTAAAAGCAAGATGCAGTACTTCCAATTCAGATACGGAGTGATTGTCATATCTCGCTGCGTACTAATCTGAGATGGAATCCAGATGGTTAAAGAGCTGAATAACAAACCCCTCGTCTGTGTTGTGCTTTTGTCTCGACTTACCTCTCCCTACAAAGACTCTCTTTTCTAGTTCAAATAAAATGCACAAACTTCATTCTTTTAAATGCGAGTGACCCAAGATTACATTTAAAATTCAAATGTAAAGGTTTATGTGGTGTGGAAAAGTCTTTACTCCTTACATTTGTCTTAATATTTCATTCTGCTACTTTTAATTGCATCACTGCTTGAAAACAATGAAATCAATTAATTAATTGTAAAACATGATCAGATGATGATTTGATTCTCAGTTTTGGGTCAGGAATGCATAAAGCAGCTGGAGCCAGGAAACTTCCCCTCGAGTACTGAAGTTTGACACCCATAATAAAGGATTTTAAAAGAGACCTTTGTTATGTTTAGTGCTGTTTTTTCCGCTGAATACATCCTATGTGGAGTTACCTTATTTGAGCATGTCAGGTGAATTACTTTTGCCAGCTCAGCTGTAACTCTCCAGCCCCCCTACAGTCAGGTGCTGTCAAAAGTGAGCTACAAAGAAAGCTTTTGGATTTTGCATCATTTGAGCAGTAGTATCAAAAACAATATGTTCTTTTGCTTTTCAAGTTTGAAAATTATCCAGGGTTCTTACCTTCTGCTGAACTGCCAAATCATCTGATGTGATGGATTAATACAACCGACAGATTTAACCAAGATAACTCCACATGGAAACACGGATATTGCTTGGCTGGAAAAAAAAAACTGCACCAAAGAAATTGCACCCTGCTAATCTATGCCATAATATGAATAGTTTAAATCGGTGTTTTAAATGGTTAAAGTTTATTCAAACAGATGAAATAAGTCTTACTGGCTGTTAGCTTCGACCATTACTTTTTCCTGTTAACTCACTTCAGAAAAACCGGAACAACGCTTTAAGCTCAAAAGTGTTTGGTGTACGTTGTAAGACGATGACCATCCAGAACACTTCAAAAGTCTGAAGCAAGATCTGCTGTGGCTCAGTTAAAACAATTCTGCAAAGGGGAGTAGACCAAAATCTTCCCACAGTGAGGTAAAAGACATGGTGATATATATTGCAAATGCCTGATGGAAGGGCTCCAACCCAACAAGAGCAAATTTGTACTTATCACAATTGTAATAACATATCACAATTCTTGTATTTTTATTTACTCAAAGTTCCTTTGTCTGATTTGAAATTAGTCAGATGAAACATTTAAATATGACTCATATAGGAAGGTAAAATACTTTTTCGCTGTACTATACATCTTGAGTAGATACAGCAGGAAATTGTCCAAAAAAAAAATGACAGCTGAAATATTCCCTTTCTCACAGAGGTCACCCTTTACACTGTCCCCATGTATTTTTCATCACTGTCATCATTTTTCAATTCATCTGGCCATATCCCTGGCACCTGACATTATCACAACCCTGAGGGTGCTCGGGACATTATAAATTCATGTGCCCTGTTGACTTTGGTCACTGCACCAGAACAACCACCTGCAGACTCTGAGCAGTAAGCCCACAAAAATAATAATGAGAAAGAAAGAAATTTTGAAATCTCAGTCAGAGTGGTCATTTGGGGAGTCCAAGGTTATAATAAGCACCTTCATTACCTGCAAAAAATATAGGGACCTTTTCTTGGACACCAATTGTGAGCACCCTTAAATGTCAGGAAAGTATTTGTGGAGTTTTCTGATAATTACATGTGGGTGTGAGGAAAAATCTATATCTTATGGTACGTATAAGAATGTGCCTGAGGTTAGCTGTGTGTTTTTTTTTTTTATTCCCCAAAATTATAATTATTTTGTTTTGCCAGCTGTCTTTGGCTGGAAATGTCATATCAACATGGATTTTGCTGATTGGTTGCCCTTTCAGCATCTTTGTTTATTTCTTTGAAAAATGAAACTCTGTTAATTTCCAAGCCAAAACAATGAAAATGAATTCCACTTGTATTCTAGCAGAAATGACTGAGCAATGCAAGTCTCTTCTTTACTTTGTCACTTCAGACAACATCCCTTTAACATTTGTGAAGTTCATATTGTTTCGATTAGTGTTCATTCCTAAAATAAACAGCTGTAGAGATAGAAGCAAAATTTGCAATATGGAATGGTAATTTGTTAAGGTTGAAAAAAAAAAAACACATCACCTCTGCTGATTAAAATGCCACCACGTCTCCAGCTAGAGCCATCTGATAGACATAACCTTTAAGTGGGCCATTAGGAATATATTAAAAAAGACTAATTTCCTGGAAAGATATGTCACTGATGAATTATTAAAACATCTAATACCGGTTCGACTAACCATTCTCCTTCTTCTCCCCTAAAAAAAGATCTCATGTGATGAACAAAAAAATGACTTACAGATGAAAGCACTGAAATTCACACTTGTAGGATATGGATGCAGCCTGGATCACAGCCAACAAATCTCGTTAAACAAGCCCTTTGATACCTTTTTCTTATTGATCATGGCTCAGGTCTTGACGTCAAGAATCACCCCCTAGTCCAGGTATTATGCGGGATAAGATGCCTTTAAAATCAATGAATTGACTGACCACACAAGGTGAAGCGTGGACCTTTAATTTTGCAACAAAGATTTCACTCACAGGTATTTTTTTTTTTTTCTTAAAACATGATTCTAACCATTACTTTTTTCTGCCTCTTTCCTGCATTTTGGTCTTCCACTAACTCAATATATAACACATAGGATCTGTACACACAAGGGACCCAGCAGCAGCCACATACAGCAGCTGCAGCAGCTATATGTGCAAAGGGAGCTGAACGAAGCTCAAAAGTACTTTTCTGCTAAACAAAAATTGGAAAATTGTGGAATTCAAATCCACCACAGATCCCCCCCGCAAATAAAATCTAGATCTTGATGGGGTTTTAACCTGGTTAAATAAATGAAATGAAATGAAATGAAATGAAATGAAATGAAATGAAACACAGACACCCTGTGCATCCACTTCATACTGACTGGTTCAATCCAGTCAGTATGAATAAAACTCCAATCCAGGACAGACTTGTTCAGTATGACAGATTTAATCAGTTACCAATTTGAAAAAAAAAAAAAAAAAAGTAATCTGATATGAACAAAGATCATTCTGAATGGAAGCCATTTGATTTAAATGCATTTTACCACAGTGAGGTAGTTAGCATGACAGTTGATTTATGAGATTACTCTTCTGTCTTTGGTTGTAGGAAACCTTCACACCCAGGCTGGGCAGGCAGCCATCTGCACGACAAATATGACACTCACAAAATTAAATTCAGGAGGAAAAATTTAGATTTTTTTTAGATTAGTTTAAATTAATGATGTTATTATAGATGTATCATATGAAAGTTAACACATTAAAGGTAAAAAAATAAATAAGAATTGTGTAATTCATTTAGTTATTGTAACACAATGTGAATAGTTTGTGTATGTTGCTAAACACACTTCACACTGGATCCTATGAGTATTGTTTTTTTTCCATATCTAACTTCTGAGTTAAAGGTGGTTTGTACATTTCAGTTTAAGATTTTAATCATTATGAGAGGAGAGACTGAGAAATACTGATGCAAGGTCTCTACAATTCAAGGAGACAGTTATTCAATAAATGATTACAGAGCCCATTTCATCCATAATGTGCAGTTTAAAGCGTTCAATATCAAAACAATTTTCATATTTGATTGTTGTTGATTGATGTATCGA
Source organism: Poecilia reticulata (assembly GCF_904066995.2). Taxonomy (NCBI): domain Eukaryota; kingdom Metazoa; phylum Chordata; class Actinopteri; order Cyprinodontiformes; family Poeciliidae; genus Poecilia; species Poecilia reticulata. Next base: position 20,588,098 of record NC_088846.1, read on the forward strand.
TTAACAGTTGTTTTGGATTCAGAACACTATGCATTATCAAGTATGTTACATTCTTTCAAAGGAATTCGTATGGACTTTATTTTAAAAAATACTTTACATAGAAAGAAATATCACCCGTAGCTAATTATTCAAATTTGTTTCAAAGTAATGGCACTATGCTTCTATGAACAAAACAACTTTAAGCTGTAAATATCGGATGCAGGAAACAAAATTTAAGAACATTTTAACTTTTTCCGTCTTGCTGTAGACGTCTTTGTTTTCAGCACCGATTCAGTTTTTTTTTTTTTTTCTCATTTCTCATTGCACACTGTCACTCACATGCATTGCAGTGTAAAGACAGACATGTGAGTGTTGTCCTAGAAATGTTTGAGCTGCAGGAGCCGGGGATGCGTGGGCTTGCTAGAGCTTTAACTGATATCTGTCCATTGCTGGATTTCCACGCTTGGGATTCAAAAGTTGACGGTAAGTCTAGCTAACAAACTGTGAGGTGGAAACTCAGCCGACTCAGGTTGCAGGGGAAGGATTATGACTGCAGCCCTGTGCCTGATCAGCCTGGGCTGAAGGAGCGTGAGAGAAACCCGCAACTGGGCCACTGAGCCCACAGATGGAGCCTCTGGATGAGAAGAGAAGAAACATGGTCAGCCATTTCCGAGGCATTTGTGAATGACTCAAGAGCCCTCAGCATGCCATACACCTACTCATGTCATGAAACCAACCACCCTTGTTTTTGAGATGCAGCTTGCAAATCATGTTTACAGATGGACAGAAACAGGAAACAGAAGTCAGTACTTCCTCTGAGTCTCTTCCTGGAGAACCTTCAACTTAGTACAATGACATATGACTGTGCTAACATCTTGGTTATTAATCAAACTGTATTCTCACATGCCGGAACATCTTTTTGTGGTTAGAAAAATCATTCATCCGATTCATTTTTTTATTTTTATTTTTTTTTTCAAAATTGAACTGTATTCACATTTACATAAATAACTGAACACATTCAAGTCAAAAATGTAAAAAGAATGCTTTAGGAAAGAATACAACCAATTATACGTTTATGTCATAGCATGAAAACACTGGTTCTCAAAGTTGAGAAAAGAATAGATATTTAATTGTCCTTTAAGGGGAATTAGTGAGTGAAAACACAACACTTGCCATTTATGTGGACTTAAAAACAATCTTATAAACAAAGCTGCTTTAGGTCTGTGGACTACTACATAATTTAAATATAAAGGACAAATGAATGTAACAAATAATGGCTGATGAAATCATTTATCTTTTCATAGTAAGATAGCAACATCTCACTAATAATATGATTTAATAAGATATCAATATCATATATTAAATGTTTTTTTTATGCAGTAACCTCTCCTTCTAACTGAAACATTCCTACTTTTTAGAAATGATTTTCTATCTTTTTTCACCTTGATGAGCATCAACAATTGCTTCTCAGAGCTTCCCCAAAGTCTTCTTTTATTCATGCAATCACACCACAAACAAACAGACAGACAGACGTGTTATGAAGATCAGACTTATACAAACTGTGGTTCTTTTAACTTGAACAGATTGTTGGTATTCTGATTGTCTTCCCACAAAATAGAAAAGGAAATACTGTAGCCACAGAGGAGTGCAGGTATGCCAAAACGTTTGAGATTAATTTGACACATTTACAAGAGAATACACAAGGGTTGTTTTTTTTTTCTAATCTTGAAAGGTTATACATTTGGATGAATACTTGAGTATTAAAACTGGATATTTTTTTAACGTGTAATTAGTACAGATGTGGTATCAGAACCACGTCTCCTGGGAGCAGACTCCTCACGAATGGCTTGAACTGGATCCAGAATACATAAGACAATGAGGAAGAGGCTGCAACACGTCTTCATCAAAACCGCACCTGAAAGTAGTTCTGGTACAGGAAAAGAGCCTACATGCATATCTGGATATGATCTAAATTTACCACTTCAATGTTAGAGGACTGCTGGTATGTTTTGTTGCAAATGTTTGACTTTATAATGTCAGAGAACTTCCTAGTTTTATTAAACTTTTTCTTTCAAATTTACAACTTTTTTTTTTTTATCAATCTTTTTTCACATAAACTATGAGATGTGAATCTAGAAATGTCTGCGGGGGTGGTTTTTTGTTGGAAATTTACTCTTCTGTGGTCGCATTATTGCTTCATTATTGTGTTTAACCTCAGTGATCCTTATACCCCCTCAGACAATTCACTGTGCAAAAAATGAGATGGGAAGGAGAGACGTCATCAGCAACAATAAGCTAAGATGGAATTAAAAAAAAATCTGCTTTGTCTATGATTTATGCTTCAGTATCTGATTGACAACAATAACAGAAGCAACAAATGTTTTGTGTAATTGGATGTAAATTCAGTCACTAGAGGGTATGTATTGGTAGCAAACCTTGTGTTTTATAGTAGCATTATTTTGTAGAGTGCATCTAAGGGCTCCACACACATCCCTAATTTTAAGTCAGTTCCATAATAATCCTGTGGTGACCCTCAGAGGAAAATGAAAAATTAGTATCAAGGAAGAAGAAGCAGAAGAAATTTGCTTTCAAGCACTACCATTCAAGCATTCATAACCAAATCCGAAAACATCTCACATTGACTGCTCACTCCGAGAAAAAATGCATCAAAGCTGATGTTCTTGCATAGTCAAGTGCATTTAGAAAAACATGTAAATTAAAAAAGACAAAAAAAAAAAAGAAACACCTCAGCAATGTCACATGTCGCAGAGATATTGATGCATACTAAGTGTGGGGAGTGCAGATGTGAGTTACATTCACACACCAAGGAGTCATTATTGCTGAGGAGGTGAGAAGAGCTTCACACTGGACTTGAGATAAAGAAGACGGTAAATTGATTTTGGCATTACAAGTGGTGGTAAGTGGCCACTGCTGTCGTGTCTTTGAACCACACTTGAAACAAATACCTTATCAAATGTTTTGAATCAGTCTCTGAAAACGTGCGGGGGTGTAGGGAAGACATTTAGCAACAAGTTTGGAGTTTGTCAGAAATTTGTCTATTACTTTTTTATTTGCTAAACTGGATAATCCACCAACCCTATGCAAAAATGTCAAAATTAGTTTACATAATAATGAAACTATACTAGGGCTGCACAGTGGCGCAGTTGGTAGAGCTGTTGCCTTGCAGCAAGAAGGTTCTGGGTTCGATTCCCGGCCCCGGTCTTTCTGCATGGAGTTTGCATGTTCTCCCTGTGCATGCATGGGTTTTCTCTGGGTACTCCAGTTTCCTCCCACAGTCCAAAAACATGACTGTCAGGTTAATTGGCCTCTCCAAATTGCCCCTAGGTATGAGTGTGTGTTTGCATGGTTGTTTGTCCTGTGTGTCTCTGTGTTGCCCTGCGACAGACTGGCAACCTGTCCTGGGTGTACCCCGCCTCTCACCCGAAACATTGGCTGGAGATAGGCACCAGCAACCCTCCAATTTTTTTTCTCTTCTTTCATAAGCGCTTTGAAATTTTATCCAGGCAAATGTCCATTCATTATTGTCATTGTCTGCAATCGCTCATGCTTGCATGATTGTCTCTGTCAGTCTGTCAGTGAGCGACGGGGTACGCCCTGGAGAGGTTGCCGGTTCATCCCAAGGCAACAGAGAGACACATGGGACAAATAACCATACACACACTCACTCCTTAACCTACCATAGACATACTTGGCGAAAAAGAAGCAGGAGTACCTGGAAAGAACCCATGTCTAAAATGCAAATCTAATCGTCAGTATTAGGAGCACGAAACATAAATAAAACCCAATACAACACAAAGGGGATCAGCACCAGTGTATTTCTCTTTGATTTAGCTTCAATTCAATCAGTGAGAAGTATGAAAGCACAGATGCAATTTGCCTACAAGAGCTATGATCTTTAGAAATGCCCAAATTTTATTGACTTATAGGTCATGTCAAAATAGAATTATAACAAAGAAAATTTAGCGGGTTTGAAAATTCTATAGAAGCTACATAGCTGTGATTCAAGAATAGCATTACATAATCTCATTTTTAGCGTTGCAGACACTTTGTCTAATGGAGATTTAATCCCCATGACCCAAAGGCTTGAGGAGTCAAACACAATGTGGGGCTTCGTTCTGTCTTCTGCAAGTCCTCCCGTCTTCTCTGCCTCTGGCAGATTTTATGATTTTTTTTTTTCGTATTTAAATAGTGGCTTACATACTGTCAGCTATTTTTAGATGTTATTCGATTTAAAATCACAACTGAAGCAATCACAATGAATGCAGTGTGAACTCCTGCAAATCTCAGATACACAGTGAAAGTTTCATAAGAACATCACAACAGTGCAGCACATACCGTTCTTTCAGCTGGTGTACACACAATACAAACAAGAAAGACACATCATAAATGTTACAAATATGTTATATCTATCCAAGTGGTTGGCATTTCACTAAATTTGCTTCATGTTGCAAGCCTTGGATATATGTAGAACATTTGTGAAAAAATAAGCAGTTAACAAAGCAATAAACAGTTAACAAAAACAATAAACAGTTAACAAAATGCAAGTACTAGTTTAAAAAAAAAATCAACCATTTGGAAAAACTGTCAAATTATTGTACAGTTAAGATCACAGTCAAGATATGGCCAAAGTAGGACAAGACTTAGAAGAATTGCAAAGCAGAGTTTAAATTAAAATATTATGCACACACTATAACTACTGATTAAAGAAACAATAGAAGAATCATGGCATGTAAGACTGCAAAGGGAAAGTTTCTGCTCTTGAAAGGAAGCAGTGTAGACTAGTTGATCTTTTCTAAAATGTTACCAGAGGAAATGACATTTCTTGAACATGACGTTTGGATGGATAAGAATGAAGCACCAATACTGGTCCATGTTTGATTTACTTCAGCTTTTTTGCATACAAGACCTGGGTACCTTGCATCAGAGACCTTAAACTCCCCCTCGGTCCATTGGTTGGAGGGAAGTGACGACCTCAACAAGACACATTCCATCTCACTGCAGTGATAAAGCAATAACCTATTGAATCTTTCATCTTTTCTTGAATTTTTTATTTATTTCTTTAAAAATAATGCCAGACTTCACATAACCAACTTAGCTTTGAAGTGTCAGTGCATTACTAAGACATGACTTCATGTTGAATTTCTTGCTTTTTGGCCTCCTGCACGGTGAAGCGACAAAAACAGGTGAAAGTTGTAAAGTCGAAAGGCAAGATCAAAACAGATTTCCTCAAGCTCAACCAGAAACAAACCGTTTATTTCTTCATTTGATAAAACAAATGAAGTATCAACTTCATTTGTTTTATCACGAGGTTGCATCCATTTATTACAGAGTTATGTTGCAGTCGCTTTCGTGTGCATGCTGATGTTATATGCAAGTGTGCATCATCGTAAGATGCATTCAACAGCCATATATGGCGTTGTGAGATTTCCTACTAATTTTAGATCTCTTACTCATCGCTGCTTCTTATATGTCTGAGTCAGACGGTCTCTCTTGTCCACACACAGACTATTATTGGCAAGCACTTTTTATACAAAGCTATTCTTGGTTTGATTTGTTCACTTGCGCTCTTCTAAATCAGTCAAAAAAAGTTTTAAAAAAAAGAAAAAAAAGATATTTCTTCTATTCCAAGGCATTATTCTTGCCACATGCTGCAAGACACCTTAGTAATCTGGGATGAAGATGGTTTAAAAATGCTCTTCCATCTGTTTTGAAGCAGTTAGAAAACTGAAGTTTTTTTTAATAATGAGGAAGTCTAAAGATAATTTTCTGTCTTTATTTCACCCATCCATTGTCTATTCTCCCTTGTTCTTCCTGGTGAATATCTCCACAGGGATGCACGTACTCATATATGAGGGCAATTTAGAATAATCAATTGACCCAACAGTTATGTTTTTGGACTGTGGGAGGAAGCCAGAGTAGTCAGCGTAAAACTTACACAAGGAGAGAACATGCAAACTCCACGCAGAAAGACCCCGGGCTGAGACCTTCTTGCTGCAAGGAAGAAGTGGTACCAACTCCTTGTTTTAATTAAAAAACTAAAATCTGAGTGTGGCATACATTGGTATTCTGATCCTTGTTCTCTGAAAACAACAACAACAACAACAACATAATTTATGTTTCGATATTTTTAGTTTTTACCAAGTGGAATTTATTTCATTGATCATATCTTACCTAAAATGGTATTTTTGGATATCGGGTTTCACTGAACCTAAACTTATAATAATCAAAAGAGATGTGAAAAGAATACTTCTCATAAAAAACTCAGTCAGTACATGATGCACTTCTGTAATGCACAAATTGTCTTTGTTCAAAAAATGCTGGACGGACCAGAGCCAGGAATCGAACTCAGTCATCAACATCTGCATTGAGGCTGCCACCCAAATAAAACTTCTAACACATTTTTCTTGTAGTTGAGTCTGGTTATAAAGAGAGGGTTTGATTAATTCATTTATCTAATGTATAATTGAAATTAGCCATTAAACTAACCTATGACTTATAAAAGACATGCAAATAATGCTGTTGCAAATTTCTTACACTTGGGTTATGCCCTCTTTGTGCAAAAAATACCCATGACAACTCCTGAAACAGACAACTTCATGAAAGAGATGCTAGATTGTTAATGATCAAGACATTCAAAAACAAATTGATGTCCAGAGTTCAACAATTCTTCACTAAGTCATTAGCATTGTGATTAATATGGAATCTTTTTTTCTATTTTGCAGGTTGAGAGCCAGGAGATAAAACACTGACACGGACAAACCTTGTATACAAAAGAGAAGGCAAAATAAATCCATGCTCTCTTACAATTTCTGAGACTTTCTTAGATTTATTCTGTTTAGTTAAACTGCCAACAAATGTTGCTAGTGAGACTCAGGTGGTTTTTCCACCCAGGCTTTCCTAACAGGTTCAAACATTCAAATTGGGGTGCTGCTGGTCAAATATTCTTTTTTCAAACCTTAAAGCTGCTGCACAAAGTGCTGTGTGTCACTATAAATTGCCACCTCTCTGTCGACTGGCATGGTGAAAAGCAGAGTGCTGTAATGGGAAGCAAGAATTTATGGTATACAGCTTTTCAGCACACCAGAACCAGATGAGGTTCAGTCCTGTTTTTATAGATAGGAGGCAAAAGGAAGGAATGATTTTTTTTTTTTTACTGCAGCCGTAGTGAGCCTTTGGCACTCATTTTATGCCAACGCATGTACAAACACACATATGTACGCATAAACCGTACACGTCTGCAAGCATTTAGACCTATGTTTGTGTACAGATGGATTCAGGTGACTAAGCTGGATGATTAAGTCGTAATAACACAAATAAAGCACGTTCGAGTGAGATAGTTATGGAAATACAAAGTAAGCATGTTACAACTAAATTCATTACACAGCAGCCAAGTCAAATCAGCAAATCCATTTACCTTGAGGACATTTTCACAGCATCAAAGACTTTTATGTTATAAAACATAGATTTATGAATAATGAAAAGAGCATGCCACAAGAATCGAGTCAGGAAATTTAGCTGCTGCTTTGCAGACTTGCTAAGAGTATTATGCAACCTATATAATGGAAGAGGGTTCTATATTTTAGCTTACTGAAGCATGTACAGCATCCTCACACCCTCGTTTCATTGCTTTTGCACATTTTGTCCTTCATCCTTTCTTCATTTGTATGACAACTGCTGTCACTAAATGTCGATAAAAAGTCCCACACCATAATAGTCACACTTCTAAACTTCACGTCTGGTGCTATCTGTACTCCATCCATCTCTGCAATAACGTCCAGAGGCTTCAATGGTCATCATACTACGTTCCCTCAGTATTACATTGGTATGGTCAGCACTGGAGTTTTGCAAATTATGTTCTGATTATTCTATCAACTTTTCTTTCAGACATTCTGCTCCTGGCTAGTTCCTGGTCAAACAATGTCCTTTGAAATTTTTAAACAATTCCATAAAACCAAGTGTCGATTGGAATAGCTTGGAAATGATGGAGTCTTTCTGTAATCACTGCAATCTGTGCGTTTAAAAAAAGCTCTTCTCCTTCTCCTTCTTTCAGATGTGTTTGTGCAATACCATAGCAATGACAATTTATTTATAGGCCATAAGTAGGTGGCATTAATTTGCACAGATATGGATGTTTTCTTAATCTAAATACAGAGTTCCTTATTTTTTCTTGGCTTTGTATGTCCTTTTCTTTCTTTTTTCTTTAGGTGTAATATGTATTTCTTATCCACTTTACTACACTTATTTATAGCGTTATTTGTTTTAATTTATTTCTATTTGTAGGTTACCTATGTTGAAACCAGCATATGGTGTCGATTTCATATCAATAGGGCCATTAGCAATATATTTACAGAAAGAAATGTTGATTAGCTTATTTTTATGGTGTATAGATAAATTAGGGGAGGTTTTTAGACTTTGTCAATGAAAAGCAAACAATACTGAAATTACAACCTGTTGATAGAATGAAGAACTGCATTCAAATGTCACAGCATTTTTATGATAGCAATGTGTTCATTTATAAGGTTTTCAGATGGAATGTTGTGGTTAAAAAAGGGTTTCCATATTTTTTTCCAATTTGTTTTTCATTAAGGCATAGTTTAATATGTATTTTTACAACCAAGAACTACTGAAAACCACACATTAGCAGTCAAGACATAGCAGCAAAACTGGAGTAGAAAATCATTTTTTTATTTCATGACCATGCTGCTGACCTTGTGTCACTCTGTTGAATACTCTCAGATTCGACTGGGTCTCCTTTGCTTCATGAATAAAAATGGAATGTGAGCCTTTGAGTAATACGTTTTTGTACCCTGCTCTGCAGGAAAATGTCAGTACATCTGTCTGCACACGTCTACAGAAGGTAGGTCATGCTGCAACAAACCACAATGCAGACAAAGTTTTCATGCTGATGAAAACTTAGGGAAGGAAAATTAGTGATTTTTTTCCAAATGAGGAATGCAGACCTTCATGTTTGAAAGCAAAATATTGTTAGTTTTCAGAGTACATAATTTATTAGACAAACATCACAGTATGGAGTCACTGATACCAACAGAAGTGGAAAGCCTAAATATCTTATGGATTAGCATGCTAATAATTGTCAATGGGAGAACCCTGTGCAATTTGTAAATACTGTTTCTTGCAGTACTCATATTTGATTAGGCCTGATACAGTCAAGACCTGTACAACCAAAACATTACTTGCATAAGCAGCCCAATGACAAACTGACCAAGGACATCAGGGCAGCTTGGAGAAACTAGCAAAAAACTAGAAAACAGCTTCTCAAGTCCACAGCTCAGCAGCAGCTGGAAAAAAACATCTCCAACAATAGGACCCCATCCCCTCCTGCTGAGTAGAAACCTTGTCTTAAAGATGACCTCAAAGCTGCAGTGTGGAACTTTTAGTAAAAAAATAAAAATAAAATACAACTTTTTTTTTATGACAGGCTCTACTGTCAGGAAAATGCTGTAATACAGCAGAGAGCAAGGAGGAGAGTGTGAGCAACAGATTATCTGTCTTATACTGTACTGTCATGAGAAAGTGATAGTTTTAGCAAATATTTAAAACATATTTCATATTAAAGCTTCAATGTCATTTCTACAAATCCGATTGTACAGTATGAAACCGCAGTAACTTGTAACTCGGGTATAAATTAATTGAGTTCATTGTTTAGTCATGTGTTTTTCCATCACTGTGTCTTATCCAAAAAAAAATCAGGACACGTTTTTGGATAGTAACGACACTGTTCTCTGAAACATGAGAAATTATTGTATTACTAGCTTTACTGAACTTTTAGAAATATTTATTCCAGTCTTACTTGGACTCAGGTGCATCAGAAACATCTTAATGTCCAAATGCATCATCATTTCTTTCAGGTCTCAGAATGCATTTGTGATCACATCCTGCTAATGATCTGCTACTGGCCCAGCTAAAAGCTGATTGTGTGACGCTGGCTACGTGTCTATTTACATACCGGACTGGGAAATGAGATCTAATCTGATCAGCCAGGATGCATCTTCACTTCAGGTGGTCTGAAGATTATTGATTCAAGAAAAGGAAAACAATAGGACACAGGTGGAGGTTTAAAAGCAAACATTTCAACAGATTAAAATTGTAGATGTTTGTTTGTTGTCCACGTGGAGGCTGTTTTATGACGTGGAATAAAGGACAGGAAGTTTTCTGATCACTCGAAGAAACACTCATTTTACTTTAACAAGTCAATCTTTCTCTCTGTTTCTTTATCTTTCTTTCATGTATAGAATAGAGTATGTTTTACGTTTCTATTATGTCAATTTAGTAAACTATGCTTTTATTTTAACTAGAATTATAGTCTCACTTTTTTTGGCTTTTCTTTCTGCATATTTCATATTATTTTATGTTTTAAAAAACCAATTTCTCATCACTTCTCTATATTCTTTCTGAAATCAGCAATTAAAACATCCATCCATTGTCTGTACCTGCTTATCCATGAAATGTTGTGAGGGAACTGGTGTCTTTCTCAAGCAGACATTGGTTATGAGGTGCAGCACACCTTTGATGAGGCCAGTCCATCACAGAGAAGCAGGCTGGGATTCAAACTTAGGACTTCTAGCTGCAAAGCGACATCCACAACCCTGGTATGCCCAGAGGTATAACAGATAAATGAAACATTTTCAAAGCCTGGGAAGCCTAAAAGCAGGAGCAGGATATAAAGTTTCTATCTCCACATGTCATGTCAGATCAATGTTTAACAAAGAAATGACAAAGCTTTCAGCATTTTAGGTTACTTTTTATTAGAGCATCATGGTATCTGGCGTTTTCCTTAAAAGAGTTAAAGTGGAAAATGATTTTAAAGCTGAAATACAGAAATTTAGTTTGTACCAAAATGCACCTTGATATCAAGAACAATACAAGAGCAAGACTGCAGTGTTCAGAATGTCACTGGAGTGTAAGAACGAAACTGAAGAACAAATTTTCACGTTTTCATTATTAAACAATTTATTTTTCAAGATAAAATTGTTGTATCTATTTTTTTGTCAACACTAATTTGAATATGTTGCTCTGCTGGTACATACATGTCTTGTTACGCCGTAGCTACGTTCCATTGATGCTACGGCTATGTGTTATTTAAATTTACTTAAAAACTACAGAGTTACAGGTTTTATTAAGTACGGCCTCACAAGCGCACTATACTCAACGACTTCCATTGCCAGCAAAAAATGCTGAATGGTATTTTCCTAATACCTGCACCCATCAGTCTATTTTCTCCACTCTCCTGAGATGCAGAGCAAATGCTGCTGCGGCGTTCCATTACTGGGTCAACACAGGATGAGAACCTTCTCTCTCAGGTTAGTTTAGAGTTGCAACACAATCTAATATCCAGTTACTTAAACTGTGGGGATGCTGAAGGAATTATTCTGCAAAAGAAGAACTTCCAAAACTTACCAGCTGACCTCAAGGCAAAGGTGCACATCACACTTCCATGAAGTGTCTAACGTTACAAAACTTTGTGTTAAAAAACACATTATGATGCTGTCTGTCACCACCATGTTTCAAATGTTATCCATAGCCCACACTGTTTTTTTTTTTTTTTTTGTTTTTTTTTACCAGAGCTACTTCTTGGGCATAAACTGTATTTAAATCGTAACTTAGATCCAATAAAATTACAGACAAAATCCACTAGAAAAAAATAAATAAAATAATTGTTCAGTCTAAAGGCAATCAGAAACCTCTCCTATTCCGGAATAAGTTCTTGCTTGGAAAAACAAATCGGATGTCTGTCACGCAAATCTCAAAGCAGATGTTACCGCTGTTGTTTGTGCCATTTCGGTGTTTTACTTTGAGGCAGAGAGACTAGCAGATGAAAGGGTACCACTGGAAAACACTGATAAAAACAATGTAGGTAGATATGATTGACAGAATGCCAATGCCCCATCCAATGTCCTCCCTGCTTGTTTTTTTTTTTTCCACAGCTTGCCCTGGCATGGTCAAATCCCTCCATCTATTTTTCCCTGAATAAAATAAACTCCCTTATATTTAGCCGCTTTAGTCCTGTTTTGGTGTAGTGATGTCTTCTGCAGCATTACCCAGCTGTTTTTATCAACTTGTTCTGGCAGGCAGGCAACCCCGCACTGCTGCATTATTCATACTCTGCCAAGGAGACAGGGGAATCGGAAGTCCCGACCACCACTTTGATGACATGCAAAGTAGGGGGGAAAGACTGTGCACCGCTTACATCCGCTGTCACCGGTGTTTTCCCAGCTGCTCTGATCAAGCCTGAATGTAAGAATCACAAATGAGACTGTAACAGTGCTTGGAGGTACCAAACAAAAGGATTGTGAGGTTTGTTGATGTAAATTGGTGCCTAAATCTACACAGAACAGAATTCTGCACATAAATTGTGCGAGTATATTTGCAATAAAGCTTTGATTTACATTTGTGCCAAAAATCTAATTTACCTAATGTTGTTTTGGCTCAGTTGTCCCATCGGTGTTGCCGTTTTGCCGTACATTCATTAAAGCCATAAATCATCTTCACAGCTCAGGGTTTCCCCTACACAGGCAGTGAAAATACCCCCTGATCTATAAATATCTTTCATAGTGAAAGAATCCTCAGAGGCTCTGTCAGAGACAAATCTAACCAGCAGCTTGAATAAAATATGTCCATCCACGCTTTTTTGGTGATTACATAATCCGTGCTTTCTGTTACGGGAAGAACTGTGACAAAAATTGAAAATATGTTTCTGTGTTATATTTAAGCCTTATATGTCAGAGCTGTAATTAGGCTTGACAAAAAGGCTTCTGAGAGCAACATGACTGATCTTCCAAAAAACACTTTTTTTTGTCAGATGTAATGTGACAAAAGAAGCTGAAACGAAACACAGGAGCACACACACATAATGGAAACATAAAACCAATGAAATGAACATATTTAAAATGAGGTCTATACAGATTGCATATTGGCTCTGGTTTGCATAAATGAGCAAACCTGATTGACAATGTGAGTTCCTGTGTTGACTCAATGTGATTGAGTGGAAGATGCGAGTGCTCTTTGCTGGTAGCGCCCTCCATTTGTCACCAACTTGAGCCACCGGATGAGCGGACTGGCACCCGTCGGACCAGAGAGCTCCTGTCTGCCTCGCCGTAATCCCGCTCTTAGCATGGGCAGGCACGTCTACGGCTCCCAAGAACACCCATCTCATGGAGACTAATCCTTTGATCCCTTGCCGTGTGTCAGCCCCCAAAGCATTTAGAGATGTGAGCTGCGGAGCCACGTTATGTCAAGTGTGGCCCTCGTCACCCAAGAATCGACAAACTGAAAGTCATTTGGAATGCAAATGGCGGCGAACGCAGAACAACTTTGTGTTTATGCAGGGGAAAAAATGCCATTCACTCGTGTAATTAAGAAGAAATTACATCAAATTGCCAAAGAGAGAAAGTACATAACCAAGGAATGTGTCTTTACACCAAAGTTTACATAAGTTATAATCAGCAGTCAAAGTCTGATCAGGTGTGGTAATGGTAATATTTTTGTACTTGTAAACTTCATTCTGAAGCCAATGTTTTTCTGTATTTCTCTGCCTTAAGTTCCTATAAAAATGTTTAACTTAAGTTTGAAGCGTTGTCCTATAGAGGGCATAGTCACTGGATAACTCCCTCTATAGCAAAAGTTCAAGGGTCACATTGTGGCCTGAGGATGGGAAATAAAAACAAATGTAAGATAGTTACTTTTCCTACTATCTACTATTAGATTCAGGTTTGTTTCAAGCTCTAACAAGTTTTCGTTCAGGAATATCCTGCTCCCTCTTCCTATGCTATGAAATAGGGTTTGATGGTGTGTTTAGTATTTTTTGTGTTTCCAACTTCTTGAATATTCTTGAACAAATCCCTGCATACTTCACAGAAAAGCTTAGTTAATTAAGGGGATTAACTCTATTTAATAATTAGCGGAAGACTGAAAGCAATAGGTTGAACAATATTTAATATTAGTAATATTCAGGGAGAATTTAAACAAATGTCTGCCAAACAGTGCGGATTTTTGACTTGTGAAAAAGTTTCTGTGCTGATCTATTATTCACAGTCCTCATAAAAAAAAAAAACATAATTTGCTGCAAAGTGTGAAGCCGTTTAAGACAGACTTGTAAATTAAATTTTAAATCCCAATTTTTTTTACCTGGTTAAATATTTAAAACAATAATAAACTCAAGGCGCATCACATTTTTGAATGATTTTTCCTATGTAAAGATCAAGCTACGCCTTTACGTCTCAACAAGAAATGCCCTTAAAAAAACATCACATCCCATCATTCCTTATCTCTTTATTTATTTATCTATATCAAGGGCCATAAATATAGAACCTAAAACAAGAAAAAAAGCAATATTGAAGGATTTATGAGAGCAGATTATGGTAGAGCAGAGCAATGAAAATGCTATCCACCTGCAAAACTAATAAGCATCCTCTGAACCTGCACGACGCAGCAGCGGTGGAGGCGTCATGTACAGGAAGTCGTTTGCAAGGAGATCATGTATTAAACAGACTTCCCATGCTCAAATATTCATAGGCAGATATTTACTCATTAATCTTTCATTATCTTCTATCTTTCTGTTTTGCATATATTGGGCTTGGAGTCGTTATTCGTTAAAATCACCTTCAGTGCATTTTTTTTTTTTGCATCAGAGCCCTTTTCTTTCTTGCTCATTGATGTGGCCCACATGCAAATTACTAGCGTTGATATTTAAGCTTTTTAATTTTGTTGCCACTTTGCTGGCTCTGCTGGAGATCTAATTTTAAATATTTGAAATCAATAAATGCCATTGTAAGTGGAGTTTTTAGGTTTGCAGTGAGGAGGAAAAGCTTTGGAGGCTTAACTTAAAAGCTTCAAATGACTTCAAGACCGGTGTATGTTTGACTGACGCTTGCCTGTGTTTAAACATGTTTGCACACACAAATTAAAGTACATATAAACAGCCGGTTTAGGTAGAAGAAAAGAGATGATGTCCAGGTCCAGAAATCCCCAGATATCTCTCGAGTTGTAGCAGAACATGATATAAAAATTAGGACACAAAAACAAAACAATTATTCAGTGTGCTTTCTACCTTCTACTCTGTAAACTGTCATTTAAATTATAAGCATTGTGGTGAAATGCAGCAAAAATAACTGGATTTTGTTCATATATGGTCTCCTGTCATGGCACCACCGTTGAAATGTAACTCTTTTCCTAAATATGATGCATTTGGAACCCGTGCGTCTCAAATTAAGCCTCTGGGGTCAGAACAAGTACAAACTGTCACCCAAAGATTAAAGAAGTTGTGATCCTGCATAGGTCAGCAGTTCAACGACTGCACACTCTGCTTCTGAGAACCGCCCCCACTATGATTAAAGTTGTGCAGAGATGTGATCCCTGTGATTACCAAAGCTGACTTCAGGCAAGGAAATCTGGGGAGAAACGGTGTAAGACTTTAGGGTGACACTGGTGGGCAGGGGTTGTATCGACCCGCTCCTTTGGATCGCTTTGTTTTAATATACGGGGGTTTAACAAGCCCACACAATGGCAGAATACACAGACAGAAATACATGAACAAAAGAACATGCCAGAAAAACTACATATATCACACTCAAAAATAGACATTGACAAAATCCTACAGAACACAGGAATCTTGATTCCTACATGTCAAAGGAAAAGAGTTAAAAATAAAATACTGATCCAAGCTGTTACTCTTCTCATATTGCTTTCTTACCATAGCAATTCTGAAGAATATAACTTTCTATTTTGTTGATTAACTACCAACTCAGGATTGCGTGGAAAGATATAACGGTCCATCCAGTTCACGAGATGAGACAATACACGGTATTGGGTTCACAAAAACGAGTCATTATTTTACTAATATTTCTGGACAACTGCTGTGCAACAACATGTGAATAACTATTAATACATTCTAAATGCCATTATTAAGAAAATTAGTCATTTAGATCAAAATTACCAAGTTGGAGCACCACCTGGTTATCAGAAAATAATTAGTTAAATAGTTTTCAGGCTCAGTTAATGCCTGTGAATAACTGCCAGATAAGTTTATGTATTATACACAACAGAAGAAGGGTTTAGGTTTTGTTCAATAAATTAGAAGATGAGTTCTGATGAGGATCATTTGTCAGGTTAAAAGTATTCTTAAAGGTGTAGCCTGGAAAAGAGCAACAATTTGGGAACAGGCAAGTTGAAGGACATGCCTACAAGTGTAAGCATCTCGAAACAGAAAAAAAAGTCATCAAAATGTACCACTTAAAGATAGCAGCTGCAGGATAGCAGAAATAGCTGCTGTTATCTTACCACAAGTCACAAACAGATTCAATTCTACAGTAACTCCGCCAGGAGGATCGTGGTGATGCTCTAGTATCAGAAACGGTGGATACTGATATGACAAACCGGAATTCAAATTGAAAATTTGAATTACGGTTTTATATAGAGTTTCAAAAAATTAATTTTTTGAAAAAAATTAATTTTTTGAAACTAAATATAAAAATGGCAAATACAACTAGTTCTTACTTGTAGTCTCATAAAAGATACATTTCATAATTTAAAAATGATTAATTTTGGTTTTTGCACAATAATAACCAGTTAAATGCTTGTGCGACAAGAAGAAGATAGATATGAACAAGTTCTCATGTAAAAGTCCCCATTTGGGTCTGATAAGTGCATGATTTTGCTTGATGAATAATTTGAACTTTGGCTTGATTTGTAGTCCTCTCGGCCAAATGCCTTCATCAGAGGAGATCCACAAACTCTCTACCCAAAAACTACAGCCAAACATCTTTTATTCAACAAAATAAGAATAAGCGATGTAAATGAAAGTAGAGGGCTGCATTTCTGCAATTAAATGTACATTTCTGTGTCAACATTGGCATTGAAAGATTAAGTTAGAGCATGTCAGTATGTTGTTTATGGTAAGATGTTCGTAGAAATAAACAATAATCAAATCAAATGTGGTTGGTGGGCAGGACTTCAGGGATGATGGATTTTATTTTCATACAGAACTTTCTTCTGTTATGCAAAGCTTTAAAGCTGCACTAGGTAACTTTTATATAAATATGTATTTTACATAACATGACTTTTATACAATACATTACCAATGCCCTAGCTCAACAGACATTAAACTGATCTTTTTTGGATGTTTTTTTTTTGAAGAGCCAGACCTCTGCCCAGTAACTTCCCATTATCTACTTCATAACAGAAAGAAAATAAGGTCCAGCCTTTTTGCTATTCCTTCGGTCCAGTTGTATGACTAATGTAACAGTGAATCAGTGTTGGGCAGAACCCAGTTAGGTCCATGCTGCTCCCACTGTTCACCCGGCTTTGAAGATATATACATCTCTGCCATCTGTTATTTGGGTACCTGCTGGCACCATTACAGGACCCACCGATTCATATTCATAGACACATTGTAAGAAATGTATTCATGTTGTCCCCAGGAAATGCTAAACAAAAGATGGGAAAGGGGAGACGGCTATAAAGTTTTTACTCAGAAAGTCAGTCAGTGTCTGTACTTTGCAAAGATATTTAAAACATTTGTAGTTTTTTTTTTAAATATATTTTTGTCACATCACTACCACAAACATCAGTGTAAATTATTGAGTTATTTGACAGAGCAACACAAAGCACTACATGCTTGTGCAACAGTAGCAACATGATTTTTTTTTCTGTAAATGAAAAACTGAAAACTGTGATGTGCATTTTCATTCAGTCCCTTTCCTCCACTTTCTGTAAAATACAATCCAATGCAGAGCCTTCAGAAGTTACTTCATTTGTAAATAGTGTTAGCTTGAGTGTAATTTATCCTTTTAATTAATCAAAGAAGCAGTAAAGGTACCCATAGTAGCTCTGGAGGAGCTGCGGAAATCCACAGCTCTGATAGGGAAATCAGTTGTTAGGAAAACCTTTAGTGGTTCACTTCACAAATTTAGCCTTTATTGGACAACATGAAGTCATAAGAAATCCCATTTACAGCATTTCACAAGCCATGAAGGGGAAATAGTAAATATGGAGGAGTTGGGTCTGCTTTGATGACACATTACCCTGAATGTATGTTACTGTAGTTAAAAATGGTGGCGGTGGCGTTACTATGTTGTTGGGATGTTTTTCTTTAGAAGGGATAGGGAATATGGCCAGAGATGAAAGGAAATTATCAATTCCTATTAATTCTTTCTGATTATTATTTACTCATGCTTTGATTAATTTAGAAAGAAACATTATAAATTCATCAATGCCTTATTCACAATAATTAATACTAATCCTTATGTGTTGATTTGTATTATTTGATTTGTGATATTTTATCGAGAATAGAACAATTTCCCAAAGTTAAAATTATATTTATACATTTTCTGTGTAAGATTATGCTGTAAAATCAGAATGAATTTGATGGGTTTTTATACATACATCTTCACCTGGAGGTCAAGATGTATATATATATATATATATATATATATATATATATATATATATATATATATATATATATATATATATATAAATATCAGTTGCTTCCTCTCTTTGGTTTGCTTACAACATGTCACATGTCCACTTCCACTGGAGTGATCGTGAGTGGGGTTAGCTGGGGATAGAGTTAGCTCAACACAAAAAACTTTTTCTGCACTCGTTAAAAAGGCCTAAGATGTATTGACGTTAACAGGTTGGTGTCCTGTCAAGTGAAACACAGTTACAATAAATAGAACATGTGTCTTTGACCTAATATAAATGAGATTCCAAGTAGTTGTCATGTCAGAATTGTACTGAGTCATTGCAAACTTGCTCCTGTGACACGCCTCCTGCTTTAGCATCAATCACACTCAACAAACAATGAAACCTCCCCCCTCCTACACACAAACACCCTCCAAAAAAAAAAAAAAAAAAAACTGAATCAAACCCCCTTCTGGGTGTAGTGAGAATGTCATTTCACTTCCGTAAATCCCTGTGTGGCTTACTCTGACTGCTGTCTTGAAGCTAGAGCTTAACTTGTCTCTCAGTGCTCAGTCATCTGTACTCTGAACGACCTGCTCCACTCCCTGCTCTGCGGCTGAAGTATCCTTCAAAGACACAGCGACAGAGGACACAGAGAGATCCCTGAAGTTTATTTGCCAGCCCTGGATGCATTCGGGCAATCACGACTTGGCAGACGAGAAATAATGGAAACTCCCAAGATTAATAGAGAGAACAACCAGCAAAATTCAGCACAACACGGCACTGTTAGTCGCACACAGTGCCAGCTGAAACAGATGGGCAGATGAAACAGCTGTGTCTAAATTAATAGGGTGTGCAGCATCAAGGCGACAGCTCATCTCAGTGGACATTGGGTTATTCACTGATTAAAAATGTAATCAGATTACAAACTGTTTTTTAAAAGAGATAAATGATGTTTTGTTGGTTTAATCAAACACATTAGGAGGCATTATTCATCCAGAATGTGACAATCCAGACAAAGTTTGTCTGCCCCATTTTTCCTCCTTCCGACTGTGAAAAGGACCACCGGCGCGGCGATGTGTTTCTGCTTACAATGTCTTTCTTGCCCCCTTTAAATAAGGGTCAAAAAGTGGCTACACATAAAGAAGATGTATCTTGTGAAAAATAGTGAAATAATGTCAGACAGATGCAACAGAATGGTCTACAATACGCCTTTTAACAAACAGCATGTGGTTGATTCACAATGACTTTCTTGTCAACTTACTGTTCATGATTATTGTTGTATTTTTCAGTTTTATGTGACGGCTATCCGCATAAAATTATAGAGTGCTTTATAAAAACATTCATAGCCACTGAAATTTGCAATATTTTGTAAAGTTACAAGCACAAAATTTGACGTATTTCAAATGGACTTGGTGACAAACATAAATTTGCACAAAGTTACAAGAAAGGAAATGAATTTGACATTTTTCTTTTTGTGGGCACACTGAACGTACCATGACATCTGGACTGTGGGCAGCACCTGAAAGTAAGTCACACTCATTAACTTTGAGACATAATAAATGTACATACAGGTTGCATTTTTTTATAAGCGTGTCCCACATTGTAGCAAGAGATATTCACACAAAGATGCTTTTTTTTATGAAATAACATAAAGTAACATACAGAGATTCGTAGCATAAATGCTTTTTCCGAACAGTGTCTATATCATGGCTGCTTAAGGAAAATATAGAGAAGCCTACCAGGAAAAGCTAATGATGCCGCTCTTCATCATCCTCCTGCACTCTAAAACCACTAAAGTCGTCTTTTTCAGTGTTGAACGTGAACAAACTCACACACGTTTCCTGAGTTATTGTTGTTGTTCTCAATATAATTTCTGTCTCAAGGCAAATTTGCTCTTCATCACACAGCAGCCCAGCCTTTTGAAACCTATTGATAAATATTGTAGCAACTACAGTTAAGTACTTCCATTAAAATGACAGGTACAGCAGTTTATATAAAGAAAATAGAACAAAAAATGTATCTATCAACAATAGGTGGAAAATTTAACTTTACTTTTTTTTTAACCTAGAAAATATTCAAAGCCAACTCTATCAGTATAAGAGCTATCTGACCACTTTTCTTCAGAACTTCATTTCATTTTTGTATTTGATTGCCCTCATATTTGGAAAAAAAAAAAGCTATGCGAATGACCCTGAACTGTGCAGACAGTTGTGTGTGAACATGCATGCATAATGTGGATTAACAAAATAAATAAACAACTGCCTGCATTACTGTTTCACATTATCTGCAACATTGTTTAAACTAACTTCTGATTTGTTTTTTTTTTCCTGCTAATCAATGCCCAGTCACATGGCTCAGTAAAAACGTCCTTGTTTTCTCCTTTCAATATCGGTCTCTGTAGTTGTTCGCTCTTTATGTTCACCAATTAGTTACTAATTGCAGCACACAGATGTAAACAAAGCAGAGAAGCCCGCCCGAGTTAAAAGATAACTAAGAAAGTTTGACTTTGAACGTTCTTCACACAAACTCTAGACTGAAGAAAAGTAAAGTGTAGCACTCCTGGCTATAAAATAAAAAGTTACACTGCATCAAAGTTTGAGTCGCATATTCTTCTTTGAGAAAGTGTTCAAATTTATGTCTGATAAAAATCCCTGCTGTGGTCATATATGTAATGCAGGTGATGGAACTTAATAAAAAAAAAGTCTTAATTTGTTACAAGTAATCAAATTAAGCTTATCCAAGTAAGTATATTACGTTTATTAAGTTGTCTTGTTAAACAAACACACATAAAGTAAGATTGACAAAATTGATTTGATTACATTTAACAAATTATCTTATGTTTTTAAGTTGGAGCTTCATTCTCTTTTTTCAGTGTGTGACGTGGCATGCGATGATGGGAGACAATCCCCATTTCCAGCAGCCATTGGGCTGGAAGTGGGATACGACCTCTCATCGTCAGTTCACTGCAGCTGTTGCTTGCATTTTTTTTCTCTTTTTGTCAAAGGTCAAAAGGTAAAGGTAATTTTATTTATATAGCACATTTTCAGCCCAAGACCCAATTTATGGTTGTGTAGAGTTTATCAGTTCCCAGTAAAATTTGGGTATTGAATATTTTTTTTTCTAATGAATCATCTGAGAGTTGAAAAAAAAAGCCTAGTTTGATAATAACTTATTACCACCTTTGAGAGCCAGCTCTTTGGCTTCAACTTTGCAGCTCTTTGCTCTACTTTCAAATTAATAAGGCAAGCTGTGCAGGCTTGTCACAAGCTGTGACTTGCTCTTCAGGGACCAGTGTTACACTTTGAAGCAACAAGCATTGCATGTTAACTTATTGACAAGCACCGTGTGAGTTTGAGCAATCCACTCAGAGAAATGTAATAAGCAGAGTAACTCATTACACCCATCGCATTAACATCCACTCATCCATTTTGTTTTGCCCACCTATTGCATCGCTTAACCAGTTTAGACGAAGCTGCTTTGTGACTGATGCTGTGTGAGCCGTCATCCATCCTGCTCTCACTCACCTGGAGACTCGGGATTCATGTGTCAAACTGCACTGTCTGGGTTTCAGTTTTATGTTTAACATCATAATTCTTTAGACAGTAGCCAATAAGCTGCAGCTGCCTGCGTTGGAACCACTGATGTGAAACTGGATTTTAGAGTTTTTGACAGGCAGGAAACAGACTTGGAAAGAGCCACTGCGTCTCTATTCCACCATAGGACTCAATGCTGCCTCCCACGAGGATGTGTCCCGAGTTCTCTTATAACACTCTACAAATATAACCACACTACAGCGCAACCAGGTAAATATATTGTGAAGTTTGTGGGAGACACAACTTGATATCCTGCAGTGATGAGTCCCTTACAGTTTCTGCTTATGAACGTAACAACAAAAAGCAGATATGCATTTAAACTGTTCTCTCTATAATGGTAGCAGCATATATATTTTTGGGATTTAAGAAAATATGGATTAGGTGAACAAGTTTTCATATATTGTTGATTTTCTCAAGCTCACACAGGAAAGAAATGTTATGTATAAACTCAAATGTCAGCATATATGACATTTAATAATATTATGCAACAATATTTCCTCAATCATCCCTTAGAATCTTACAGAAAAAATACAGTCTTTTTGTAGTTTTAAACTAGCTTCTGGTATTCTTCTGCCTAAATGTGTGACTGTTCTTATGGAAAAATGTAGCAATAAAATAAATATCAAACTTCCAAAAATATTACCAAAAGTGTATGATAAAGAGTAATTGTCCAAGGACAGAGCCCTGAAGGACACCAGATGTTGCAGGAGAAGGGTGCGACATAAGTTGGACAAACTGAGTATAAATTGGATGTTATAACAGGACAATAATCCTAAACATGCATTCAGACCGATTTTGAAAGGCAGACATCAAGACTCCACCACTTGGGAACCCAAAGCTTATGAAAATGTGAAAACGTGTGTCTAAAAGCTCACCGCATGCCATTAACTTTGTCTAGAAAAGTGACCTAACAGTTATACCAGAAGATATCAGACAAGTGGCAACAAAAAATATGCACCTGAGTTCCAGTTTGCTAAGTTACAACACTTTGCCTAAGCTTCTTGCATATTGATATGAGGCTTCATTCAATAATCTGACATCTCACTTTGTGAAGCAACATAATTCTAAAGGAATGTTGTTGTTTTTTTAGGATATATATATTTTTAGGCTGGGTTGGATAATGTAAGATAGATATATGTCAGCAAAACAGCTTCTAATGCAATATCTCACTCCTGAGTACAAATCAGATTCTACAACTAACACAACAAGCATGTTATTGGACTTTGTCAGGAAACCTTAAGTCTTGGGGGGGGGGGGAACAAAAACATCCAAACTCCACTCAGAGAAATACTCCATTCTGGCCATTATTTAGCCCAAGGAGCTTCTTGTTATGAGTCTATAACAATGTTACATAAAGGTTATACAGAAGAGGTTTGTAAAATGCATCCAAAACAATGGAAATAATCAGTCTTTTTTGTGTCTGTAGGCCTGTATAATAAAGCAAGCTAGAAGTATCTTATGCATAATCCCATTTCACCCCTTGCCACTCATTCTTAGCTTTAGTTCTAAGTTTCTAAAGTGTTGGAGAAGTGCTACAGAGTAAAGCTTTTTATCCCTTATAAAAATGACTTTTCAATTGTACACTTAGAAGTGATGGGACGGGCCACAGTCTTGCAAATTCCCTCACAAATATGAATATCTATAATTGAACAAAAATAACTGCGATGTCCGCTTCTGGTAAATTAAATGCTGTATGACTGATTATTAGCAAAAAAAAGTAGCAAAACTAACTGTATGAAATGTGTAGTTTACATAAAAGAAGTCCATATTAATTGATGTATCAACTTCTTATAGGATTGTCTCTTTCTCAGCAAGATATTCTAACCTGAATTAAGTTTCATTGGGTAGAAGGACAGATAAAGGTACTGGGAAATCCTTTGGACTTAGTTTCTGTATGTTTTCCTTACAAAGTGTTGCAAATCCTTCGGAGATTCTTTTGAAATTGATGCGACTTTGTGACATTTGAAACCTAAAGTTGAACCTAAAATTACTTTGCTAAGCCACTCATCTTGCTTTGTAGCAAACGTCCCAAGTGGCTTAAAGCGCCTTGGTGCCCCGTACGACACTTGAGTGCAATAAGGAAGCCACAAAGGCAGCTTTACTTCTCAGTATGTGAGCTCATTGAACACTCTTTCTCCATCTTTAGACCTTTACTGTTTGACTTAAACACGCTTAAAGCGACTTTTTTCACAGCACAAAAAACAAAAAACATTCGTTTTTTACTATATCAGTTAAGTACTTCAAACGATCAAACACATGTAAGAAAACGATAACTTGAGTAAAAACAAAATGCAGTTTTTAAAAAGATAATTTTAGCTATTAATGCCAACCAATTTGACCTGGAAAGATAATTACATCCTACGCCTAACGACTGGCTGTGTCATTCAAGGTACGTACATTTGCAAGGTGTTGTTCGGGTCTGCCTTTCCTAAAATACACAGCACTTAAATGAGATGGGAACAGCTGTTTACTTCGTGAAGACTCAGAAGACTGCTGAAAACTCTTTGTCTCAGTTTCTCTCTAGGGTTATCATGCTAGATAAGTGGGTCTTTGCCAAGCAGTCCATTCTGAATGATCTTCTCTACTGCAGTCTGCTTCCAGCAAACAGAAGGACAGAAAGAGTCCACATGGGATGGTTTTCCAGGAGAAAACTTTCAGTTCTGTTTACTTTGGACTGAGTTGTTGCTAATGTAGTGTGGGTTTGAGATGGTATTAAGATGAGTTTGTTTTTGCTTTCATTGCCAGCAGTCTGGCTTGGGTTTTTTTTTGTATTCAGTTGAGTATACATATGAACAGTTTCACTTTAAATTAAGTTAAAAAGAAGGACTCATTAAGCGTTTTCTGCAGGTTGCCGCCGTTAGTCCAAAATCAGCCTTGAAAAAGCTATTTAACAAAGTTTTCTTTATTAAAACAAGCAGTGGAAAATAAAGTGTCCTCTTCCCGACTAAACATAAGAAAAAACTGTCACTTTATATTTACACTCGGCACACAATTAGTTCGAAGGAACTTACTCAGACAGTGCCACAGCGCAGAAAGAGCAAGAGGTTAGATGGTGCAGTCTATTTATCGACTCAAGATGTGGCCACACACTTCTACGAGATAGCACTCATTATTTTAGATGATTATGAGCACAGCTCTTAATAAGCAACCAAAAAAAAAAGAACAGAGCAGAGCAGATGGACTTTTTTGTTGTGAAACTGTCACTTAAAACCAGGAACTGTTTTTGGATTAAAATAGCATTACCTTTCTAGGTTTTTGTAGTGTTGTTCCATTTTTTTTTCTTATTCTCTAAGATGAATGCTTTTTGTATATCTAATGCGTAGGCCTGCTTTAGCTTACACTTCATAAGAAAGTAAAGTGTTTCCTGTGAGGCTCTGGCCCCAGAGACTCTATAAACTAAACATCTCTTTCAGTAACCATCATCTCTGGTGCTTTTTGCAGTGGTAGCCTGCAGCAATGTAACCCTTATTCCCCCAGGTCCACTAGACACCCTGTGAGTTTCACAGAAAAACAGCTCTTCATTTTAGCATCTCCTTATTAAAGTTTAGCATCTGCCCTCTATGTATTTGAAGCAAAATATTTTGGAAAAGGATATTTGGTCCTGTGCTGTCACAAAAAAAAAAAAAAAAAGTTAAGTGCCGTTTTATCTGTGGTGCAGGTTTTATTTGAAATGTTTAGTTGTTATCCCATCTGCTTCGTGGTTCACTGGTGTGTGAATGGTGGTGGATTGGGACTCGAGGTGTCACAAGGTTGTTGACGTGTTGCAACCAGAAAATGTCTCTGAGGAGGCAAAAATCTGACAAGTGGTTATGAATCTGTCTAATGGTTTGTGATTAGAAGGAAATCATCCTGACACTAGAAAAAAAAATCATGCATATTCTTAGAAATAAGAAAATGAGAGAGAAACTTTTTATATCTTGGTCATGATAGAGAAAATGTTGAATGTGGGTGTGAAAATGATTTAATGCTTTTAATAGCTCTCTTCAATTTGAAAAAGTCACGATAATTGCGTTGATATTACAGTTCTTGCAGTAAGTACAAGTAATACGGCTTTAATAAATCTTTGAATGTAAAATCCCACTTTGCAATACGCAGCAAACTGCTTTACACTATAGGATTTCCTACTGTTTTGTCTAAAATAATTGGCAAATACTGAATTTAGAGCTATAGAATTAACATCCTGTTCATTAGTGTTACCCATCCTCAATGACTATGTAGAATTTAACCATAAATTTCCTGTTGCTTGGTATATTAAACTGCTTTGACAGAACATTAATGTCCCTGAAACATCTACATTTTGTTGTGAGAACAGCCACAAACCTCTGTTGCATGTGATATTTCATCACAAAATGACAGAGTTATGAAGTGAAATGGAAACAATTCATAATTTTAAGTTATTTTTTTACAAGTAGAAATCTGACAAGTTTGTTGCAGACATGTGTTTAGTCACTTTTACCGTCACATACCCCCCCCCCCCCCGTCCCCCCCTAAAACAATACAATAAGTCTTCTACTTTGTAAATAGAGTAAATGGGGCTGCTTTGCGGATCAGAGGAACAGATAAGGTTGAGGTGGTTTGGACATGTACTGAGAACAGATAGCAAATGCAATAAAAGATGATGTTGGAGATGGAGCTGCCCAGCATTAGAAAAAGAGAAAAACTTGAAAGAGTCATAATGGAATCTTGGACAAGCTTGTCAGCTTGTCAACATGAACATATCACCCCTGTACTTTCATCTCTGCACTGGCTGAAGGTTCAGTTTAGGATACAGTTTAAACTGTTGCTCTAAATGGCCTTGCACCACTTTACTTGCCTGGTTGTTTGAAAACCCAGCAGCCCAGCAGAGCTTTACGGTCTGCTGGAGGTTCCTCCATCAAAGTGTGAGCAACGGGTGGCCGGTCTTTTTCTGTTGCTGCCCCATCACTACGTATAAATATTCACTGTGAGCTGCACGCCATCTTTGGGTAAAAGTCCGGATTAAGAGTCATTTATTTAAAAAGACTTGTCTTTTAGTATTTTTTTATATCTTCTTTACTTTCTTTTAATTTAGTGTTTATTAGCTTTTTGCTTAGCCCTACATCTGTTGTATTTTGCATTTACTTGTTGTCTTTGTAAAAGCCCTCAGTGTGAGTTGTTGTTGGAAGGCGCTACACACTGTAAATTATGTGATTTAAGCACTGAAGGACAACAAGAAGATGGTTGGTGTAATATCTGTGGCAGCCTCTGATTAGTTGTGAAGAAGATTGCTTTAAAGGAATCGCCATCATGGTATGTGCAGATAAGCATTTTCAGCATATTATATCATCTATTTTTCTTTGTCTATGAATCCTATCTCAGACTTGCATTATTTAAAATAAAAACATAATGCTCTGCAATAGTATATGGAGAAATTTAGATTAAACACTAAATCGTAGTTTTGTTTTGTTTATCATGTAGAAAAATTGGTGCTAACAGATACAAGCTGTGGCTGTTTTTCCTGCAGGTTGGTCTGTCTTTTGTTTAGATCTATTTATGAACTCTCCAGGGAAATGTTATACCAGCTCTGATCAGTCTCTCTAACTGAGAGAACCGACTGCAACACTGCAGCATCACGGGGGGCTTAACTATTCCTCCACCAACGGCAGCCAAATCAACAAATCAGTCAACACTAGACATGGCAGCCCT
Source organism: Poecilia reticulata (assembly GCF_904066995.2). Taxonomy (NCBI): domain Eukaryota; kingdom Metazoa; phylum Chordata; class Actinopteri; order Cyprinodontiformes; family Poeciliidae; genus Poecilia; species Poecilia reticulata. Next base: position 20,615,778 of record NC_088846.1, read on the forward strand.
ACCATTGCATTCACTTTGCCTCATGGTTTTAATTTTAATCAAGGATGAGGCATCGGTTGGCTTCAAACTGTGGCTATGGAAGAGACGCATCAGAAGAGAAATCAATATATGCAAAATCTCTGCTTATAGATGTGTAACATTTTATTTAAATTCTTTATTTGAACCTTCATAGTATTTTGTATCACATTCTATTATTTTATGCCAATTGAATACATTCAAATGCACTGCTATTTGCAAAATGTTGGTTGATTATTTTTAGATATTGGCCCCTGGGTTTCACACGGCCATTCTGCTGTCAAGAATCTGAGATTTAGTTTTGATTTTGCTTTTAAACTAAGCAATTAGATAAATGCTGTTGTGAAATCAATTTTATTTTCCAGCTTAGACAAGTTGCCAACCAAAGAGCTTGAAAAAGTGACTCATGCTGTTATTACCTTATACAATAAGTTAAATAAATAAATTATCTCTGCATTGCCTACAAACTATCCAAACTGCAACAGCTCGTTTTTTTCAGGTGCTAAAAACGTCTCCAGTTCTGGCTTCTCTTCATTGCTTGCTGTGTGTTTTAGGATTGATTTCAAGAAGTTGTATTTCCATCTCTTATCCTATATGTGATCTTTTTAATGTCTACAAGAGCATTCCAGTCATTTTCTCTTAGATGTTTCCTAGCTCAAAGTCTAGAAGTGATTGAGCTTTTGAAATGTGTGCTCCTAAACTATGAAGCTGTTAACCTCTGACACTGTTGAGACTTTTGATTAGAACTTCATTTGATACATTTATCCTTAATGCATCTTTAAACAACTAAAGTGTTTTGATAGAATTTCCGACAAAGACTAAAAACTTAAGGTATCACATAGCAGGACATAACCTGCAAACAAAATCAATCTGATTTCTTAAAGAATTTCGCATTTGAATTCAACTGTCAATATTTAGCTTTCTCTGCTTTTGCTGTTATTCATTCATTCCTCTATCATTCAGATATTGTCACCCATTCTCAGTCAATTGTCGGCTTTCTGCACAAATCTGCAGCCTGTCCAGAGCACAATGCCAAGCCTACATCCAGCCTTGAAAGCAAATATTTACCAACCGCAATACCAAATGAGACATCCTGCCATCTGAATAACAAAAGACTTCACCCTTCTTTTAATAAACCTCAGATTCCTAAATCAATCTGAATTAAAGTATTTGATTACCAGTTTCCTAGCAACCAAAGACCGCGGCCATCTGTTGCTTCTGCAGGCAGACGAGTCGGCCTGTGCTATAGCCAGCAGGGAGGAATTCCACCACGCTTTCCATCTCTTGAGCTCATGCAGAGGTCTTTCTTTAACGCCACAATAAAGAGAACGAGCCAAAAGGCTATAGTCTGCTGTATCTTCGACAGACTTCACTCAGACTGTTTTTGAAAGTGCATGCCCTTCAATAATTCAACCTTTGACTGCAGGGGAAAGAAATGCAATATTCATTCAGACAAATGTCCGGCTCCATTTCTTTTCAGACCCTGAGAGGATGACACACTTCCCCTGACACAGCCGACGACAGAGACCAACACAGAGATGTGCCAAGATAGGTTAACAGAGTTGTTGTTGCGCAACACCTCCCCCCCCTTCTCTCTCACTCTACTTCCCCTTCTCAGAGGAGGGAGATGTGCAGCCAGCTCTCCATCTAACGGGTAATTTGAGTTTTCTAAATCTGATGGGATTTTACCCTGTTCAGAACTGAGTAAACTCTGTTTAAGCTGGCATCGAGAAAGACTCGCCTGGTTTCTAACGACCTCCCCCTCCAGATGTCCCACCCTTTTTCACCCTGTGAATTAGCCAGATTGAGTAGCTTGCAACCAACTAGCTTCACAGAGCACACCTGTTAACGGTCGCTCTTTCTCTTTTTTACAACTTGCACTTGTTACTGAACCAGGTTGGTTTTAGTGACTCGGGCGAGTCCCAAGGGTGTTGTTTTAGTTTTGGCCAAAAGCAACCTATAAAACATTTCTACTTTTTCCTCCCAGAATCAAACCTCATAGCTATTTCACAACCATCAAAGAACTTTAAGGTGACTCATTAATTGAATGTCCACAACATCTTTTAGATTTTCTTAAATGCTAATTATTTTATTAGTAAGGCAATTTTGCAAGGGTCAGTACAGCTTAATTCAGTAGCAGAAATAATCAAATAAGTAAAATCAATAATCTAGCCTATCTTTCCCTAATGCTGACACTGAGAACTAAAAAAGGGAAACTTTGAGAGAGACGGACAGAGTTTGGCATTTTGAACCCCAGAACTGGCCTGATGATGAAGAAGGTGTTGCAGCAGCAGGAGGTTCCCAGTACAGGAAGAGTACTGACTTAGAGCAGCAGGTCTCGGGCATCAGGGTGACTTCCTCATGCGCGTAGCGGTACTCAGCTTCTTGTCTTGCAGCTCTGTAGCTCCCTTCTCCTCGTCTCACGATCTTTCTGGTCCCACGGAAGAAACACACCAGTTCTTCCTCTTTGCCTTTGTTCTTTTTCTTTGTCTTTATCTTCATCTTTGCCTTGGTCTTTGTCTTTGGGGGTATAAACCCAGCTGTTGAGAGAAGTGCGATTTGAAGCCACATGTTGCGGGGCTAACGGGTTGGTCCCCATGTGCAGAACAGTCTTCGGTTCTGTGGCCCCGGCTCTTCTTCAGCTGCAGAGTTCTTTGTCCATCTCCGTCTTGGCTCGAAGCTGCCTGAAGGATCCAACCAAAGATTCCTCTTTTGCACCCACCTTATAAAGGGTTTATCCACCTTTTGGTGCGTTTGCATTGGCTAGCTTTGTTGCTGTGCCTGTCTCATTGGCTGACTGCTTGGACAGATGATCTCATCTCCATCACCCTGGAGACCTTATGACCGGATCTCTGTTCTAATGTCCCCAAGTTGCTCAATAGTTCCTCCTACCTCTGTTTCCTGCCCAACCTTTTCTTAGGCCAGTTGAAGTTTAGCAATAAGTGGCGCCCCACGTTGGGCGCCACTTGTTGTTGCGCAACACCTCCCCCCCCTTCTCTCTCACTCTACTTCCCCTTCTCAGAGGAGGGAGATGTGCAGCCAGCTCTCCATCTAACGGGTAATTTGAGTTTTCTAAATCTGATGGGATTTTACCCTGTTCAGAACTGAGTAAACTCTGTTTAAGCTGGCATCGAGAAAGACTCGCCTGGTTTCTAACGACCTCCCCCTCCAGATGTCCCACCCTTTTTCACCCTGTGAATTAGCCAGATTGAGTAGCTTGCAACCAACTAGCTTCACAGAGCACACCTGTTAACGGTCGCTCTTTCTCTTTTTTACAACTTGCACTTGTTACTGAACCAGGTTGGTTTTAGTGACTCGGGCGAGTCCCAAGGGTGTTGTTTTAGTTTTGGCCAAAAGCAACCTATAAAACATTTCTACTTTTTCCTCCCAGAATCAAACCTCATAGCTATTTCACAACCATCAAAGAACTTTAAGGTGACTCATTAATTGAATGTCCACAACATCTTTTAGATTTTCTTAAATGCTAATTATTTTATTAGTAAGGCAATTTTGCAAGGGTCAGTACAGCTTAATTCAGTAGCAGAAATAATCAAATAAGTAAAATCAATAATCTAGCCTATCTTTCCCTAATGCTGACACTGAGAACTAAAAAAGGGAAACTTTGAGAGAGACGGACAGAGTTTGGCATTTTGAACCCCAGAACTGGCCTGATGATGAAGAAGGTGTTGCAGCAGCAGGAGGTTCCCAGTACAGGAAGAGTACTGACTTAGAGCAGCAGGTCTCGGGCATCAGGGTGACTTCCTCATGCGCGTAGCGGTACTCAGCTTCTTGTCTTGCAGCTCTGTAGCTCCCTTCTCCTCGTCTCACGATCTTTCTGGTCCCACGGAAGAAACACACCAGTTCTTCCTCTTTGCCTTTGTTCTTTTTCTTTGTCTTTATCTTCATCTTTGCCTTGGTCTTTGTCTTTGGGGGTATAAACCCAGCTGTTGAGAGAAGTGCGATTTGAAGCCACATGTTGCGGGGCTAACGGGTTGGTCCCCATGTGCAGAACAGTCTTCGGTTCTGTGGCCCCGGCTCTTCTTCAGCTGCAGAGTTCTTTGTCCATCTCCGTCTTGGCTCGAAGCTGCCTGAAGGATCCAACCAAAGATTCCTCTTTTGCACCCACCTTATAAAGGGTTTATCCACCTTTTGGTGCGTTTGCATTGGCTAGCTTTGTTGCTGTGCCTGTCTCATTGGCTGACTGCTTGGACAGATGATCTCATCTCCATCACCCTGGAGACCTTATGACCGGATCTCTGTTCTAATGTCCCCAAGTTGCTCAATAGTTCCTCCTACCTCTGTTTCCTGCCCAACCTTTTCTTAGGCCAGTTGAAGTTTAGCAATAAGGCCTGAGTCACCTCCGCTATCCTATCAGTTCCCATTTTCGCCCTGACCTTCCACCTACCATCTACCTCCTACACAACATCAGTGACCTTTAATTACAGTTACAACATTTTACACCTTTTCAAGTTCAATGTCAAAATCACATTTATAACCTTTTAGTTTATCTGATTCAACATTCATTTATAATGTTATAATAACCATAACTTATTAGTTACTCTTATTATAATCATAATGTGAGTTATTACAGACACTTCTGACAAGAAACCAATAATAATCCATTATTCTAATTATCTGATATCATGTTACAGTTACTTGTTTCACCTTTAAGTACTTCCACAAGTGTAAGAGTAAGTGTAAATATTCTTATAATCAAATCAACATCAACCACTGGTTAAACCAATATTAATTATTGCCATAATTATAAGTCATTATTTTAAGTATTTTACTGTGGGTTTTATCCAATTTCTCAAAATGTTTAGATTTTATTCTTTAAAAACCTTTAATGCTTTAAAATAAGGAATGGTCTGAATTATTTTTAGACTGATGCAAGAAAGAAACTTCCGCTTTTCTTCAGGAAACCAGCTTCCTGTTTCATGACTCTCTTTCTGCCTGACTTTGATTTTTTATGATTAAATAGAAAGAAGTAGAATTAAAGCAAAGTTTGCAGGACACAATAACAACACACACAACCAGATTCATTTTATTACCGTCTGACTCTACTGTTGGGTCTTGATGTCACCTATGTCATTAATTTTAAGGTAATTTTATTTATTATTACTATTAAACTAAAATCTCCAGCATGGGGAAGTGGGATGAGCTCGACTTTTCTCGACAGAGTTCATAAAATGACAAACACTGCTGGTGTAAAGCTGAGGCAAATATGTCTAACCACTTTATTACATTTCTGAGGAGTAGACACATAACCGCTTCATTAACATTGAACTCCGACGGAAAGTATTTTCAGCCGACCACAAAAAAGGCAATAGTAGGGGAGTGTATTTTTTAATAAAAAAAAAAGAATGTCCTTTATGTTTATTTTTCTGTCTATATCAATTTTGCCATGTTATGGGTCTAAAGTTTCTATAGCTACCTTACTTTGTCTACATACTACTAACTGCTTCTTTTTCAATCGAGGATCCACTGGTATGGATACCAGCATCAGGCGTCTGTCCGATACCGTATGCGTACTTTTATTCATAAAGTGCTCAGAAAATACAGGACTCTGTACCAGAGTAATGTAACAGACGTCAGTAGCCTGTCAGTTTGAACATCAATGCTGAAACCCAGTTAGCAGCTTTAATGCACCATAAACTGAATGTGAGCCACATAAATAGAAGAAGATGACTATAACGCTCAGAAGCGAGGCTGAGCAAACCAATTAACAGCAGCATGACTTTAACTACCTTGGCAATACCAAGTACTTTTTTTTTAACTCTTACTGAGTTTAAAAAAATAAATAAATGTAAAAATAAATCGGGCATTGGTGCATCCCTACATATCATGCACCCACGTAGAGATTTTTCACTATTAAATAAAAAAGATCTTAGTTATACAACAAAAAATACAAACCTGGCTTTATAATAACAGTTTAGTTTGTTCTGGGAGCTTTGCATTTTTTGAACCCCCCACACAGTCTCATTTTTTCTGTTTATGTGCTTCAGAAATGTGCCTCTAACTCTGTGCCGTCTTTTTCTATTGGAAAAAATAGATGAGATAACTTTGCCTATCTGATTTAGGATGTGAGTGAGTTGTAAAAGTTACTGATAAGTTCTCAGTTTTCTTCTTGATCATTCCAACTTAAGCATCATTAGACTTTATTTTGTGTTTTGCACAGACAACATAGTCACTGAGTAAACCAATTATTTCCCACCATAGTTAAAATTTGTGGTGGGACACTAATTCTCCATCTTTATTAATTTTCGGTGCTTATTTCATGAGCTCCTCATTTAAAGACTTGGGTTATATTGTGCCTCTATGTGGCTTCTTGACAGATAAGGGATCTCCGCAATATCCTCAGATTTCTAACAGCACTGTAATTTCACTCGCGGCTCAGTAAGAACCGAATGTTTTTGCTGTAATATGGGAGGTTAATGATCAACTTTTCCCAGCTTTATTTTATTATGGGTATTATTTCATTACAATCATCCTTGCTTTGATGGCTTTCAACGTCCACTCTGAACATAAACCACTTTGTCTCCAAGAGATTACATTAGACTGTTGTGTCACGTCAGAGTCTGAGGTTTGCATCCAGAGTTGTGTCAATAGTTGAAGTCAGACAATACAAGCATTTTGGTAAAGGTTAAAGAAAAAGAATATGGGTAAAATGGAAATGTATGTAGTGAAGTCCCTGCTGACCAGGCGTGGTATTTTAGGTGGACCACGCAGGTCTTAATCTGCTGAACTGTACAATAAGCTTTTGGATTCTTGATTCGTCTATTCATCTTTGTCTGCTTTCTTTCTTGTTTTTAAGATTTAAAAAAATAACACAAAAATTGACTTCATATTTTGTCTGAATCGTCATTAATAAAACTATAACTTTTGGCTTTAGCCCTATCTAGAGAAAATGTGAAAGACAAAAACAGGCGGCACAAATACATCAACTGGAAAGACACAAACAGGCTGACACCACCAAGCCACCCACATATCAAGGATAAATAGATATAACTTTAGCTACAGCTTAGATATAGTATAGCTGCTGTGCGGTGTTCTATACAGAGGAGCAGCTGCAGCCTGGATTGGATCATTTTTTTCAGGTTTCAACCTCTAGCTGCCATCAAACATTTAGGATTAAGAAATGCTGGGAGCTCATTGGAGTGCTTTGACACCATTTATATCATTACTGATATAAATTTGTTCTAAAAGTATTACTGATTGCACTTTAAAAATTAGGCAACTTTATGTTATTAAAGGTAAAGTTTAAACAGTAATGATTTCTTGGTTAATGTCAAGTTGTCATAGCAAAGACATTTTCAATAATGTCAACTTGGTATTAAAAGAGATTTACCGAATGATTCTTTATGACGACAGTCATAAATATTCATGAAGGCTTATTCATGTTCATGACAGGTGTTATGTCATGTTTATGACAGTGTCATGACAGTCTTATTCACCCCCCTTCAAATAAAGTGTTTCCAAATATTATATAGACTAATTACTCAGACTGTTTTTTTAAGCTTGTATTTCTGTTACTCTTTTTTTCCCCCACTTACACCTAAGGAAAACACCATTTAAGATTCCAATATTACATCAGACTAGTAAAAACGTATTTAATATTCAATAAAAATGCTTGGCCATGATAGAGAAAAAATTACATCCGACAAATGAGTTCATCAGAAAACATTGTAATTTATTAAATATGACTGTAAAGAAGTACAGCTAAAAAAAACTTCATCACACCTTTTCACAAAGCAAAGGATCCATATTTTGTTTTCACTCATTCCAGAAAGATATTATGTCAATTCACTTTACAGAGTAAATAATGTCACATGTTCTTTTTTTTTTTTAGTCTTTTGATGATTATGTCTTTCAGGCAACAAAAACCCTAAAAAAAAAATCAGTGTCAGAATATTAGAATATTTTATGAGAGCAATAAAAAAAGGGCATTTTAACCCAAAATTTCTATGAACTCACTACTTGGTTGCAGCTCTTTCTGCATCAATTGACACATGGAGGCGGTCTCCAGTTTCCTTTAATAATGGCCTTCAGGTCATCTGCATTGTTGGATCTGATTTCTCTCAGATTCCAATTAATAATACTGTTCTGTGGGATTTAGGTAAGACAAGTCTGCTGACCAATCAAGGATAATAACATCATGGTGGTTAAACCAAACCTTTAAGGTATTTTTTTCAAGTCCTGATGGAAAATTATATCAACATCCCTATAAAAGCTGTTCTGTTCTAGGTTGTCTACTGCACAGGGGTGGATCTACTGGGGTGGCAGTTGCCACCCCAAATGAGAGCTTTGCCACCCCTGTTGCCACCCCAAATAGTTCTGGGAAATCGGAAATTAAGCGCACTAATCTCTTTTTTCCGACAACATTCAATGCAACACAACGTAACCTGACACCTACTGCTGAGTAGCGGGAAGTGCGAGAGAAGGACAGAGCTAGAGGCAGCAGCATTGATGGATATATTATTGGACTGGACATTACCTGACTTATTGTGCGCCACACATGCACCATTGCTGTCCATTGAGTCAACATTATGGGTGGTCAGAAAATACCACAGTCACACAAAGAATCTGAAAAACGGACGCAATATTTAGCGGTTAATTCAACCCTATAACAAGGGCTTCAGATTTAACAGGTGAGCAAAAAGTTTTAACTTAAAGAAAACATTGAACAAGTGAGCAGTGGGTCAGTTATGCTAGCCTAACTGTTGCTAACCTTCTATTGACTTTGATAACCTTAACATGTGCTGCGCAGTTCGGTGTGTTTTGGTTACGTTAGCACTAAATCAGGTCACATCAGTAGAGCGGCTGTTTAAACCACCGCGGTAGTCAGGCGAAAACTTTTTAATAATGACAATATAGACATCAAACCTGACGGAATAATGTAACAGACTGAATATTATGTTTTGGTGTTTTTGCTTCTTTTTTGTGTGGGAAATTTTATGTTTTTTTATGTTGATTCCGCTGATCGGTAATCTCTGCTCTATCTGCTCGGTGAGCTGTTGTCTGCCGGTTGCCATGGAAACGGGTCCGCGTAAAGCCGACACACACAGCGAGAAAAGCCAGGATAGAAGTGGTGTTTGGTTCTTCACCTGTTTATCAGCTTTATTGTACCTTTATTGTGGCGCAATGTCTGCACTCGCTGCAATTCCTAAAAGTTAAACAAGCGACAAAAAACTGAACTAATCATCAAACTATGGCTCCTACAGCATATTTAAAATAAAATGACTGACCAATATAAGATACATTTGATCCTTCTTGCATCTTGACAGAACTAACAGAAACAAAATACAAATGATGGCGCTACAAATATTTTTGTGACAGATTTCTGCTCGTCCTGCATTGGGTTAAAATGGTTTTCTGGACATAACTCAATGAATCACATGTTGACTAATAGGCACTGTCCAATCCAGTAATACATATCAATAAGCAGGAGTATGAAAGACATAAAAATAATTAACTATACTATATTAAGAAATTATATTTAATCCTCAGTGCTACATGAATACAAGTTTAAACATTTTGCAACAAGTAAATCAAGTAAATTAAGTCAAATGTTAGGTCTGTGTAAGCTAAACGTGAGAGTGCGACGGCATAAATATACAGGGGTGAAAGTAAGGGGGTATGGCAGCGTACTGCGTAGCCCTAAAAGATTTAGCGGGGGTACGCAGTACCTGCAAGAGAGGAGCGGCTGTAAAACATCAATGGTTTCACTGTGCAGCCGTGAGTTCACCCACTAATCAGCCGTGACTGATTAGTTTTTCAAGAACAATCTAAAGCACAACTTAATCAGTTAATAAATAACTTTTTTCCCATTTCATATTGTTTCTGAACTGTTCGTGCTTTGCTAGAGCAGCAGGGCGATTTGTTGATCGCGGAAGGTTTTGAGTCGATCTCGGCATTAGGAGACAAACTGAACGCCGCCAGGACGCTGAGACCAGCACGTCCTCCTCTGACTCGCTTAAAACGTTTGTAACTTTATTAAAGAAAAACAATAACAAAGTCAACAAAACTTGTTCAAATTAATGACACAACAAAAATAATAATCTCAGTAATTATTGTTTCAACAAGGTGTTGCGCAATTCTGTGCGTTTCGGTGCCATTATCAAAATAAATAGCAGAGCAGGAGTTTAAAATTAACTAATCAACCACCTCTGTGTTCATGAGAGGTTTATTAATGATCGCAAAATAAGTATCAAGTTTGCAAACCTAATACTGTAACGGACTAAATGTTATATTTTTAACGTAATCTCTGGTCAGCTTGTGGAGCGCAGGAGGTTGCCATGACAGAGAGAGAGAGAGTAGAAGGGTGCGAGTGGTTTAGAGTTGATCACCTGTTCGGGTTGTTTTACCTTTGGTTACCTTTGACCTTTACAGCCGCTGTAGTTTCTGAACGTTCAATTAACGACAAACTTGGACTAATTACCTCGTTCTTTGTGAGTACAAGTCATTTACAACAAACATCAAACACAGTAAATATGTTTCATTAAGTATTTAACAAACAAATGGCTTCTACTGCGATAATTTTGTGGAATTAAATTAATTATCTAATATAAAAGAATAGTTTGGTGCTGTCGGGCTCAGAGTCTGAGAGGCTTGTCCTTTATCAAACTATTGTTTTATTTTTTGCCTCTTATTTAGTGGAAATATTGATGTTGATGAGACTTTCTCCAAAATAACCTTTTTCAACCTTTATAGCTCCACTGTTGAAAATGAGGCTCTAACATTCACAAATGACATTGAAATAAAATCCAGTCCAACATCTGGTTTGAGGTGATTCCTCTGGAACCTGTTGGAGGAAAAATATCCCAACTTCAGAAGATGAGCTTTAACCTATCAGAGCTCTGTGGTTCCTCCTAGCAGTATGAGAGTCAGGGTGAGGAGGCGCCATGTTAGGAAGAGAAGTGGAAGCTGCAGGATCTTCAGAACAAACAGGTCATGATGCTGGGCTACTGATTATCCCTCTGTATGGACACAGGATCAATATAACCAGTTTAAAAGATAAATGCATGGTGCATCCCAGACATGGAAAACTAGGATCACTCCATGCCATGATGTTCAGGATTTAGGTCTCATGGCATCTCAAGGTGTCAACAATGCAGCCAGTAGGCTGAGAGAAATACAGCTTTATTTTGTAGCAATTCAAGAGCTACCAGCTTTTATTGCAAAAAAATAAAAAATAATCAACACATAAACTTCAAAGCACATAGAAGCAATATGTATGTATATGTATGAACTACTTTCATCCCTGTATATATATATATATATATATATATACACACACACATACACATAATGGCATATGCTGCCACCCCTGAAAATATCCCTGCCACCCCATAAATATTTTTCTCGATCCACCCCTGCTACTGCACTTAATGATTTATTTTAGGCCTCATAAGCTGTTGTGTTAAATGCAATTGTCAAAGTGAATTTAACTAAATATTTAGAGTAGGGGGGTGGATGAGTTCCTGTCCTTTTGTTTGTCTTTTTTTTAATTAAAAACAGAAAATGCTGTTGTCAAGCACACAAATTACAATTGTATATTAATGATTGTACGTTCTCAATAAATATATCTATCCAAAATTCTGTACATTGGGTTTGATGAATTAAAGATCTGTTATTATATTGTTCTATTAGACAAGGCTGACAAAACATGAATTTGAAAGGAGCCACTTAAACATCAATGGAGAAAATCTTTGTTTGCATTAGCTGTTGTGTGTTTGCTCCTAAACCCCTCCTTCTTCCCCTCCTCTGGCCACTGCTTGCATCATTACACCATTCAGCTCCACGTTCGGCATTAAGGGGAGAAACCAGCCTTTTGGAATCCTTCAATGGGCATCATTAGTATTCTGTGGGGAAATAAAAGGACCCATCTGTGGAGGTGGTGATGAGGGGCTGACAGGAGGAGGGTAGCAGGACGGGGGGCATCCCTTGAGAGACTGAGGGATTAACCATTGACACATGGAGCCTGCTAATAAGATGATCTGGAGAAACCAATCTATATAGGGTTAGAACGTGTGTGTCACTCTCACCACAATGGCACACACACTCATATGCACTTATTCAGTTTTATATAAGTGTAATACATAAGCAATCCATCTAACAAACTCAATAAATGTTGAAGTGTATCTTACAACAGGCAGCCACACACACCGACATCTCAGAATCCTTATTAAATTTGTAGTAGGGTCACATCTGGTCACTTACATCCAGAGAACAAAAGAAAGGAAGCAGTAGGGGGCTGGTGGTGGTGGTGGTGGTGGTGGTGGTTTGGTACCCGGTATCATATATGGAGATTTGAATCCACCCTGCAGAGTATTAATGTGCGTGTACACGCGCCAAGCATCTGTCACATATAATTGGAGGGTGTCAGGTGTGGACACGGGACCACATTCAGCCCACCCACTACATGAATCGTCTGCCCCTATGACTGGTAGAATCTGTGTGTCAACATCTATATTTATTACGGGGCTGACCCAGAGGTTCGGAGGGATGGCCCCCCAAAAGGGAGTGACTGACTCTCCGGGTTGTCATGAATCACGTCACGTCACCCTCGGACAGGCGTCTCATCTGCAGCGGCCCCTCACCGTCGCTATAAGTGATTTAATCAGAATTCATTGATTGTCCAGTGCTTTTCTCTGGAGAGGATTTTTCTTGGCTCAGGGAAATCGTTCCTCACACTGTCATTAGCGGACATTCTTAAAGTGTAGTTAACAAAATCTCTGGCACAGTGGTAAAATGGGAGTTGTGTAGTCTCAGGGCTGTTACAAAGCCTTAAAAGTAAGAAAAAGTATTGATTTTTATTTAAGTATTTATCTGGACTTTTTTCCTTATCTTATTGAGTAAATGTTTCAGCTGGCCATGTGAGCGGATGTTACTTTTTTTAAGAATGAAAGAAGTAAAAAAGTGGCTTATTCTTTACACAATAAATTTAAAATGAGCATAGATCTTCGGGAAATCATTTAGCAGCTTTATATTTGGGAGTGAAGGCAAGACTTCACTCCCAAAGTCTGCACAGAAAAGAGCGGCAACATGTTCTCTGAAGACACACAGATGCTGTGTGTCTGTGTTTACTTGCATTCCAGCACCACAGGTGTGGTTCAGGTGTTGCACAAGGTGATCTTTATGAAAATCCAATATTATGAGTGTCTCTCTCATAGCTTTAAGCTTGACTACACCACTGGCTTTGGTTTCACATGAAACTTAAGGAAATAAACTGAAAGGTCATATCTGAACTATCAAAACTAAGCAACAACACACAAGTTCATTATTATTATTATTATTATTATTATTATTATTTGTCATCCTAATTTTGGAGAGGACACAAACCTAGTGTAATCTGAAACAATAGCTCAGATGTATGGTGTAAGCGTGCAGCAAACAGCAAAACAAGCTGAAAACACATGAATGATGCAAACTGAAAAACACAAAAATAACAAATGCAACGGAAAAGTGCTGCAAACAAAATATGTTGTAATCACAGAAAATAGAAGCAAAGACCTACAATAAAAAAAAGCTTCTGTCACAGGATAGAAGCTAAAGGGGAAATAGCGCAAATAGAAAAAACATCAAATTCATTCCACTAAAACAGTTATCCAGACCACTAGGGGGAGTCTTGAGTCGGCGAGATTAAATAGCCAGAAAGACTTCGTGTTTGAAGACATCAAGGAAAACACAAAATCCTTCCTCCGAATGTCTTGTGGACATTTGTGACAAAGTGGTTCACTTTGTATTTACTGTTTGTCCCTTATTCGTACTTCTTTTTTGTTTAATCTTTCTAGACTTGGTCATAATGCCTGAGTTTAAACAATGCTACTGCAACTTTGCTTCACACACTATCCCAGGTTTGCTTGTGGTGGCATTATATTGCAGTTTACATCAATATATATGTTTTAGTTAAAGCTAACACTTCTGCACCATCGGCAGAATATGAATGTTTCTTTTGTTCCATGGAATATTTCTGGCAAATTATTTGTTTTTCTTTTCTACTCACCATTGTTTGTCCCTTTTAGACTCTACAGTCTGAGCAGGTGGATGGGAGGGGCCAGCCCAGCATTTCCTGCTTGTGATGTCACTGATTGCCTCACTGGTTTCTACCAAATGAAGGGCTTTTCTTTTTTGTATTGTTTTTGTTTTTGGTTTTTTCTTTAAAGTCAAATTTTTTGAGTTGCCCTGTTCTAAAAGTTTAGATATATAGGTGAGTCTATAAATCAGATCTTGTTTCTCTGTTAAGATTTTGTTGTTTGGTTTGACCTGTTCCATTATGGTATGGCCTAATGAAGTGCCATTGTTTTGCCAATTTGGTACAAGATCAGTAAGATTTCAGATGCTGGAGATGGATGTGAGTCTAAACAAAATACTAGATAATAAAATTCACCAGATGAACCTGGAACTTGCAGACGATGCTGTTTTTTGTTTACCTGTTTTGACCATTTGACTTTATTAGCTCACATGAGTTCACCTCTTTACCACAAACATGTATTTATGTCTGTAGTATTTCTTTACTACGAATCTCTGAGATTCCCATTCGAATTGTTGGTCAACACTTGCTAGTGGCCTTGAGCAAATCTGTTTTCTGGACCGAGTTTGAAGCATTTCATATTCGCTATTGTTTTTACCATTTGCAACATTTTCACCCTTGCTTCTATTTCCTCTAGTTGCAGTATTTTTCCTTTGCATTTTTTCTGATTGTAGATGTTTGCTTCTATTCTTTGTGATTGTAGCATTTTTAATTGCATTTGTTTTTTGTGTATTTGGAGTTAGCACTGTAATCATAATCACTTTCTGTTTACACCTGTTTGTAGCCTGTTTTGCTGCTGTTTGCACCAGAGTGTAGCGGCTCTTTAAAAGTATCTACAGATTCTAAACTCCACAGAAAAAGGCTACATTCGACAATCTAGGTACAACAGATTGGAAAGATCATTCCCCACAAGTTCTGAAGTGGGTGTGGAGGACCAGTAAAATGTTTTCATTTGTGGTTTACCATCGTAAAAACTACCCACCACAAAGTTTTTGTCAAGTTTTCCACTCACACCTTATTAATATTACATTAAAGGGACAAATAATAAATAATGGGAAATTCTGTCTGGAGGAGTATCGCATTTTGGCCCTGATTTTTCTATCATCACTTTAAACATACTGAAATCCATACGTAAGATTACGAGTTACACTCTTTTTTAAAAATGTATCAGTCACTTTCCGACTGACGAGCACTCAAGACTTTCTGATCCCATTTCATCTGAGGATTTGCTGCATCCTAAGTTCTTGGAGATCAAATTGACATTTTTGCAGTTGTTTTATACGTTCAAGCGTTCCGGCACAAGCCGCAAAGTCCCTGTTTCCGCTTTACCACATATGAGTGTCTGCTGACGCATAGAAAAAGTACTGCTCATTACCATCGGTTTTCATTCATGCTTGCTAGGTAATGTGTCACACGGGCTGATGAGACTGCTTGCAGAAGGAATACTGAAGAGGAGAGGCAATTAATGGGGGGGATACAGAGCCGCCTCCACAGCAGAACAACAATGAGATTTGCCTTCATGCAGTCTCTCCGGATAACCTAAATTTAACTTAAATGGCAATATAGTTTGGAGTGCTTTGATAGAAATAGATCACTGGAACTGGAGGGAAGACGAGGTAATGCAATGTCCCTCAGCGCAAATCAAGTCTCGTTGGCTTCCTGATGATATGATGCATCCAGAAATAGAATGTTGCTGACCAAGGAAGTTGTTGCACCTAAAAATCAATACTCTCTCAATTTGTGCCCAGGATAAACTGAAGGCACTTTTTGTAGCGGTGCATTTTGCTTTGCATGTTCAATTCGGCCCTTGCTTTCACGTAAAAGAATTCTGTTTTAAAAGAATACCTAGCAACAAAGTTAGTTTGTTTAAAAAGATATGCAGAGACAAAATGCATTTGAATTTGAAAAGGGAAAGAATGAGATGCACTAAATCACTTTATTTTGATACTTTTAATCAATTTGGAGTTGAACTTTGTTAAAATAATATTTATTTTTTATTTGGTATTTATTACTTTTAAATTTAATTAAAATCTGTTTTTAAAACATTCTCCTTTTTTAAAGCTTTTGAAACTGTATGATATAAACTCAACTTTTACTGTAAAACATTTCAGAACTTTTCAAAGTAATGTACCATAAAAGCAAATAGGACTGTCACACTAAGAATTGTTCCCCTGTAATATTGAGATGAGTGATTTAGGAATATATATTTGTTGATTTCAAGTTCAATACCTCATTAAAGGTATTGAACTGCATATTCCTGTATGCAGACAGGAATAAAAGACCGAGCTGTTTTCCTGCTTCATAAACTTGAGACTACAGATCACCTGTCCTATGCAGAAGCAGCAGCAGCGAAAATAGTCTCGCTTTCACTATCAAAGTTACTGCAAAGGGTAAAAAAACTATTTAGATTTGTCTTTAAGTTTATCAAAGTTTTCCAAGCAGTCTACTCAAAAGTTAAGCCACATTGTCAAGAAAATCAGCAGCATACCACAACTGGATCTCACCTGTCTAGCAACAGGTATCTGGGGTTGAGCTTCTTCAGCCTGTAAATCATAACTGGATTGTTAAAGTCCTACAAGTACTTTTTACTGTTTGTGTACATTTTATTTTTTTCCTCAAGCTCATGTGGATTAAGCTTTAATGAAGTATAGATTTACGGTATGTGGAGTTGTTGGATCATTGTTCTTATACAATAGCTACTATGAGCAGAATTTAAAGGGAATAATTTACTTTTATTTTTGGGCTGTGTGTATTAACACAGTTAAATCTTTCAACATTGTGTTTTACATACAGAAAGGTTGCTCTAATTAGAGTCAACTTTCTCTTCTGTGATGGTGTCCTTGTGATGAGTTTTTTTTTCACATAACTGAGTCTGGGAGAGAAGCATTAATGAGCATGTGTGGGTGAGCATGTATTGTGTGAGTACATACTGTAAGGAGGTGTGAGAACTTTTTTGGCAATGTGTTTCATGGGTTATCCTTTTCCTTTGATTCGTTACAAAGCCTTTTTGAGCTGGTAAAGTTTTATATTGTTGTAGGGTCGTTGCTTAGGAACGTCGTCGTTTCTCTGTCTTCCTTTTTCTGAACAAACCAGTACAACACTTTCCTAGTGTTGCACTGTCTCTTTAGGACTTTCCAGATCTCATTGCGTGCATCTCCAAAGAAACATTGTTACATTAAAATAAATGCAGAAATTGGACATTTTCCCAGTAGTTCTGTGGCTCTCAGAAGTGAGAAGCAACTATTCCAGGTCCACACTGGTTGGTTATTACTTCATCTCACAGCCCATTTAATTAGGGTGTTTCATAAACATTCGACCATTTGTATGCAGCTTTCTAAACACATTTTTATTCAAAAATCTACACATCATAGCCTACATTGAGACCTTGTTATTCAGACCTGGTTCTCCTTGATAAACAGTGGCGGTCTTCCAGCATACCTTCAGATACGTCCCCACAAACAGTTTCTCTTATAGCAAAAAGGACACATCTCTGATTCTGTAAATGTATTGATTTGTAATTCAAACTCCTAAACCAATCAGTGTCCGGCAATCTTAGCAACCTGAATAGACTCTGAACAAACTAGTAGACTTATCAGGCACTCAAGTGGTAAAAGCAATGTACCAAATGGTTATTTGGGTCATAGTTTAAAAATAAAACACTTGATTGTGTATCATAAATATATACAATTTGCTCCAGCAGGAAACGACAAGGAATGACACATTGTGAAAACAGTTAAAACCCTAATAAAACTAAGGTCTAAAAGTATACAAAAAACTATAAAATATCAAATAAAGACATGCAATTAGACTGAACACTTTTGTTGTGTTCAGTCTAATTGAACACAACAAAAGTTGTGTTCAATTAGAACACAACTTTTGTTGTGTTTTGTTGTGTGAACAACACTTTTGTTCACACAACAAAAGTGCTGTGTGAAGTGTCTCATGCAAATTTTACTATTGCATGAGAAGATCATTGTAGAATGATCTTCTCATGCAATAGTAAAATTTTGGGTTTAGTGTTTCTATATAAATCTTCCTTCATTATAGTAGAATTAGCGACATTCAAGGGTTCGTTTTTACCATGATGTCAAGAAACAATGGCTTGTGATGTACAAAAAAATATTTTTCTTTTAGTTGATTTGGATCGAGGCTGGCACGTATTACAGAAATGAACCGCACTATTTTGTTTGGAAGTGGACCAAAACCACCTCAAAATGCAAAAAGTGGTTCTCAGTTGTTCAGTACACACCAGGGGTTGATTGAGTCTTTTCACACCTGCACAAAAGGTTCAGACCAACGGGGGAAAGAACTCTGGTCCGGTTAAAGCAGACCAAATGTGTGAGGTGTGAATACAACCAGAGTGCTCGAAACAAATCCTGCTGTACTGACCATTGATCAAAAAAGCTATTTACATTGGCTTCTTCAAGCATAAGGATGATTTGCCTCAAGATTGGTGGTTTAGAATTTTACATAAATCTCTTAAATGTGCCGATAGAGGCAGCTGTCTGACAGAGTGTTAATTTAACACTCCAACTGAAGCAGTAATAGTTTTGTCTTTTGCCAACATGCGACAGTCAGTTTTTGCCCATATGGCTCCGAACATGCTCACAAGCTGCTGTCAGTCAGTGACGATACCTCCCACACCAAGCAGGAGAAATGAAATAGGCTTGCCTGCGTTGCTCGTCCAGCAAAACAGCAGCAGATGGTGAGAATTCTGGATCCGCAGGCCTTTGTGATGGACACCTATGAGGCTCGACTGAGTGACAGCTGTTTCTCAGTGTGTGTCCAGATACGCTGCAGTCAGCCTTGGATAAGGAAAATGACCTGGAGGGTGGAATGGCAGGGGGCTGGATACTAAAAACGTAATTACATCCATGCTGCCATTAACACACACCCTCAGGTGTCTTATCTACTAGTATTAACATGGAGAGGGTCAGCTTAGGCAAATAATTGTTTTGAGGATTGCATGATTTGTAACTTCAAACAAAAGTCAGCTACTATGTGCTAAGACAGTTTCATTTCTTCAAAGAAGTGCACAGAAGCAGAATCTGTGTTTGGGTTTGATAACTTCTGGGTCATCCCTGTCTTAGAGTTCGACTTTTTCCTTTTTTGATTCGTCTAAGTGGACACCTCAGCTGTCTGTGTTTTCTCTGTTAATTACTCTCTCACAGCTGCTCAACATTCCCCCAATTATAAACTGATGTCACTGATCACATCTCCACTATCTCTAAACTTTTCTCATATCATTCTAACTCCTGCTCTTCTTGTGTCCCACCTGCCAGTTCAGTTCAGTTCTTAAATTTCGTTCATTGTACTAAGAGGCTCCTGCAATCCTGTTGTCATAGTTACAAAGACAAAAAGTTTTGATTTCATCTGCAGTTCAAAAATAATGAAATGAAATGACATCAGAATTACATAGGGCTTTTCAGGACTCTTTACAATGAAATCAGTCATTCACATGCAGATACTATGTTTTTGTTCAGTTAATTATTTCTAGATGTAGAGTTTAAGCCGCTTTATGTCCATCACACGATGAAGTAAAACTCTTGGTAATGGCATTAAATTGTTGTAAGGAACATCTGTTGCATATTTCACCTGCCTGCTGCAATCTGTTTAGCCAAGAGATTTGACATTTGTCAAATCTCGTTAAGATTAGTGAACAAATCTTAACGTTACCAAAGAGAATTGGGACATTAGGAAACTTTCTGCATATTTTCATCATATATTTATAGTCATGCTTCCCACACCTTTCCGTTTTTAGAAGGCAGGAATGCAAATCCCTGATCTTTAATGTGTGTGTGCATGTGTGTGTGTAGGCGTGTGCGCACGCGTGTGCGTGTGTGTGTGTTTCAACAATTGTCAGTTGTCAATTTAACACATGCATAAGATGGAAAAGAAAGAGTAAGTGATAATGATTCTAGTCTGACACTATTTTTATCATGGACAAAGGTGAATGATTATCATATAAAATTAGATTCAGTGTTTTCTGTCTTGTTAGTTTTCTTTTTTACCAATATAGGAAAGCATTTTTAAGAAACCTTTGAGATAATGCTCTTTCTTTATATTAATTAAAATAAAATCAGGGTACTTATCAGCAGTGTGTTTGCTTTATTTGCAGACATCATTGGTTCTTAGTTGTCAATGCCATGTTATTATATTGCATTTGTCAGTGTTGACTGTGCCAGCATGATGATGTCACTGACATGCAGCAGCTGCCAAGCCTTCAAACAAACAAGCATGAGTTGTTCTACAGCGACAACAAATAACAGAGCGACAGAGACGAACCCAGAAACTCACTGACCATGTCCAAAAAGATACAGTTTCCATGGGCTCAGGTGAACCGTTTCATCATCTAAAGTCATAAATGTTTGCTTATTCTACTAGCCTGAATTTTTTACTCTTAATCTATAAATGTTCATTAAAAATAAAAGTATTTGTTTTCTTCAGACACTGACTGCTCACAACAGAAGGTCAGGCAGGCATGCAGGAGTCTTGTCCAAGAATAACAAACATTCAGCACTCAATATTTGCTGGTGTGCTTATCAAATATAGATAAACATAAGTTTGATTTAGAAGTACTCCCACCATATTTTTGTGATTTATTGTAGTCTTAATGTATAATTTTATTTTTGGCAAATTTTTTTGTAAAGATGTAGTCACATTGTTTCCTGTTCTGTGATGTATGCTGGCATTTAAAAAAAAACAAACAAAAAACATGTCATGTGGGTTTAAACATAAGGACATAATACTAATCCAACACTGTAATACCCACTCCAGTTTCCACGGATTTTTGGGATATAAAATTCTGTCACAAATTAGCTCAATAGCGCAACACCTTTATTGTACATGTAGAGTGAAGATATAAAAAAAAATCAGTACCAGTCAGTACTCTTGAGATGTGACTGAAATATGATTAGGGTGTATGTATTTACTCCCAGAATACCTGGTACAGCCTTATTGGTTCAATGCATGCTTACCAAATGAATACAGCCTGGTTTTAAGCTTTAACTCACACTGGATGTTTATTAGCAGAACATTCAAAATGCATTGTTCCCCAGCACAACTTCTAAAGGTGACACCAAATGAAAACAGAGAACTCGCAGTTATCATGACGTTCTGCTATTTGGACACATTGGTGTTTCTCATGCAGCTATGGTGGAGAAAAAGGTAGGCCGCACCAAAAACTTTTGATAGCAAATGCGTAGTTTCAGCAGCAGTAATTAAGTATTATGTAGCTGCACTTAACTTAGTGTTGAAATAACTCCATGGAGATTTTATATGTGTGAATTTAAAAATGTTTTAGTCTGAGGCTGATTTAAAAATTTCTAAATATCAACACTAAGTGTTTTCAAGTGGCTATATTGTTGTATAGTCTATCTGTCCAGGCATATCCCTGCTTAAGATGCTACTTTATCTATTAAAAAAAAAAAAAAAGACAAGCAAATCCACTCACTTCTGTGTTGTTCTCTTTTGTAAGTGTTAGATCACATTCTAAAAATTGACAGTCTTTATCTACTGTTGATCAAAGTTTTAAAAAATGGGTTATACATGTTTATTTTTATGGATGAAAGCATACCAAATACTGTGACTTAACTGTCACAGCCCAACACTGGGCATTTTGCTACAACTTCACAAGTATTTTGTTCAAACTGCTAAACTAATGTTGACAAAAGAGTCCCAGATAACCAATGAAGGAAGGCCGCATGAAAAGCTTCTTAATGTGTTTTGCGTTTATTCATACGTGAATCACTGCCTACTCTTATTTTAGCTAATCTTAAAGAGATCTTAAGGAGCTTAAATAACCTTTGTCTCAGCTAGATTAACTTTATATTAAGAAAAATATGCGCTATATATGGTTGAACAAATGAAACTCGCATATCATTACTAGTCCCTCTGCTTTTTTTTTGTAGTTAAGGTTATGATAAGCACACAAGCTTGTAACCTAGGAAACTGTAGAAAGAGCATCTGATAGAGATGCCTCCTGGTTTGACAGATTGTTTTCACTCAGACATAGTCAACTACTGCATGGGCACCAGCCAAAAAACAGATTTTGTTAACAGACTGTCTGTCTCATACTGAAATCATTGCAACGAGATGATTTGAACCAACATGATTAAAAGTTATATTTAGTCATGTTCTGCGTGACATCTGTGAGCTCACGATATCTTCCACCATGTAAGGACTGTGTAGGAATGTAACCTTATCTATGCTGGAAAAGTGGTTGTATGTTCTGCTCTCCCAGGAGGATAGAAACAGCTAATCAATACAGATTGACTTAAAAGTCATTCAGGCATGGTGCTACTGCGTACTAATATGTTATTTGAGCCAAAGGACTGAAAAGCAAAATGTTTTATTGGTCATTTGCTTGCAGGGCGAGTCTTTAAGCTGAAGAGAAATATCGTGTTTGGACACTTCTGGGTAATTAAGTTTATTACACCAAACTAATGCTAGGGCACTGAAGGAACATGAATTGCATCACTCCTATTGACTTGACTTGAACATTCAAAAACGTAGAGTGGTTGTAGTTTTACTTGGCCGACTGTCTTTTATAAAATGAACCGATTGATTCTGACTGTGTTCTGTGTTTCTGGCAAGCACCTTCTTCCATAAAGATTTGCTTTGTAATCTGAAAACAACAACTTTGGAACTAGTGCAGAGTCTTTATCGTATCACATACTGTAGGTGCTTATTTGATGCTTCATTAATACTGAATTCTGATGCACAAGGCGTCTTGCTTTCATAAAGTTTCTAGAGGGAAAAAAGAGTGCAAGCAAGTGAATATCCTCAAAGAGACAGTAGGATAATTAATACTCTAACTAATTCATGGTGCCCTAGCTTTGTCTTCATCAGGATCATTATCTGTTGCAGTATACCCTCCTGTTCTGTGTTACTGCAATAAACTGATTGAACAAACAGAACTCCATAAATCAGCATAATTGTCATTCTCATGCAAAGTGCTACACTAAGCATGTTGTCTATTAGTTGGAATTTCTACAGTAAAGCTGCTTTATATCTAAAGAGAAAATTTAAAGAAAGACTTGCAGAAGGTAAAAATGAGGTGCAGACAAAGAAAATTTATCATGCAGGAAAATCATCCAAAAAGGACCTGGTGGTCCAAGATTATTAAAAGTTATTGTTGGTCCTCATCTTAAAAGACCAGAATGTTTTGTTTTTCTTTACCACAACAGACGATAATCTTCATGAAGATGTGTGACCAGAATTATTCTGACCTAAATTGGGATGGGCCTGGATTCCACCAAACTGTTTTGAGAATCTTGTAGAGGGATGCCCAGTGTTTGAAGTTAAATATTAGTTGATTAATGAAGCCTAACTCTTTTAGTCTACATTAAAAAAAATGAATGTAAGAAACGTAGTGATCTTTGCTGTGATCATAAGCTGTGAATAACAGATTTTGATTACAAAAACTATCAAGGATTTCTGATTTAAGAGTATGGCTGTTTTCAGCCACGTGTCAATCAATGAACAAAGGCTCTATTATGGGAGGGGATGAGTTGGAGGGGAGTCGTTCAACAGAAGGGAACAGGGGTGTGGGGGAGCTAGATGATATTCGGCTGTTGTCCTCCCCAGGGGGTACAGGATGTCGCTCACAGGTGTGAATGAAGAGCCTGGTTGGTTGCCTCAGCTCCCCACGTTTCCCTCTTATACTACGTCTTTCCCTCTCACAGAGCTTCATTTTTTTTTTTATAGAGCTGCCACACACAATTCCCAAAGAGTTGCTTGCTGACTGGCAGTTACTTTAATGTTGAATACGTGTGAAAGATGGGAAAGCCTGTACCTGCTATGTGCGTCAGCCTCTTAAAGTGAACACTTACCTTTTTGTTGTGCAAGTGAGGAGTAGGAGAAGGAGAGTTCTAGGATTTCCACATTTTGAAAGCACCATAACGAAGAACATGGAAAAGAATGTTTCATATTTAAATCTATTTCTGACGAAAATAAAAAGCATTAGGTAACTCAGTGCTAGATTTGGCTGAAAGCCAAGAAAATAACTTTGTCTCCAGCGAATTTTCTTCCTGAAAATATTGTTTTTCATTGTCCAAAGAGGCTGTCCCTTGAAATAATACCGTTTAATCCCTCTGTCTTTGCCGGTATTCTACCGACATATTAAACACGTTCCTACCACACAAGCTCTGCCTGCCTTAATGACACAGATTGAGCTTGCATTCATTAAAAGGAGAGAGAAGAGACATCAGCACAGGCTATGTGTTAGGGTGCGAATTTTACTCTCATACTCGACAACTAGTCTCTCATCCTCTCACTCTCTCTCTCTGTCATCATTACCTCTCATCCCCAATGTTGTGTGTGAGCACATTCACATGAATGTGTTCAATAGAGGAGTTCACATTTGTGAGAAGCTTGACCTGAGCTGTGTCTTGTTTTAATGAACATAGAATGAACACATTTCACCCTGAAGTAATTTAATAGCAAAAGGGAGATTTACAGTTTTTAAGAAGGAAACTTTGACTATATGATGCAAAAAGATCCTTAGCATTTTCAGTCAAGGTGTGAGCTGACTGATTGCTGGGTGCATGTCTGTGTGTGTGTGGGTGCATGTGTGAGGGGCAAGGGGGAATTTAGCCTTATACCCGTAGACAAACTATTATTAGCACATTTGTGGAAACACACATATACATATACACATGATGTAGACATATACATCTTATCTTGCTTTAAACGTAACTACACTATCTTAAGATTTTCCTTCATACAGAAGGCTCAACAAATTTCTTATCCATGGATAGGAGGTAAAGCAAACATGAACAGGATTGGTGTTCATGTTTGCACCATCTAACTTGTCTCTCAGGTCATCCTACAGTTTTAGCACCTAAAACAACAATACATACATTGTCTTGAAGATTTTGTTGGCTAATGTTCTTAAACACAGTCAAGAAGAGAAACATCCATCCATCCATTTTCTTGACACCCTTGTCCCTTAGTGGGGGTTGGGAGGGTTGCTGGTTCCTATCTCCAGCTAACGTTCCGGGCGAGAGGCGGGGTTCACCCTGGACAGGTCGCCAGTCTGTCGCAGGAAGAGAAACATAAAAATTTGAATTCTGAAGATTTTTTTATTTTATGGATGTATTATCAAAAAATGTGAGGTACATTAGTGTTTTGGGTGTTTTATTCGGGACAACTATAACTTTCCTTTCTTGTAGTGAATCAGTAATACTATTTGTTTTTGACAATAACATCTGAAAGAGCAAAACAATCTCATCTGCAATGACTTGATGGCAGTCATTGCAATCAAAAAATGGTCTAAATGGGCTGTATTTCATTAAAATGTAAAATCTTGTTTTCTTAATACAAAAATAATACACTTTGGGAATGAGAGTATCAATTCTAGTTGATACACCACTATAGGAAATGACTCATGTGGGACATGACAACAAGAGAGAATAAAATTTGTGTTAGGCGATGCAATCCTTGATATGCTAATTTCTGAATAATGTTATGACCTATTTATAAGCTTCATTTCTTAAAATATATTTGAAAAAAAAAGCAGGAACTGGTTCAAGCCAGACATGTGAACTTAGCTTATGAAGTTTAGTTGCTGAAATATTCAAACAAATTAAATCATTTTAGCTGACTGAAATAGTTATTTTTAAGAATGAACTGGGAAAACACTGCTTATTCTATTTAGCAAATATGTCCCAAGATTTAGATGCTCAAGAAATACAACTGTGTTTATCTATAGGTAGAAGTAGTATATTAGTAGATCCTCGTGAGAAATATGGGGCAGGACTACAAAGAGCATAAACACATCCCTTTTGACAAATCTCAAGGTTTTTTTTTGGGGGGGGGATTACACCCAGAAGCTAATTATACATAATTCAGTGTTTGCACAACCTTGCCCTAAGCACTATGAGTAATGTTTGACTAAATGAGCACAAAGCAAAAATGACAAAAGTGATGAAACTGCAAAAGGTGACTTTGCTCACTTAATTCTTACTTAGTTCAAAATTCAACAATTGTTGTGGTTCACAACAAATAAAATGTATCCAAAATGGACATTTTGTGATCCCATAGGGTGCACCACAAAACTTCTTAGCATGCTGCATCCCAGTAAGTTCAAAAACCAGCAGGCTCTCCTGCTGTGGAGCACCTGCTGTTTCCCAACCACTCTCTTTCACAAGCAAAATAAAAAACGCAGAAGGAAACGAAGCGTTATGTGCTCGTGGTTTTTAAGAATAGTCAGCTGAACACACTTCTAATAAAACTTGGTCTCTGTTAAATAATGCTGACTCTGCAGTTAAGGGTACATAATAGGATGAAAAACAAAGAGAATGTTTTTCTCTTTGTTTTTCAGGGGTCAAGTAACATTTGGCAAGGATGGATCAGGTTTCAAAAATTATAATCAAAACAGATAGCAGACTTTAACATTTAGTACATGACTTTATCAAATAGGACGTTCTTAAAAGAACAGTTTCTAGTTGGAATCTGTCCCTTGTGAGCTCTTCCAAACTCTTCAATTGGCTTTACTTCACAGTCCTCTCAAAATTGTAGTTATTCCTATTTTTGTTTTCCTCTCCATCTTACTGTGGTTGTGTAGTATAACATAAACTAACGTTCTGTGTTAGTTTCTGAGAACCTAACTTTTTGGTTATTACTATCTGTAAACCATTATTATCAAAAAATATCCAAATAACATTTTAAAGTGTTAAATGTGTTTAAGCAAAAGTTTTAAATTTCGTAATCCCATCAGTCTAAGTGTACTTGACCCATACAATGTATGGGCTGCATTTTGTTATTCGAAATACTTACATAAACTGCATTTCGATGATATTCATCCATTACTAGTAATGAATATGTGTCAGTTGAGACCAAATCCTATCTGAGAAAAACTGAAAACCATTTCTCTCTGGGATGAAGTAAACCTGATTGTTTTCCCTGCTGAATTCTCAGGATTTCAACCCAAAATATTCCATTTGCATGATCGAAACCTTTGATTCCCGCAGCGAATAGAAAGAAAGACTCTTGAAATTTGGTAGCTGAGAATATTCTGTGTGGTTATTTTTTGCTTCCTGGCCAAGAAACATTGCAATACATGACAGATAGTTGTGGTCATGCTTGGTTAGTCAGTCAGCAGAGGTAGTTTTACCCTCTGAGCTGGAAACATCTCCTGATCAGTGGTCCATGTCTTCAAACCTTCGCCCACAACTCCTTCTCTTCACTCACTTCTCCCTCTCTGTCTTCTGTTGCTCTCATAGGGCTTGTGTTTACAGCAGAGTACCTCCTGCTCAATGACAGATATGACAGAGCCTGCCATGAGTCTGTGTTTAGGAGAAAAGTAGCATCATTGCTACCATGCTCACGAGTCCCATTAAAGCCATGGCCGGATTATAACCTCCACCCCCAAAAATATAATAAATAAAACAAACCTAACCACTGAATAATTCATGAGTTGACACTCAGGAGGAGTGCAGTGGGTGGGAGGATGGTTGCATCATCACTTGTGTCTGGGCCTGTCTTATGAGTTCTTTATTCCAACCCTGAAAATGCGAGAGGGTTTTGGGAGGAGGAGGGGCGTGTTTGTACAAAAACCTCACAGCGAGAGTGGGAGAGAGCGTGAGTAAAGGGCAGAGAATGTAAAGTCTCAAACAATAGCTCCATTTCAACCATGCATCCACACTTCTGGCTTTACATGCTCTTCAAAAATACTGGAACAAAAAGGATGGGTGTGGCTGCAATGCCGGAGGCGAATCTGGGAATCCTCCCAGGAAAAGCCCTGAGCACTAACTGCCCCTCAACCATTTCCCCTCTGACACTTGGAACATGATTAAGACGTGTCTAGAGCCAGAAGAAAGATTATTAGGTGCAGTGCATCCCTTAAAGCTGGGTAAGGTGTGAGCTTGTCTTATTTTCATCCGCAAGAAGAAACTGTTCTCCTGGAAGACACAGAAAATGGGATCAATCAGAGCAAAGATACTCTGATGGGGAGATGAGAAGTGGAGCGATGCACGCCACAGAGCAGAGGCAAAGCAGCGCTAAGAGGAGGGAGGAGTCATCTTTTATTGATTCAGGCATTAATGTACATTATGTACAAATTGGTCGAGGGTGGCCCCTCATGCGCAGTCCTGTGCTGTGCCAACAAATTGAAGCAATTGCCTTGATATCCACTTGTGGGCGTATGGGAGCTTGCATTTCAAATCCAATGTGATTTTTTTTTTTTTTTTCCTTGTTTGTTTGGACATTTTACCCAACTCGTTTGATCCATACTCATATAGTTTGTTTTATTAGTTAGAAGAAAAAAGAAAAAAGCTGCAATAAATATCTGTGAATCTTCTCTTGTCAAGAGTCCCACCCCTGCTTTTATTTATGACAGCTGAAAAGCGCACAGGAGGGCGTAAATAAAGAATGGAGACTACCTTTATTTCCCAAAGGTGGCGCTGACTCTGACAGTTGACAATCTGTCAGCCTTTTTCATACCAGTGGGGCAAACATCATGAATCAGCTTGCTCAAGAGGGGAGAAAACAAAGATATATGTCCAAGAGCATGAATGTTTTGTGCTCCTCTATGCTGAAGATACTTGTGTTTATTCCAATAATTGGATCTTATTAAAATCTTCTGTTCTCAAGTCACATATGTGAGGTTTTATGCAGAACTCCATTCCAATGCAGACTCTGACCAAGGTCTGCACACAAACAAAAGCAAACACACTTGACACACACGCACACACACAACCGTGTCCCTTTGTGGACCGTTGCCATGCAACATTTCTCTGATTAGGTTAGTTGAGCTCTAGTGAATGTGCACTCACACACACGCACACACACCACAACACACACTCCTCCCGGTTGATGAGGATCAGATCACACACAAACTCGTCGCCACACCCATCCTCCTCTCCCGCGGGACGCAGCTGCTCCTCCAAGGCCGAGGATGGAGAGGGGAGAGAGACGTGACTCTTACAGCAGGAGGGAAGTGGTCTCCTCCTCTCTGTGAGTTCTGCTGCTCAGTCCAGGGTCGATGCTTTCCTTGGCTGTGATGATTGATGGTTCGTTGTTGGTTAAATTAAGTTTTATTATCGTTAAATATCAACTGCACAACCCATTTTTTTTCTTAGAATACATACACTTTGCCATTTAATCAGCGATAAACCACACCATTTGGATTCTGCTTCTGCTTTATGTGTGTGTGAAGTTCATTTCCTGATGTTTTAATTTTTTTTATTTTTCATTTCTAAGGATTTTGCTATGAAAAGAATGCATTCACGTCAAGTGGACTTGAAATCGACACACTCCACTAGAGCTTTTTTACTATATTTGCTGGAGAACTTCTAAGCCTATATTCTTTTGTATGAGTTTATATTTGTGCTTACAATGGAAGCTGATCTGTCTTCAGAGGTACACATTGATCGTATAATCCCAAGATATATTAAGTCTCGAGTCATTTTGTGTGTGACTAAACTGTTTGTGTTGGATCCTCTCGGAAGGGTGAAGTATCAAAGATTAGACATCGATTGGAAGGGTTTTGTTGTTTACAAAAATTTATTCATACAAATCTTACAACACTTTCATGACATTGAGAAACGTAAGAACCCCATATAAGGACTTGTGTGTGTAACGATGCCACTTTGCACTGAGGTTAAGTTCTAAAACACAATGTTCTCAAATAGATAAGAGTTTACACATTGAAGTAAGGCGTTGGGCGCTGTCAGAACTATCAACAACAGGCATTTTCTATGATCTGAACAACATCTCTGGTATTATGCTCTTAGACCCTTTTTTTTAAATTTATTCGAAATAGTGTTGCACAGAGTTGTAAAGAATATATATAGGGGCTATTTTTTGATCATATAAGTTACTGACCAATATCAAAATAATCAACAACACCTCATAATCAACAATAACAAACACTGGTCATTGTTCACAAACTCTCACAGACACTAAACAACCCAAACTCATGCACACATACACGCACGCGCGCGCACACACTCGCATGTTGCCTGCTCCACCAACATATACATTCTATTCTTGTCTACAATATATATATATTTCATTTTTACTCA
The DNA here is from genome assembly GCF_904066995.2 of Poecilia reticulata. Lineage (NCBI taxonomy): Eukaryota > Metazoa > Chordata > Actinopteri > Cyprinodontiformes > Poeciliidae > Poecilia > Poecilia reticulata. The sequence continues at coordinate 20,645,853 of NC_088846.1, forward strand.
AAAAAACTCATTGGCCATGCTGTGAAAACAAAAGCCTAATTCTACTACTGTTAGGGCAGACTAAGCTGAGCAATTAAACAGAGTAAAAGGAAGTTTCAATGTAAGCTAATGGACTGCAGCATCGTAGGGCCACTGAAATTGCCATCTGTCACTCGTGGCGAATTTTTCTTATTTTTTATTTATTTTTTTGTTCTTTTCATTATTTTTTTTTAGATTTCTCACATCAAAGCAAGGCACAAAAGCCAAAAGCTGTTTCCACCGCCACGTCTGTGTTCGGTCACTCATGATACACATACATGTGTGTTTGCCACACACACACACACACGCACGCACGCACACTCACGCACACGCATACACACAAAAAGCTTGTGGTTTAAAGCCGAATTAGAAGAGAAGTGTGTTGGTATTTTCTATGGGGAGAACACAGACCGCTGATTCGATTGCAAGAGTACGCACAAAGCTGCAATTGCATACGAGGGAATAAATACTTGGAATGTTCCCTTATAAAAAGTCAGGGGGGGTGGGGGAGGTTTCTTGTCTGCTGGAAGGGGTGAACTTCATTCAGCCGTGTTCTGGGAAAACCTATCATCCTGCAGGAAAACCTCTGTGAAGGGAATTCAACATCTGATATTCTGCTTTTATCAGACTCATTGACCCTAATCTCACTGAGGCAGAAGAAGCCCTCACCTCTTCTCTGGTTTTAACACATCCTGCCTTCCCTGACTCTTGGGGTGCTGCGGCTGGTTTCTTGTGCAACCTCTCTTTCCCTCTCCACTTCTTCTACACTCTCTCGTCTCCATTTCTCAACCTGACACTCTTCCTCGTTCTTTTTCCTCACTGCACAGTAGACATCCAACACAGGCCAGCTTCTCACTAACAGTTGAAACACAGCACTAAATCAGCAAAGGCCATGTAGACTAAAATGAAATTTTAAAAAACTGCTACAATAAGACAAAAAGTAATCAGCGTTCTGTTATGTCCACCATGACAGTGGCAGGGGAGGTAAAGATTCAACAAGTCAGTGCAGTTCCAGTATCTACCACCTCTAGCCCTCATTGTTCACATTTTTTGTCACAATATAGCAGAGGGGAGGGGTTCGGAAATGAGCTTGGCGCAGCCCACTTTACAAAAATAGCAATAAAAGCACATAGGCATGCAGTCTCTACGCGAGAATTAGCAAGGTGTCAGTTTCCACATGCACCAAATAAAAGGTAAATATCCTCCTTCAGCATCCAGGATTCTGATGTTTCCTTTGTGCTTTGTTTCCTGCTTTTCTTTTCTTTCTGTCTCTCTCTTTCTCTCTCTCTCTCTCTCTCTCTCTCTCTCTCTCTCTCTCTCTCTCTCTCTCTCTCTCTCTCTCTCTCTTTCTCTGCTACCTGCATACAATGAACAGATTAAGCACATTTTTTTCCAGATATTCCTGTTGGTTTACAACACTGAGAGGATCAAACATTCTTTGCACAGTCCTGTAGAGCGTGATTTATCTCCTACTGTGAAATGACTTTGAGGCAAGTAAGCAGGCAGTGCTTTCTGCTACCAGATCTCCTGTAAAGGCAATAATCCCCCTGCAAAAGCCCATGTGTGACTGAATATCCATACTTTCTACACAAGCAGGGTATATTTTTTTTCTACCAGTAGAACGGATGGATGTGTAAATCATCCACATATCCATCAGATGAGAAGCTGTCCAACGGAAGCCATCTCACTTTAGCGCCCTGGAGGGGCAGCAAAACTCTCCAAACCCACAGAGCTCCCATTAAAGGGAGTATGGAAAAAAAATAAAGAAAAAAAGGGTAGCATCTATCATTTATGATAAGCCCACATGTGCCTCACGTAGCATGCTCACTGCTTCTTTGGGCCTGCTTTTGGAAAACAAAAACAAAAACAAACAAGAAACAAAAAAAAACAAAATAAAAACAACACTAAAAAAATAGACTACAAAAATAAGTAGTAACATTCAATACTTTGATTGTCTTTTGAAAATCTATTTATTTTCTGCATATGTGGATGACCTTAGGAGATTTCAAGCGCATAAACGTTGAAGGTGCACATCTATCTTTTTTTTTCTGATTTCATCATCATCTTTTTTTGTATTTTTTTTTCTGTTGTTTTCAACATCTCAACATGAAAAATAAAAATATTGGTCCACAAAGTAGCTATAACTGTGCGGTATCAAGTGCTTTTGTACAAAAAGGGAAAAGAAAAAAACGATATTATTAATAAAATATTCATTTTAATGGCTTTACTTCATACATAAATACATGTTGAAAGAACACAGGCGCAATCCACTGGTTGGTCAGATATATCTGAATGACTTTGAGTTAACGACTGGATGTATATACACAGGAGGGCAGTTTTGGGCGCTTTTTCTTTCTTTTTTCTTTCTTTTAACGGAGCTACAAATAGGCGAGCCGGCGTCCTTTGTTCCTAACTCTCTGTCTGTACCTTCTACCCAGAACCGCTGCCAGGTATTTCTGCACGGCCATCTGCTTTCTATAGCGGCTGTAGCTGTCGGTGAAGATCCCATCTGAGTGTCTTTTGGACAGGGGCTCTGACTCTTCCTCCATGCTGTTGTCGTCACTGAAAAATAATCGGGGGGGCGGGGGGCGGGGGGGGACACAGAACGGAAGAAATGACGATAAGATTCGTTAATCAAGCAAGTTCAGCGTAAATTTGTTGTTTTTAAATTATTATTATTATCATTATTACTATGTACATAAATTGATTATCATTACGCTTTGATCAACAATTGGGCCTTTATTCTTTTGTTTTTCGTTTTTTATTTTCATTATTTTTTTTTTTTATATGTGGAAAATATAATAATACCGAATTGCGCATTTAAAGAAGCGTATCAATAATTCATTTGAATCCCAATGGATATTCTGACGCATGATTTTTCATTAGCGCTTATAGGCTTAGAACAGTTAATTCAGAAATGAATGGTGCAATCACGCCTCACTTGCATTGATTTTAGAATAAGACTCCTGTTTTTTATTACTTTCGTTTTACAAATCAGAAACACTATATGCATAATGAAGACCTCTAGAGGGTTTTATGGACAGGCAACACAAAAAAATAATAATAAACAAATAAATAAAAATCACGCACATAAAATGAGTGACGCAAGCAGCCTGAAGTTGTGTAGCGCAGAAACATAAAAAAAAAAAATTTAAAATAAAAAAACGCTGAAGAGAAATGCCCTTACCCTGCACGAACAGTCATCAGAGAATGCAGATAATGTCTCGCTGTTAACTGACCCAGGATCTCCCTCAAGGCTCTATCTAATTCTTCCTCAGCATGCCTTTCTGGTCTGAGATGATAAAACGCCAAAAAACACATAGATCATCAGAGACTTAAAGGAAAAAAAATAATAATAATGACAGAAACAATGATAAATGAAATAAAAAGAGGCGCAGACAAAAATGATTCAAGACAGCCTAAAATGTCCCCACCCATCGGCATGAGGTTCAAAAAATAATAATAGTAATAATAATACCAATTTTTAAAAAATAAAATAAAATAAACAGCATTTAAAAAATAAAAAAAAAGCCTTAACATGCTCTCCCTCCGTGATCTTCATGTTCAGCAGAATGGAAACAACAACTTGAGGCTACCCGGTATGGAAGTAAGACAGGACAAATTACACGGGGCGCTCAGTCCCAGCTGCAGTACGCGTTCAAGTGGGATTTACCTTTTTTCTGGTGGGTAGTACAGGCTGTACGCATCGTCGTTTAGAGATGGGGGGCTTCGTATAGCAAGCTGGTCGCTGTCAAAGCCCATGTCGGACAGAGAGTTGCCATCCTCATCAAACGCATCGTTTTCAAGTCTGCAACGTTCAAGGCAGGCGTCAGAAATCCGATGCAGTAAAAAAAATAAAAAAATAAAAAATGCGTGCCTCAAACCAGCAGGCACGCCTTGGGTGTTTCTGATGAAGTAAGAGAAGTATTAAAATATAACTTTTTTAATAATTACTTAAAATCACCAACATAAACCCTTGTTCCTTCGGGTAGAAAATCTGTTTTATATTCCAACTTGCTGCTGCTGATGATTTCAGAGCAGACTTCACACTCATTAATTATTAAAAAATCGAAACAATAGCTGTTGAAAAAGATCGCCTATAGGCTATAAGAGTGTGGGCGGTGGAGCCTCAGAAGAGAGTGGGGGAATAAATCAATTAAAAGACTGCTTAAAAATAGCTGCAAAAATTCTGAATCGAAGAGAACCACGCCCAAATTTAATTCTGGATATGCTTTTAGCAGGAAAGAAAAAAAGAAATAAATCTTAAATGGGAAGAGCTCTCCGATTCGTTTTGCCTCGCCTCTCCTTGGTGACGCCAGTCCATCGTCATCCCAAGGGCTATCCAGCGCACCGACTGCTCTCTCATTTTTAATAAGGGGGAGTTCTGCGAGCCGTCCCACCGGACTGATACATGGACGCAATTTCCATAGGCATTTTCCACTCAACACCTGCGTTTGTGTGCTTTGGGGAAATTATTGCACATCCATGTTATTTTTTTATTTTTTTTCCAGCTCAGCGCTCTAAAATTGCGTCTATATTTGCGCACTTGTCTGAAATAAAGACGTAGGGTTGGAACGTTGAAAAATATGCCTCTAAACACAATTTTGAAATGAATAATTTAAAGAAGTATAGCTTCAGTGAGGAAGGATTAGGACAAACCTACCTGATCTTTGGGTAACTTAGTCCTATAGGTGTGCAGAAGACGCTGTAGTGCATTAAGATTCCGTAGATGAGCAAGATTAAAGTGGCTTTACTCGAACTGGCCATGCTGTCGATGAAATGCAGACAGGAAACAGGTTACTCTCTCTGCTGAGAAATGAACGCTCTTTGTTTAAATCATTGTAACAGACGCTGGCTGCTATTGGTTTTTTATATTTATTTTAACTAAAGAAAAAAGCGAGCCATGCATGCTGCCTTGACAAAACAATTTAGGTTTTGTTTTTTTGTTTTGTTTTTTTCTTTGTGGTGAAAGTTTGAGATTCAGATTTTCCTCACAAAATTATTTGAATTAGACAGCGGGGAAAAAAAATAAAATAAAATAAATAAATAGGTGCACATACCTAGAGCAGGAAATCAGGTGTAGCGCTGTGCTGTGTAGGCTGGGATCCGGGCGCGGCTTTGTTGTTTGTGCGTGTGTGAGAGTTTGAGACACGGTGTTTCTTCCTCACAGCACTTCTTTCCTGGCTCAAGCGCCTCCGTTGGGTCTCCTTGTGTTGATCTCCCCCCCACTCTTTAGTGCAGCCCGTCTCACTTTTATAGACACAGTGAAATTGAAAGGGACGCAGCCTGGTCGCAAACAAAAAAAGACTCTGCGCTGGGTGTTCTTCTACATAGCGCTGCTCCAAACTTTTGTCCTGCGCTGCTGATTGCCGTGGATTTTTATCCGCGCATCGTAAGCCTTGGCCCCCACCTCCCTCCTCCCCCTCTTCCTCCTCCCTTCACCAAGTCACATTAAGGATGCTATGGACGTCATCAAGTCTTCCTCCCGGAATATAATGGTACAGTTCCTTCCTCATCGATGCATCCATCAGACCCCCCCCCTCCCCCCCCCCCCCATCCACAGATTGAAGTTTACTTTAAAACTTTCAGCTTTTTGCTAACGTCGGGGAACGTATGCGTAAAAAAAAAAAAAAAAAATGCACGAGTTTCTGATGTTATAACCACTTTTTCAAGGTCTACTTGATTCACGTCACAAATTAATATTTAGTTGCCACCACTGAAAGGGGATTTTTTTTTTTTTTTTTTTTTTTGCTGGTACATCTGGTGGTTTCATGTAACCATGTGGCTTTGATAGACGTGGCCTCTGGGGACCGCCGGAGCTGTCCGGTGCTGAAATGAATCGGCTCAGATTGCGACGCTTCCAGACTTCAGAGCCGCATTTTCTAATCGTTTCCAGTAATTGCTCGTTCGGTAACGAGTGTGGTGGCTTTAATGGCCACACAGCAGAAGTACAAGGTCTCTTGGATTTCTAAAATACATAAGGGACCTGAATTTAAACAGGGGCTGGTGACGCAGGATAGCGTTTTCCGATATATGACAGCCTATGTAGATTTTGTGATGATTCTATTTCTGTAAGTCACGTTTTAGTAATTGCACTATGCCATTGTGTAGTGTGGTTAAAATGCACTGTTCACATTAACAACGAAAAACGTTGAGAAAGATCTGGAGCTGTTGTTGCAAATGTATCATTTGTATCTTTACGAATACATATTTCTGAGATCTCTAAATTAGAATTTGCACTAAAAAGCTCCTTTATGGAGTAAATATGGAGATGAATTTACAGATTCCATGAAGCTGCAAAAGTGATAAACGGAGATATCTTCTGCTGCACGATTAGCCTAATGTATCGTTTCTGATACAAAAAAGCTACACTTCAAAAAAGTGTCTTGCTGGGTTTTGCTAAACGTTTCAAATAAATCGTTACGTCATAAATGTACAACACTTTGTCACCTCCTTTAAAATCAAAATTGAGTAGCAGTTTATGTCAGGTTTAAAGGATCCAACACCGACTTACTACGACATGCTTACATCATGTTTATCTTCCATTCAGAAAATTGGGGAGAGATTTCCTGAATCCTAAGCAGAGCTTATCCCAGGCCACTTCAGGCCATAAACATGTAACTTCACTACTGACCTAAAATCCCTCTGTATCATAGATGCTCAATTCATCTTATATGACCTTTACTGCACTATTGTTCTCTTTTTCTCTCAGTTTAGGTGGTTGCGCCGTGTTGAAAGGTGGCACATTAATAATAGCGTGGTTATTTTGCTCAACATTAAACATTTACATTCTTACTAGGCAGATTTACATAGAACCTTTTTTTTTTAAATATCGAGGACAACACATATTTCCTTTGCACGATTTTTCTGATGTAACACTTTTTAAAAGTGAGGAGGGGGAAAAAAACAACACATTTTCAAACATGACTTGTGTTACAGTCCTCATGCGTTTGGGGCCCCCTGTTGGTTTTGGAGCTCCAAGCAATTGCTTAGTTCCCTTATCCTACAGATTTGCACCCTTTGCTAGCTCGTTTTTAACAGCTTTCAATTATTTCAAAGTAAATAATTGAAAAACTAATACTGAAAAAAAAAATTCAAGGTAAAGGTAAAAAGTGTGACGGCATGACAAATTCATTACAACAAAAGTATTTTCCCTTTATTACACAATCTGAGCATATCTGGTATATGATTTTGGATATAACCTAAACCAGATTAGCATGCCTCCTGTTTTCACCTCTGTTTTTGGAGATTTTCTGGGCACATATCTGGAACAAAGCAAACTCATCACATCTCCTCTGGCCTATACCAACACCTTGGAATCACCAAGTATGAGCTGGAGAGCGTCCCTGGGAAAAAGGCTGCCTGGTTGTTCCTTCAGGACTTGTTAGCCCTATGATCCAATACTGGATAAATGAAAGATAATGTCTTAGTAGACCTTGAACCGTTAACATGTATTTGAGTTAAAGTTGATAAATTTATCTTGAAGGAATCTCTTGGCAGTCCATTTCTTTATCCAAAAATGACCCCCTATCTTGTATTCTTCTTTCGAATAGCTTTTATATGACAACAGCGAGATTAAGCTGTTGATTTCTCCTGGTTTCTGGTTTTGGTGTGCCTCCTCCTCCAATATATTTAAATGTCTCCCAATCTTCAAGTCTTTCTAGTAACATCCATGCCTTCCGTTAAATGACCCACTTCATTATGAGAGTTAAACCTTCCTGTTTATTGGCTTATGTAAAGGAAAGTGTTTTAGAATGCCGAGTTTAAAGGATGAATTCCTCCATTAAAACGTGACTAATCAGACAGACGCGTTTGGTTCTGAGGGGGTCGTCCTGGTCACCGATGGGGAGCCTTAGCTGATCTTTTGATTTGATTGAATCACACCTAAAGCTCACCAATAACCTGCAGAATTTGCCAGAGAGGCGCACGTCAGCGTTTTGTTTAGGCTGACGCATTATGACGAAGAGACCCAGTCACCGCCAGGAGGGGCCTGATCCACAACTTTTTTTTTTTTCTTCCTTCTTTCTTAGGACGTGACGCTGTGAAACGCCCAACTTAAAGCCCATACCGCTGAACTGGAGCTGACTACTAATATGAGGCCTGCTCGGTGCAGCAGGTGGGGATGTGGATCAGTACCCTGAGCAAACGGCGCCATCATGAGGAAAAGAAGTGAAAAATAATTTTTTAAAAACCGATGTTTTTTTGTTTTTTTTCTTTTTTGTGTGCACGTCTTTCACATTCAAACACGTTGAATGTGAGAGATGCAAGAAGGTGTGAAAGAAAGTTGACTTTAAGTCAAACCAAAATTTGCAGAATAAATAAATAAAGACTCAAAAGAGTAAATTTTACATCACAAGGAATGTCTGTTTAAACTCAACAAATGTACTTCAAAGCATATAAGCTGCCATATACAATTTTAAGATTTTTCGGTTTACAGAGATAAACCTAAAAGTATTTTGGGGGAATTTTATTTGACTTATCATCACACAGTAGTGCATAACTGCAAAAAAAGGGAAATATGTTTTTAGTGGCCTTTTTCCTTTTGCTTAGGTTACAAGTAATGTCATATGTTTACTCATGGTTAGGGTGGGAAACTTGTATCCAAAGCACTGAACATCAACCTTGTTCAGTCCACCATCTGAAAATGAAAAGATAGCACAACTTATGGCTTAGCAATAACTACCCACCTAAACTGACAGGCCAGGTAAGAAGATTATTAAAAAAAAAAAAAAAAAAAAAGCAAAGCATCTGAAAAGCCTGTGGTAGCTCTACAGGAGCTGTAGAAATCTACAGATAAAATAACTTGTTGACAAGGAAACTAATAGTCATGCGCTCCACAAATCTGGCATTAATGGAAGATAGGAATAAAAGCCATTGTTGACAAAGTCAGAGAGGACTGATAGCACAATAAAAAAAACTGCCTTTGAAATAACTTGGTGATTTGCTGCTGAACAGACTGATGAAGAACAATCTGCAGAGGAACAGGGCAGAGGGAGTGCCTTAAGTACATTTATAACAGTTTATTTTCATTAAAATTAATACATTAAAGTCAGAAGATTATCAATAACGATTAATTAATTTATTAGTTAAACTAGTTTAAAATAATAACAAAAAATTTCCTTAACATAAAATTGATTTAATATTAACCTTTCCCTGTGTCTCTCTCTCTGTGTGTGTGTGTGTGTGTGTGTGTGTGTGTGTGTGTGTGTGTGTGTGTGTTGGCACAGGTGAATTAACAGGACATTTTGCCTGTATACACGCAACACTAACGGGACATTTTGAATTAGTGGGACAGGGCCGATGTCCTCATAATTCTTGCAACGTAAAAATGATTGGAGGGGGTTTGAATGGATGCCAAAGGGTTAAATTCCAAAAATCAGGCAAAGTCCCAATAATTCACATTTACATGACATTTGTGTATAACCTGTGTATCGATATGGTGCCCCGGGTGGTAACTTTGGGTATTGCACTTGCTCATGAATAATTCACACATGTGTATTTTTTTAGACACGCTGATTGGCTAGCACATGGGAGTCCCTGTAATGAAGGTTTTTGTGGGGAAAATGTGTGTTAGATAACAATTCTCCTTAAAATATGCTACTTTATTGAATGCAAATCTGGCTAAATTAAACCACTGATTATTTTAGAGGTACTAAATCTGTAGCTTGCTGTTGGGTGATTCATTTCAGCAAAGTTAATCTTTAATCTATGGTTTTATAGTATACTGAAGGATGTAAGAGGATTAATAATATTGAGACTAAAAATGTCAGTGGCCTAATAATATGGTATTACTGACCATAGCATATTTTTGGATAGTAAATTAAATGTTGAATGATTAAAAGATAGCTGTTAATAAATATTGGGAGATTGGAAGATAATTATCACATGCAAATGTAATAGTTTAGGTGTAGGGACAAACCTTACCCAACTAAATCCTAATCTACAGTGATGCAACTCACTAGAGGTTGGAGATTTGATGAGAAAATTTTAATTTTACTAAGAAGAGACTTAGACTTGTCAGAGGTTGTGTGAACATTTCTGGATAACACCTTTTTATCCATATATACAGTGAATCTGGAAAGTATTCACAACGTTTCACTTTTTTCATGTTTGGTTGTTATAACTTTTTTCCAAATTGTATTAATCCCTTTCCTCAAGATTGATAACACAAATGTCCTATTATGACATGATGTGTGAAAAAGTGTGTGATTTTTGCAAACTAACTAAAAACAGAATTACTAACAAATTACATTTAAATACATAAGTATTCACAGCCTTTATCATGAAGCTCAAAATAGAGCTATTTTTTACTGATAATTGCAGAGATTAAGTTCTACAACTTAAATAGAGTCCACTTGTAATGAATTCTGTTAATTTGATTAGATCTGGAAAGGCACACACCTGTCTTTATAAAGTCCCAAAATGGACAATGTTTGTATGCAAACACCAAGCATGAAATCAAATACATTGCCTGTAGACCTCAGAGACAGCATTGTTTTGAGGCAAACATCTGGGGAAGGATATTAAAAATTATGTTGCTTTGAAGTCCCCAATGAGCTAAGTGGCCTCCTTCATTCATAAATGGAATCAGTTTGGAACAACTAGGGCTCTCTATAGAGCTTGTTGGTTGTCTAAATTGAGTGATCAGGAGATAAGGGCCTTAGTCAGGAAGGTAACCAATGTTCCTCTTTTGATAGAGGAGAACCAAGAATCTGACCCCTGGCTACAGAAGCTGGCTCTTGGGATGTGGAATGTCACCTCTCTGGTGGGGAAGAAGCCTGAGCAGGTGTGCAAGGTTGAGAGGTTCATCTTGAAATAGTCTGTCTTACCTGCTTATTGCCATGGAGTTGGAATTGATGATGCCATCATACACCTGCTTTATCAAACCCACTGTCATCTGGACAAAGCAGGCAGCACTTTGATGATCATGTTCTTTGATTTCTCAAGTGCATTTAACACAATTCAGCCTGATCTGCTCTGTGAGAAACTCCAGAAGACACAGGTGGAGCCCCCAACAATCAACTGGATCTATGACTACCTCACAAACAGACCACAGTTTGTGAGACTGAAGGACTGTGTGTCTAACCAGGTGGTCAGCAACACAGGAGCTCCACAGGGCACTGTACTCTCACCATTCCTTTTCACTCAGTACACGTCATGCTTCCAGCATAAGTCTGACTTCTGTCACCTATGAAACTACTCGAATGACTCTGCAGTTGGGGGATGTATCAGAGATGGACAAGAGGCTGTGGCTGGGGATGACTGAAGATGATGATCCACAAAGGGATTTTGCATAAAATCAAAAAAAATGTTTTAGACAATGCTGACCATCCCATTATTTCAAATCCGAATCTCTTCAGCCAGATGTTTCTTCAGATTGGTTGTAAAACGGACTGCTACAGGAGATCTTTCTTGGCCACAATCTATCATAACTCCTTAATTAGTTACATCAACATTTAATTTCCTTTTGAATAAGCAAACTATTTTAAATTTAATTGAATAAAGACCCAATGAGATCAAGATATACACCAGAGGTCACTAATAGGTGGACCCTGGTCTGCATCTAGACTAAAATTATGTCTTATGCAAACCCAAAACTGAACCAAAACAAAAATAGCAACCTAAAATCTTGTTGAGCACTGTCTGATTTACTGGCACAGCTTTTACAATCTAAGCAGATTTATCCCTGAAGGAACAATCTGTAAGGACTGATCCTTACACGTTCTGGCTCCAAAGGGCTACTATTCTCAAAGCTTTCACAGTTCTGAGGTAAGTAGCCCTGCAAATCTTAATTATATTTGGTTCCACACACAACTGTGAGCCAGCTTTCTCCACAATGAATATTATAAAAACCAAATATTGTTCCTGGCTCACCAATGAGCACATCCACACATGCATGAGACTGGTTCTGACATCATTCTAGCACAGGTTAAAATTCTGGCATGACAAGCAAGCACTCACTTCTGTCACTGAAAGCAAAATAAGTGATCTAAGTCTAAAAATGTTCAGTTATAAAATATGTTCATTTTTAAATTAAGTCCAGATGGTAAACAAAAATATAAATCAAGCTTTCTTCTATTAGTTTTTTTCTGAGGTCATTCACTTGTGAACATGCAGTTTTCTTGTTTTACTTAGGTTCTTCTTTTGACTTGACATCCTACTTTTACTCAGTGAATGAGAGAACATCAAACATGAGAAATCAGACATACATATTCAGCTCCCTGTTTCATGACAATAAATATTGTCAAAAAGTACTTGAATATGACAGAATCCATTCAATTTGAAAAGCAAATTAAGGCATGCAGACACTGAAAAAACTGCCCAGCTACTAAATTTTAAGTTGTATATATTTTATTTTTCTCTTCAGACCTTGGCATCATGAAATATTGCTAAGATATCATGAATTGAATACCCCTGATATACACAATTGCACATACTATATAACTTTGGTCACTATGGAAATGACACCTGTAATAATTTTGGAAATCACTTTCATAAAGGTCTACGGTAGTGGATAAATAATAAATCTATCACAAAACCTAGTGAATGATTTGTTCATCAAAGAACACCTAATTGGAGAGAGGAAAAGGGGTGGAGCTTTAACCCCTCCCCCTCTGTCATTTTCCTCCCAAGACTGATGTTGCGCTCTCTGTGAGGAATGAACAATTCTGCGCTGCAACTTGGACGGATGTGGAGAAGTATGTAGGTAAGTATTTCTTAAAGTAATTTGAACACAAGCAAGATTGGCAAAGTTTTACTGATATTTGCAATGTGACCGACATATATTTTCATGCAGCACTTCCTAATTAAGGCACCGCTAATGAGCAAAAGCTAGCTTGTGTTGAGAACAGGTGACTACTTAGAACAAGGTTTAAACATGCCATGTGTTAAATGGAATGACCATTTAAAAACAGGAATTAGAATGTTACATTTGTCTTAAAATTGAGTCAATGCCAACTAGAAACAAAAATGGCAACATGGGCTAATGGCTGCTCACTTCAGTTATGATGTTAGCATGTGCAGCTAACCTTGTTTACTGTTTTACATATTCATTTTATAAATGTTCAAGAATAATTTCATTATAGAACACAATAATTCACAGTGCATAGCTCATAATCCATATCTCTTTTTTGCAATTTATGGTGCAGTTAATGTAAAAATAAATAAATAAATATTACCAGAAGTTTTTTCATAAGAAAGTTTAAATAGCCAGATCATTCAACAGTTTTACATGGTGTGATTTAAACCTTTTTTGATGTTTTCCTTATTAACTAGTGCTTTCAAAATATTTTGTAGGCTATTTTGTTGGGTAAGTTAAACAAATATGAAAATATGAAACCAGCTGCAACTGAGGTTAAGAGAAGTGCAGTCCTATGTTAATTTCCACGATTGTTTTAAGAACACTTTTGGAGCTATTTATTCTTTATTTTCCTTATTCATTGAACTGTTTGCTGTCTACTCCTAAGGTGTGTGCTTGACACAGTCCCAGCAATGGTTATTCCTGACAAGGCACAGAATTCCTAAGACTGTGCATAGATAACCCGAAGAGTAATATTGTTTTCTATCACGAGGGCCTTGCTAAAAATACTTTGGCCAATTGGATTACCTAGCATTGCCTTAGCTCTGTATATAGTGTTAATCTATCTTGAAGTTAATATTAAATGAATCTTAATGATTCGTTTGGTGTCTTCTCCACAGGTTTCTGCTCACTGTGACAAAACTGCAGGTGAAGAACCGATGGGATCACTGTCCTTTTCTCTTGAAACACAGGTGAACAGCTGTCTGACTTGGAAATATTTGTAATTTATCTGACAGGTATTTTAGTGGACATGGGTTTTTGAGAGAGTAGACACAGTCCCAGCAATGCTTATTTCTGTCAGGGCACAGCATTATGAGGACTGTGTATAGATGACCCGAAGAGTAATATTGTTGGCAATCACTAGGACCATGCTTAAAATACTATTGCCAAACAACTTTCCTAGCTTTACCATAGCTCTTTATACAGTTTCTCTCTATAGTGTTCTAACGTAAAGACAATATTAAATTAATCTTAATGACTCAATTGCTGTCTTCTCCACAGGTTTTGGCTCACCCTGACAGAACTGTAGGTGATGAACCAATGGGATCACTATCCTCATCTCTTGAACCACAGGTGAACAGCTGTCCGACTTGGAAATCTTTGTAAATTTTCTGACAGGCATTTTAATGGACATGTGTTTCTGAGAGAGTAGACACAGTCCCAGCAATGCTTGTTCCTGTCAAGGGACAGCATTATGAGGACTGTGTATAGATGACACATAGAGTAATATTGTTGGCAATCACTAGGACCTTGCTTAAAATATTATTGCCAAACAACTTTCCTAGCTTTCCATAGCTCTATTGACAGTGTTATTCGATAGTGTTCTACCTTGGTGTTAATTTTAAATGAATCTTAATAACTCGTTTGCTGTCTTTTCCACAGGTTTCTGCTCACCCTGACAGAACTTTAGGTGATGATCCGATGGGATCACTGTCCTCATCTCTTGAACCACAGGTGAACAGCTGTCCGACTTGGAAATCTTTGTAATTTGTCTGACAGGTATTTTAGTAGACATGGGGTTTTTGAGAGTGTAGACACAGTCCCAGCAATGCTTGTTCCTGTCAAGGGACAGCATTATGAGGACTGTGTATAGATGACCCGAAGAGTAATATTGTTGGCAATCAATAGGACCTTGCTTAAAATACTATTGCCAAACAACTTTCCTAGCTTTACCATAGATCTTTATACATTGTCTCTCTATAGTGTTCTAACTTGAAGTCAATATTAAATTAATCTTAATGACTCAATTGCTGTCTTCTCCACATGTTTCTGCTCACCCTGACAGAACTGTAGGTGATGAACCAATGGGATCACTGTCCTCATCTCTTGAACCACAGGTGAACAGCTGTCCGACTTGGAAATCTTTGTAATTTGTCTGACTGGTATTTTAGTACACATGGGTTTTTGAGAGTGTAGACACAGTCCCAGCAATGTTTAATCCTTTCAGGGGAGAGCATTATGAGGACTGTGTATAGATGACCCGAAGAGTAATATTGTTGGCAATCACTAGGACCTTGCTTAAAATACTATTGCCAAACAACTTTCCTAGTTTTCCATAGCTTTATTGCCAGTGTTACTCAATAGTGTTCTACCTAGGTGTTAATTTTAAATTAATCTTAATGACTCAATTGCTGTCTTCTCCACAGGTTTCTGCTCACCCTGACAGAACTGTAGGTGATGAACCAATGGGATCACTGTCCTCATCTCTTGAACCACAGGCGAACAGCTGTCCGACTTGGAAATCTTTGTAATTTGTCTGACAGGTATTTTAGTAGACATGGGGTTTTTGAGAGTGTAGACACAGTCCCAGCAATGCTTGTTCCTGTCAAGGGACAGCATTATGAGGACTGTGTATAGATGACCCGAAGAGTAATATTGTTGGCAATCAATAGGACCTTGCTTAAAATACTATTGCCAAACAACTTTCCTAGCTTTACCATAGATCTTTATACATTGTCTCTCTATAGTGTTCTAACTTGAAGTCAATATTAAATTAATCTTAATGACTCAATTGCTGTCTTCTCCACATGTTTCTGCTCACCCTGACAGAACTGTAGGTGATGAACCAATGGGATCACTGTCCTCATCTCTTGAACCACAGGTGAACAGCTGTCCGACTTGGAAATCTTTGTAATTTGTCTGACAGGTATTTTAGTACACATGGGTTTTTGAGAGAGTAGACACAGTCCCAGCAATGCTTAATCCTTTCAGGGGAGAGCATTATGAGGACTGTGTATAGATGACCCGAAGAGTAATATTGTTGGCAATCACTAGGACCTTGCTTAAAATACTATTGCCAAACAACTTTCCTAGTTTTCTATAGCTTTATTGCCAGTGTTACTCAATAGTGTTCTACCTAGGTGTTAATTTTAAATTAATCTTAATGACTCAATTGCTGTCTTCTCCACAGGTTTCTGCTCACCCTGACAGAACTGTAGGTGATGAACCAATGGGATCACTGTCCTCATCTCTTGAACCACAGGTGAACAGCTGTCCGACTTGGAAATCTTTGTAAATTTTCTGACAGGTATTTTAGTGGACATGTGTTTCTGAGAGAGTAGACATAGTCCCAGCAATGCTTCTTCCTTTCAGGGGAGAGCATTATGAGGACTGTGTATAGATGACCCGAAGAGTAATATTGTTGGCAATCACTAGGACCTTGCTTAAAATACTATTGCCAAACAACTTTCCTAGTTTTCTATAGCTTTATTGCCAGTGTTACTCAATAGTGTTCTACCTAGGTGTTAATTTTAAATTAATCTTAATGACTCAATTGCTGTCTTCTCCACAGGTTTCTGCTCACCCTGACAGAACTGTAGGTGATGAACCAATGGGATCACTGTCCTCATCTCTTGAACCACAGGTGAACAGCTGTCCGACTTGGAAATCTTTGTAAATTTTCTGACAGGTATTTTAGTGGACATGTGTTTCTGAGAGAGTAGACATAGTCCCAGCAATGCTTCTTCCTGTCAAGGGACAGCATTATGAGGACTGTGTATAGATGACCCATAGAGTAATATTGTTGGCAATCACTAGGACCTTGCTTAAAATACTATTGCCAAACAACTTTCCTAGCTTTCCATAGCTCTATTGACAGTGTTATTCGATAGTGTTCTACCTTGGTGTTAATTTTAAATGAATCTTAATGACTCGTTTGCTGTCTTCTCCACAGTTTTCTGCTCACCCTGACAAAACTGTAGATGAACAACCGATGGGATCACTATCCTTGTTTCATGAACCACAGGTGAACAGCTGTCCGACTTGGAAATCTTTGTAATTTGTCTGACAGGTATTTTAGTGGACATGGGTTTTTGAGAGAGTAGACACAGTCCCAGTAATGTTTATTCCTGTCAGGGGACAGCATAATGAGGACTGTGTATAGATGACCCATAGAGTAATATTGTTGTCAATCAATAGGACCTTGCTTAAAATACTTTTGCCAAACAACTTGCCTAGCTTTACATTAGCTCTTCATACAGTGTCTCTCTATAGTGTTCTAACTTGAAGTCAATATTAAATTAATCTGAATGACTCGTTTGCTGTCTTCTCCACAGGTTTCTGCTCATCCTAACAAAACTGTCGGTGAAGAACCAATGGGATCACTATCCTCGTCTCTTGAACCACAGGTGAACAGCTGTCTGACTTGGAAATCTTTGTAATTTGTCTGACAGGTATTTTAGTGGACATGGATTTTTGAGAGAGTAGACACAGTCCCAGCAATGCTTGTTCCTGTCAGGGGACAGCATAATGAGGACTGTGTATAGCTGACCCGAAGAGTAATATTGTTGGCAATCACTAGCACCTTGCTTAAAATGCTATTGCCAAACAACTTATCTAGCTTTCCCATAGCTCTATATGCAGTGTTATAATAGTGTTCTACCTTGGTGTAAATTTTAAATGAATCTTGATGACTCGTTTCCTGTCTTCCCCACAGGTTTCTGCTCATCCTGACAAAACTGTAGGTGAAGAACCGTTGGGATCACTATCCTCGCCTCTTGAACCACAGGTGAACAGCTGTCTGACTTGGAAATCTTTGTCAATTTTCTGACAGGTATTTTAGTGGACATGGGTTTTTGAAAGTGTAGACACAGTCCCAGCAATGCTTGTTCCTGTCAGGGGACAGCATTATGAGGACTGTGTATAGCTGACCCGAAGAGTAATATTGTTGGCAATCACTAGCACCTTGCTTAAAATGCTATTGCCAAACAACTTATCTAGCTTTCCCATAGCTCTATATACAGTGTTACTCAATAGTGTTCTACCTTGGTGTTAATTTTAAATGAATCTTGATGACTTGTTTGCTGTCTTTTCCACAGGTTTCTGCTCACCCTGACAGAACTGTAGGTGATGATCCGATGGGATCACTGTCCTCATCTCTTGAACCACAGGTGAACAGCTGTCCGACTTGGAAATCTTTGTAAATTTTCTGACAGGCATTTTAGTGGACATGTGTTTCTGAGAGAGTAGACACAGTCCCAGCAATGCTTAATCCTTTCAGGGGAGAGCATTATGAGGACTGTGTATAGATGACCCGAAGAGTAATATTGTTGGCAATCACTAGGACCTTGCTTAAAATACTATTGCCAAACAACTTGCCTAGCTTTACATTAGCTCTTTATACAGTGTCTCTCTATAGTGTTCTAACTTGAAGTCAATATTATATTAATCTTAATGACTCGTTTGCCGTCTTCTCCACAGGTTTCTGCTCATCCTAACAAAACTGTCGGTGAAGAACCAATGGGATCACTATCCTCGTCTCTTGAACCACAGGTGAACAGCTGTCTGACTTGGAAATCTTTGTAATTTGTCTGACAGGTATTTTAGTGGACATGGGTTTTTGAAAGTGTAGACACAGTCCCAGCAATGCTTGTTCCTGTCAGGGGACAGCGTAATGAGGACTGTGTATAGCTGACCCGAAGAGTAATATTGTTGGCAATCAATAGCACCTTGCTTAAAATGCTATTACCAAACAACTTATCTAGCTTTCCCATAGCTCTATATACAGCGTTACTCAATAGTGTTCTACCTTGGTGTTAATTTTAAATGAATCTTGATGACTCGTTTGCTGTCTTTTCCACAGGTTTCTGCTCACCCTGACAAAACTGTAGGTGATGATCCAATGGGATCACTGTCCTCATCTCTTGAACCACAGGTGAACAGCTGTCTGACTTTGAAATCTTTGTAATTTGTCTGACAGGTATTTTAGTGGACATGGGTTTTTGAAAGTGTAGACACAGTCCCAGCAATGCTTGTTCCTGTCAGGGGACAGCATAATGAGGACTGTGTATAGCTGACCCGAAGAGTAATATTGTTGGCAATCACTAGCACCTTGCTTAAAATGCTATTGCCAAACAACTTATCTAGCTTTCCCATAGCTCTATATACAGTGTTACTCAATAGTGTTCAGTAACAGACTCCTACATATGATTTATATTTTAAAAAGTAAAATTGTCTCTCTTGTTTGTAGATTATCCTGAAAAGGACCATCCTCAGAGAAATCTAAAACGTCCCTGGTCTCCTACAGAAATTGCAGCAGTGTTGAAACATTTTCAGAAATACATTGACACTGGGAAGCTGGCAAGTTTTGTTGAAATTCAACAGTGACAACAGACAGAACATCCTGCTTTAATAAACCGCTCAATTCAGAACATAAGAAACTTTGTTAGAAATTGTGGTGTGTCCAAAAGAAAAAGTAAAAATGTCAGATAAATCTTGAGCCAAGATGTTCTAAACAAAATCTTAAGAACTTTCAAGCATTCTGTTGTTTTAGAAAATAAAAACCCAGAAGTTCAACTCTTAGGTGAGTATAAACGGCTCATTGTATTAGAGAGTATGTACTGTTAAAAGTAACATTTAAAGGAAAAGGTGTTTTGTTTTTAACCTTTACCTTTTTTTCGTTTTGTTTGCTTGTTTATTTTTGGAGTAGTTTTCTATAATGTGCTCTGATTTCTAAGTTGGTCCAAGATGGATGTTGAAGAGACTCAACAAAACTTGAACTCTTAATCATTTTCAAAGTAATTCAGAGAATTGATTTTCAGGTTGTTGAAAAAGGCAAAATTGTTCTAGTAATATGTTTTCTTAAAGGTATCACAATTAATTTTTTGTTTTCTTTTGTTAAGTTGGGCTTCACCTTTAGTTGAAATGAGGCACAATGCTTTGTAGAGCATTGTACCTTAATTTGAAAGGGCTTCAGGATTAATATTTGAGTAGAATAGTATTCTTAAAACCTGCTTCAAAGAGAGATTTGTTTGCTTCTCAATCTGTTTAAGTAAGATTTTTGTTTTGTTTGGGTCATGTGTATTGTGTGGTATCTAGAAGAACTTGGGTTTAACTTCATTATTGACTAAAGTCAAACTGTTTTGAAAAACTAAGCTTGATAGGATCCTGTGTTTTGGTTTGCTCCAAAAATAAAAATTGCAAAAGACAATGTCGTTTGTTTATTCCATAATACATTTTAATTTGTATAGGTCTAAACATTACCCTATAGGTAATGAACAAGCACTATATTGCTGACCATATTTCTATTTGATTATTATTTTTTTCATATTTTGACTGAGATTTTTGTAGTCCGTGCCTGTGTTCATGACAAATGAACACTACCATTATTGCAGGGTGTGAATTAATCCATTTGATGCTCATTTGGGTACTTTAGTATGTTTTAGTGACATTCTTTGAAGTCTCATTTTAAATGTCCTTGCAATTCTCATTGGTACTTATAATGTATTGTTATGCAGGGGGTGTGGCTTATTTATCTAATTACCGATGTCCTGTTAATGTTGCATAAAGTCAGGTCATTATATTTAGAGTTGTGTAGTGTGTAAACACAATTTTAACTGAGATCTTTGTTGAGTGGCTCATTAAAGATTTTTTGACATATTCAGCCGGTCTGTAGAGCAAGTGGAAAGGGGTGCTCCCATAATTCACCACTGTGACTGGTTCGGAAAAATTGTCCTTACAATTCACCGGGACCTGTATAGGTGTGTGTGTGTGTGTGTGTGTGTGTGTGTGTGTGTGTGTGTGTGTGTGTGTGTGCGTGCGTGCGTTTGTGTGTGTGATGTTGTAATATCTCTAGTAAGACACAATTCGCATGCTGTCCACTCAGCGTCAGTAGAGGTCAGCAAATCCTTTCTATAAACCTTTAAAAATTCAGTAGAAAGTCTTTAATCTGAAAACATGTGACCCTCTGAGTAATTTTTTAAGTTGCAATTTCAATATTACATTTTTTCCTCAAAATATTTTCCCTCCATCACACTTTCTGTATAGTGCACAGATAATCGGAATCAAATGGATTCAAAGCAGTGTGAAAAATAAACGAGAATACGATTTTCTAGAAGCATAATGAGACTTTGCAGAGCTCCACTGTCAGAGCCTCAGGCAGTAGATCTAAAATCATAGATGTAGCTGTAGGGGGCACCAAACACCTTTACACTGTAATTGAGTTCAAAGGTTAAACACAGATCTACAACAGTTCAGTTTCATTTTAATTAAAAATTCTGGCAATGAAGAGATATTTGCTCTATATTTTGTTAGGGTGTATAAATGTCATGTGTAGTATTAATGCAGCTCAGAGACTGACCGGATTTTTTTCACTCTATTGTAATACACAGGGACGTCGGCCATATTGGATACACATTGAGCAGGATTCGCTGTGAACTTCAAGTGCTGTCGGAAATAACACAACAGGAAACTAATTTCAATTAAAAAAAAAAAAAATAAATAAATAATATATATATATATATATATATATATATATATATATATATATATATATATATATATATATATATATATATATATATATATATATATATATATATATAGCACAAAAAAGAAAAAACAAATGGAAAAAATATCAAGACACAATTCTCCAAATGTAGTTTGTGAAATAAAGTTTGTTTTACAACCTAGTTTAGCTTTAGGACAAACTGTTTTATAACCGCACAAAACAGTAACATATTTTCTATTATTATGGAGAATACTGTCAAAAAACAATACATTTGGTGTGATAAAACTAGCTTAATAGAACAAGTATGTTCATTTTGTTGCAGATCAATTAATATCTTATTAAACATCTACAATTAACTACATCACTAATTAACATGAGATTATACATAAAAGTTCCATTTAAAAAATATTATGAAATAACTGATAAAAGCAAAACAGGAAAGCAGATTACTTGAGCAGGAGAAATTCTGCTTAAGTAATCTGCCTTTTGGAAAGTTTATATCGTGCTGACACCTTTGTAAGAACCAGTTGTTCATGTTTTATATAAATAGGTTAAAAATGAGTTGCTTCAAAACATTTTTCAGGTAGAAATATTACAATCTATTGCTAATCACCTGTGTAAACCCATCACTGCAAGTGTAAAGCTCCTTTAGGATATTCTCCTTTACCTTAGAAGAGAATAGAAATAACAATTTGTTGGTAAACATTTTTTCTTTTTAATTAACGTTGAAGAGATTAGAAGAGAACATATGAACATATTAATTTAATTTAGCCTTTTTTGACAGCTATATTTCTCACTCATCATCTACTGAACTAATCATTATTCAGGAGAAGTGCACTTTATTTGTTCTTTATGGAAATAAATGTTGTAAAGGTTGCTCGTTTTTGGTGTAAATCCGAAATATAGAATAATATCAAAGGATACAATTAGAACAGAATAGAAAACCCCATCTGTGAAAATGAGCATAAATGTGGAGCGCCAGTCAGTTCAATTCTCTGTCATTGTTTCTATTTAGTTGGATTTCTTACAGTAAAATACGTAATTTTCACTACTTCGGCTGGAAATGCTCGGTTCAGAACGACAGCAGCCACTGAAGGGCCTTAGCATTTATTATTTTTATATTTATTTTAGAACTGCGACAACATATCTCCCACGCTTCAAAAAGTTAGCCTCTAAACCAAACATGTATGTTCCGAGTCTAATCTCTACCCGTGAACGCAGCATGATTCCTTCTTTGGCCTCATTGCCTCTCCTCTGTACTAGTCCTGCTATTGTTGTGTGTCTTTTCTGGGCGACCCTCACCTCCCATCCGCCGGTGATTCCTTACACTTAACCTCGCGTGTTTACCGCTACGTTAAGCATTGTTTTCTGGCGTAGCTCGGTGTCCTCTCTGTGTAGGAATACAAAGAAAGGACCCCAGTGAAGGACTTATTGGGAGCTGGTGAAGTAGTTAATCGGCATGGGACAGACGGAAGACTGAGATTCCACGTTCAGGGCGCTTGTGTCGGCTGTTTCCTCCTATTTGGATTCTCCCACGAGAAGCTACAAAACGCCTTGTGTTGGAGGACAGAAGGGGGGAAACGATCACAGGACGCATGTAGCCGACGTACGACGCTGCTAAGGTTGGTTTTAAGGTAAGAAATGCCCGCCTTGGAGACACGGGAAAGTCACGTTTTGTCGTGGAAGTGGAATGAGCAGGGCCTTGCGGTCTACAGTCAGGAAAAGTTGGTGAAAGGAGCCGGAGAGTTAACTTTGGTGTGGTACAGTGTCACAAAAGTCGGTTTAATGTTTACTCCGACCTGCTCCCGGGATTTGAGTTTTCCAAGCTAGTTTGTTAAAATGTCCTCAGGAGGTCCACAACAACTATTGTCGTAATGTATGTATCTGTTAAATGAACCGTACACGGGGAAAAGCAGAACAACTCAGAGCTTCATTTTGAGTTTTGAAGAAATGTTTATTTGCCCTGCTAATTAAGAGTTAACAATCTCTTTTCTGCTTGCCTCACCCATTTTTTTTCTCCCCCACACACACGCACACATACTCAATATACTCAATCAGCTGCTGCAGGCCTCAGCTGTTGGAGGCCTTTAAAACAATACCCATGGGAGTCTCCAAAACATCTTCTTTAAGCGTTTTGCTAAAGTTTTTCTGAATTCTCACATGCTTTTATTGTGAAGGTGCCCCTAAGATATGCAGATTTCCGTACAAATATGTGCAATATTGCAAATTATTACTTAGATGCCCAATTGGTCAGATATGGATAGCATTTCTCATAGGTTTAATGTTTAACCAATGCGTTTATCTTTATGCTAACACCTTATCAACACTTTACGGATGGAAATTCTGAAAGTTTGGGGAAAAAAAACAAGGAGACGCATAGGAAAATGCGGGTTAGTCTCAACTAATCATTGCAATATAGAGCAGGGACATCTCAACCTCATGTGCTCCTAATATCCTGCAGCAGTGGTGGTTGTTATAACTGTCTCCCTTACTGAATGTCTCTGTTTGGTATACTCCAGTGGCCCAGTAATCCTCCTCCACGGTAATCCCTCTCTGTCAGTACAGCCCCAGTTGGCCGGACAGTTGTGTCTCCTCCACTTCCACACACAACCACACACATTCACACAGAGGCACTCGCTCACAGCTGGAAGCGAGAGGACTGTTGGCGGAGGGGTGAGGAGCAGGAACAGGTGGCGTTGGCCGGGGTTCAGGGACTTTGGATTTAACTAGAGCTGCTGAGGATCCTCTCATGCTCCTTGGGTGTCCTCATGACACAAATAAGACTCTACATCATCATTTACAGTTTGCTGATTAGAGACTTCCACGATTTTGTGCCAGGAACAGAGAGAACCTAGGCTGTCACGGGACGTCCCCACCTGCAAAAGGAGAATTCTCAAGATTTCCCAGCTATGTAGTGGGAGCTGCTCTTCATTTTTATAGCTGAAAGATGGCTCGCTCTTTTTTTTCTTTTCTTTTTTTTTCTCCCAGCCTCGTTCCAGCCTTTGACAGGCACAGCAGGTGGCCTCAAAAAGCATGAATGGATTCGGAAGGAAGTCCAGCCCCCCATACCCCCCTCGCCTTCCCCGCTTCCCCTCCCTCTGGCCGCTTCCCTCCAATCACTGTGATTGGCATCGCTGGCAGCCCAGATTGAAGATGAGAACAAGCCGCAGCATGGAGAATAACCCGGGTCGATTAGTGGGAGCTGGTTTCTGCTGAAATAGTTTTGGTTGTAGATTTCATGAGCTGGTATTTACCCCTGAGCTATTTCAAAGTGGTGGGAAAAATAACTCGGCTGCTTACTGCAGAAGCTCACGAGGATTTTCTTGAAATGCCGCAGTGATTGAGTAAATCTCTCAAGACATTTGACAAAACGGCCTGGCTCATGCCTGAAGTTCTTTACTAGAAAGATGTCATCCAGACGAACAAAGAAAAGGAAGTTTCTTATCACAACCTATTTATCATTACAATCTGACTTTAATGCCATCATTGCTACCGCCTGCTGATTAAACGCCATTTGGTTATTGAAAGCGGAAGTGATGTTTATTTGCATGCAAAATGCTGGAGTGAGTGCCGATCTGTCTCCTGAGATGAATTCTAATAACAAGTGTGAATGTGTGTGACCCGCTGAGAGCCCCTTACTTGTGATCGTCTCTCCACAGACACATGTTAATGACAGGTGTGAACACAGGTTTTATCGTTGCATTTTTCTTTTTCCGTTTGCAGCTGTTTTTTTATGTGAACAGTGTAGCATCTTTCTCAAGAAAGCGTTTGCACGGGTTTATTTCTGATTAAAAAGAAATGGATATCTCTCCTTTTTGCATTTTTTTTGTCAAACTTTTTTAAACATCATTTTGCAAAATTGCATCCTTAAAGCTTTTCCATTTTTTTTTACAGATGCATGCTCTGAAATATTGTATTATGTTTTTATGTGATGAAGGGTTAACTCAAAGCAATGATTGAAAAAAGTTCAAAATGTCTTACTCAGATAAGGTTAATATGGATTTTTGTCAGCCTTCATGCAGTATGCTAACAATTCATAGTGCCTTGTTTTTGTTCCAATTTAAAATAAAAAAATCATTTGAATGCAAATTAACAGTCAGGGGTCTATAATCCCAACCTTTCAGCTCCTTTTGGAAAGTTCATGGAGTGTGAATACTTCTCTAAACGCACTGTTTTTCTAAAATGAATCATGAGAATCACTTTGTGGTTGAATCCTCCTTGTAAAATAGATTCTAACACTTGACAAGCAGAACATGCATTACACAAATTAAAATATGTACTGGCTTAAATTAGCATTACTAGTTGTGCTTTGCAATAGGGCAGCATGTGCATAGATGTACAGCAAAGCAACTGAAGGTCAGACTCATCTGATGTGAATATTTGTCTTCTCATGAGCTGCCATCAGGGAAATAATTACAAAATGTCAGAGACGTGAATGTGTTGAAACGGCTTATTATGCATTTTCAGAACAGCTATTAACTGATGGATTTCAATGGACCTTTCTGTGTGTGCGGAAAAAAACCTTATCTTTATAGGAGGGTTTAAAACAGCAGCCATACAGTGCTGGGGTGTCTTATTTCTCCGTGCAAGACATTTCCAGGAAGGGAAACTATGCCATCCTTAATTTCTGTGAAATAAAAGCCTCAGTTCATGTGGTGTGGTGATTTCTGTATCCTCAAAGGTTCCCAATGTCTCGGATGAATCCAAAGTGACAGTAAAGGTTACATAAGGTGGAAACTCAATTGCCAAACGGCCTCTGCAAAGTTTAATATCATTTCCTTATTCACTCTAGTTTGGGTCTACATTATTCTTCATCTCACGAAAAGTATAAATGTGCAACAATCTTCTGCATCTGTGCATGTTGGTCTAGTGAACTCGCATACGTGAGGCTGCTTGTAGAAATCTCATGATAAAATAGTCTCAGGATGACAGTTTCGACGGATGCATTCAGCAAATCTTTGTTTCTCTTTCTCAGTGTAGATGTGTGGCAGCTAAAGAAAAGCGTCCCGCCTGTAGTGCTGCAGTATTGTTGTTAGGCCCTGTGGGAAGCAGCAGCCTGTGTCTCCTTAATCTGACATGGCATCACAGGCTGTCTGGCACGAAGCTCAACATGTCCTTGGATGGGGTCTGGCCCCAGCATTCAGTTGACCAAATAACGGTTTCTTTTGTGTATTTTTGTCTTCCTGTGAGGCAGAAGTTCCCCATAAACCATGTATCAGCTATTTTGCAAAGTTTTCTGATATTTCTTTTACTTGTTTGTAGGTATAGACCAACTTGTTAGATTAATGTTATAAACAGAAAAGCAACAAAATGATAGTGATACAATGTGTATTCGTTTGAACTTTTATACAAAGATTGAAGGAAAAATGCAGAACAAACATCTATTTGAAGTATTTGTAGTTCTTTTTCCCTGTCTGTATAAAGTCATAAAGTGCAGCAAACCGATTTTTTTTTTCTAATTAATTAAAACAGGTTATAGTCTCTTAGTGAATTCTCGGGGCTTTGATTTAGACCCCTTTCTTAGACATCTGTGTGTTCTCTGAAGTGTGGAGATGACACTGTGGAGTGATGGAGTCAATCTGCTGTTATTCCACCTCTGAGCCTCCATGTGAGTTAGCTGCAGCCTCATGTCGGCTAACTTGTGAAAGGTGAGCGGGCTTGTTTGCTGGCGTATTTACAGCAGAAACGCACTGGGTTGACATTCAGTGCATCAGACTTGATTTCTTCCCGCAAACATGTTGGACTGGTTGCGCTAAAGCGAGTAGAGACAGAACAGTTTGCTGGCCTTCAACCAAGGAGAGTTTCTTCATTATGTCAAAAAGGGATCCAGACAGAACGCGTTGCACGCTTTTAGAAAGGAAACCATCTGAACTAAATACTCTTCCAGTCAGACCAATTACCCTAAAGCCAGACACATTCACACACTGAAACACAGTTCAGTACGCAGTCATGTTCCAAGTTGAATCCAAACTACAGCTACTCTGGCACCGTCTCTGGTGTCTGAGTGAATGTAAAATGGTATGATGGGAAATTTTAGCATTTTTAAATCCATAAACATGTAATGCTTACTTGGATAACTCTGTTGTCATAACTGAGTTATACTACACTTAAGTCAGAGCAAATTACAGTCTGAAATGATTTGAGGTTTCGTAAAAATTCTAGTTGTGTTATGAAGAGTTCTTAAGATTTGTTGAGAAGCTCAAAAAGAAAAAACCTCGCAGTTCATTATCCTTAAAATTGTTTGTTGGGTCATCCACAAGAAAGTAACACGCAGTTAACGGGGCTGACTTAATATGTGACCTGCATCACCATTTGAGTTTGAAGCACATTTCTTTCTGTTTATGTCATTGTGTGTGTATAAAAGCCCCATTTAGGAGACCATTACGGAGAGGACACAGTGTTGTGCAAGGAATTCAATTTGTCATAAAGCTGAGTTGTCCCACAAGGAATTTTTGTGATATTTATTTATGCATTTTCTTTAATTGTCACAAACATTTCTTTGTTTAAAACTGGTTTCATCCTACTTTGTTAAATGTTTAAAACTGACTGATCTTTGCTTCTGTGACTCTGTTTAAAACTGTTGCGGCGTCTTGTGGTGGTATTTTTGGTTAATTTTTTGAGCTTTGCCTTTCATTGTAAGGACACTGATTTTTACAAGCATCTGTTCTGCTCAGTGTTTTTGTTATGTTGTCTGGGGCTTGGGTTTGTTTGCGTGTTGCTCCACTAGGTGCTTTCATTTTGTCTACAAGAAAAAGCAACTGAGAAAGGAGAAGCCAGTATCCGTCTTCTTGTAGGACTAAATTATGAGGGATGATCATGCCACTTTTGTTTTCTTTTTGCATTGTTACTTTTTGAAGCTCACACAAAACATGTTTTGCACAAAATTAGCATAACAGGAATCCAGAGAATTTAGGGAGTTCAAATAGATATGCTGATATGAAAATCTTCAAAACATTCTCCCGAGATTCTGGGCATGATATTTTCTCACCAGTGACTTGTTTTTGTCCAAGTTTCACTTCTTGCCTTAAAGTGTAGGCCGTTGAACCAGTTTGGCAAACCACAAATACTCACCTAATGTGGGCTTGTTCAGGCTTGTGATTGGTTTATAACGGTCTCAGAATGAATCACTGCTCTACAAACGTGTTTAAATCCCTTCATGTTTATCAAGGGGTGGATATCTCATTGACTTCAGACGTTAGTGATCCAGAATCACCAATGAGCAATATTAGGGATGTGAAATTAGTGACGAAGTCTAGTCTTTCAATTAACATTTTCAGGGAATGTGTAATTTTTGTAAAAATTCATAAGTTACAAAACACCTCTGATTTTCGAATGGCTTTTATGCTCAACTGAGATGTATAGAATTGGTATCCCATCCTTCTATCGGCTGTTTTATACCGGTTGTATAAAATGAGACTAACACAGACACTGGGAAATTCAGCTGTCAATTCAGATTCTCACTCTGAATGGAATGGCATGGAAATAAGCTCTGAGGTAACCAAAAATTGGCCACTTTCTGCCTATAACTATGGTCGCAGCTAACATAAAACCACAGGCTGCTCTCTCACAGCACAAATTGGTCATTGAGTTTTGTCAGGAACTCTTGTATTAATCCTTAAAAACTCCCAAGATTATAAAGCCTTTCAGATGCTTTGGATTTGATTAGGACTAATCTCTCATCTAATATTGCAATAACAAATTCATGTTTAGGCTTGAAAACGCAGTGAAAGAATAATAATATGATTCCCTGGTTTTATTTTTTGGACAGTTCCTAAGTAGTACAGTACGAATGTAGCTTTTTTAAAAGGATGGATTTGATTCAACAGTTTCCAATAAGCTCACATATTGTTCCTATTGATAATCCATCCATCCATCCATTTTCTATACACCCTTGTCCCTTAGTGGGGTCAGGAGGTGCTGGTGCCTATCTCCAGCTAACGTTCCGGGTGAGAGGCAGGGTCACCCTGGACAGGTCGCCAGTCTGTCGCAGGGCAACACAGAGACACACAACCATGCACACACACACTCACACCTAGGGGCAATTTAGACAGACCAATTAACCTGACAGTCATGTTTTTGGATTGTGGGAGGAAACCGGAGTACCCGGAGAAAACCCACGCATGCACAGGGAGAACATGCAAACTCCATGCAGAAAGACCGGGGCTGGGAATCGAACCCAGAACCTTTTTGCTGCAAGGCAACAGCTCTACCAAATGCGGTACTGTGCAGCCCCCTATTGATAATGTTTTCAAAAAATAAACCACTAGGCAAATGCTACCTCTGTGTTTTGATATGACTCCAAAGTATTTGAACATGTCGTCAAAAGATACAGGAAATGCTGGTTTTCTGCTTCAGACGCTTAATGCTTCCATGTAAAACTTTTGAATAACAGGAAAATGCTTACCTATATTTGTTTCTACATTTATTGGCCACAGCCTGCCTGACATTTTGAACACTGAGCTGTTTTTTTTTTCTTCTCATTTGGGACTCTTCTCTGTTTTGCTATTTTCTGTAAGCTCAGCGGTCACTTTGTTGTCACATCAGCTTCAGGGTCTGGCAGACATTTGGGATAATGCTGAATCTGACATGCAAGAAGTAATGGGGTCAGAGGTGATGGTCACATGCATTTTATTTATTTTTTGGTGCTGATGTTAGAAAGCTAAAAATAGAGAATTTAAAATCCAATATGAAATATGCATTTGACTGTGATTTTAGAAATTACTGCCTTGTTGAACGATAATGGCATTTGCCATAAAATGCAAACTGAAGTTATACTGCAAACCGTCTTACCAATTACACTTGTTCTTGTAGATATCACAACAAGAATTTGTTGAACAAATAAAACTAAAATGGCCATCATTAGAGAGATCTGTTGTGAGAATCACATAATTGAAATTGTGAGAACTGCTGAACTAAAACAAAAATGTTTTTAAGACAAACCTCTTGCTGTGCTTTTTGTTTGTGTTCATTTCTCTGGGTCACTTGTTGTAATTAATCTTGATCTCCCATTTACTTTGCTTCTATTCCCTTTGTGTTTCTTTTTTGTCAATACTGTTTATTCATTAGAACAAAGTCAATACTATATATCCTACAAATAGATCCATGGATTGATTCTTGAACTTCCCCAGGTTTCTCTTTGGTGCAGCTTGTCTGAGAACATGGCCTTCCTTTTGTTTGTATCTAAAGGAGAAAAACATTAGTGTTGGTGTGGTGCAACACATTTAGCATAATTGTTGGTTGGATTTGAAATTTAGTTGGACTGCTGCCCAACACAAGAAGTCCACATAACCCTCTTTTCTGTTGTTGCCATATACACATTTGCAACTAAATAGCACTAAATGCTATTGTGGAGTTTTTTCCTAACCTCTTAAATGCATTCTACTATATGTTTCTAATTATTCCAAAGTCTACAAAGAACAGAGTTTTCCTTCACTCCATTTGTCACAATATGATGTTGTCATAATGATGTAAAAATATAATAATCCAACAGAAACGAGAGGATAAGTATGCTGTGGTATGTTGGATTTCAACTGTATCAAATCTTTACAAGTCAACAATTTAACTTTGAGCAGCCTTAAATTTTGTTTCTTTGATCAAATAGTTCCCTTTAATTAATCAAGACTTGGAAAGAGTGTTGTTTTTTAATTACAAGAGACGCATTGTTAATTATGCTGTCTTATTTTTGACAGATATTTACTAAACGTTTGGTTAGATTGTTGTTTTTCAGCTCCCAGTTGTGCCCGCAGTGTAATCTACAAATGGATAGTTTCTGTTGGAAGAATTTATGCTTTGTGTCTTTTTAATGTTTGAGCTGGGAAGGAGGACGGTGCCATTTGTGTTGTGCATGCAAAGCTGTTTTACGGAAACCATTTGGTGAATTGCTTCAAAGAATTTCACTTTTTTTTTTACTCCAAATGCAGTAAATGTAACCATTTGTGTTCTGTTCCAGAAAGGCCAACAGATAGAATGAGGATGACCGGATAAAACACATTACATATTCTAAAAGTTGGATGGTTGCAATTAAAATCATAAAATCTGACTCTGTTACACTTCGAAGTCAAATTTCTCTTTTACCTTGACTCAAATTTATTTAAAAAAAAATATATATTTTTAACATTTTTGTGCTTTTTTTTTTTTTTTGCAACTTTTTGCCGTAAATTTTTTACAAAAAAATCTTTTAAATTCAGCTCATTTATAGTGTCATTTCATAACAAATATCATGTCATGGTACTTTGCAAAACTTTTTCAAGTCAATCATATTTTTTTTGTTTTGCGTCTTTTATCTTGTATTGATGCATTTTGGACCCTATAAACTTATTTTGTAATATAAAACATACATTTAACAGAAAACTGGCATTAAATATTGTTTTAAACATTTATATTTTTTAGGTATGCCAGATAACGGCTGGACACTTTTATGATCACAATTTCTTTATAGATTTCAATAAAACCGCTTTTTATATCTCAATGCATTTATAGTAAAAATATTAACCCTATTTGACACCTTTATTCTGCACTAACCTGGTAAAAGCCAGCTCATTACTCTACGGTTTGCTTCATACAGCAAGTTACATATACATATTGACTGCAATTGCCTGGCTAGTGTCGCACCAAATTCAACTCTTTTCTTCTCTTAGGTGGATCCATCAAATTCTTGTATTTGAGGTAATTTTGTAGCAGTTTTAGAGAGGAGGACACGAGGATCAGCTCATTACTTTCATACCAAGGATAGGAGCACCCCCACTAGGGCACAATATGCATATTTTTTTCTAAAATTCTTATTCTTTTTTTATTTACTTGCTTTATGGCGTAGGCAGCTGCAGCATATGCAATATTTTTCCTGTGTTGTGACATGCAGTCCACACTGTTGCATACCTGTGGGAGGTGTCGCACTCAGGTACTCGAAACTGTCGTAACATCTGTCAGATACCAGGATGTGAGTCACTGAAAGCAGTACGCTCTCTGATTTGATCTGCAGCTCCGACGCACGTAACCCGTACTGAAGTAATTTTAACGAAGAGGCCAAAGGTGACAGAAAACGGCGTTGGTGTTGAGATCAGCAGCAGTTGATGACACATGCACCAACTCCTACACCACACACACACTCATATTTCAGTTTAGTCTTCAGGACTGATTTTGAAATAATCTCTGTGTATTTTATTTATTAATTTATAAAGGCCGGTGTTTACTCTCCTACTGGGCGTGGCACGACTCATACAGTCAGTCATTGGCGGATTAAGGTCCAGCACACTTCCTGTAGAACTTGCTGTGTTAAACTCAAGGTCCACAGGCCAAATCAAGACTATAGAGGGCCACATAAATGGAACTTGAAGATAACGAGTTGCATGTTTTGAACATTAATTTATCCATCAAATCATAGAAATCTGAAATAGTTGCCTAAAATATAAGCCAGGAGAATTTATGTTAGGAAATGTTTTTTCCCCAATTTTAAATCCTATACCTATGGTGTGATTAAATTAGAGGTCGACGTAAATGTAAAATTTCATTTTAGTATTTTGTTATCAATATGACAATGAGGATTAAAGTAGCAAAATGATTAGCATCTTTTTGGCTATAAATCCATCACTATATGTAATTGTAGAAAATACTACTCTAAGAGTAAACATTTAAAAAAAAGCAAGTTTTTCTTTTCTTTTTTTTTTAAAATACATTACAAGCACACAGCACTAGGGAGGGGAGGGACGGGTTACGTCAGTACTTTCCCCAGTATCTAATCCTCAAATCTATAAAGCATTTGAACAATAGGACATAAAATTGATAAACCTTAGAAGAACTTGTTAATTTACACTTTATTAAACAAACCACGTGAAAATCAGTCACGCCCAGTTTAATAACTAATGGAAATGTCTGTATTGGCATTACTACAAGGAAATTTGTTTTTTGCATGTTTCCACTGGTAGTTTTATGATTTTGTCTTTGGTGATGAGTACCAAGACTTTGAAGATGGACGGCCTCTGTGCTGTCACTCGAATGTTTAGCTCCCTCCTCAGACTCAGTTTGGGTCTCTGGTCTGCCCAAAAAGCCTTCATATCATCTCCAGTCAGAAGACGACTGGAGATGATAAAAATAAGCGATTTTTAAGAATCGCTTATTTCGAGCGATTTTTAAAAACAGGCAACAAGATTCTTTTAAACAGTGTCAACTGTTTTTAAATTGTTTTATACTTATGTATATGTGTTAATCAATTTTATTTTGTAACCAGGTTGCTATGTACTGCAGATTTCTGCCCAGGTCCCTCTTGAAAATGAGATCTGGATCTCAATGGGGTTTACCTGGTTAAATAAAGGAAAAATGAAAACATTACTTTAAGCCTAGATTTGTCAGGAGGATGAGTAACTTTAGTTGCTATTCCAGCTATTTCTCACATAATTTTTGAAGGATATATTTTGTCAGTTTATCACCACCCAAATTGGACATTAGTTCTGTGCTTTAATTTTCCCTATTTCTTCCCTGCAGGCTTGACGATGGGTTGCGTCAGGAGTAAAGAAGCCAAGGGCCCGGCGCTGAAGTACCAACCTGATAACTCTAATGTGGTGCCAGTCGGTGCTCACCTGGGCCATTATGGGCCAGAACCAACAATTATGGGTCAATCACCATCCATGAAGATGCAGAACAACAGCCACCCCTCTGCCCTCGCACCCTTTGGTGGAGTTTCTTCGGCCATGACACCCTTTGGTGGAGCCTCGACATCGTTCACCTCGGTGACTGTGAACAACCCGTTCCCCGCTGTGATCACAGGTCCGTTTTCAAAGGGTGCCTCACAATCTGTTTCATTTTGGGGAAACATAATTATCTTAAGTTTATTTGTTATTTATTCACCAACACCTGCTGGTTTCTATCATTTGGGGACCGAAGATTTTTACTCTGCCTTGTTTCAACTTTTCCTTCTGGTGTTGATCCATCTGAAACAACTGCAGCTGAACATTTGTTATTCACAGGGTGTTAGACAAAGCAGATGTTATGCAAATTAGACATTTGAAATGAGTGAAGCAAAACACCAAGGCTGAAGAGAAAACAAAAATAGGTCTGTGATATGGGAGGCAATGCACGCATAGACTCTCCTGAACGGAGAAGAAAGAGAATATAATGCACAAAATTCAGTGACTTCCTTCATGCATGTTAAAAGTTAGCAGTGGGTCGGAAATTGAGATGAGTTTTTGTGACTTTATCATCATAGCAGTGCTTAGAGGGAAATGTCACAACACAGAACAGGTTATTGATATAGTGTTCTGTATCTTTGGAAGTTAAAAGTTTGATGAGGGAGTGATGTCACACTCGCATCTTTGCTTGTGTTTGTCATATGAGCAGTTGTCGTGATTAGCTTTTTCAACATTAAACAGTAGACTTCATCTGTTCTTTTTAGAACAGGACTTTTAAGATCCAGTGCTCTGCATGTTTAAGCTGTATCTCTGGTTCAGAACTTAAGCGGTTCTTAAGTGGGCTACTGCAGAACCTTGACATGCTAATCTGGTAGTTTGAATCATGCATGTTGGATCAGGGACACATCTACAACATGGAGCATCCTGGCTCATGAGGACTGGAGTTGACCTCTTCTGTCATGGAGAATGTTGACCCATACCTTGACTTTGAAATTTCTCAAAGACTCCCAACATTTCCTAAATGTGGACGTTCCTTGACAGGCAGAAGTTAAAAGCTCAAAAGGGTAACATGGTGTAACTTTTCTATACTGTGTTCAGCCTTCCTAATATCAACTGAAGTTTTGCTCACTGTCACAGCTAGCATGCTTTATTCCAAAAATAATAAAGCATTTTTGTACTAGCAAAAATGCATCGCTATGAAAATGGCTAATTTTGAGCCTTGACACATAGGAGTATTGTTAGTGTGACCTGTTGACTCAGGTATAGTGTGTTATGTTTTCTAACTGCCAGTCGCTTGTGAGGTCAGGTGAAGCTGCTAGCCAATATTTTCTGTAGTTTTCTAGACTTGGCAGGTATGTCACTTTCAGACATTGGGTCAGTGAGAAACGTCCAGCTTTCAAATGTGCTTTTCTGGAGGGTATTTTGGTCCTCAGTTGTTTCTGTAAATTGTATTTCTGTTCCCGACAACATATATTACAAGTTTTTATCATAACTGAATAAGACTGCATGATTCACTCATGAGACGAGTTTGAGATATGCTGTGGGAATAATCTGCGTCCCCAAAGAGTTTCTAAAAACAATAAACAAGATGCATCACAGCTTAGCAGTCCAGTTGTATTTTTAGAGCACGCTCTGACCCACAGGAAGTGGGATACTTCAAGACAGACATATTTTATCTAATAAATGGGATTTATTATTTGATCAGTTGTAATTGATATTTAACCAACTAATTTAAAAATAAGTTTTTTTTATATAAAGTGGAGGGTTAAGGTGTAAAGTTAACTGTGTTTACCATATATTATTTATAGATACTTAAGCCTCAGTATTTGTTTTTAGGTGGAGTGACCTTTTTTGTCGCCCTGTACGATTATGAAGCAAGGACGTCAGATGATCTGTCGTTCAGAAAAGGGGATCGCTTTCAGATTATCAACAACACGTGAGTACTTGTATTTTTACAGGGGATAACTAAAGCTGCTGCGTGGTTGCATTTGTGCTCTTTTCATCTTTTTGTTTAATCCCTTATTGAACTGAGGTCTGATATCAGGGCTGAGAACTGTCTGGGTTAATGGCTTTCATTAATGGAGCATCTGTTGGGTTCCCATTGCTTTTCACCCACACCGGCACGGACCTTTCCTCTGAGTTAGTGGATAAAATTTGAGTTATGCTGTTCGGCTGAATAACATAAACCTGATATATTTTTCGTAATGACATGAATTTCAGATTCTCTGGAGTATTGAAATATGATCAAATATAATGCTCGTCAACCTAATCGGCATTACAAAATACCTCAACAATGTGGATTATGCGCGCAAAAGAGATGATAAATTACTCGGAGAAAACTCATTTTTGCCATCTCCCCATCAGCTGCTGCTCTGTAATCTTTTCCCACGTGTGCACAGCTGAGAAAATGGGCAGCGCTCCAAGTTTGCTCTCCTCAGTTCATCACATGGCTCTTCCCTTCCCACCGCTGTCTGGCTCACATGGCTTTTATAGCGATGAAAATGCCATCTGCTTTCAGAGCAGAGGTGGGAAGAGTACAGATTAAATCAAGTTCTTTCAAAATGCCACCAGACGCACTGCCTCTGCGTCCCTGCTCCTCCCGTCTTAATTTTAAGCCCTCAGATCTGCTTGTTGATCTCACTGAATTTGGATCAGATAAATTTAGGATCTCATGTCTTTATTTCTTTGCAGAGTTTTTTTTCTAAGTAATCTTTTATTTGTAAAGTTTGAAAGCATTTGCTGGAGTGTATATTTTCCAAACAAGTGTTTTTTTTTATGTTAATATTTTAAAAAAAATATACAGCCTCACGTCTGTATGTTAATATTCTTTAGAGCCAGTATAAACGTCTCATCAAATAATTAAATTAATTTATCCCTAACAGTTTTGCCCTGTTCAATGTTTAAATTTGACTTAATATTTCATTTAGCATGATTTAATTGGTTAAATTTTAGAAAAGCAAAGCTTAGGTTTTCATTATACATATTTACAGTGGCTGTAAATGGCCAGATTCTCATAGTCTGGGGAACCTAGAGTAAAAATACCAGGCTTTCCTATGATCAGTGATCAGGATTTCCACAATGTAGCAGCTGCAGATGGAAATTCACTATTAAATTTGTGAAATATTGCAGTTAGGAAATTTTGTGGAGTTGATCCAAGACTCTGTGGTTCTAAAATGTATGTGTGCCCTTCACACTGAGGCACACAGACAAACAGTAAAATAAAGCCAGTTTTAGTCATCTTTGTTTTTCATCTCTGTGTGACATGACCCAGGAAGGGCTTTCCAGAAACCCTGGGGAGACGGAAGTATCAGTCACTGTTTATAGAGAGGGAAAATGGGCTCTTGAAAAATAAATCCATTAATGTTGAATGAGTTTAGCACAACTATATTCCTCAGTATCCACAGGATACTGAGGAAATGTGAGTTTTAAGATAATTTGATCATGTACCTGTACATGTAGAAAGATATTTAAGAGCATTAAAAAACATCTGATGAATTTAAAACAGAAAAATTATATAACTATATAGTTCTGTGTTCGTTATCTAATTCACTTTATAAAATCTTTGTATATCAAAAGTAGGCTGGGTCTCGAAACAGCCCCATCCTTCTTTTTATGCCTTGTTGTAAAGTTGTCTTTAGTTTTTGGTTCAAACAAGAATTTAATATTCTCACTACATGACACTTTTCTAAACGGTACAAAACATAATTCTAACATTAATAAGACCAGCAGAAACACAACGGTCAACCCATATCCATAAATACAAAGATTATTGCTCGACTGTTTGCTTTATTTCCATTTGAAGTCTTGGTCGGATGCTTCTATCTGCAGAGGTGTCGGCAGGTTTAGATGAGAAAAGCAAGGCTCCAACTCGAGGCTAAACTCCGCCCCCAATACAATATGAGTGACGTGTGAAATGGCCTCGCTTCTTTTTATCTTCATGTTTGCTGTTCAGTCTTAATACGAGAGTGGGTGCATTTCTCTCTAATGCTTTGGTTTGTTTAATACGCTCCTTATTGGTGATTTTCTTGCCTCCTCAGGGAAGGTGACTGGTGGGAGGCCCGCTCCATCAACACAGGAGAGAATGGTTACATCCCCAGCAATTATGTGGCCCCAGCTGACTCCATACAGTCTGAAGAGTGAGGAGCCAAATTGCTACTTTTTCAAGCATTTTCATGAAACTTTAGATTCAACTTGTTAGCCTCTTGTTTACCAACTTCTTTACCGATTTCCTTTTGATTAAGATGGGAAAAATGTATGTTGGGCTCTGTTGGAAAGAGGAAAAACAACATATTGCTTATGTTTTCACCCAGTGGCATTCTTATTGTTCAGTTCCTCTGGTGTGACAACAACACTTTTATTCCTCTTTAGCTCTGACAGTTTTATTAATGCCGGATGTTTTAAGCACTGTGGGGAAAAGCAGCCAATTTACTTTCACCAGGCGTGTAAAAAAAATCTCAAGTGAGCACCTGTTATCGACAGGATGCTATGCCGCCTAACGAAACAACTGACTGAGCTCATTGATGTGTCTGGAAATAGACTGTGCTCTGTTTTTCAAAGAAGGAAGATTGTCTAGAGCTGCAAGCTTATTTCTTATTTATAGAAATAAAAAATTTTTGAGATCTCTAAATATTTATTAGATTGGGTGATAAGCAGTAGTGCCTGGAGCATTCACAATGTTTACTTGCTACCCGCATATGAGAAGCACAAAAAACATGTTCATCCATTTTTAATACTGCGTGAACTAGACAGGTGTCCAGCTTTCAGACATTGCATCACAAACGTGTTCTTCTTCTGTTGATGAGAACGTCTCGTACTCGTCTACAGTTTATTCAAGTTTCTGACTCTCCCCTCCCTTCCTCAGGTGGTACTTTGGAAAATTGAGCCGAAAAGCCACTGAGCGTCTCTTATTGCTACCAGGAAATGAGAGGGGAACTTTCTTAATACGAGAGAGCGAAACAACAAAAGGTAAGAAAATGCATTCAAAAAGAAACCAGGTAAAGAAAGACCTTTATATCTCTAGTTGGTTTAAATGTAAGGGATTGTTTTGACTCTTCTGAAAGTTTGCATGTGAAAGGGTTAAATGCCAAGGTGCCTCTCATAAAACTAAAAATTGATTTCTTTTCTCTTCGGATTTTCTGTAAGTGTATGGGTTAAATTTAGAAATGCAAACTTCCTCCTCAGTTTACATCTGGTGACCTGCATTGCTCCAGTATTTATCTATTTTTTGCTGAGATCTGCACTTAACTTCATGTCTTTGGATTTTAAAGGAGCCTACTCTCTGTCTTTACGCGACTGGGACGAATCAAAGGGAGACAACGTCAAACACTACAAGATCCGCAAGCTGGATAATGGGGGTTATTACATTACTACACGAGCGCAGTTTGTGTCCCTACAGATGCTGGTGAAACACTACACAGGTATGCTGCCTTGTAAAGGCTTTTTCTCAGGTAGCCATTACACAAATATTTGTTTACGCTGTGAGCAGAACTCTTGGGTTGAATTGCTTTTTCTGCCAGCCTGTCATGTCTTGTGTTTGTTGGTTGTGTAATCAGGATATGAATGTAATTAGTGAAATGGGGGGGTGGTTTTGAAGCTGAAGTATTGAGCATTTCTGGACCATGTTTAAGTGCTGGCAAGGGAAGAAAAGACATGAGCAATGGTCCTGGAGAGGGAGGGAGTGTTATTTTGCACTTGACCTGCCATAGATTGAGGTCGTATTTAAATAGTTCAGACTCCCTCCATCTGCAGAGGAAAATATTACTCGCATGTGGAAATTGTATGAAACCCTGAACGTTTTATCAGGAAAGAATAAAAAATAAATGTAGAAATGCAAACTTGCTTAAAGATAAGTCAAGAACTGGTGAAGCTTGACAGAATTTTGTTAGCATGTTAAAAGAGTTGATGGGTTTGGAAAAATGCAAAACCAAACAGAATTAAGAGTTGCCACTGCAGTGCGTCTTAAAAACGAAATGGCAAAATGATTCGGGTTGTAAAATCGCATTCCTCATGACACAGTGTTGGATTTAATAAAACGGAATTATACAAAATTATTCATATGTCTGACAGAGTCCCAACTTAAACCTGATGAAGAATCTGTGGCAAGAGCTAAAGAGACCTCATCACCAACGATAAACAATACATATTTATTGGTCGGAAGTTATAAGAAGAGTTTGGTTGTTTTTTGTGACTGAACATATTTTTCATTTTCCAAATAAGAACCACTTTTCTTTTTTTTTTTCAAAAGTAAAAGTCCTTCAGCTTTGTTTTATTGGCTCTTAAGAGATGTCAGTCTCATTTTGTTCAAGACCCAAAAACGTCTGGTTGAATAAAATAACTTTAAATCTTAAATGTTACGAATTTGCAAGCAGCAGAAGACCTCGTTAACATTATTGCCCCAAAAGCAAATCATGTGATGCTAAGATAAATGTCTAAAATGCATCTTTTGATCTGCACAGAATTAATAAGCAGTCAGCTGCTTCTTTAAAAAATCCCCTTTTGTTTGTTATAAGAAAGCTTCACAACATGGCAGAATGTTAACTCATGTACTACATAGAGTTTATTGAAAATTCAAAAATTAAGACATATTGATCTCTGGTCATTTAAAGAAATGTTTCAAAGTAATAAATACTAACTGTGCGTTCAAAGGTCAGTACTCCTTCATATCGCTCTAAATCATTTTTGATCTCAGAAGCCAATTTTGAGAGAGCGGTCATATTGAGGATTTAATGAATACGACTTGTTGGTTTTCCACCTTTCTCACAATTAAATAAAAAAAAAAATGCATGTGCTTAAGTTCTGTTTTATCCAATATTATTGTTCCATTGGTCCATCATGACTTGTTTTGTAACGCCAGCCTGTTTGTTTTATTTTATTTATTTTTTTCCCAGAACATGTGGACGGTCTGTGCTACAAGCTGATCACTGTGTGCCCGACGGTGAAGCCGCAAACTCAGGGACTTGCTAAAGATGCCTGGGAAATCCCCCGAGAGTCCCTCCGATTGGACGTCAAACTGGGACAGGGCTGCTTCGGTGAAGTCTGGATGGGTAAGGCGCAGATTACAATGCACTCAAGCATAAGGCTGAATGTCGGAGATTAATTGGGTAAACTGTGATGGGCCTGAGCTTACTGTAAATACATTTGGTACTTACTTTAGAGCAAGTGACTCAGCTAGAGGCTTTCTCCCGGCTTCTGGAGGCGGGTTTGAGAGGAATATGTCAGTAACTGCTTTTCTTAGCTCAGTGGAGTATTTTTTACCGTAGATAGATAAAGTAATTCTTGTAAATATCCTCAGCTAACTTTTACAGAGTGCTTTTTCACCCAAGCTTTTTCAATCTCTCCTTTTTACTCATTTTGCTGTACAGTTCCATAAGTACCATTGCTTTTCTCAGATGTACACACGACGATTAAAACACAGCAGCTTTGCTGTCCAAGTGGACACTTGTCCATTTGCAGAATGGATGTTTCTGTGTAACATAATTCCAAATTATTTGCAGGATATTTGCGTGTTTTTGCTTGGAGAGCATCTACAGTTTTGATAATGAAATGCAGCTTGACATGGGCACAGTGTGACCTTCCATGCTAGGGCTGGCATTTGCAAAGCAGCACATGATGCTGCCGCCCCTACAGCATGATGCTGGCCGGTGGGTGTTAAGAGTGTTGCTTCACACATTTATCTGCTAAGACCATGTTTCAGTCATTAAAAGCTAAGTTTCATTCTGTAGGACACAAAGGGATTAATTTGTTTCCACAACCCTTAACTATTCATGTTGTACTTCCCATGTCAGCAACACTTGAGTATAAATCTACTTAGTGGTATTGATACTCCACACTTGGCTTATGAATAAGTAAAGAAGGCAAATAGCTTTGTTGGCATACAGTAACAGAGCCATTAGGGCTTACACACAGAGACAAAGCATCCTCTTTACATTATTCATAGATGATGCAGTTTTAATGTGAAACACAGTTGACGTGTGTAAACTCTGTTTAATTGGTGTGTCAGTAATGAAACTGATCATCACACTGCTTCACCAGCCCACAAACCGATTTTTTTTTATGGCTGTTGGCTCTTTTTGTGACACACAGAGTTCTGTAACCACAGGTCACGTCATACGCTTCATTTCTCCAGCCTGCATTTCAGACAGGCCCCTCTGAGCGAACACGACTCTCGTCTTTAACCGAGGCTGGCCTGCAGCAAGCCTCGACATGAGAGCCTCCGCTGGGTAATCCCAGGAATTTCATTCTGCCTCTCCCTGCTCTGTTTGCTCAGGATTTTTCCCGCTCTGCTGCAACGTTTTACTGTCAATCCTCCTCACTCTACGCTTCTGGAGCATTTGTACTGTCACTCTGATTTCAGATGGCATGCTGAGTGTATTTTGCCCTACTTTGTCCTTCAGCTTGGTATAGTTTGGTCAGGATGAGTCATCTGTAAAGGCCAGCCTCGGCTCATTGTACGTAAGCAGGGCGTGAGTAAGTCGGTCCCAACCAGGAAGTGGCTGATGGGGTTTTTTGTACACATGGGAGAACTCCCAGAAATGAGCAATATGAAAGGATCATATTAAGTCACTTTATGTGCCTTGTAGGACAATGTTATTGATTATGCCTTGTTTTTTTGTTTTTTTTTACCCAGGCACATGGAATGGAACCACTAAAGTAGCAATCAAGACACTCAAACCAGGGACCATGTCTCCAGAGGCTTTCCTGGAGGAAGCTCAGATCATGAAGAAACTCAGACACGATAAGCTGGTGCCGCTTTACGCCGTGGTGTCTGAGGAGCCCATTTACATCGTCACTGAGTTCATGGGTAAAGGTAAGCAGAGTTCAAAGGCATAAGTTGGAAAATGTTATAGCGGATTTTGATGCACCTTACAGATTTTTCTACTGAACCATAATTTTTTTATAAAGTGACATTTTTGTCTCCTTTAGAAATATACTTCATAAAACAGAATGAGGAGATATTGTTCAAAACATCTTTTAGCTTTGTCCAAATTCAGAAGTTTATATGCACTAAAAAGACTTTAAACAAAAGTTATAAATCTCACGTAAAGCTTAGACTTTATCATAGTGGGAAAAAATATGCTAGTTTGTACTTTGCGAACTGGAAGGTTGTTGCTGCATTGTGAAAACGAGCAAGGCGTCCCTCCTTTCAAACAAACATCTGGAGGTTAGCATAAATGGTGTTTGTCTGGTATTTCTTTACTCAGTTTGTTTTTGCCACTTTGACTTCATATCCGCAGGGATTTTGCCAGCACAGCATTTCTAAATGGTGTCCTCATCAGTTGGAGCACTGCTAACGGCATGCGCTCCCTCATTGACCATATGGCTAACTCAGATATAACAGGGGTTGTTTTAATGCAAAGCGACAGTTTATACTTAACAGCATCATTTTATTCTGGAAATAGGCTGAATATGATGTATTCCAGATTGCGGATTGGCCAGCTGGTGATTGCTTCTACATGTTTTGTTTTTTTTGTCCCCCCCACCTTGCCAACCATTCATTACACGATAAATCTCAATCAGTCCTGACAGACTGTCCTTGCTGAAAGGTGACACCTCCTCCCTCCAGCACACGTTTTTTGCTCTGATTAAGCAGGAACACTTGCCATGCATAGTGTGCGAAATTTATTGTTGGTTTCAAAAGGAAAATATCTGCAAGCTATAAAAATAGTTTTCACCAGTATCTACACACATAAAATAAAAAATACAAAAAATCTTTCCCACATTCATGACCACATCTGCATTACCAACAATGAAACTCTCAAACTT
Source organism: Poecilia reticulata (assembly GCF_904066995.2). Taxonomy (NCBI): domain Eukaryota; kingdom Metazoa; phylum Chordata; class Actinopteri; order Cyprinodontiformes; family Poeciliidae; genus Poecilia; species Poecilia reticulata. The sequence goes on from NC_088846.1 coordinate 20,689,558, forward strand.
TAAGTCATATACTGCAGCTTTTGGAAGTTGAATAACCTGTACTGTGTTGTGGTTTCTCTGCCTCAGTGTTAACAGAAGTTGGTGATTAACTTCTTCTTTAAATGTGTTTTGCTTTTCTAAATGACTGCTGCAGAACATTCTCACACCTTTGAGATTAGGAGATCAAGCAAAATGTATTTATAAAAGGTGTGGTTTTCTTTGCTAAAATAACCTCTTAACAAGGCGTCACAAATCATTTTAAACATTTTCCCACGTATAATAGTTGTTTTGTGCTGTATAACCTTCCATCAGCGTAACTTATGATCATTAAGTTGGATTTCATGTTTTGAGTTTAGTTACAAAGTAAAAGAAAAGTAGATTTCTTTTTAGTTGCAGAGATCCATAAGAGGATTGAGATTAGTGGGGGAAAAAGTCCCACATTATCAGTGAGTCTGTTTGCCGTATCTTTTGTGGTTGGTGCAGAGATTCCTACTGCATTACCTTTGTGCACACAGGTGTGTCGATTCTGCTTAACTGTGGTGTTTTTTTGTTTTTTCTTCTGACAGGTAGTTTGCTGGACTTTCTGAAAGAAGGAGATGGAAAACATCTGAAGCTTCCACAGCTGGTGGACATGGCTTCACAGGTATAGTAAATAAATCATTGCCTGCTCAGCTGCAAACATCATGAAGGGGAGGATTTTTATGCTATAGAAATAAATCAACTGTATAAACCAGTGAAATGTGGTGGTGGCCGTATTATGGAGTGGGAATGCTTTTCCTCCACTAATTGACACATCCTCCCATCATTTTGTGCTGCACATCCTAGATCGCAGACGGCATGGCCTTCATTGAGAGGATGAACTACATCCACAGGGACCTCAGAGCCGCCAACATCTTGGTGGCGGACAACCTGGTCTGTAAGATCGCAGACTTCGGCTTGGCTCGGCTCATAGAGGACAACGAGTACACGGCTCGTCAAGGTGCGTGTTTGGACTGCCATGCCACTGGTGCACTCAACATGGCCGCTGATGTATTTTTAAGGCTATCTTTGAAAGACTGCTTTAGATTATTACACATAAGGGTTGGGTTAGAGTGGGAAGCTGCTAACATGATCCTTCTGGATGCCTCCCTTCTCAACAGAATCCATGATGGGATTTAAAAAGTGAAATCAGACCCAATCCCTAGCAGAGCTGTGTTTGGGGTAGATTTCTTCCTGCTTCTGTCTGATTTGGTTCCGGTTCCATTAGCAGAACCAGCAGCAGCTAAACATTCAAACCAAACGCATGCAGGAAGTTTCTCATGGTTACTAAAAGAATGTTATTGTTTTCTCTTTAAGTTGCTAGAGAACTTGTTAGAATTGTTATGTTATCATTCTTACATTTGTAATTTTATGTTAGCATGTTCTTATAGATAGTGACTTAGATCTTCCTGGGATACTCCTGAGCTGTAAACCTGTCTGTGTGTTAATTTAGTTTCTATGTCCCCCTTCTTTGTTTCCGATTTCGCATCCTGCTGTGAAGATAGGATGTGGGTTTCACCCCCTCTCCCACCTCTCCACCCCCATTCCTTTTCACACCCTTCTTGCTAATAAAAGAGACAAACTGAAGGTTTTCAGAACACATGGTGAGCGGCTTGGAGAAGCAGTTCACTGTTTCTTCTTCTGCAAAAGTTTGGTTGAAAACTCATATTTGTATCAAACTTTTATCCAATTATTAAGGGCGTGATACAGATTGAAATGTGGAATCAATCTGGAATAGATAAAAACGTGCAGTAAATTCAAAAGTGGGACCAATAGAGCTGTGTGTTGTTCAATCATGATATCAGTCTTAATTTTTCCCTTTTTTATTATTATTATTATTATTATTGTTGTACGTTTAACTCTTTTTTTTTTTTTTTTTTTATTCCCAGGTGCTAAATTCCCCATCAAGTGGACGGCCCCAGAAGCTGCTTTGTACGGTCGCTTCACAATCAAATCAGACGTGTGGTCGTTTGGAATACTACTGACAGAGTTGGTAACAAAGGGCAGAGTTCCATATCCAGGTGAGCAGAACACAGATGGCTGCCCGTCTTGATATTTTAACTCCGTCATTTAAATCGTTTATTATCTCCCCTGTGTGGATCAGAATAGAAATGGGTTTAACTGGTGTGAGTCAGAGCCGGTGTCCTGTGACTTGTCAGTCAGGGGAAAACCCCTCCACCAATGAGATCTTTCTCCCAGTCGGAGCACTCTGACCCCGGCTGTCTGTATGCGCCGTTATCAGCGTTCTGAACGCAGCCCATTTAAGCCGTGTGATGTACACTTATATTTTATTTTTTTTATTTTTTGTGTGTGTGTAGGGCGGGGGTTAATTTTCTAATCCAATGTTCTGATGCAGATGTTGAATGGGAGCATGACATTGTTTCCTGTTTAAATTACCTTTGTCGTAATAAATACATCTGAACATGGATGACCAAACATTTAATTAGGAGTTCAGGTTTTAAGATGAAGGCTATAAATCATTCTAACACCGTAGCATCCGGCATACCACCGGGCTATCGTATCCCAGAATCAGCAGCTGCTCTGAGCCCTGCCGCTCTCTCCCCCAGTGTGAGATAATCTGATCCCCACTCTCCCACAGCGAAGCGGAGGGGAGGGGGACGAGGCCGCGGCCGTGCCACTGATTTCGTCATAACCTTTTTTAGCTGCAGTCCAGCTCCCAGCGGAGCGGTCTCTGTGCCGTGTCACAGGGTTCAGCATCGCTGTCTTCCTGTCTCAGAGCGGAATCCACGGCTCAAGGATAAAGCAGCGCTGATTGGCATTCTGCTTGACACCAATGCTGGTGGTGACAAACGGCAGCGTGTTAACCACTCTGGGGCATCTATGCCAACACTCCTAACAATGTCTTTGGTGTGTCAGGGCTGCAGCTTTAAACGTTTACTGCAGGTCTCTCAGGAAATAACAGCCCAGCTTCCTGTCAGGTCACTCAGGTTTTCTGAAACTCTCCTTCTTAAAACTCTGGTTTCTGGGATTACATTTTCTCTAGGCAGTTGACAGAAATACAACATGCTGTGTTTATCATCTAATCAAATAAGTCTTCTTGACATTATAAAATTTTCCATGTTTGCTCTGACTATTTGAGGATAGTGGTGATGTGGATTTGTAAAACATGTGTTGGCCAAATTTTTCCATCCCCGCAACTAATCTTTTTTCCTGCTTCTGCTCCACATTGTGGGTTTTTTTTTTTCTCCGTCTGAGATCTTTACCATCTTTACCGATGGTCAGTCGGTCAGTCTTTTATGTGTACAATGTTTTATAAAAGCATACCAACAAAGTTTTCCATGTTTTTACATGCAAACAAAACTTCAAAGTATTTTCTTGAGATTTTATTTGACAGACCAACTTAAAGTAGTCCATAACCTTTGAAGGGGAAAGAAAATGACTTTCTTTCATTGCGATCATACCTTTTTGGGCAGGTCTCTACTGGCCTTTCATGTCTCAATATGGAAATCTTGTCTATTCTTGATTAACATGAGCAGTTTACGTCCAGCGATTTTTCAGTATTGCCAAATTTAATTTAATTTATGTCTGGTTGTTCTAGGACATGAACAACTGGACAAATTACTTAAAAAGTTTGGTTCTCAAAGTGGGTCTGAAACATCCCTCAAGTGTGTGTAAACTGATGAATGGTTGAAATTGAGTTTTGGGGCAGACGGCTGCACAGAACCATCAAATTGGCCAAATGACCAACTCTGTGTTTAGGAGGTACAGTGGTGATTGGACTAACCAACTTTGATCTCATTCAAGTCTCTTAATCAAACCCCAAATTTCCCAACTCAAAGAACAAAACTAGAAGTGCAAGTCTTATTTACTAGAATGTATTTTCTTCAATATAGTCGCATTTTGTTTCTGTGCTTCTCCAGGCATGGTGAACAGAGAGGTACTGGAGCAGGTGGATCGCGGTTACCGCATGCCCTGCCCCCAGGGCTGCCCAGAGTCGCTGCATGAGATGATGAGGCAGTGCTGGAAGAAGGAGCCGGATGAAAGGCCAACGTTCGAATACATCCAGTCCTTCCTGGAAGACTACTTCACAGCCACAGAGCCACAATACCAGCCTGGAGACAACCTTTAGTCCTGGGATTTAGGTTAAACTCTAAGGTACATTGGTGGAGATAAAAAAAAAAAAAAAGATTTTTACACAAAAAGAAGCAATTAAGAAGTAGGCCATGACAACACTGGCATCTGAAAATGATTGTCCCTGATGTACAATGGGACCAAGTGTGCAAATGGGTATATTAAGCTCTGGGAAACTATCAGAATAAATTCATGTGAGCTGGCCACAACACTGTGATACAGACAGACAGATGGACGTTTTTTTTTTTTTTTTTCTCTATAAACTTTTTCAATGATGGTTTTTCTCCCACCTTCTTAAAAATTCCCTCTTTTTATTGTTAAGTCAGATTTTTTCAATCTGAATCCAGACCTTTTATATGAACTATCGTTTGGTTTGAATCCGTAAGTGGATTAAGGACGTCTTTCTAAGCGACCAATAACTGGTTAACTTGAGTATGTGATGAGTGTAAAGCATGTGGCTAATTAAATAAAAAGGTCTGCTGAATGGATGGAAGAATGTACCGAGAGATCAAAGCTGATGTACAGTTTATATTAAAAACATATTTTTAGCAGGTGTGATCAGATTCAGGATAAGAGATCGGTTTTATATGATTTTTAACTTGAATTGAAAACTCAGTTTTTCCTTTTTTGCCTTTTTTTTGTCATTAATTTGGGGAATCCTAAAACAACATTTTGATAATTTACATAGATTTTTTTTTTCTAATTATCTTTTTTAAAAAGAACAATTTCTATGAATGAACTTTAAACTGTGCAATTAGGGAAAAATGATCTGATTTAATTTGTCAAATTTGCTTGTTGGATGGACAACTCCACTAATAAACTTATTTTTTCTTTTTTGACTTTGAGTTGCTCACAGTTAAATATCAATTTCAGGAAGCTAATTAATTAGCAACATACAGGGAAGACTTTTGGTAAATGTGTAAAAAAGGCCTTTCAAATAAGTTTAGCTCTTATTTGTCTTATTTAATATATATTTCTAGTTGCTGTTGAATTTTTAATTGGCAATTTATGACATCCTACGTGGGGCGGATTCAGGAATTTACATTTTGTGGCTCCCCTAAATATACCTAACAAATGTATTTAATTTTAAAAGTCACAAAAGAAATACTTTTTAAATTGATCAAAATGTTGAATGTTTTGGCTTCATCTCATAAATTCCTGTTTGGTTTTTTGCGGCATATGACTTTACATTATTAATAAACTCTCTTCAAAATGGGAAGAGAGTTTAATTAACTGAACATGCCAGTTGATTAAGGCACAAATTGGTTACAGTAAGTCACATGTATACTCTTAGCAACGTCTACAGTCAAAGCAAAGTTTAAAATAACCGAAACTGATGCAGGTTTATCATTCCACTCCCACACAGCGAGGAGGATGGGAACGGAGGTGAAAAAATGGAAATCTTCAAATTCAACTGTTGAACTGAAAATGTGGTATTCCCAAGTAAAAGATGAACTTAGTTTGAACTTTTTTTTTTTACACATATGTGACGGGGTTCTGTACTTGAGTATGTGACATTTACCTCCACTTTCACACTCATAACCTAATCTAATAAAACTCAGATAACACAAGCACATAACGGAGACTATGGCTGAGCCATGGCTTAGTTCTTTAATAAATAATAAAAATGTCAAAATATGTTTAAGTTCTCACAGGTACAGAATCCTTGAAAGTATGAGAAATTAGACAATATTGAAGATGTGAATTTTTTTTTTCTTTTTTCTGTCTGTGCATCATTCATGTAAGAGATTGTCCCTTAAGAATGAGACCTGATCTAGTGTGGGTACACATGATGAAAGTTATGAGAATGTTAACTAATGATTTTGTACAGAATAAAAATAAAATGATAAACTAAATGTTACATGTAGCTTTCATGTGTTTAACATCCACTAAAAAAATCAGAAAGTGTCTCATTTCACTTGGTCAGTGAATAGAATATATTTGATCAAGTTACGAAGAAAACTTGAAGGAGTCGGATAAATATTGTCTACAGCTGTAGTGTCTTCGGATATCAACACGAAGATGTTTACTGCTATAAAGTGCTGAAAATAAAGAAGACGGAGCAGTGTTACGCATCTTCAATCCTGTTGGGGAAACAAAACGTACTGTAAGCAACAGAGCTCTAATGTCAAGAGTTTATGGTTTATATTGTGTCAAAGAAGTGGACCACATTGCTAAATCTCAGCCGTTAAGCGAGACTCACTTGACCATCTCCTTGTACTTGTCCAGAGCCTCCTGGGCCACGTACTGGATGAAAGCTGGATCGTGCAGCTCCAGCTCCCCGGGGATGTTGAGTGTGAGTGGGGGAGAGTTCAGGACGTTTACTTCCACCTTAGTCTCAGTGGCAGACATGTTCTGCTCTTCATGGCTCTCTGGTGCCACCTAGAGAAAAGAAAAGGTAATTGCATTTTCTCTTGCACACACAGATGCATCCCCTTTTTTAATTTAGGATATCAATAAAAATGTTTCTGTAATAAATTCGGAACAGAAACGCATTCTGATGAAGCTGGTAATCCTCAGCCTGTGATTTCAGCTCTATGAAGCCGAATCATCCCGCAATGCCTTGAATCATCAGCATTCTGTTAAATGCTGATGATTAAGGTTAATAGCTAATGAAAATAATATTCATCTCGGAGAATTTAAATATTACATAAGACTAATGAGAACAGAGGATCTGAAAGGAGATATTGATTTACACTTTAACTTTTGCACATGTTACTACAGCAGGGAGACGGTCGGATTGTGGGTCTGCTGAGATGTTGAGAAAACTTTTGCTGCTCTGCGTTGTTGGCTCTGATGTTCAATTTCCCTTTTTACAAGACTTCATAGATTCTCTGTGGGAAACGGCATAAAATGTAAGATTCCCTGATTGATGGTTGCACTTTCTTTGGACGTGTTGCAGCATAGTGAACCAACACCAGCTGATGACTTGCTGCCCTAAAGTGTGGACACTGAGCATAGAGCAGCTTGGATTCTGCACTCCTTTTTTCTTAACTCAAGTGAGATGCTTCTTGTGGAATGCCACTGGAAATGCAGCAGTTGTAGCAAATGATTTAGATACAATGACTCTTACAACTTTGTAGAAAACATCTAATGAATTCAGCAGCACATATTAAAATTGCTTAGGGTACAATCAAAGCTTCAAAGAATGCAGGGTATAAATTTGTAGGAGTTGTTAAAGAGTTAGCATGTCTGTTATTCCTGATATGCGTGCACCTTTGTCCACCACAGGTTCTTCTTCCACTAAACGTTTTGTCATGTTTGAATGCAGCACTCTGGGAGCAGCTAACTTCTTTTCCAATGAGCTTCCGGCTGATGTCTGTGATTGTTTTGTCTTCCCTATGGTTTTCAGATTTTTACCTGTTAAGTGAATTTATTTCAGCAATTCAATTTATGAAATATGGAGATTCATGTGCAGAAAACTTGATTCAGTACATGTTCACAGCTTATTCAATTATACCTTTGCCTCCTCTGATCTGTTTGCGTGCTTCTGTCAACCCTGCCTACTCACCATTGTGATGCGGAAAACATTTTGAGGAGTGCTGCTGTTGCTCACAGCCTGAGCCACCCAGCTGAACTCGGCCGCCATGTTGGTCAGCCACTTGACCGTCTCATCGGTGTGATGCTGGACAATGGACAAGATCTCATCGTATTGCTGTTTGGAGACATCCAGCAGCTGGGAGATTTCATCCAGCTCCACATGCAGTTCCCGAACACTGGGGCACTCTGTGGTGAAAAGAGAGCCTAAGCTGTGGTGTGTAAAGGACAAAAATAAAACATTTTGAGTGAAGAGGCGATTCACCTGTGAGCAGAGCTCCTTGGCAGGCCTCACATTTGTTCTGAAGCTGCCAGCACTCTGATGTTTGCCTGCGGAGGTCTTTGCACAGCTTTCTGTTCTGCAGGAAGCGAGGGAAGCTTTTTATCTCTGGAAAAAAAGCGAAAAACGTGTATATAATTACATCCACACAACTCTGGTCCAATGCCACTGGCAGCGTGAAAAGACCTGAGTTACCTCTCTTAGTCTCCTCCCCCACAGTCTGATGGATATCATCAAACACCTGGGTAACCACAGCTCCAAACTCCTCCACCACGCTCTTTCCGAAGTCAAAGAACGACTCCAGCACCTCCTCCAGCCCAACGCCCTGCAGGAAGCCGGAGTCGCGCCCAGGGTAGTATGGATCGGGAGCGTTTTCCTCTGACAGTTCATTGGTGGTGTTCAGGAAAGCCTTCTGAAGGACTCCGTCAAGCCTGCTGCTCATCCTGGAGACCAAGGCGATGCTGCAGTTCACCAGGGTCCCCACCTTGCTCATCACTCGCTTGAAAGAATTCTCAATCTGAGCTACATCTGGTTCCGATTCGTCAGCACTTTGGTTCACCAAGATGTCTCCTGCCTCCAGAGGGCGCTCTCTTGGACCAAAGCGTCTGGAGACTCTTTGGAAAAAGGTTTCCACCTGCAACACATGAACGTTATGACGGTTGGAGTATTTGACTGCTTTCCTCCCTTGTAGCTTTAGGCTTGGGGGCGGTGAGATGATTGCCAGGGGTTATGGAGAGATTATCTACTGGGAAAGAAGGCAGTTATCTGAAAGTGGTAAAAAAAAAATTATGGCACGCTGCTAACCCAACATGAAATAATCGTCCACCTAAACATAGACACCAGGCAAAGAGAGCATTGTATTAGCATCCAAGGCCTCTTTGTTTACAAAATTTTATATATCATGTAATAAAAATCGTAAGATGCATTGAAGCTTGTGGTTGCAATGTGGCTACATAAAAAGACAGAATTTCAGTTAAAATCTGAATTCATTGAAACTGTGTTTTGTGGTTGTTTAATGTCTCATGTCGTCTGTGGGGTAAATGATGAAATTATTGGTTGTCTGTCTCCACTGTCGCATTGTTTTATGATCTGTTTATGAATTGGATTCAACATAAGGAAGATTAGCTTGTATATATTATTTCTTCACTGTAGGACACTGTAGTTGCACCTTTCAGGCCTTTATAGAACAAAGAAAACAACTTATGAGGTAAACTAAGTTCTCCGATTTTGCTCGGCAGGAGGGCTAGTCATAAATGGAAACTTATGATTATAAAAGAGCTTGTATTGTCATGCTGCAGGGTTTTTAAGTAAGCGATTACTAGCTGTTCACCTTTGTGCCAAATCTAGAAGGTCTCAACCCAACTTCTTTTTGATTCTTCTTTTTTTTCACATTGTAAGAAGAAGGTTTTCATACCTTACTGCGGAAAGAAGAAAAGCCCCTGCGGCATGTGGAGGTGTAGAAGGTTTTACATGCGTCCTCCAGACAGGGTCTGCATTCCTCCCACTCTGACTGCAGGGAGTCTTTGCACTGCTCCTCTGCCTCCTCCAGCTTCTCACTCACATCCTTTGCTAGCTGGGCTGCCCCCTGGTGGGAGAAGTGAGAGCTTGTAACATTTTTTATTTTTTTTTCCGTGTTTGAATCTTTTTTTTTTTCTTCTTTTTTTTTTCCCGGTTTATGTCAGGCAAGTTCTCTCGCCTTCTTCTTGTCGCCGCTGTGCTTCAGAGAGTTCATGAGGTGCTCATGCTTCTGCTCATTCCTCCACATCACCTCCCTCATCTGCTTCACGCCGTACAGCGCTCTCTTCATCTCCTCATTCACAAGCTTCTCGCCATCCTCTGACAGCTCTGAGACAAAATAAATAAATAAATAAATAAAATGAACACGTTGCAAAATGTCCTTTTCTCATACTTGCAACAATTGGAAACATGTGAACCGATTTTGAAGGAATATTTGGAACGTATTAAGTCTTTCTTTGTCTGGATGGAAACGGGAATAGGAAAAGATTCTGACTTGCCAACTTACGTTTTAAGATGTCCTCTGAGAAGACATCAATTTGGTCAGCATCGGCAAAACTAAGGATGCATGATGCAGCGACGAGAGCAGTCAAACTGAGGAGGAACTTCATTCTTAGTGGCGATTTGTGATGTGATTCAGATCAGTCTGAAACAGAAAAAATACGTTTTTTTATTCATTTGTTTTGTAAAACAACTTTGCATGTCAGAGTGGTTTTTTTTTTTACAAATACAAACCAGGAAATACTCCTCTACTATGACACCCATTAATAAAATACACTGCAACTAACTGATGTGCGATGCCACCTTTATGAGTAAATGGAATCCACTTATTTAATCTCAGTATGAATCCGGCTGTTTTGCAAAGGTCTAAAAGGTTTGTTAGAAAACATTACACGACGCATTATTAAGAACAATGAGCAGACAAGTCAGGAAAAAATGTTCTGGAGAAGTTTAAATAAGTGTTGGGTAATAAAACAACATAGATGGAGTTAAATCCAGGGCAATCCTGGAGGAAAAAATTTTTTCGATGCTGCTAAGGAGTCGAGTCAGGTGGAGGTTGACCCTCCAGCAGGGCACCAACACTAATTACTGCATTTTATAAAGAATGGCTTGGATGAAAACATGTTTGTGTTAGACTGGTTGAGTAAAATTCCAGACAAAATCCAATTGAGTGTATGTCCCGAGACTTGAAAACTGATAATCACAGATGTTCTCCATCTTTTGCAACAAGAAAGAGGAAAAAACACATGCAAACTTAGAGATAAAATACTTTCATCTGCAACTTGAGTAAAATATGCTCTTTAAGAAGAATTGACTCATAAAGGTTGAATAGAAATGCAGGTTGTTTGTTAAAATATATGTCCCCCTTTTAGTTTACAAATATCCATTAATTAGTGTCACCTAAAATCCTAATAACATACAGTGAACTTTATGGTTATCTATCCATTGTTTAAACTGCAGGGTTGCAGGTTGGTGCCCATCTCCAGCAGTCATTGGGTGAGAGATGGGGGACGTCCTGGACTGGTCTTTGTGGTTTTAGCATTACAAAATGTGGAAAGAAAAAAAATCTAGAGGTGTTAACACTTTTGCCACTTGTTTTAAATGTGATCGAGGTAATAGGGTTTTAACTTGACTGTGATTTAACGGCAGAGACACTTATCAAATCCACCACTAGGTGGTGCTACACATTTGTTCACAAAGTATAGTTACTTGGAAATTCTTTTCTTAGTCCTGTTTATAGTTTTCAAGAACAAAAATATTAAGTAATTTATTGGTAATAAATTAATACTTCTGATGGCAAGAAAGAAAAATACCCAGACTTTCTTACATTTGTATATTAAAGTCCCAGTTATAAGTTATATGTTTGAAAGATTTAAAAGGTTACATGTTGTTGCTATTTGTAGCACTTTAAACAAACTGAAAGTCTGTTTTTCACTGCATTTCATTTGTTCTATAACCATATTTCTTCTTTTGTCTTTCACATCTGACTGTAGTTTTTAGTCTAAGCCATACCACAGAGAGGCCAACAGAAGTGTGTGAGCCCTGAATAAATTACATTGTTGGGTTCATCTCAGCAGGAAAACGGTGTTTACGTCAGCGACGGTCTGCTGTTCCAGGAGACCGAGCTCCAGCAAGTCACGAAAATATACAGAAAACAAGCAGAAAAATTTAATATCTAAGCAAATTTTGAATTGTCTTCTTGCTAATTTTGATACAGCAGCTGAACTCCCATGTCTGCTTTGCTTTGTCCCCAGTTATAATTTGGAGTTACACAATATGGCAACCAATGAGGATTTACTTGAAATGGAGATGTACCCATTTGAGGCCAGGGTTTAAACCGGTTATAAAAGCTGCTTGTTTAAATCCTGCTCCCATCAAATTTAACCTTTATTTATAAACTTCATAAAGTATTGTGAAAAGATGGCTAAAGCATAACATTTAAAGATGGAGCCAAATATTTTAACATTTTCAAATGACAAAAAAATACGCCTAAAAATCTTAGAGGTAAGGAAGATATTTCACTGTAAAGGAGAAGGTAAATGAACTAATTCTTTCAAATTAGTTCGGATGTACTGAAATCTCACTGAGGGAATAGGAAGTACAAGTAAAATTTACATCAGACTGAAAGATTTGGACTAAAAAAGATTGGTCCATCAGAACCAAAACGACTCACCAGCAGACGACTGAAGCTCTTTCTCCTTCAAATACAAAGTATTTTGTGCGAACAGAAGTGTTTGTGTTATCTTGACCTGCTCAGGTCTATTTGTGCTCGTCCTACGTGAACTTTATCCTCTTACCGTCTTTGCTTGAGGTTGATGCCCGTTAATCCCCACCGCTGGGCATGCTCAGAGGAAGGGTTTGCGTAAGTGGTCATATCAAAGGAGCTGCTTGTTGCTCACAAAACTAATTAGTTTTCTGGTCATTTGCAATGAGCATCTAGTGGCTGGAAATAGTTTTAGTTACCAAAAAATAATAAAAGATGGTTGATTGCTAAACATGTGCAGCGCTTCTCTGGCATCGGCTCTTAAATCATCTGTCAGTGGGAATCGTCGAGGTCTTGGTCCTGACAATACAAACGCATTCAGAAGCTGTTTCATCACAGTGAGCTCGTCTCTATTGTTTTAGTTATTGTGGTGTTTGATGATTAATTTGTTTGGGTAAAGGAAACATTTCTAAATGAGGAAGAAATTAGATCAACAAGATGATTTTGATTTAAGATCCCGACTGATTTTCACTGCAAGGATATGAGGACAACAACCCAAAACATACAGCCAGACTTTCGTGGAAATGCTTTGGACTGACAAACATCCTGATCAAAGCCCAGAAGACCTTTAATCTAATTGAATATCTGTGGCAAGTCTTGAAAATGGATGTTCACAGATGGTCATCAAGTCTGACTGAGTCTGAACTGTTTTGTAAAGCAGAATGATGAAGAAGAAGAAATCTCCATCTCCAGTTGTTTAAAGCTGATAGAGACATATCCCACCATATTTTTCAGATTTTTCATTGTGATAACAAAAAAAAATAACCGAAAGCAACTTGTCATTTCCTGAAAGTTTAGAGTCTAATACGTGTTAAGATATCACATAGAATCCCAGTAACACACAATATAAGTTGTGGTTGTCATATGACAATAGCATAAAAAGTTAATGGGTGTGACTGATTTTGTAAGCCTAAACCTCTTTGCATTGACACGAACCAAAACTACCAAGAATCTCTTTAGCTGTAAATGATTCCTTTGTATCTCCTCATTAGATTTGAATCCAATGTGTGACACAGGACATTGTTCTTAGGTTTTTCTCTGCAACTATTCCTCCTCCTCCTCCCCCAAAAAATTGTGCTCTGCAGAATCTGTGACCCAGAAAATTGAGTCCTTAAAGGATCATAATCAGAAGCAGACAGAACTTTAGCCCTTGCTGGGACTTTCAGCACCTGGTTCATATAACACCATAGGAAGAATATTTTACCAGATATTATCCCCTGGTCCACGTAGACCACAGAAAAGACTTTATAGTAAAACAAGTTCCAAGTGGTAAAACACTGCAGGCAAGTAATTAATTACAGCAGCTGAACTCCAATGCAAATCAAGAGTTTTAGGCACTAAATTGTTGAACATGATCACATTGGTATGTTTTAGTTTATGGAAGGCAAACAGATGAAGGACATAAACAGCTTCACAATGTACAACTGAGAAACGTTAAGTGTCGCTCAGCCAACAGAAAACCTCAGTTCGACAGGACACAGCATCCCTTGGAGCTTCATGTGATCACATTCAAAGTACTGAGATGAGAAATGTGTTTTTGCTTAAAATGAGGTCATATTGCAACTTTTTTGACTTCATATGGAAATGAATGTGTTATGCTTTTTAGCTTTTGTTTTTTTTTTTTACTTTAAAGTTATTCTGTTTTATTCAAAACTTATTTGTCTATTCCAGTGAACTACCTAAGAAGAAATCAATCCTGGAATAAGGTTTAAACAATCCACATAATCAATGCAGTTGCTCAAACTACAAAACATGATTAACTTAGTAATTCCAAGTAATCACTTTAAACAAGCTTTCAAAATTTACCCATAGATTTATATCATATAATCATTTTATCTTGAACAATACAATCAAGATTTTCTACGACATTTTCAAACCTGGGCCCTGTTGTTTATGCACGAATTCACCACTGAGCCACAAGAAAGGACATTTCAGTTCTATGACTGAACCCTTTTCATGTTTGGTCCCTTATTTAATTTCCCTCTGAGTTCATGACCAAACTTAACAACAAGCCAAAAGAAGTCTGCTGCGTGTGAAAATAGTTGGCAAACATCACGGTTACATCATCCCCTTTACTGCCCCCAAGTGGCCAAAACAGAACACTAAGATTTCATTGTGCAGGTGGACTCTATCCATCTTAGAAAAGTCAAAGTAAAGTCAAAATAAGAATTGGAGAATACTGATTTTTAATTCAAATTTCGAAGCGTAGCAAGGCTGTGCTTTTAAAAATATTTTATAAGTGCTGCATTTTTAAGGAAATTGTTAGATTCATTTCACACCTTTTTTATTTTATTTTCTACCTTATCCAAACCTCGATGTGATACAAGTTCAAACTTTGTAAAACAGAATTTGTTTGTCACCATTAGATATAATTATTCTCGATGGTAAAATCACAAAGCAGCGCACGCAGAGAAAGCAGCTGTGCGCAGACGGTGCGCACAGATGTGAGGAGCTCGTGGTTTCTCCGAGCAGCGCGTGCAGCACTTCCTCTCACGTTAGGACTCCTTAAGTTTTTAAGCTCCTCTTGTTGCTGCAGCGGCGGGAGTGAGTACCACCTCAGATCCGAGTAGGACAGGGAGACCAGATCATCTCAGCATCTCTCTGAACTGACAGAAGCCAGGGGAAATCATATGAACTTTGCATCATTTTTAACAAAGTTTTTTTTTTTATTTATTCGTTAGATTTTTTTATTTTTTATTTTTTTGGCAGCAGCATAAGCAATACCTGCACTGAAAGAGAAGAAAGAGAGAGCTGCACAGTGAAAGAAAACTTGGATTTGACTCCGATTTTTTTTCTTTTTTTTTGTTTTTTTTTTCTTAACTTGTTTTTCCTGCTAATAAAACGAGGACCGTGTGATACCTGCAGATTCAAGGTGCCTTATGGCAAATTCCAATGCGATGCTGTGAATGTGACTATTCAACCAACAGATACACAGATTCCAGTGAACCACAATGAAAGGTAGGCTTCACTTCGATTATAACTATTAAAATTGTTTTAAATCGACCGCAGGCTTATAAACGCCACGTGTCAGTGATGACTGATCAATTGTTCCTCGCTCTTTTTTTTTTGTCACATTTTCCTGCGCTCATTTTTTCTCCTGCTCTGGGACAGGAGGAGAGGAATGCGTGGGTTACTACTCTAACATCTGGTTTCAATTACCAAGCATTTGCCTCAAATTGTTTTGCATCTGTCCACCGATGAACATCAGACAGAAAGTCAGATTTAAAAAAATAAAAATAAAAAACAGCTGTCCCAAACAGAAATTATGCACATGACTTTAGACAAATAGCTCTTGAATATGTCGCTCTAATTCAGGGACTTATTTTAAAAATTGACCCTGGCTCAGATAAATGAAGTGCTGCTGCAGGAACTACTGAGTCAGATTTAATTGAAGCATTTTAAAAGCTTCGTTGTGGCCTCTCTTGTACTCCTGCTGCTTTTAAACATTAAAGTACGTAGCATGAATCACGCTGGCGCTGATGTAAACAAAGGCTTATAATAAACTCGCCGGGACGTGAGGCTCATGTGGTTCCCTGATGTGTTGGACTTTGCTAAATAAAGACTGAGGCATGTCGTTCCCAGCCTCTCTGGGTAAGTCAGTAGGCTATGAACTTGTGGGAAAGAATGAACATCCCAACAACTCTGCCCCCTGGTGGTCGTTCTCGGAAAACTGTAGATTGTGACAATAACAATAGGGCTTTGCAAAAGTATTCACACCGCATTGAATGTTTTTACATTTTTGTCACGCTACAACCACAAACAAGGACGGGTTTAATGATACACAGTTGTTGTTATTGTTATTTTTTGCAGATAAATACCTAAAAAAAAAAAATGTGGTTTAGGTTTGCAAATCATATAATTTCCGCATAAATTAAGCTGGTATGAAGGTCTCAGAGAAATGTTAGAGAATATTATAGAACAAACAAGCATGATGAAGACAGACAAACATAAAGTTGGCATTGAGTTGTGGAAAATTTTCAAGCAGGGTTAGATTCTAAAAGCAAAACGCCAAACTTAGAGTAGCTCATGGCACAAATCTCTTGCTTAATCCGTAGCCTGAAAATGGAGACACGATTTGTTGTACAAAGCCATAAGAGGTCATATTCCCAGTTTGCCAGGAGACATTTAGGAGACAGAATTTGTTGGAAAACTAGCACTGTAACATTGAAAACAACATCCCCATTTCAAAACATGCTTGTCAGGCTGTGGAGGATGGTTTTACTTAACAGGGGAAATTTAGTGTGTCAAAGTGTAAGAATCCAACACTTGGAAAAATGGAAGAGAACCATTTAGAGATTGCTAGCAGAGGAATGATGTAACGGCTTAACATCAAACTCTATTAATGTGTTAAAGAGGACCAGTTAAAATTCAGCTTTAATTATTGCAATGATAGCCAGTTGAAATTTACTTGAATAGTGCTGGAGATTTTCTAAAAGAAAACATGTTTTGGTACAATCCTACCTTAGATTAACAGGTTGTTTTTTTTGGTCTTACAGTGGGTTAAAATTGATTGCAGAGTTTATACACTATACTACATTATAGTGCCAAAAATATCAAGATGCTTGCCACAAACACGCACATACACACATTCACACACAAACTGTAATGATACCTTAATCTCGATATAGACTTGGCTTACCCCTAGCAGCTATAACAACTTCTGCTTTTCTGGGAAGGCTCTTCCCAAGGTTTATGAGTGTTTTTTGTTGGAATTTTTTAACATTCTTCCAGAAGTGGATGTATGAGGTTAGATGAGATGAAACCTGGTTCGGAGTTTTGACTCTAGTTTAAGATTGAAATCAAGACTTTTTGCCAGGCAGTTGGAGTTCCTCCACACCAACTTTAATCTCTCCTCTCGACCTTGCTTGGTGAATTCCCCAAACTCATCCTTGAAATTTGGATGCATAAAATTGTCCGGAATTTATTTGTAAGCAGCAGCATTAAGACATATTTTCACCATAACTGAAGGTCAAAGGCCAAACCCTAAAAAACAATCCCACATCATAAGACAACCTCCATAAAACTTTACACCCTGCACACCATACTCAGACAATGGCAATTCCTTGCAAACACAAAACCCAAACTGTTTGGAGTGCCAGCTGTCAATGTCAACATGCACAGTGATCATTTAGTCATTTTACCTGGAGTGACATTTCAAAGTGAATTTATATCCCCTTCCTTTCTTATTATACCACTAAGAGTTGACTCCAGAAGGATTAGCAGAAAAGAAATGTCATTGCTGAATTGTTTAGGTGGCATTGACACATGGAACAATCCTTAAATTTACTGAGCTTCTGAGAAGGACCATATATTTATTTATTTTTTCTTTTTACAAATGTTTGAAGAAACAGTCCACGTGTGCTTTAACTTTATACACCTGCACCCATGGAAGTGGTTGGAACATCTGAACTCAATGATTAGGTTTTTTTAATACGGTGTATTAAGCATGATAACATAAAAGTGGTCTTACTTTTCTTTTAAATAGTTTGTTTTATCCATAGTTGTGTAACGTATTTTTTGGACTATAAGCCGCTACCTTTTTCCTAAGCTTTGAACTATGCGGCTTGTAGTCCGGTGCGGCTTTTCTGTGGATTTTTCTTCAACCACCAGGGGGCTCTTTAGCAGGAAGTGAATCATTGGAAGTCAAAATTGGAAATCAAAGAAGAAAGTGCTATATTTTATTTAGAAGAAATTCCCATCTGATGAAATGTTAATATTGAGCAACGTCCTCCTGAGTAGCACAGCTGTAGCCTTTACAAATTAAATCCAAACAACCTTCACTCTGATTCACATTTTTTTAAATCAGCCATTTGGGAATAAAAAGTGAAGCGTGATTTCCCCTCAATGACTCTTGAGCAGGTTGTCCAAGTGTGATACAAACACAATCATGTCGCGCATAAACATAAACCGGAAAATGTTTAGTGGAGATGTTGGGAAAGCCAAAATTCCTCCGTTGGATGTTTTACAACAGCTTGGATTATTCATATCACTCTTTAGCTCATCGTGGGATCTGCTATGTGGTAACTGTGATTAGAAGCTCATTTCCCAGAAACAAACGAAACCGCATTTTCTCAATGGAGGCTTTTTACCCTATGAAGTGGAATCTGTTCTTTTTTTTAATCATCTTTCTAGGTCATTTTGATCAAAGATGTATAAAATAATCTTTGTCAACACATAGTATTCATTAAGTTATTTTAATGAAGCTTGTTTACAGAAATGTGAATAAAATACTTAACCAACCATGTTAAACGACCTGCATTTCTGAAGGCTAAACATTTATTGTTTTGTTTCATGTTTTTAAATATAATACATTTTTATTTCCTTAATTTCTTATTTTTCCTCTACAGACGAATTTACTGATGAAGAGGAGGTGCAGTCCTTCGGCTATAAACGGTTTGGTGAGCATTGGCTTCCTCCTTCGTTTCCAGCCCTGACCACTCTTCCTATTAGTTTCACTCCCAATGACACAATGTTCATGTTAATACAAGTTACTGCATTTTAGGGGCTGTTGTATTTTGCTTGGAGTAGATCCCACCTACACTAATCTCTGAGGTCAAACAGGAACCAGAATTTCCCAGAAACAAGCTCATTTTTGGCTTTTTCCTTCATTGTTTCTTTTCCTTTTTATACGACTACTGTGTACAGTAAAAATGGAAACCACAGACTTCTGGGTGTTCCTGACCAGCTGCTGACTTTGCACTGTTTTCACAATATCAGAGTGCTTTCATTTCACTCGGTACAAAATCTTTTGTGAATCAACTTTTCTACTCACTGTTTCTCCGCTTGAGTATTTTAGTTCATTCACAGCAGCGATTGCGCTGACATGAATCGCATGTTTCGGTTTCATATATTTTACTGGCAATGCAAGGTGTGTGCACCAGTGATTGTAGGTTGAAAAATATTTATCCGTTTTTTGTTTGTTTTCTTTTTATTCTTAAGTGTAAAATTAAACCATTTTAATAAAAGAGAATTGATTTTTTTCTCATTCTTACCACATATGCTGTAAATTGTTGAGGGCTCAGTGCAGTGTGACTTCTGATCTTTCAAGAAAGGCCATGTCTTTTGTCCAATGAGCCAATGCAACTTGACTAGTCAGCAAAGTGGATCCAAAATTCCTGCACATCTCCTTTTGTGTTATTGCCTCCTTTGGCTTGTGCTGCTGCAACCTTGGGATGATGTAGTGGTTGACCCTGGGGCATTTTGCAAAGATCAAGTTACTGCACTTGAGGTTATTTGGTTTAAGAGGTGTTTTAGTGCTCATTTATGTGTTGCTCAAGCATTAGGCTCCCATATGTCAAGAGGTGCAGGAATCCACAGACTGCATGTCACCATATTTAGTTTATACAGTCTTCTTGCCTGCTTGACATCTGCATGTATTGATGCTTTTAATAAGTGGACAGTTTGGATTTTCTTGGTTCCAAACTAAACATTTGTCTTGATATGGACAACTTAACATCACCAAAATGGGGTTAATGCATTTGTTATTTATTTTGAACATATGTGTGTTTTATGCATAGGCTTGACATTTGGTTACCAAACAGCTGTACACAATCAGCTCCCAGGTTAAAGGATCACTCCACATAAAATCCATCTTCTAAGTATCTGATAATAAATAAACTCCTACAAAACATTCACAGAGCCTTCATTACGTGGTAGTTACTTTGACTGAGTATAAATACTATGGAGAAATACATCATTCTGCAAAAGTATTTACACCCGTTTAACTCTTTTCAGCCATAAACTTCAAAGTGTTGCATTGAGATTTTAAATACTTTGTAGAACCACCAGTTACAGTTACAAATCTTTTGGGATATGTCTCTATCAACTTTCCACATCTAGTGACTGATTTTTTATTTTTTATTTTTTTTGCCAGTCCTATGCAAAATAGCTCAAGCTCAGTGAGACTTAATGGAGAGTCTCAGTGAACGTGGGTTTTCAAGTCTCGTCGCAGATTCTCGATAAGATTTAGGTTTGAACTTTGACCGAGTTATTCTAACACGTGATTACCCATCAAGCTAAACCATTGTGTTGTAGCACCTTCTGCTTGAAGGTGGATCTCATTTACAGTCTGAAGTAATAGGTTATGTTTCAGGATTGTACATTTTTTATATTCGTCTATTCTGCCATCGGTTCTGACAAGGCTGAAGAAAAGCATCCCGGCATAACGATGCTGCCACCACTGTGTTTCGCTCTGGGAATGGTGTGATCATGGTGAAGAACAATGTTAGTTTTTCACTCATAGTACTTTGTGTGTATGCTAAAACTGTTGCATTTTAGAGCCTTTCTTTCACGTGGCTGCTGTCTTCTACATGTGACAAACCTTAAATGTACATTTCGTCGAGCAGCTGCTTTCCTCGTGCCATTATTAGCTGGAGTCCTGATTTGTATGGTGTGTGACAAATAGTTATGCTGTCAACAGGTTCCTTTCCCTGAACTGCAGATCTCCCTTATTGTTACAGTTGTGCTTTTAGCTGCTTCTCTGATACGTGCTCTCCTTGCCCAGTCAGTTTAGGTGGACATCTATGTCCTGTTAGGTTTGTTGTCCCTTTTCTTTTACAGATTATGAACAGTGCTCCATGACATTTTCTAATCTTGAGATCTTGGTCTAAAAACTATGATGCAGATGAGAGTAAAAAGTGTAGAAAAGCTTGAATACAAATGCACACCACCCTGCTCCACTTATGCACTGCTTAATGTTGCTTAATTATATGATCCCAGTAAAATGCACTGATGTTTCTTGCTGTAACAAAAGTGCGACAAAATGTAAAAAAAAAAAAAAAAAAAAGGTTTAGTAATTCAGCTTTTGTTTTGCCCTTTGATTAAAAAACCTCATGGCTCCTGCTCACCCAGTTTATTGCTCTGAACTAAATCTTTTCATCTATGGGGGGAAAAAAGCAAATGCCTTTTCCAAACATGTAAACTCCTTGTCTACCACACATACTTGTGCACTGACAGAAAACTCTGGCTGCTCTGCCATTCATATGTTTTTAGCAAGGAGAGGAATGAAGTACATAACTCATTCTGGCATCTGCTTTCCACAGAGGGTTTATTTTTCCACTGTGAATCCAAACCTGAGACGCTGCCGATTTGCTTCCTGTGTCCGTACTGGAAGTTTATGCAACGCAAACTTGTTAACGCAGAAAGCAGGAGAGGTGGAGTGTACAGGAGTCAGGATCCAGGTTTGTGTGCAAGAGAAGAGGCAAACTTATTTTTTTCTTCAAAAAGTTTTTCAACTTACTTTTTTTTTTAATATTGTCAGGGTTGTTTTTGATTTTAGTTTTTTTTCATTTTTTTTTTTTTTTCACCGGGGAAACATTTGTCAACACTTATTTTGAGCAGAGGAGTCACATTCCTTGCCTGACTTATTTTTGGGAGCAAAACAGCGAGTGGCTTTAATTTACGGGGACTTTATTATGAGAAAAGAATGTCTTCAAAATGCCTGCCTTCTACTTACGACCCTACTCCAGGGCATGCATGCATGCTGTGTGTGTGCTCTGGTATCCTAATGAAAGATTACTCTTGTGTTTTTAATAAAAAGCAGTCAGAGAGGGGGGGAGACAAAGGAGGAAAGAAGCACAGGCATTGTAGAGATCGTGAAAAAGGTTAACTTCACAAGAAGAAAGCAGAAACAATCCTTTCTTATTTTATCTGATGTACACAGATAAAACAGCACAGGTATAATATTTGCTTGGATGATTTGTTCAAATTGTTTCGGGTCTTTATCGGTCACAAAAT
Source organism: Poecilia reticulata (assembly GCF_904066995.2). Lineage (NCBI taxonomy): Eukaryota > Metazoa > Chordata > Actinopteri > Cyprinodontiformes > Poeciliidae > Poecilia > Poecilia reticulata. The sequence goes on from NC_088846.1 coordinate 20,711,478, forward strand.
CTTTGGTTAGTACTCAATCGACCAATAGAAGAGAGGCATAATGCATGCCAGACAGGGGCAGAATATCTGCATCCTGCTGTGAGAAAATCCAAAGTATGCAACAAGCATTTCTGCTCAAATTGAGGACAGACTTGGATGGGGCTCAGGTCAACTATCCAGAACCCTTAGAGCAATTATGTCCGGATTAAGTTCTGATTCTATTATTTATTTTGTGCGTCTGACATGCAGACGTTAATAAGAACTTGACAAACCCTTCTTTGGCACCTTGTGCTAGACAGGATTTGCTAAAGCCATGGGGAGGCACTGATGTATGATTTACTTTTGATAAAAGTGAAACAAAAATCCGATCGAACTGTTGGATTTTTAATTCTCTTTTGGATTCTCCTTCATGCAATAAACTAGAGTTAGTTTTTCTCAAACTGTTAAATGATTTAAAAAATGGATTTGCAAAGGAGCTTCTGTGTGTGAGTGGCTTTTGTATGTTGCTGCTGTAGTTTTGACTGGAATCATCTTAACCGACCTCATCAAATTTTCTTTTTCACCACTCCCCCACGGGAGATCTGGGCCAATTTCAACAGAACGCCTTTAACCCTCTGTCATCTGATAGGGTGTCTTCTCTCACATAGATGTTTGTCAAGATCTCTGTTCAAAGCCATGCTTGGCTCCGTCACAGAAATAACAGGCTCAATATTAGAAGTGTCTCAGTTAATTTTCAGTGAAGAAATTGCACATCTACTTCTGCAATGCTGTGTAACCCAATGGAGGCCTGCTGGTCCCAAAGAGGCCAACTCAAACCTCACTGCATCCTCTATTTATAATACAAAGAAAGTTCAAAAGAAATTTTTTCGGTTTGTTTTGCTTTGGCGTGAGTTATAGTGCTGCTCACCGTCCAGCTCCCTGAGCTGACTGTAGCGCTTTTGTTTCTGTGGTTGTGCTTATGTTGGCCCTCTACCAACATACTGGATTGGCTTGGTTGGGTTTAACAGTAAGGAGTTTTTTCCATTTGCAAGGTTCCCAAATGTTTAAAAAGACAAACGAAGGCATGTTTTCTTCTGATAACGTACACACGTTCTCACACAAGAACACTGATGGGAAATGTTATTTTTTGTGGGGTCAGCTATACAATGTTCAGTCCTACAGAGCGTTCCAGTTTAACTTCACCTCTATCTGTTGCGATCACATTTGAAGAACCAGGTCAAGCTGATACGCTCAGGAGATAAATTCTGTTTCTGAAACATAAAAATGTCCCATGAGTATGCCTCCTAATCATTTAACCAGAGTTTCACCTGTTTTAACAGCACTACAACAAGCTGCTGCCAATAAAAATGAGAGTTTCTGTTCTTAGCTAATCGGTAGTAACCAAGTCACAATTCACCTCCATCATCTCAAGCTAGTTTCTGACCATTGGTTCACTGCATTACAGCGTCATCAGACTTGAATCTAATACGATATCTTTTGGATGTAGTGGAACTGCAGGAAGCTGTCATGACAATATGAACTAAAATGTTTCCCACACCTTGTTGAATCTATATTATAAACAGTTGGGGCAGCTCTGCAGGAGCAGGGGGTCTAACCACATACCAAGTATTTAAAAAAGTTGCTGGTGAGTGAAAATCCTGATAACATGGTCTGTATCTAAGTGAAATCTTTATGCAATCTGTGGAAGTAAGGAAAATGCCACTGTAAAAGTGGCCAGTGCCTTGGAGGCTGAACAAAGAAAATATATCGCTATCCAAAGAGTCTCAAAGAAAAATTAAAGGAACGTCTAAGGAACATTTAAGGAAGACTGGCCAAAGGTTGGATGACCCAGTTCAAGCTGATAGTGAAAATTATTCATGTGTCCTTTATTGCTGCTTGCAAAGAAAATACACATTGTATGGTAGAAACGCAGGCACAATTTACAACAGACTATTCAGCTTTAATGCTGGAACCACCAAGATTTTACTGGAACTTTGAAGTTTGCATAAAAACTCTTTACTCTCTAGATGCCTCCTGATTTGGTGTTGATCTTAATTCTCTGGTTTGTGCCTGTTTCTGTCTCCTTCAGAAGTGGTAGAACTCTGAGATCAAGTGTGTGAGGTTTTGCTTGCCCTCTTATTTGGATGTCAGCACAATATTAAAGATTTATGTCGGACAAACAATCAGATGTCTGAAGGCAGGGTAATGACCTGGTGACTTGTTGCTTCACTATTTTGTACCTTAGAGACTTTGCATGTGGTATCAATTTCTAAACACTTATTTTACTGGTGCATTGCATAATTTCTCCTCTGGTTGTGATATGGACCACGGTAAAACAGGAACTCAGATACTATCTTCCCTGTTCTCAGCGTCTTTTCCCACAAAGTAAAGCCATTCTTGGCTGGACGGCTGGTTTGGTCCACGCTTTGTGGTTTTACTGGCTCAGCTGGCCGATAAAGCTTATAAACAGGAGGGTTGCAGAAGGGGACGGGGTGCTGCACATCGGGCTGAGCTAAGGTTGTTGCTGATTCAGTTTTGGAATTGCTTCCATGGTGGGCTGCACAGCCAGCAGCCACAACCACAAAAAATCCCATCTGCACAGATGGATGCTAAGATTTAACTCCAGTGTTCTTCAACTTCGGCTCACAGACACAGCGGTTTTGGACTTACATGAGAGTATAATGAAGTCTTCTGAACTGAAGTAACAAAACATGTCTCGGTTTATTTATGCTCATGTTGTGGTGGGGAGGGTAAAATTAGTGAGGCTCTGATATTTAAAATTTCTTCCAGGGACACAGATAGATATCTGTGAAAGTTCATCCTGGGATTCATTATATATACTGTAATGATTTTTTTTCTTTTTTTGTTTGATTTTTGTTTGTTTTCCCCCGCTTGATTACAATTTAATAACTTTTTTTTATTATTATTCACACTTACGCAATGCTCATTTTTATGGAAACTGCTGCATTCCGGTAACAAAGGAATTACATTCCTAGAAATGAAATAATATGGTGTGTAAAACAAAGCAACACTTTGAGTTTAGGAAGTACAACCTTTATTGAAGTTTCTTCTTTACTGGATCCGTATGCGTGCCGTTTAACTCTCAGTGAGTTAAACAGACACCAGAGACGGAGATTAGGACTGCTCTCTATAATAAGCTAAGTTTTATAGGAACTTGATGAAATATTTCAAACAACGAACATCTGGAACACCAAGTCATAGCTCTTAATTACCTTTTACACAGTTCAGTTAGCTTTACTTGGATGTAGCGTTGTTATGAGAATAATTGGAGCCTTAAATCTTTAGACTGTGTTTGAAGAAGTTTAAATAGCCACTGTAACATTGCTTTGTCATGAAAGGATAAGAAATTTCTTTTACAATTTTCATGTTTGGAGCCTGAGGAACAATCAATTCATATTTCATTTGTTTTTAATTATCTGGGGGGGGGGTTATAAAATGCATTAGATTGCCTGATTATATCATTCTTTTGGTACTGCTATGATTTTTTACACTTCTTCTTAACCAATGTGTTCTTCTCAAGCATTTTTTTCTAGTCTTAACTCATAACACGCTTTTTCATTTTAGTTTTTGAAAGGCACTCTTCTTCTTTGTCTTCTTGAATTAATAGAGTTTAGTTGAATTCAATTTATTCACAGTTGCACAGTTGGTAGAACTGTTGCTTTGCAGCAAAAAGGTTCTGGGTCCGATTCTCTACATGTTCTTCCTGCAAAGAGGTTACATGTTTACATGCTTCTCCGGGTACTCCAGTTTCCTCCCACTGTTCTCCACATTACCACCATCCAATAAAAACAATATAGTGGAACCCACAAAGTCAGTCTGCTCAGTAGCTGTGTGCTTTGAATGAGTCATTTACTCATTCCTAATTAGTGCTAAAATCTTTTGTGTGTAAAATGTGGAATCTCAGTTTTTCCGTAGATGAATCGTAGTGATGCTTTAATGTTAGTGGTTACGGTTTGTTGCTTGATGCTGGTTGTTGTTGTTGTTGTAATTTGTACTTTCAATGGACCTCATGAAACAGTAAACAGCTGAATGAGTTCATATAACAGACACCAGTGAATAGTTGCACTGTCCCTACCTTCATGGATTCTCTGCTCTTGGATTTTCTTTTTCTTTTTTTTCACACTTTTTCTTTCCATTTCTGCTCAGTGTTTCCTATTTCTCTGAGTTCCTGTGCCCAGAAGCCACAGAGCTCAGATTTTCTTTTTCAAAGATGATCGTCATTATTATTTAAATATTTTTGACAGCACATTTTCTGCCACTTTCGCCCATGTTAAGGTCATACTTCAGCTCCTTGCAAAAGTGAAAGTGCGATGATTTCTATACCTCTACTCAAAAGAAATTTGTCAGCTAAAGCAAACATCTGTTTTGACTCTATAAATGTCAAACGTCTAACACTTTTTCACTATCATTAATTGCTGTGTGTTGATCAAATCATGACTAATCTGCTGACAAAGAATCCATGAGGGACTTTTAAAAGTGATCTGCTTACATAAGGCAACAGAAAACGATCTGCCAACTAAATTTCCTGACTCAAAGCTTTTAAGTTTAGTTTTTTATAATAAAATGATTCCCAAGATATGAAGGCACTCAGTTTGACTTTTTCAGTGTGTTGGCTAAGAGGTCCTGTTTGGTTTGAACTCATAGGATTTCACATCAAGACTGTTTAACAAAAAAAAGTCCACATAGTTTTGTGTGTAGTGAGCCACAGTTTTTAATTTTCCTGAGGTTGCCATTACACAAACACACTTATCTAATCATTTATTGATAAAACCTTTAACTAAGCTGCATATGCAGCAATATATGAAAATACATAAACGTATGTATCTGTGGAAATCATGTAATACATTTTAACAGATGTTGAACGACACCCAAAGTATGTGAATGGTCAGTTTGCTTTGCTTCACTGAGGTTCTAATGAAATAAACTCATTCCAACATACCGTCGTTGGAACATGAGTAGGAATAGTGAGAAGGTTTTCTTTTCTGTTCTACGTCCAATAAAGTTGAGTTATGGTTTCCATGTTTCCCTAAATGCATGCTTGTAAAAATGTCTTTTCTAAAGAGAAGGTTTTTTATTGCATTTTAAAGAGAATTGTGTTGGTTCTGAAGAGGACAACCAGTTAATTAATTAATTGATTAATTAATTAGTGCATGAAGGTTGGCTGCCCTGCGACAGACTGGCAACCTGTCCAGGGTGACCCCGCCTCTCGCCCGGAACGTTAGCTGGAGATGGGCACCAGCAACCCTCCCGACCCCACTGAGGGACAAGGGTGTAAGAAAATGGATGGATGGATGGAGGAAGGTTGGCGATGAAAGAAGTGTTTTCTTGCATTGTGTTTTGGCTGCAACTATATTTTAGGTAATCTGTTTGTACTATATAACCTATTCACTGAACGTCATTGTTATAGATTAAAATATATTAATGTTCAATTTGTGGTCAGTAAAAAAAACCCAGTAAATGTGGTTCAGAGACAGGACTATCTTAATCATTATCATGATTACAAAACGAAGCCCTCCAGAAGTATTTTTAATCCATAAACTTACACATATATCTTATTGGGATTTTATGAAGTAGACAGACATGAATTAGCACATAATTATAAAATGGAAAAAAGAGGAAGAAAATGGCTAATGTAAACATGTACAATTGTGTATCATCTGCATAGTTATGGTAATTTATCTTGTTACTTATGATGATCTTAGCTAGCAGAAGCATGTTGATATTAAACTAGCAGGCCACCAAGATAAAACCTTGGGTCGCCCCGCATGCAATTTTTGTCAACTCAGGTGAAAAGTTATCCAATGATGCAAAGAACTCCCTATTCTTGAACCAGTCAAGGTAGACCAAAGAGTCCAACCCAGCTCTCCAGTCTTTTCAGCAATATTTCATAGTCAACAGTGTCGAATTGCTTCGCTGAGGTCCAGCAGTACCAGCACTGTGGTTTTTCCACAGTCTACGTATGTGTAAATGTCACTGAACACTTTGACGAGTGCAGAAACCAAATTAAAAGACATTTAAGTGGTTGGTCATTGTTAAGAACCTAATCAACCGTTGAAACAGCTTTTCAAATCATTTTCCTGATGAATTGAAGGTTGAAGATTGGTCTGTAATTTTGCAGTAGTGACTTGCCCAGATTGTTATTTTTTAGCAGCGGCTTGATAGCTGCTGTTTTTAGTGCCTGGGGAAAAACATCTGATAAAAGGAATAGCTTTACTACTTGAATCAGGTAGGATGCTTTTAGAGCCTGAACATTCTTGAAGAAAGTTGTGGGTAAGATATCAAGACAGCAGGAAGAACTTAATTGATGTACTTAATTGTCACTTTGTGTCGTTTTCTTCATATTGCCACTTATTGGTAAGTAATTATAGCCAATTATAGCATTGATAACAGAGTGGCTGCACATGAACAAGCTACACTTTGCTACATATCACTTTCCTTCTGCTTTAGGACAATCTACATGTTCATTCTCAGTAAAATAAATTGATATTTGTGGTTGCAATGTGTCAAAATGTGAGACATATTGCATAATTCAGGGCTGGTGAGCAAATGTATTTTACTTTTGTGGTAAATATGAAGTCTGAGCAAAATAAAGAAAATCTGTCTGCCATAATTTCACTTTATTTCAGCGAGTTAAAATGACAAGCTAAATTGCATCACTGAGCTGGTATTAACCAGCAGATGTGACCCAAACTGTAATATCTCATCTTGCACTTGACGACCGAAGGGAGGAGAGAAGAGAATGCGATTTAGGAGCAGCTACTGAGTGAAAAAGAGAGTCATTTGATATTCAACCCAACATCATAAAATTTTCCAAACAGTGGTGCAACTTAGTTGAAGAAGCCCGTGTATGTTCTCAAAAATCTGCCCCTGAGGATTACGGCACATGGCCCATTTGTCATAGCCTGTCTGAATGTAACCGCACACAGATGTGATCAGAAAATGCCATCTAATCCACTCCATGTTCACTGTTTTACTGGATTTTAAATCTCAGTTTTAAGACCGACTTTTTGGTCAGTTAGAAAGTGTCTGTGCTTTTAAATACCGCAGCCTCGTATGGCAGCCAGGAGTTATTACATTTCAACATTCAGATATTAAAATATAGAACTCGCTTCTGCTATTGTTCTTCTCTCTACAAAGCTTCAGTAGAAATTAGAATTTTGAACCTAAATTATATTACCATTATATCACCATCTTTATCAAATTAGGGTTAAATCAAACTAAAATAGTATTTTTTTTTACTAATAGGTTAAATCAATTTGAATTTGATTAAATTATATTTAACATGCATATACATTTTTTTGCACTTTTTTAAACAATCTCAGCCTTCACATCATAGGACACAATATGTGTCAATGTTTTTTAATAACTTTAACATTCCTGTGTAAGCCTGGCCCACTGCTTTTTATTATCATTGTAAGAGGGAATTGAATAGAGCTGTGAATGTGGTTCTTATATAAACACTGAAAATAGCAAACTCAAGACTTAATCCCGTCTTTCTCGTCATGCTTACTATGAAGGAATGATGTATCAAATGTTTTCATGCGTCCTCTTTTGGCTCAGCTGTAACCAGACCCAGATGTTTTGAGAGCTCTGGGTCTCATTTTAAAGAATCATAAACCTGTTAGTGAAGACTGAATAGAAAAAAAAACAGAAAGAGCCCAGACATGCTTTGACTGACTCAGCAATTTAGACAACCCAATGTTGTAGTAATTTGTTGCAGTGGTAGCTTCCCTCATGCTAGCTGTAATAGCCAGAGGACACCGAAACCTCCATGTGTTTTATAAGCCTCGCTGTGAGTTTAACATGGTTGCAACAAATGAATGAAAAATGAATAAAACCAAAAGAGATAAATAACACAAGTCAAACACTGTTGATGACAATTACATCCAAATACCTGAAAGGGTGACTGTTAGTATTACCTAAGCAGCCTAAATATTCAATCCAAACAAATGTAAAATTTTTACTCTTATGTTTTCTCTCAGTCATTAATATTTCTTGCTCAACTTGTATGCTTCATGTACAGAGTCAGGACAAAGAGACACATTCTTTAAAAGCAACCCATAAAAAATCTACTTTTTTCTGTTATTTGGAAATTATTATTTTATAATTTTTTGATATAATCATGGATATGGAGTCCACACAGAATTTTTGAAAGTCTCTCCATTGGGTAAGGATTTTTAAAAACAATAGCTTTTTGCAAGACTAAACATAGGCAAGAGTTGGAGGTGCAAACATGGAGGAAAGTCTCTGGTATACAGAGATCCTATGTGAAAAGTCACGGCCATAGAACACCTTCTGGACATTTCTTGCTGTTGTTTGAAAGAACAGAGGCGGCAAAGGTTGAAGTCGATCTGCATGTGTTACACATCTAAGTCACCAATTTAGGTAGTGACACTACTAAAAAGCTCCACTTAGATAAGGTTAGTCAGTGGGAATTATGCCGAAAATACATTTGCAGAGCAATGTAGATGTTCAAAGTCTTGGTGAATTGTACCGAGACCGAATATATCACTGGAGTCTGTTATTGGCTAGAGGCAAGAAAACCTCATGTTGGACACATGCTACAAGCCTCCAGTGTATTTCATTCTTCATAATATTCTCAATCTCTGGTTGAGAGACAGAGCTGCTTGCACAGGACATTTAATATTGACATTATGTTAGGTTTTTACTAACCTTGTTTGGTGTTTTTCCTGTTTTGATAACCAATCAATAAAAACCTTTGCTATCATCTAAAGTAAATATTGGTATGTATGTTCAGTAAACTACATCTATCAGCAGGATTATTATGATCAGGGGTCATATCTTGTAATTTGTGCATCAACAGAAATGTAATTTAAAAACTTGAGTAAATTATTTACCAATACATTGATTCCATTTAAATGTATCAAATTTAAATGTAATTCCATTATTTCAGAGGTTTGACCATCTTTGTTATAATTTATTTCCTTATTTAATCGATAATCTTTTAAAAATCTAAAAACTGATGCGCTATGGTGGAGTACAAGTCAGAAAAAAATATTTGTTTCTGGGTACAAAATGGATGCAGGTTAGGAAAAAAAATAGGATAAAAATTGTCCCACGGCCGTCTTGAATGGCTACGGAGGTAATTGCATGTTGTTGTGCTTTTAAATGCTAAATGGTCTGAATTTGAATATGCCTTGCTTTGTGTTAACAACTGACTAAAACACTTTCACACTGAAAGCCAAATTCATGGACACACCAATTTGCAGATGTTTTGCCCAAGGACACTTGTGCTTGTTGAAGCACAGTTTTGAACAGACAACTTCCCAGTTGGCAGACATTCTTGATCCCCGCTGAGCCATTAAACACACAGTAGAGATAGACTCTTAACACTAAAAAGAGCCCTGTATGCATGAATGAATGTTGCAACCTATGGCTAACAGCCTGGCTCTGGTCACCATCCAATGGCACTTTTTCACTACATGATACAGTTATCCTTTTCCTTATATTTCTGTCTCAAATTTCCACTGCAGATAACTTGAAATCATAGTTTTTTTATTAAAATTTTTAGATTAAACCAAGCCTGTAAATTTGTATCTTTAACCACAATGTGTGAATAAATTATTGGGATTTCTGATTGTAGATTTTAGGTGAAGAATTAACATTACACAGCTTAGCTACTTTAAAGACATATGTCTCTTCCTTCATGCAATGTGAGACAAAAATATAAGTTTTCTATATTGTGATTTGTGACTTGAGGTCAGTTTATATTACTACTGGTATTTTAATTGTTAACATTTTTAGCTTTCTGACAAACCCATGTCGAAGATGGTGAAGTCAAAGGAATTTTGTGGTAGCCACCCGTTCACCGAATATGAGACAGTATTAACACTCTGCACAAAGGCTCTTCACACAAAAAAGACTCCTGGCTGTACAAGCTTTCTTTGTGTTGCTATGGAAATTTCCACTGCCAGCCTGGAGTGAGATGGTGCGTGCACGCTGGTCTAATGGCAGGTACTTGGAAATGGTGTGGTTTCTTGTTTTTTAGTACAAAGTTTCACAGATAGTTTCACAGAAACTAGTAAGTGAAGTAAAAGGAAACTGACGTACAGTTTCCATTTACTGTTTTTCTTTTTCGTCTTCGTCTATCTCTGCTCCTCTACTTTTACCGTAAAGCTGTGGTGAAACCGATCCTCTAAATCTGCTTAAGTTCTTGAAACTGTTCATGGTTTGCAAAAATCTTAGATTGTGTCCATACATCAGAAATGTTCATAATAGCATACACTTTGACATACTGTATATGGAACATTAGAAATGTATTTCCAGATTTCTAGTGGATCCTTTATTATGAAAAATTCAAGCAAGGTGGTAACATCATGGGAAGTTATCACGCCCAGTCACAATGGTGCAGGACACTGAACTTTATGCCATCAGCATACATGAACAGGAGTGTATCAAAAACAACACAAAAACTCCAAAACATCACAAGACCTACTCTCCTTCATTTCCTCATGTTTATACCCATAAAGCAGTTGTACAAACTGTAGATGTTAAAAATTTGAGAAAAAAAAGTGCCAGCCTCATTGGCATTTCACAGGAAAATGCTGCAGGAAACAGCTCTGTTGTCCAGGTCTATTAGGCTCGATCCTAAAGCACAAGTACATCCTTTTCTTTACTTTAAGTAAAATGTTGAGATTATACAGACAATGTCTTCCTTTCAAGCCTGAAACAGCAGTCATAGTTTAGCATTTTGATTCTTCCAAGTTTTTCTGGCATTTATTCACTTGTTGGAAATGATTTGGCTCCGGTCCAGCCTGTTGATTGGGACGTCCTGGCTGCTGTCCAGGCTCTTAACTCTCAACAGGCTCAGCCCTCCTGTGCTCTGCACCAGGCCATGTGTTCTCATGCAGTCTGTGGGATGCATGTGTCAGCGTGTTTATGTACTGTGATAGTTTATGTGCAGAAAGTAAGAAGGAACTATGAAACATAAGAAACTTGCTGACTCACATTAAATCTCGCAGGTGGCTGGAATGGAAAAATCTGAAAACACAGCACACACAGATGACATTAACTGCTTGGTTTTTATTTTTTGCATGTGTTTCAAGGATATGCCTAATATTTTGTTAAAATTTTGTGTTGAGGGATTTGTTTATACTAACATAACACATTTCATTTAGTTCTAAGTTGTTATTTTACACGATTTCACGTGACAAAAACCTTAGTATCCCCAAATATGTACAGTCCTTGGCTCTCAGAAAGATTTCTTCCAAGGAACCTTGAAGTTGTTTTCTGAAACCAGAGTAATAAAACATTGCACCTTCATTGGAAACCTTTACTCACCATCTTTAGTCTGTTCACCATATGAGACAGAACTGTTTTTTAAGCAAAAACCCTTGGATGCAGGCTGAAAGGTTAGACAGGCACAGGAGTGGAAAAAGTTCCACCTTTGGAAAGAGTCAAAACTAGACTCCTCAGACTGAATTTTCATCGGCTTTCATCTTGCTTGACGTGTTGCTGAGGGGAGAACATGGTCAGTCTCAGTCCGTTTCTTATCCTGCCTCTGCCAGCTTTGATAACACAATGTGCGTTAAATTTTGATGGTTTTAATAACAAATGTTAGAGCAACATGCTGGTTTTATGAGTTTGAATATGTTTGTATGTCCATGTTACTATAGTTGTTTATAGTAATATAGTTATATAAGTGAAAATGAAATATGAGAGGAATAGCTGATTTGATTGATAGGTAGTATTTGAAATTAAGAAACCCTCCTATTGGGATAAACACAAAAAGCTCCCCAACAGTGGTTCAAAGTCTAATCAAGAGAGACAAAAAAAACTAGTCCCTTCCTTGTACTTGACCCATGACCTGCAGCCGTCTAGCCGCCTGTTTACATGGTGTTGTGTTGTACTTTCATCAGCATGTGGTAAGGAACAGAGGGAGGTTTCTCTGATCAAGCTCCCTGCATTCGCCCCCGTCATGCAGCTCTTAGTGCAAATCATACAGACCTACGTATTCAAGTTTGGGTCCATAAAGGGGTCCCTTGAGGTGGTCAGGAGGGATGTTTGGACAGATGTGAGGGTCCAAAACTGAGAGGATAAACCCCAGTACTGCTCTTGCGGTCCTGCCCAACCCATCTCTGGGAAGGATAGAGTCTCTTGGTTGCAGTTTCATCATGGCTGACATGACTTAAAGAGACAGAGCAAGTCGCTGTGTGTGAAAGGAGAAAGTTATCTGAGGATATAATATAGCATTTCAAATGTAGAGCAGTCTTGGTCTCCTCTGACCAGATCTCTTTCTTCTGTGTGGTTATGTGTCCCCTACATGACTTAGTTACATTTTTGCTAGGTCAAGTGCCTCACTGTACTGGTAGTCTGTCGTCTTGCTGTAGATCGGCTGAACACACCATCCCCATGATGATGGATGTGGACATAGAATGATGATGCCTTTCTGTAAAAAACGTGTTACACAGTGCAAAAGACTTGAGACTGGAATGGATGTTCATATTCCAGTTCGACAGTAAGCCTATATGCACAGCCAGGGCCATAGTGAGATTGTTTAGATTAAAGGATGTTAATTTGCTTGTATGGCTAAGTTAAAATCATGGCCCAAATCTTATTGAGAATTTAACTGAACTGGAGCAAAGAACAATGGACAAAATGTCCATTCCTTGAATGGTCAAAGGTTGTAGAGACATACCACGAAAGACCTGTAGCTGAAGCTGTACCAAAAGTATTGATTAGTTGGGCTGAATACAAATACTTTGTAGTAAAATTGAAAACTCTTTGAGATTTATCTTTGTCTTTAAAGTTATTCACTGTTTGGGTTGGTCTAATGTGTAAAATCCCAATAAAATACATTGAAGTTTAAGGCACAATGCATCTAGGAAGTATTCAGTGCTTCACATTTTCAACATTTTATGCTGCTACAGATGCATATAAAATATTGTTTTAACCCCTTAACTGTCAACCTCAAAACGCTTACATGTAAATCAATGGGTCTATGGACCCATGTCATAATGGGACACTAAACGTAAATGCCCCAATATGACAAAGAGGAAAAAAGCTTTGCAGTTTTTGCAAATGTATTAATGGAACACAAATAAATCACATTGAATATGTATTATAAAATATTTTTAAACACTTTATTTTTCCACCATATTGAAACACATAAACTGCCATATCTTCATTTAAAGTTGATTAAGTTTCAATAGGTTTCAATTCCCATAAAACCCATCACTGGGCCAGCTGCTCTCCTGCTGTGCTTGCTGGAAGTAACTTGGTCAGTTCTATTGAACCAAAGTAAACATCCTGCTTAATGTTTATCATTGAATCATTGTTTCAGAGGATTATTAAGACGTTTCAGTGAACATCTGCGAGATGAATTATAAAAAAGTTTCTCTGTCATCTTGCTGTAGATCGGCTGGCGGTAAGGAATGCAGTGTTGCGGTATGGTTAGCACATGGACAGTGTTTGCAGTTTCATTGTGAGTTGCATTGTCTCCTCATGCCACCAAATGTTTTCAGTTCAGTCTTGGCTGACAAAAGGTTCAGGGTGTCCCAGTGTTGACATGTTGGATTTAACTTAGTTATGAAAAGAAAACAAAACACTGAGTGCATTCACTTTTTCTTGGCTTGTTTAGTTTTATTTTACTTCCCATCTTTAGTTACGTTGTAGCAGCTGGCCCTCATTGTTATCCATGAATATGACTAAGCTGACTTACTGCATTCTGTAGACAGATTAGTAACACAGATCCTGTTATGTTTTGCAGGAATTCAGGAGGGTACTGAGTGCACAAAGTGTAAAAATGATTGGGCACTAAGGGCAGCCATCGCTCTCCTCTATGTGCTCTGCGCTCTGCTCACTATAGCAGTGGCTGTCCTTGGGTACAAAGGTAAGTTAAAAAGGAAGTTAATGGTTACACTTGGTAAACTATTTTGTACATTTTCTGAAAGACACATAAAAAGTGTTATTTTTTCTTTCTTTTTTTTCTTAAGCAAATGTGCCACCCGCATTCATTTACTGGAATTTCCACATTATATTACACTGTGACAAAACTACAAAGACAAATTCAGACTCCTCTGGAAACCTTTAATACATTCTGCTGGTAAAATTGGTGTTTTGCAGATTAGGGAATTTCACAAAGCAATTTGAGTTCGTGCAGAATTTCAAATTATTATTTCAGTCCCGTCAGCAATATAAGAAAGTTCAGAAAAACATTTACTGATTAAAGCAGGACTTTATGACACATTTTTCTTCACTGACATGATTTTGTTTAAAGATTAGTCATGACTTGAAATCCCTGTGTGACAGTGGCCTCACTGCAAAGCGTTTGTGTTTTGAGACGTTTTATTTAATGTTTTTGAAGACATTAAATAAAAACAGGGATATATTCAAGTACCTCAAAGCCATTGTCAGAATGCAGAGTGAGAACTGTCCAATATCCAGAACAGTGATCCAGAACAATCACTGTATACCTGTCAAAACATCTGAGCAAAATCTTCTAAAGTATTGTCTGGTCCAAACGCACTGCAAAGCTCTCTTTGGCAGTACAAAATGCCTTCGTTGGAAAATCTACAAGTTGAGATCTAAAGCTGACTGCTGCCTTTTAAGTTTTGTCAGGATTGTTGTAGGTTTCCAGCTTTACGGGTGGGTTGGCTTGGAGCCCGTGCTATTTTGATGGTTTGCCTCTAATGTATACCAGATGACCAGGCAGTGACTACTATAGCTTAACAACCCAAAGAAAAATTTTATTACCCGGGACCAATTTGTTGTCTCGTGAACTACAAGTTCACTCACGAGTGTCAAAAACAGCTGTACTTTGAAGAAAGCCGTTGCAAGCTGTATTCTGTTTTTCTTTGGTCTTCTCTGTGTACTGAGCCTCATGTCAACATTTGAATACTTTACCCTGTTGGAGATGTGTTTTTGCTACCTGCTGTGTCACAAAGTGTCTGCACCATTTCCAGCAACTTAGGTTAGCAAACTTTCTTCAAAGGCTCTTTAGTGCCAAAGTAAGCTTCACTTCAGCCTCAGTCCTTCAAACGCTGACAGTTAATAGACATCTTATTTTGTTTAAGAAATTATGGTGAAAAGTACTCTGCGTTAGTTGATTAATCCTGTCCAGAAATGAAAATGTTGAACATTAGTTTGCCAATTTGAGCAATGCTAACAAGTTTGTAAGCCCAGTTGGACATCAATAGACATCTTCATACAAAAATAGTTTCACCATTTTTTCACAATTTTCAATCATCTTTGGTTATAGTCTTTGCTAAATTACATTAAAAAATTGCTTTGCTTTTCCAATACAGGTTTCTTGTAATATTGAATCACAGAAGAAGAGAGGGATATAAATTAGGCAAGGTCTGGTATAGGATTCTTACGCTGACATAATGTTTAAAATAAATACACAGCTTTCACAGCATTTACAGAAAATTTAACTAAAATATTTAAAATTATGAACTGCACAGTGGCGCAGTTGGTAGAGCTGTTGCCTTGCAGCAAGAAGGTTCTGGGTTCAATTCCCGGTCTTTCTGTATGGAGTTTGCATGTTCTCCCTGTCCATGCGTGGGTTTTCTCCAGGTACTCCGGTTTTCTCCCACAGTCCAAAAACATGACTGTCAGGTTAATTGGCCTCTCCAAATTGTCCCTAGGTGTGAGAGTGTGTGTGCATGGTGGTATGTACTGTGTGTCTCTGTGTTGCCCTGCGACAGACTGGCAACCTGTACAGGGTGACCCCGCCTCTCGCCCAAAACGTTAGCTGGAGATAGGCACCAGCAGCCCTCCCGACCCCACCAAGGGTGCAAGAAAATGGATGGATGGATTTAAAATTATGTGTTATCTAAAATTTTAAACATTTGTTTCTTCAGCTGCTTGCTGTCCAAAATGTTAAAAATTTTACCTTAAAATAGGACAAATATTGAAACTGGTACTGATTCAAACAGATAATAGCTGGTTGGGTTATTGGATAAGCAAATCAATAGAATAGATTGATTCATAGACAGGTCACGTGAATCTCGTCAACTGTAGTTTTCATTCTTCTTTCAGCCAGCTGACAGGCAGTGGCTTTGACCCTTTCTCTGACTTTTCATGAAAATGTTCATTTAATGCATTAATGACTTTAATCATTCATGCTTTGACTGAACCCAGAGACACAATGTCTCCCTTTGTTTTATACATTTTGCATCAAAATAAAACAAGAATCAAATTTAAACTTTGGTAGCAATATGACAGAATAATTTAGGGTTTTTTAAACATTTTGAAACCTTAACATACCCGCCAATAACCCAGCACTGCTGAAAATACATTGAAAAGAAGAATTAGTTTGGTTTGGACAGACGTTGAAGAGATGTAGAAAAAGATACAACTCAGTCTCTCAGCGTTGGGCCAAGAGGTATTTCAAACTGAGACTTTGTTATGTTTGGCCTAAGTGTATGTTTTTGCTTTGTGTTTTTGTCACTCCTGGAATGATAACAGTAAATGCTTGGGATGCTGTCCAGTTCTGAGACACCCACCTACTGGCAAAAAAAAAAACACACAAATGAGAGATGAACTTTAGTTGCAGAGGAGAGGGGAAGATAAATTACAGTTGGACTTAGCGTGTGGTGATGTGTAATTTAAGCAGTTTTTCATATTCATACTTGTGAAGTGGAATTTCTGAACATCTCAGCCTCTAGCTTTGGCAAGTCAACAGTTTCAGTTGCCTGGTTACTTGCTGCAGTGAAAAGAAGAATACAGGAGCTCCCTCTGCTGGTTTAATTAAATTAATGTCATGTTTATAAAAGAAAACTAAACTAATACTTTTTGATGCTTACCTTCTAACACTTTCATATTTTAAAAAAAAAGTGGTATTCTCTCTATGGATCTCTTCCAATCAATCTCTTTTTTGCCCTTTTCCTAGTTGTCCAAAGGATGGACAATGTCACTGAGGGCATGCAGAATTATGGAGGCAAGATCAATGCCGTTGAAACAGACTTAAAGAAACTAGGTAAGACTGTTTGGAATCAGGTAGCTTTATCATACATTAATTGAACCTCATATTGAGTCTGGGATAATATTTATAGAAGTGCACCAATCACCTGATCAGAGATCGGAATCAGCCAATTTTTCCCTGGACTATTATTATTATTATTATTATTATTATTATTATTATTATTATTATTATTATTATTATTATTATTATTATTATTATTATTATTATTATTATTATTATTATTGTTGTTGTTGTTGTTGTTGTTGTTGTTGTTGTTGTTGTTACCATTCATTAATCCATCAATGCAAAGAACTGAAGCAATCTTTGGTCTATAATCACATCAACATACGACATATAATTTCATGCACATTTTTTGTTCTCTAATGAAAAAACAACAACAACAATTTTAGGTTTGGTGCCCATGGTGTAATGCATTGGGATAATCTTGTTCCTTCATTTTCAAACTACAACCTTGGTCAAAGCACTTACACCAAATGTTTCCTCTTTTATTTATTGCAATCCTCAGAATATAACATTATAGTCAGTTCAAATTGAAACTGTCAAGTGTGACATTAAAGGAAAAATGTTGTATTGGTTAAAAAAATGGAAGCATATTGCTGTTAGAAAATACATTCTTTTGACATTATCTCATTACATCATGACAGTTACATTGTGCAAATGTCACAATATATTTAAATAAATGTAATTTCCTCTATGTGGCTATGGTAGTATGCTGCATTCATAATGAAGACTACAATGGCTAATTTACATTAATTGGTCGTGGTTTACATCATACTTGATGTAAGACATGTAGAGATACTGATGCTGCTCCATATTGTGGATGAAATCATTAATACTATTGATAGTATTAATGACTCCAAGAAGGATCCTACCCAAGAATGGGACTACACAGAAGGAAAAATCAGTCCAATCCTCGAGATGTGGCGATTTTCTTTGACTAGCTGGAGAGTTATGAGAGGCTTCTGCTTCACCACCTTAAATGTACTCAACATGGATATGGTGTGACTCGTTTGACCCCATTGGTGTAGAAGACAACTAATGTGTTGCAATCTTGTAAATCCTGTACCTAACATCATGTGGCATCTAGAGCCCTATGAAGGTGTTTCCATAATTATCCTATTGTAACGGGAGAGTGTTCAGAAACACATTTTTCTTAGTGGCAGTAATAACATTCCATAGAACAGCCTAATTAGTGCATCTCTAAATGTTTCAGACCTAGTGCTACTTGCTTGTTTTTTTTCCACAGATGATCAAGCAGGAGAGAAGTCCCTCAATGCCACCAGTGAAATCAGTACCTTCAAATCAGATCTGGAAGGGTTACAAAACCAACTGAAAGACATTAGCAGTAGAGCAACAAGCAACAGAGACATGTTAGAAGACCTGCTAGTCACAGGAGACAACATGCAGAATGGCCATGTCTCGCTTCAAAGCGTCCTGGATGGCAACGCAGACTCACTGCGTGGGATCAATCAGTCCTTGGCTTCCTACAGTGGAATGATTGACCACCTCCAGGCAGACACTGCACGACTCCAGTCTGAGCTCCAGGAGCAGGTCAAAGTGCAGAGTGAGACTCAAGTGAATGTCAATTCACTTAATATCACCCAAGGACAGCAGCGCAACTTGCTCGGCTTGCTACAGAAGACAGTCGAAGATGTTAGTCAGGCAGTACAGAAACTGAAGAATGACTATCAGATTCTGCAGCAGACAGCCAATCATACGCGTTCAGACTCACAGTGGCTGAAAGAAAAGGTCCAGAACCTTCAGGTTTTGGCTGCAAATAATTCCGCCCTGGCCAGCTCCAATGGAGACACACTGGACGACTTGAGAACCCAGCTTAATGCTTTGGTCATCCAAATCCAGAACACCTCAGCCATCACCGAGAGTCATGACCAAGGCTTGCGTGAGCTGATGGATCGCCAGAGAGACAATGACAATACCACCTCGTTAAAGTTTGATGAGATGGAAGTACGATTGGACAAGCATGAGAACGCCATGGACCGTGTGACAGGAAACATGAGCTTTGCCACACAGATCTTGGGTGTCATCAGTTCTGACCTGACCGGCCTGAGATCCTGTGCTGAGACAGTGATGAGGCACACGGACCTGTTAGCAGACTTGAATGCCACTATGGAAGAGGCCAAGACCAACAGCAAAGATCTGCGCACACAGCAGGATGAGCTTGCAACCAGGTTGGACCAAGAGGTGAACAACCTGTCCAATGTGATGCAGGAGATGAAACTGATAGACAGCAAACACTCGCAGCTCATTACCAACTTCACCATTCTGCAGGGTAAGATCAAGCAACATTTTTAACGAGCTTATTGAAACTATTTTGCTTTTAGAATAATGGTGGGTTAGATATAGGCAACCAACATTGATATTGTGACATTTAGGTATAACTTTTGTAGACAAAGAAGACAGCAAGTTTAACTGATTGTAAAATTGCATCATGGTTTAAATGACACTGATCTAATCCTGATCACAGCTGTTTCTCCCTAAAAGTCATTAAACATGGAAGTGTAAATTGTACAGATACAATTGAATGTTTCTTCATTAAGATCCAATAGAACCCCAATACAAACACGTTTTTTTGTTGGTTTTTTTTATTGATTTAGGTCCGCCAGGCCCAAAAGGCTCCAGAGGTGATAAAGGTCCCCAAGGGCCGATGGGCCAGACAGGACATAAAGGAGATAAAGGAGACAAAGGAATTCCAGGCCTGTTGGGACCAAAAGGAGACCGAGGTCCTACTGGCCCAGCAGGTGGGACAGGTCCAAAAGGTTCCACTGGTGCTCAGGGGCTTCCAGGACCTAAAGGGTCTAGAGGCTCTGGAGGCAGACCTGGAAGCCCTGGTGAGAAAGGTGACCCTGGATCAAATGGATACCCTGGAACCAATGGAAATCCTGGATTGCCAGGGCCACAAGGGCCACAGGGACTTAGAGGAGCAGCAGGACCTCCAGGCTTGGAGGGGCCTCGTGGGCCTGTAGGTCCAATTGGCCCTGCTGGTCCTCCGGGACTTCCAGGCTTGCCTGGTCCTGTGTCTTCTGTCAATATAAAGCCAACCAGAGCCCCTCAAGTCATCAAACCTCCCCTACCGACTTTACCCTCAGTACCAACGGAGAAATCACAAGACTCTGCACAGGAACAGCCCTCAGCTGCTGCTTCCACCCCTGCACCTGGTGAGTCACACGTCAATTGAAAACCTAAATTTATCTGCTACTTCCAGAGATTTTTGCCAGTCAGAGACAGTTTGCATCCACGTATGCTTTCATTTCACTTGATAATATTTATATTTATGTTTTCCAGGTTGTCCTCCTGAGTTCAGAAAGTTTGGAGACAGCTGCTACTACTTTTCTTCTGGTACCCAGAGACTCAACTTTAATGAAGCAAACAAGTTCTGTAAAAACATATCATCCCATATGCTCATAATCAATGACAATGAAGAACAGGTAGAGATGAAATCACATTTGACATAATTCGACCAATTATTTAAAATAATCATCAAATGTTTATTTCTCTCTTATTTTTTTCCACCAGCAATTCATAAGAAATGCCATTTCAAAGGGCTATTTCTGGTTGGGTCTTACTGACAAGGAAGAAGAAAATGTCTGGAAGTGGGTGGATGGAACCATACCAGTTTTTACGTGAGTCATAAATTCATAGATTTATTTTTGAATTTCTTCAGACTGGCACAAATAAGTTTAACAAATTTGCATTGTCATCATCAGAAACTGGAAACCTGGTCAGCCCGATAACTGGACCCACGGTCATGTAAATGGAGAGGATTGTGCGGGTCTTATCCATAATGCTAACTGGAACGATTTCTACTGCACAGACCGCATTGGGTTCATATGTGAACGTTCATCTGAGTGTCAGTACTTACTTAAAATCTTAATGCTGTGTCTCAAAAGTGTTTGTACCTTTTTACATTTTAACTAAGACATTCAAACTCTGCTTCCCTCTTACACTTGCACATGTATTCAAACCCCTTAAACTTTTGCATGTTTTGTCATGCAAAAGCCTAAACGTAAGTGTATGTTAAATGATTCACTCAAAGGGACTTGTTGATGGTGACTTGCTGGTTGTTTTTTTCTAAACACAGACTTTTGGCCAATCAAAAATGTTTGTTTGTGGTTGTAATGTGTCAAATGTGATCAAATCTAAGGGGTATAAATACTTTTGAGTAAATGTTAATTATATGCCTTACATGTCATGTTTTTCTCTTCATAGTGGTGGTTCCAGTTTTATAGCATCCATCGACTACTTCCTCTACGCATGAAGCTGAGGGAGCAACAATAAGGAGAGTCATGTGAAGGAAGGAGCTCAACTTAAAGGCTGAAGGATAAAGCCGGCTCAGTCAGGCACCATGGAGACGAGAAGACGATTCTAAATAATTACTTTTAGTGCCTGTTGTTTCTTCAAGGCACTTTAAAACAAACTGTGGAACCCAAGAAGGAGCAAAGATATCCCTCTACGGTACCAACTGAGATTTGGTACAGAAGTATCATGAGATTGTAGTTATGTCTGTAAGCTGTAACAAATTAGGATTTGGTGCAGCCAGTTCTATTCATGTATATCTGTAAATAGTATTCTATAAGATTTGGTACTGTTTGATATTTTTGCATTATTACTATACTTAACACTTTTTGCAGATTTTATACTTGGAAATCTTTAATAAAAAAAAACGTTTTTTTATATTTTGGAGAGTGAAAAGGTGAAAACTGTTTTTATTTTGTAATACTTCATAGATTCTGAGCTTTTTATAAGATGTTGTACCTTATAAAATCTTGCAGTGCAAAGCACTCACATTTACTCACTAAACCAATCCAATATTGTATGGGAAAATAAGTAAAGTGCAGGTAAATGTCACTGTTCTTAAACTAGTAGGTTCCAATCACAAATATTATCATGAGCACTGAGCAGTTTTGCTGTTTTAGGGCTGACATTACTTAGAATCTTACCTGTCAGTGATTTCATAGCTCTTAAAACATGTAAATTCAGTTTAGACCAATATAAAAAGATTTATCCAATGTGACAAATACAGTATGACAGGTGAAACAAGTGTTTGCATTGCCACTCGCTGATGTAAAAGGTGCCTTTACTGTACCATATATTACTTAATAAGTGGTGGTTTGTAATCTGGTTTAATGCTTGATTGTCCCTCTTTTAATTCACCAAGCTAATGATGATCAACCAAGACACTTAAGACAATAAAACAATAAAGATGCTCTGTGTTGAGTGACTGAGTTTTGCTTTTTTTTTTCTTTTAGGTTTAAATGAAATGATATTGCCTAGACTAGTGTCTTATTTTTCACAAACTCAATCTAGACCATTTGAATCTAAGGTATCAGAACTCTCATTTGTCAGGCCTTTCAGACACTCACCTCTCCATTCATCCAGTCATCCATTCTCTATAACCACTCATCCTTATTGCCTGTTGGGAGGCAATAAGTCGCAACTATTGTTGCGACAGGTGACTAGGCCATCACAGGACAGTTTAGTGTGACCAATAAACCTGACACTTAGGCATATTGGTACTGTGGACGGCAGCTAGCATACTCAATACCATCTGGTACAACTCACAGTTCCTGCCTGAAGCTCCATGAAACAGTTCTTTGTGGAAACTAAAAGGTCCCTGAACACTTAAGGTCTCCATACGTGGGTTGTGCTTGACCCCTGTATCACCATGGCATCTCAAAGACAAATTACTTTTGACAGACTTAACAAACCTCTTATCCACTTCAGTTGCAAAATCCCACCTTCTTGCTGCCACCTCAATAAACAGCACAGAAACAATAGATGGCAGCGCTTTTAAGTTTGGCCTAATGTGTCTTTAGAGTTTCAGCTTGAAATCTGTTTATCCCTGTTTTAAGATTTCCATCTGGTTCATTTGTGAGCACACTAGCAGGAGAGGTAGCAGTTCTGAAGACAATAAAATAATCATCATCTTATTGGAATACATCAAACAGACCAAATGGATTTTTTCAGCATTGTGGCTTGAAATGATCTTCGCTTCAGAGATCGTTGACAATAAAATCTGGCCATTGCACTCTTCTCTGTTTATCTTCAAAAATGTCTTCCAAGTCTATTTCAGAAATGCATGGCGTGTTGTCACATGCCTCTCAATGACTTCAGCTGAACAATAAACACGATTTAAAGGAGAAATGTATTTGCTGTAAACATATAGTTTATAATAAATACAAAGAAAAAGATTAATGAATGAAAACAAAGACGTCATTTTGATCATTTGCGCACACAAGGGCATATTTACCGTAGCTTGTGTTTTATCCTGATAAAGTAATTATTCACAAGACATCAACAATGCAAACAGGATTATATTAGACGTGAGCTTTATTGACTCCTTAAAAATGCCTTTCTAAACAGCTGTGTAAAATAACTAGATTTTTTTCTTGAAACTGATAGACATACACTCATGCTTATTTTGTTTTAGAATGCACCTATTATCCGTACTGTAAAATTATTTGTAATCAGTTTCATTTAAACATAAACATGACAGAGCGTCATGTGACCAATGTCACCTGACGATGACATGCTATTTTTTTTTTTTCCACAGCAAAGAAAATTAGTATCTTCTGATTATTTTATTTTTTTCTGGTTCAAAAGGACTTTAGACACCGATAAGTATTTGACGTTGAGCGCTGGATTTACTGTCGCTGTCACAGTTTTATTCGTTACCAGACTGTCTGCTTCATTTACCCAGCATGCCTCGCTTGTTGCCGTCTGGAGAGAAGGAGTGACTGTGTAGAAAAGAATCAGCTAGCTCAATTTGACATCTATGTGGTTGCTGTTACTATGTGTTTATTGTGGGTGAAGTAAGAGGAGGGGGGGGAAAAACAATATTTAAAGGAAGGTGAAATATCTTGTTGTCAACACCTAGCGATGCCTCTCTTCACGACCAACCCCTTTGACCAAGATGTTGGTGAGTAATCAGGCTAACATAAGTAGCTGGGATCAAACAGCTTTGTTTGGGGTTTCGCAGCCTTTCAAATCATTTGCTATTTCTAAAAGAACATTTCTTACATTCGTTTAACAAAAAAAAAAAAAAGAGTATTAGAAATGCGTATATAGATGTTTCTTATTCATGTTGTGAAAACGTAAATGTAAACAGAAGTGGGGATCAGATGCAGTCATCAGCTAACTACAGCAGCTAATGAGCTCCCTGCCTCATCATCTGTATCCCATCGTGTGGGTTAACCAGCCCGACATTAACCAAAAAGTGGAAGTGAAAAAGGATGCGGTGTTATCTGAGACCATGAAGTTACGCTGTATTTCTCCAGCTCTCTTTGTTCTGTGTGCAGTGGTTAACCACTTCATTGGCATAAACGGTGAGCAGGAAAAACAGCACCATGCAGACGGGGCTAATATGTAATCTCTGACCCAGCATTTACCGTTTAGGCTAAACTGTTATTAGGATTTTTTATTTATTTTTTTTATTGAGTTCCTGCTGTTTGTCATAACGTAATTTCAAATTATAGTCGTTTTTTTTTTATTGTTTTATGCTTAGCTTTGATTACGTTTTAAGGAACAGTTGATAACTTTGTCAGGCTAGTTGATCAGCCTGATGGAACGGTTGATGTGAATCATATAACTGATCATCTCTCTTGTTATGTAACAGTTTAAATATATGGGCCATATTAGAAACGTAAATTGGAATATAGTCGTCGTGATACTCACACAAATTTTTTTCTTTTTCAAAATGTTTAATTTAGTCAAGGAAGCTACACTTCATGTGTTTATGACCATTCTGTTCTTGCCAATTGTATCAATTAATTTTCTTCTTATAAAAGAAACCAAAAAGAAAAACGAACGCATACCAATGGCAATAGTTTTTATTTCTCCGTTTAAGTTAAAACGTCATTCTTTTAAAATATACAGGCTTGCTGTCAACGTAATATACCTAATGCCTCGAGCTCCTGCTATGCATGAAAAGATCCAGTTTATTATGAAATACTTTGACATGTGGCAGACTTTAAAATTTCTTCTGATGTTTTAAAAAGAGGAATACTAAAGAGGCTTAACAAACTTTGAAAACAAATGAATGAAAGTTTTTATTTATCTATTTGATATATATATTTTTATGTTAAAATCTGAATTTGATATGTTGCATCTGAGATGAAAATGTTTTCTGTTATGCTGTTAGACTTCCATTTCATGATTGTGCTCATTTGCAGTTTTGTACAATCGACCCATTTGTTTAGTTCACAGATAAGTTAGAAGCAGAAATTTGTTTACACCGATGTATGATCATATAAATAGAAACTGGACACACCACTTGCAAATAATTTTTTTTAGCTTATTTATGTTTTTTTTTTTTTTTAACAAAGCCTCTCTTTCATACCTTCCTCTATAAAATGTAAAATAAATAAATAAATAATGTGATCTGTTGGATTTCTGCTTATATTGCATGCTGTGTATCTTCCCTGCAGAGAAAGCAACCAGTGAGATGAACACAGCTGAAGACTGGGGCCTCATTCTGGACATATGTGATAAGATAGGGCAGTCACGCACTGGGTAAATTGAATCTTCCTTATTTTGAAGTAGAACTCCTTTTTATTTTATTTTTTTTTTTCCTTTTTCATTTCCACCATTTTTTCAGCCCACGTGCAGTGTTTTACGTTGAAGTACACAGTTAATGACAAAAAACTACAAACTTTGGTGTATGTTGTTGAAATGTTATGTGAAAGACAAAAACACAATACATAACTGTGAATACAAGGGTTTGGTTTTACAAAGAAATTCTCAGAAGTGTGGTGTGGATTGTGGTTGTGACATGACAAAATGTAGAAAAGCTGAAGGGTTGTAAATACGTCTGTAAATTTTCTGTTTATTTCTTCAGACATCTGAGTTCTGCTCTTGTCTTTTAGGCCAAAAGAATGTCTCCGCTCAATAATGAGAAGAGTGAACCACAAGGATCCCCATGTAGCCATGCAGGCATTGACTGTAAGTAGACTGTAAACAAACAGCAGTGTTTTGCACACAGTTAAGTCTGGAAGGAAATGCAGAAGAAGATCTAAGTGTTTGCTAAGGACAAATATTGCTAAACAGATAGTGGCAAATGGATAGATGCTGCAAAAGTCTTGTGACCTCAACCCCACCTAAGATCCTTTTGCACAACCCCCGTGTGCTTTTGGTAATCACTGAAATACAAGATTTATTTTAGTCATGTGTGAATTCAAATTTGCAGCTCTATGATTGTTGCTTCCTGTTGTCGTTGTCCACACAGCTCCTGGGCGCTTGTGTTTCAAATTGTGGTAAAATCTTCCACTTGGAGGTTTGCTCTAGAGAGTTCGCCAGTGAAGTCAGTAACGTCTTAAATAAGGTGCGTGGTCAATTTTAGTTTTGCATAATGTCAAATCAAAAACATAGTGTACTTGTGGTCATTTCTTGTATATGTTTTTTTTTCTCTCTCTCTCTCTCTAATTGGGCTGCACCTAGGGTCACCCAAAAGTGTGCGAAAAGCTGAAGGCGCTGATGGTGGAGTGGGCAGAGGACTTCCGCAATGATCCACAGCTCAGCCTGATCTCTGCGATGATCAAGAATCTACGTGAGCAAGGGGTCACCTTCCCAGCTGTGGGCTCTCAGGTAGGTCTGCTGGCAGTGCAATGAGTCATGTGATGTTTACTCTTCATGGTGCCTTCAGTGCCAGTAGATCCAATGTGCATATGCTAAAAAATGATTCAGTCATCTGATGTGTGATTATCTTCTCCCAGGCTGCAGAGCAAGCAAAAGCAAGCCCAGCATTGGTGGCAAAGGATCCCTCCACCACCACAAACAAAAAGGAGGAAGAAGATCTGGCCAAAGGTAAAATGGCCACAACGAATTACAGCTTTTTCTGCTGATAATCAAACCACCACAGGAAATGTTATATAAACAGAAAGGAGCACAAAAACGTTTATCAAATACGTACATTTGCAAATTTGCTTCAGTCTGATGAATTAAAAAAAATCACAAAGTGCATTTTCTCTTTGTCTGCAGCTATCGAGCTGTCGCTAAAGGAGCAGCGGCAGCAACCGCAGACGTCCCTGTCGAGCCTTTACCCGAGCACGTCCAGCCTTCTCTCCACACACAAGTCCGACGGCAGAAAAGTCCGCGCCATCTACGACTTCGAGGCTGCGGAGGACAATGAGCTCACTTTTAAGTCCGGAGAAATCATTACCATCCTGGACGACAGGTGAACTTCATCCAACAAATAGTCTGAAAGTTGACGTTTCTGGACTTGCATGTTTTTTTTTTCTTTTTGTCTTGTGGTGATAGACAGTTGACAAATTAAAATTTTTCTTCAAAGGCCAATGTAAATTCTAACTAAGGAGATTGTGTGTTTTATGTGGCTTGTCATATTTATTATTTTTGCTTTGTTTAAATAAACTGGCCATTCACCATGATTCTTGTAGCAATGAGCCTCAAATAGTTGTTGTGTTTTTAGTGACCCCAACTGGTGGAAAGGGGAAACATACCAGGGAGTCGGCTTGTTCCCTTCGAACTTTGTCACCGCCGATCTCACTGCAGAACCTGAGATGAGTGAGTATTACGGTCAACAAAGCATTTCTTCAGAAATCACTCATTCTTCTTCGATTCATCATATTCAGTCATGGCGACACGGCTTTATGGCTTTATGAATAAAGAAACTTTATCACTTGTCGACAAGTGAAGCAACTAAAATAAGATAAATAAATAAGACTCCAGTGCCTGACGGTTGATCCAGTCATGCATTAAACAGCATCCCTCTATATGTTCATGCAGTCACAAACAAAGTGTGTGGAGCGTTTGGCTACAGTTCCCACTTAACACACAGCTTCATTGTGCAATTCATTTGTATGCTCGCACAATTGACGCCTTCTCTCCTTCTCCATTCGTTCTCTTCAGAACATCGCTGTGTCTTTTCCATGAGTTGTTTATATTCTTGATGATTTGCCGTGAAAATGTCAGTAGATTTAGTTTGTGCGTCGTCTGAAAATGATTTCAGTAAACTGTGCTCTAATCTCACTAGGATAAATTGTGCGACTCAACCCTACAGAAAGGAGTTTGATCATATAACATAGTAGAACTGAAAAATGTCACTTGCTTCAGCTACTCTTGTTAGTCTTTTGACTTTGGTTACTTTTAAAAAAAAATAAAAATCACATATAGCATTAACCAGTATGATGAACAAAAGCTGTTGCGTCATATGTGGTATTTATGCAACAATTAGAAATAAAACATTTGATATGTTCTAAATGCTGCTATTTTAAACTGAAAAACAACTACTCATGTAGCTGCTGCTGGGCTGAAACATTTCTTACTATTACAGTTCTAAGTGTTAGCCAAAACATTCATTTATTGTTTTCATTCTGTGATGTAGACTTAAGAAGAAATCCTTGTTTTCTTATGCAACCATGTTTCAGTCAGCTGCTTAAAATACTTGCTATTGAAACTTACAGACAAGTTTTAAAATACAGCGCCTTGATTTGAGTGCTGTCAGTTTTCACACCGTCGCTGTTTGTAATTTTAGTAATAAGCAGCTGGCAGACAGTTTTCCATCCATCCATTTTCTTGCACCCTTGTCCCTTGGTGGGGTCGGGAGGGGTGCTGGTGCCCATCTCCAGCTAACGTTCCGGGCGAGAGGCAGGGTACACCCTGGACAGGTCGCCAGTCTGTCACAGGGCAACACAGAGACACACAGGACAAACAACCATGCACACACACACTCACACCTACGGGCAATTTGGAAAGGCCAATTAGCCTGACAGAAAACCCACACATGCACAGGGAGAACATGCAAACTCCATGCAGAAAGACAGGAATCGAACCCAGAATCTTCTTGCTGCAAGGCAACAGCTCTACCAACTGCATCACTGTGCAGCCCGGCAGACAGTTTTTTGATGCTTTATCCTCCTTAATGGGGTAATGACTAATTTTAGCTGCTTTGAAGCCAGAACATTGATAGCAGTGACCAGTCTATACCAGACCATGCCCGTGTTTTGGTAGTGGTGCTTCATATTCATATATTTTTATAGCAAATGAAAACAAAAGTCGGAGTCATAAATCAATGAAAAAACTCTATTCCTTTTGTTTGCAACTGGTAAAACAAACTGCAAAAATGAAAACAGCCATGTATTCACGTAAAATATATTGGATGGTTGCATCGAAAGCTTACAGCAGATTTTTAGTACGGAAGAATAGTTTTGTGCTTAAATCAAACTGTTGCTCTTGCTGTTGTTTGTGTATTTGCAGTGAAGACAGAGAAGAAGACTGTACAGTTCAGCGAGGACATCCAGGTGGAGACAATAGAGCCTGAACAGGAGCCTGTGTATATAGACGAGGTGGGTTCCCTTCTGTGACTTACATCAGTAAAGAGCTTTATTGTGACGTTTCAAAGTTGTTACTCGCTAACACTAACATGAGTGGCGTTACTAAATTTCCGAGTTTTCATAAGGACCGTGTAGACTGAACTTTTCACATGAGCTTGTGACTTTTTTCTTTAGGACAAAATGGATCAGCTGCTCCAGATGATTCAAAGTGCAGATCCTACAGACAACCAGTCGGACAGCGTGGAGTTACTCCAGCTAGAAGGTAAACAAAACTCATTATAAATTAAATCAGTGGTATAGAATGAAGTTAAAATTGTTCATTGTTTACCAGAGAGGAAACGCGTAAGCTTTATGTTTGTTTTTCCTCAGGTGCATGTAACCAAATGGGACCTTTAATTGACCAGAAGTTGGAGGACATAGACAGGTATGACGGTGTCTTCTCTATGCCACGTTTATATAAATAGTCATGGATTTTTGTTTTTGTTTTGCATCCTCATATGAATGGCCACGTTGTAGAGTTCAATGCTTTTTTTTTTTTTTTGGTCCTTTCTAATCTATCTCCAAACTATGCAGCTTTATCCTGCTAAATAAATATTTAGTTCCGGTGCGAGTTTGATAATGAATGACGGGTTGCGAACTCTTTCCCCTCTTGGTTTGTTTCGCCAGGAAGCACTCTGAGCTGTCAGAGCTGAACGTAAAGGTGATGGAAGCGTTGTCTCTATACGCAAAGCTGATGAATGAAGATCCAGTGTACGCCATGTATGCCAAGCTGCAGAGCCAGCAGTACTACATGCAGCAGCCTGCCAGCGCGGCACAGCAGGTAAAGTTTTGAGTCGGATTGCAACGCGGACAGGACGTGGCTGTTGAGGTTTTGAATTAAACTAATATGATGGATTCTTTATTTGTTATAAACCACACGTTTTGTAACTTTTGTTACACAATGTGTGCTGTTCATAAGGTTTCTGTACAAAGTGTGTGGACGTTTCTATCTCCGCAGGTCTACCCCGGTCAGCCTGCGTCGGGCTCATATGCCATGAGCGGCACCGGGGTGCAGGGCTACACGGTTCCTGTGGAGCAGCTCCCTGCTGGTGCTCCCATACCGGGTCATCCAGCTCCCGGGTGAGTTCCTGAAACATAAATCTCTTTCTTGATACACTAAGGAATATAAGTTCTTCTTTTGATTGTAGTTTTCAATTTGTCCTTTTTTGAGAGTTTTGTTAGTACCGCTCTTATAGTGTCCTCACTTTTCAAACAGAGGTTTGATTTTTACTCTTGAAGCCAAATGGAAGATTAGAAATTTTGGTCAAATTTTTTTTTTCTAAATGTGTTGTCGCTGTTCTGTGTTTAATTTTGTAATAAACGTTAATATTGTTGCACATAAGTATGGGCAGAATCCAACTTTCTGTTTTCAATTTAGAAATGTGTTCTATTTGCTGATTTTTATGCTCACTTTTATACTGACTTTTGCCATTTGTATTTGAAAGCTTGTCTGTCTTATTGTTTTCAATATTTCCCTGCGAGTTTTGCTTTTAAGTACTTAAACTCACAGCAAATTTGGGATTCTTCAAAAGTCATTATAATTTTAATAATTACTTTTTTCTTATTGTTTTTGCATACTTCTCCTTATTTAGCTGTTTTCCTGCAGAATTGAAGCAACTTCTAAATTATGTAGTATTTACAATTCGACTTATGAGAATAACTTAATTTATGAAGTCTTATTTTTTGTAATATTTCATAAGACTCCACAAGAACATAAATACAGGCATTAAACAAGCTGAATAGACAAAAAAAGATGGCAGTCCCTAAAACGTTCAGATCATGTCACAAATCATAATCGGGGTTCAGCCACCAGAACTCCATCTGTTGAAGCCAGTGGCTGAAAGCACCTAATAGACCAATAAATCGGATGAGTCGGGTCATTGAAAGCCCCAGAAGCTCTCAATAAAATGTAATAATGTTGACACCAACTAAATAACTTCATAACTCAAAACCAGTTCTGTTGTTACTTTGTGACCTCCTCTCGTAGTAAACTGAAATTGAAGCTAGGATGGCTCAAACGTTCCACCTCAATATCATTTATTTATTTTCTTCTTCTTACTCTCAACACAGTGACGTCCACATGTACATGGGCCAGCCACCGGTCTACGCCGCAGCGCCTGGTGCTATGGCTCCAGCAGACATTCAGTCCTACCCAAACCCCGCCAGTGCTGCACCGTGCACAGCTCCTGCGAACTACAGCGCCCCCTCTGGCACAAGCTTAGCGCCTCCCTCAGACGTCCCACAGGCCCCTTACTCAGAGAAAGCCTTGCTATAGGCCCCCCATCCTTCTCCTCCTTACAGATAGGATAAACAAACACACATTGTCAACCCACAGTAAGAAGTAGTTCGTTGTTGTTCCCATTAAGGAGGAGCAGCAGGTTTGAAAATTTGAATCGGAACAGGCAAACACTGGCGTTTGGTGCACCTTGTGTTTTATTTGGCAAATATACATGTGAGAATACAGTTACTTCTTTCTGCTGGTCATGAGGTATTCATAAGGTTTTGATTTGAGCTGACAAGTATGTAAGTTTGAAGGTATACGTAATTATTATCTTTTTTGATCATCTTTGCACATTTTTACCTCCTCAGCTGCTGTTAGTTGGACTGGTTTATGTTTTGTTCATGGTGTAATTCTAAGCCCCTAATTTAAACCCGGCCAGAATGAAATCCGCTTTTTATGTACAAAATCTGACAATAAATAATTAATTAATGCTCGATTTAAAGATTTATGGAAATACATTGTTACTTTTGTTTGTTTTTCAAAATCTATAAAAACCCATTAAAAAGGGTCTTATAGAGCTGTTTTTAAATAATTTTGCAAACAAAAAAAGACATAATTAGAATTCTTAATTTTCGAATCTATTCAATTTCTAAATATAATTGCAACTGTCGGAACATGTAGACACATCTTACACTTAGAGAATATGATAGCTTAACAGTAAAATCAATATAGGTGGATCTGAATAAATTTGTTATTCACAGAGTGATACATTTTAGACATTTATTTCAGTAAATTTTGATGATTGTGGCTTAAAAATTCAACATGTCACAAAATATGTAAGTTAAAATTAATTTAAAACAAAAAAAAGAAAAATTGAATACACCCAAAATGCTGAAGGAACTTTGCTTCACTTGTCCTGTGTTCTCACTGTTGCTATTTTCCCTTTTTCTGCTCCAGTTTTTCCTTCCACTAAACTTTCCACTCAAACTCTTTGATGAGAATTTGAGTGGAACAGTCAACTTTTTTAAATTATTGGTTTGTATTCTCCTTGTGAAGATTGACGATGAGTGCTGGACAACTGTCAGTGTAGTGGTCTTCCTCATGGTTATATTGCCCATAACATGGACAAAATGTAACATAATTTTTCTTAGTTTATTTTTAAGCCATAATCATCCAAATGAGCAGAAACAAACACCTAAAACATAATTTTGAGATTCACCTGTGATTATTAGAACTTGTCCCGTATTTCTCAACAATGTGAGGTTTTTGGAAAGAAAACAAGTTTTTACCGATTAGAGTAAACAAGTGTAACTGCACCTGCTGTATAAATTTAGATGATCCACATAACGCGTGAAATCCACAGCAGGTCTTTGACAACACTAGTAACAGGCCTACTTATACAGACTGTAAAACACTAACACTGAGACACATTCAGGGTGCCACGGTGATCTCATCCACTACAGCCGATTTCAGCCCCGTTCTTGCCACAAAAATAGTATTTTTTTCTTCTTTTTTATTTACATCAAAACGCTAAGCTGAAAATGTACCTGTAGTTCTCCTGCCTATCTTTTACAATTGTCCTCAACTTTAAGAAGTACTGAAAACTGAAGCCACTTTGATTTCTGGAGGGAACGAAAACAAGGACAGCGGAAGCATGCACATGACATTTGTATATACTGTATTAAAATGGACCCCGTGCGGTTGGCTGTATGTTGGCACAGCTCTCCCAGACATAAAACTAAATTCTGCCGTTTTTGCATGTACCTGGTGAATTAAAGGTGTATTAGCCATCCCTACATGCCCATTTTCCTTTTCAATCCAAGCAGCGTTGCCTCCTTTCTCAGAGGGTTGCAGTCCTCTGTGTCCATCAGGGCTGTGCTAACATGCGTGCACCACCAACTTGGCTACAACGGGGAAAAACTGAGCCCCACTGATTTCTTCTCTTTTTTTTTTGTGAACACCTCGTTTGCCATTGTTATTTTGTAGTGCTTTCTAATTTATGTTTAATTATTATGATGATATTTTTAATGAAGTATTCCAGGATGTATGTATTCAAAGAATAGAGTGGAATGTGCGATATTCTGCCTAACTTAGTTGTATATTTCAGACGAGAACCTGGGCGTTTCTCTTATTGTACTGTAGGTTTAATGGCGTCATTCGAACTGACTGAACTCAAGCCCACATGTGTTTCTGTGATTTTTTTTTTTTTTCTCCGACTTGAGGGACGTTTCATCTGATGAAGAGGCATTAGTTGAAGATGTTTAGTTGCTAACTCTCACCCAACATTAGATGATGCATTTAGTGTGTTCTAGTCCTGAATAATTTATATGACTTATACATGTAGCAGGTCTTTGAGAAAGATGATGGTTGGAAAAACAAATTTTCAATAAGCTAATAAAATGGAAAACTAAAGTTGTTTTGCGTTTTATGTTTAACTATGCTTTGTGAAGGAAATTTGAAGTACGAATGCTGAAGTAAACTTTAGAGTAGGGACAAGTTTCTATACTCTGGACAAACTTTTCTGATTTCATTTTCTCCTTGGATATCTTGTTTCAAATGTGTAAATGTCTTGCCATCCATGTGCCACCTTAAGAATGCAAAACAACTTTTAATTTAGACTTGGTACTCAGACTCCATTTTGGAGAATTTTATTTAAATATTAATGTAGTCGAGGCAAACTAAATGAGTCAAATCGGCCGTGTTCAACCATAGCAGCTATTCTGGGACCAGGAGAGAAGGAGCCACTTTGTTGTCGTACGTCATCCGAACGAAGCATTTCATTGCACCGCAGCGTTGGACTGCAGCCCCGATGTAACTTTTCATTTTTTTTTATTTTTTTTTGTACAGGATTGAGATGCTGCCTGTTTTTGAGTTTAATCTCAACGTTATTGTAAAGGTTCTGTCCAAACTTGTACTCTGCTGTTTCTATGTATTCTTTTAACCATACCTAATAATTGGTATTCACAATAAAACCAGGCCAAGTGTACAGAGTAATGTTTTTTATCCCTTTTTTCATATTCACAGTTTAGAGGAATCCATTTTGCAGTAATGATTTCATGATTAATTGAGTTTTCAGTAAAGCTTTTGATGTTTGTACAGTGCTAGCTCATGGGGTTGCAGCAATGCTCCAAAAAGATGCATATTTAAGCTCATTTAAGCTTGATGTGAACATTAAAACTTTGTATCTGTAACAATATGTGTACAGACATGCTTAAATTAAAATGTTAACGATATTAGGTTTGTGTTTTGATCAGACCTTCTTTTCTTTGCCACTAGATGGAGACGTAGTTTTAGCTGTTGATTGAGGAAAAGATGAATCTGCCGTGATCTTTGAAACAGAGGCTTTTTGGGAAATGTTGCTTTTTGTTTTTACATTCCTTTTTTGCTCCTCTAACATAAACAAATAGAGCAATGTGACCAAGCTTTAATGCATTTATCTGTAAAGAAAGTTGGAGCATGCCTGATCTTAGCGTAACAGTACTTTTTATCAAACTTTTGCACAAGTCAAGCTCTGTGCCGTTTCTTCTTGAAGATATGAGATGGTGATTGCTTCTGTTTTTGTAGCTGTAAAAGGATAAATGTGAGCAGCTCATTAGGCAGGCAGTAAAACGATACAAGCTCCAGTGCAGTGTAAGCAGTGAGCAGAGTTCAACGTTCCCGCAGGGACATTCTGAGGGAGATGATTGTCAAAGTCTGAAGCTCCCGATTTACAAGTAGCCACCAGCGGTCAGGGATGATGCCCTCAGGGAAGACGGTCAAGCTTGTCGTGTATGAGGTGCTGCAGTTTGCGGCTCTCATCGTCCCCGTCTTCGTAGTCATGGAGAGATTTGCCAGGCTTATAAGAGACGTGAAAGGGCAAGATGTGACTGCTTACTGGCTCGTGGTGGCGGCTTCCATTGCCTATGTGACCTCTGCGACCTTGCTGGTGTGGGTTCCTCTCAAATACGTGATCCTGAAGAAGCGGAGATTCGTCTCGGAGATCACGCAGTGGTGAGTTACAATTATTTGTCTTCAGTTGTCTTCGTGAGGACTGAAATGAATCTGAGATTATCAGGGACATTTGAGGCTTAAACTAAAGTAACACTGCAAAAAAAATAGGTTGAATTCTCGGGGGAATAAATTGGAGTCCTTCGTTGAGTATTACAAAAATAATCAGCTCAAAAGTTAAATTGTGATGCAGAACGATCCCTGTAGGTTATTGTTGCCACTTGATTTTTTAAAAGTGTTGAATAGAATCAGTTCAAGTATTTCTATTTTTCTAAAAGTGTACATAAACCTGAAAATGTTATAAAGATGGGGCTTTAAGCAGTGGAGGAATGAAAATCTATTGTGACTAATTCAGAAATCTGTTTTATTAATTGCATCAAGTGTGGCTGAGAGCATATTGGTGCATATTTCGTAAAAATATGAAAACTCCTTGAACATTTTTACATTTTTTTGCACTGCAACAACAAATCTAAATGTATGTTATTTTATGGGACATTCCTCTATAAAGTAGAACATACTGCATACTGAAGTGAAAAGAAAAGCATAATTTCACTCATTTCCCTAACTAAACATAATGATACAAGTTCATGCATTTGCATTCAATCCCCTCCAGAAGTAATTTCATTTATAAATAGAGTTGTGATTTTTAGGAAAAACACAGCTGTTCTGTGGAGGCTCCAGAGGTTTAGAGAACATTATTGGACAGAAAACATCACAAAGACCAAGGAACAACACAGGAGAAACAGCCAGTTAAATAAAAATAAATGTTCATCAGCTACAGAAGCAACAAAGAAATCCCTAGTAACTTTGGATAACCTGCAGAAATCCTCTGCTCAGGTTGGCGAATCAGTTCTCAAGATTGTTTTGCCTCCGCTCCCTTCAAATGTGCCTCTAATGGCAAAAAAGAATAAAAATGTTAGCAATATGCACCAAGTGAGGAAAACAGCAAATATACTAAAGGTGCTGTGGTCAGATGAGATCAAAATGTAACTTTTTGGCATAAATGGAGAACACTGAACTCTGCACATAATCCTGAAAACCCCAATTATACTGTGAAACATGGTGGTGGCAGCAATATGCTGTGGGGATGCTTTATGTCTGCGGAATTGTTGGTCAGTTGATGAGATGATGGACGGAGAAAAATACAGAAATTTTAGAAAGACAGCTTGACCAAAACAGTGCCAAAAAATTGCTTGGATACATTTAAATTTTTTCCATTTTACTAATTACTGGTTTACAATTATTGTGTTTTTCTATTCCAGGAAAGTTCAGTAATATGTATTGAAGAGAATAGTGGCGGTGTGATTAAATGTTTTCTAAAAAACAAACCCAAGGAGTAGCAATACTTGGAAGTCAAATCACTTCCACTCAGCTATACGTTTCCCTAAAAAGCCTGTGAATGTGAAGTATAACAGTTTTATTGTCCACATAAAGGCTCTTTAAGATATGCACTGACGGATTTTATTGCTTGAGTTTTATTTTCCCCCAACATTACGAAGGGACACATAAGCATTCCTACACTGATAATGACCAGACGACAGTACATAAATGTGATATGTGATCAAATTGCATTACAAAACATTTCTCATTCTTCAATGACAAAATAAACCTTATTCGCTTTTCAGGAGACCGACAGCACTGGCATATCTTCTGCTGACAACGCTGCCATGTTTTGCCATTCTAATAGCCAGTTCCAAGGTAATTCCCTCAAGACTGATCACTGCTGTCTCTGTGATGCACCTGTTGATGTGTTGTTCTGTCACACGCCAGCTGAGTCCTTGAAGAGGCTCATATTTTCTTTAAACAGCCTATTTGAAGTGCAGACCCACATTACAACCCCCTTTGTGGATGAAAAAACAAGATCATGAATACTTAGAGGAGTTATTGTCAATATGGCACGCTTAGGCACCGATTTTATTGTTTATTGTTTAGGACCCCCATTAGCTGGATGCTAAGCTACTCTTCTTGGTCCATCATTAAAAACACATTAAGATGTATGACAGATGACAGATTTAGCTTGTATATTTACATTTGCAAGATTTACAGTGTGCTGAAGTGTTATTGTAGATTTCTTTTGCAACTTATTGAGTTAAATGAAACTTATCCACTAAAATTCAGAACATTTCTCATAAAATTTCACATTATATATATATTTTTAAATATAGTTTTGAATACTAAAGTGAATGTCAAAGTGACAGCAGACTTCTCTGAAGACTGTAGAAAAGTCTTAGCATAATAGCTGATGAAAGCTAACTTTTTCTGCTCATATGTTGGTTAAAGTATAATGTTTAATGAATAAACTGACAACTGATTAAAACAACACAATGACTAGTTAATAAGTTTGGATACACCAAGCACAACGGATCACTTTTTCGCCCCTGAATTGTAAACACTCAGAAGTGAGAATCGACTTAATGTTCACTCTTCAGTCCAGATGCATTTGACCACTTTTATCTCTGCTGGTAGTGAGCAGGACTTTGTCACCATTGCAAGTCAAACCAGGGCAGTGAAATGTCACAAGACTATGTGGTCCATATTAGATACTCAGTAACAGATAGTAAAGAAAAACAGGTTTTCCATTAACCCAAATTTTAATGGCACTCAACATCCTGAGATGGATAAACAAAATAAATGGATCGTGGTAACCTACTTTCTTTGACATTTTGAGCTTGGACTGTCTGGGACTCAGATCAGACGAGACGACCTGCTGAATTTAAGCATATTACTAAGCGGAGGAAAAGAAACTAACAACACTTACATTGTATTAGCTCTCCATTTCATTGTATGTGTATTACAGAGTAACTTGTGAGGCTCTCTATCCACTGGTTAGAGATTGACTGGAGTTAGGTCTTGAACCGGACAATGATTCCAAACACCAAATCTACAACAAAGTGCCTACAAAACAGTGTTACAGTGGCTTTATCTAAGTCCACACCATAATCTGGCTTAAATACCATCATGAGTCCATGAGACAACTAGAGGAAGCAAATATATGCAAACTTTAATGGAGTGACAAAGTCTTGTAAAGAACACCCAACCATGCTTCTTCCACATGTGATGCAGTGTTAGTCATCCAGGAAATGACTACTTTATTTTATTCATGATGCCAATGTTGGATTTAAAAGCAGTAGCATACTTAAAGTTCATTTTCACAGATTTATATTCCCACTAAATAAGGAAATTGGCATCAAAGTGACAGTGTAACCTTTTTTATATTTGCTACAAAATAAATCCAGCAAAACTACTGTAAATCACATTTCTCTTCCAAATTCACTTTTGAAAATTGTCTGAGCACTTCCATGGGGGAAGATATTAACATCCATTTTGCTGTTATTGAACTGTAGGTCCAGCTGGACAAGCAACAAAGACTCGACCATTTCACAGAGCTGCCTGTTTCCTTGGTTCTTTTCTCCCTGGTTTGTGTGGATGTCATAGAGAGGTTACGGCCTCACAACCTCATGGGTAAAGGTAAGCTTTCAACTTAGAAGATTATTTTTTTAGGAGTTCAACTCAGTTCTTTATCTGCAATGTGTTGCCTCTGCTCCAGAATTGACAATATACAACTCAAACATTGTAGCGGTTCCCCATAACTAACATTACTTAAACTCACAAATCCTGACAGTTCCCTTATCTTGTGGTATGTTGAATACTTGAAACTCAAAGCAGAAGTGACAACATTACTTACTTCCTCAATATATTTCGCAAATATTCATCTGTCCACTTTCGAGGCTCACTGAGAGCAATCCATTATATTCCCAGACGGTTAGTGGACTCTCAGGTATGAAACAAAAAGGGCATTGCGGGACTTTTCTGAAAAACAAACACACTTAATCCTAAAGCAGCAGAACACTTTGAATTCTACGCACTTGATCCCACCATACACATACTATTCAGAACTGTGCTTTAATAGTAACTCGCACTCTTTAAAGATGGTGAATGGTCTCGGTGTTCACATAATCATCTTTTGTTTCTCATGTTTAAACTCCAACATGTTTTCATTATTCCAGTAAACATGGTAAGATAGGAAAAAGCTTGGGGGAAAAAAATACATGTCTATGCCAATAACACCACAGCAATATGCGTCTACAAAGCCATACAATCTCATATTTTCACTTTCCGAAAGAAAGGCAAGACATTTGTTTTGTCCTCATTATCTGTTGTTGCCTTCCAGTTTCAGTTTGCTGTTGTTATTGTCACATGCCAAACTTTAAACATAACGATGTATTGTTAAGCTTGTATAACATCTAGTCTCGTCATTTGCAGCTAATGTTATGGATTCTGACTACGACATGTCAAGACCTGTCCTGACCCACCTGACACATGTGACCAGTGTTTCAGGCCAGCTGCCAGCTGATGAAAGCCAGAACAGAGTGACCCCAGGCCAGGCAGAGGCCAGAAATGGCAGCACAGTCAACAAAAGGCAGGATGTCGCCGAGTCCCCTCACAGCACACGACCAAACGCTTCGTACCTGTACTCTTCCACCCCACGACTGATGCCTTACTCAGGTCCCCTAAGCTTCCTGTGGAGGAAAGATGGAAGGGCAGAGGTATTTGTGGAGTGTTTCTTGTTCTGGCTGGACACAGTGGAGATGGTGCGAGTCTCCGGGGAGCCAGACATTTTCTACTCAACGTGGGTGTTCCCAGTTTACATCCTGGCTTTCCTTTCTTGTCTTCGCATGATCATTGCTCCCCACAGCTTCTTGCTGCCGCTTGCTGGAGCTGTGCTGCAGGATCTTCCTTTCTTCATTATTCGAGTTGCACTGATTGTTGTGTTTGGTTTTGTAACACCTGTGTTATATCCTCTGAAAAATGTCCTGGTAAGCTTAACTTTTGTCTATTTCACATGGATGACCAAGCTGAGGATATTTAAAAGACACCGCCTGTTCTGAGGAGGAGCGTAAAGATCCCAACTCATCTGCGAATGTTTGAACTGTTGGCTTTGAAGAGCAGCACCATGGACTCCTACTGGAACACCATTTGTGTAATTATTAGCCTAATGATATATATAAAGGCATATAGACTGGGCATGAGTGTTTTTATGTCAAGAACATGTAAAAGAAAACATGTCTGCCTTTCCTTAAATCTATACATTTCCTTGAGAAAGTATGGATACCTCTTGAGCTTTTTTTACATTTGGTCACATTACAGTCAAATTAAAACAAACTTAACTGTATTGTATTCAGATTTTATGTGACAGGCCTAAATATGGTGCATAACTGCTAAGTAATAGAACATAATGGGGTAGATGTCCATTAACTTCACTCATAGAGTTTTTGCCATTTTTTACTTTGAAAAATACTGTACATATTTATTTTATTTCTGAACTTGTTTTCTTGCTGCATTTATTCTTTAAAATCTGTACATCTGTAAACAGAAAGTAATAAAAAAGTTTTAAAGTTACATATTTATTGATAGAGAAAAACACACGTGAAAATGTTTAAACTTATACAACTAAATATGTGAGGGTGCTTTTAAGAGAAGTTATCTATTGGCAGGCTTAACTCAAGAATATTTTTGTAAAAAAAAAAAGCCTAAAATTCAAAAAGATTCGTAATGACATTGCTTGAATTTTTGTTGAACGAAAACATGATTCCAAAATCTTTAAAGGACAAAACCTATCCAAAATAACATAAACAGAGGTAATAGATTAAAAACATTAACTGAATAAATTATTGCAGTGGAATTAGGAATGAAGCGAGTCGAGCGCATTCATAGTTAACATGACCAAAACTTAAGACCAAAGGAGGATGAGGAGAAATTAGTCTTGAGTTCTGGGAGAACGGGAATCAAGGTTTTATGAAAACAATGTGAAACATGAAGCAAATCAATTGAAAAATAATGTTTGTGTTGCCTGTGCTTTGAAGATATTTTAGATTGCAGGTGCTGTGCTTTCATTTTCTTTTGGATGTTTGAGTTTGTATCAGAGCAGACCTCCATAGTGGCTACACCGACACAATGCAGTAACTATACTGCACCCCTACCAGGACACATTAAACAGCATTACACCCATGATTCATATGGTCTTTGTTCCTGTGATAGATTAGCTTCAGCTGACAAAGAAAAACATAAAATCATATAAGGTGAGGAAATAATGCATTCCTATGAAGCTCTGGGAGAAAACTTGTTAAAGACCTTATTTACCATGTGAGTGACAAAACATCAGCCAAGCAGCTGTAGCTCACGCAGTAAAGAACCAGATCTGGCTGGCTTTCATTTATGAGCATAAAAACTGAAATTAACTTCCCCTGATATCCCCACAGCCATGATCGTCCTGCTTCTCAATAATTCATACCATAATTTGCAATAAGGCATTAATACAGCTTGCGCTACAAATAACGGTTGCTATTGGAGTGCAGCCTGCTGGTGTGATGGAGGACACTTTCTCATTAGTATGACAGACTGAATGCTTAAAATGATCAAAGAAAACAGCAGACTGGACACCATTTCTCTTGATAAGAGACTTGAAGATCCCCTGATCATCAAATTTGTTCAAATTTGCCAATTTGTCAACATCAGATAGTTTTTATGTGACTTTGAAGTATATGACTCCTTTCACAGTAATAATAAACATATATAACAATACAATTTATTTTGTAAGCATAAATAACCCTTGACTAAATATGTTTATCTTTGCTTATTTTATTTATTCCTGTTTCTCTGCAGAATAAATATATCTTTAGCTACTCTTCAAAATGGAAAAAAAACATATGTCCATTTAATTACCGAATTACTCATCTTAATCAGAACCAATGATCCAATTTTGCTTATGCACAATTTGAGTAATAAGTAAGAAGTCTGAAGCACCAAGAACTGTGATCAGCTGTAGAAAGTTTACCTTGACACCACACACAGTGAGGAGAATTTTAACAAAGAGGAAAAATTGACTACTGTATCTTTTTAATTAGGTTCCGGTATAAGTAATGTTCAGTGTGAAACAAAGCAAATGTGTAACAGGTACAGTCATAAAAAGTAGCTCTGAACTGAATTCAAAGAAAGCTGAAAAAATATTGTGTTGTTTGTCATGTTGCAACCAAAAACTCTAGTGTGTTTTATTGAGACTTTATATTACAGATCAACACAAAGTAGTGTATAACAATCATCTGGTTCACTACAGCTATAAATACTTCCAGATTTCTTTTAATTTAATCTGCATTATGTTTAAGTTGTATATAGTTGGTAATAAGTTGGGTGGAGGGAAAGCTGTTTTTAGGCCCTATACAAGAATGCACAAAATTTTTTAAAAATTACTCAAAATTGAACAACAGCAGAGGCACTTAGAGTGGACAAGGTGAACAGAGATGAGGAAAATAAGATAGAGAAATGAGATAAAGAGAGGGCAGATCATGAGATATGGAAGGAGGGGGAGACAGAAGAGAGATTGGGGGGCTGCTGAACAGGAGAGGAGGTTTTGTAAATCTGACAGACCGGAGGTGCATTTGAATTCAGGCTGTGTTTCTCCTGCGCTAGCCGAATGTTACCCGGCTCTAGCATGGCAACAGAGAGGGGCAGCACTTCTTCAGCTGCAGCCTCTGCACACACACAGACACACACGTGCACAGACAGTCGCAACAGGATCGCAAAGAGTGACTCAGGTAAGCTGGAACGCCCCTGAAGAGACGGTACCCCTGTGGTGAAGGAAACGGCATGCGCAGCGAGAAGGAGAGATAGTGGTTGAGGAGGAGGAGGGGCTACAGGGCTGGAATCTTTAAGGAGGAAGAAAAGGAAGACTGAAGAGCGCTGAACCTGAAACTGTCTGATTCTGGACTCCTACAGTGAGCTTAAGAGAGAGGGATGCGGACAAGATGGATGTGGAGTGATGCAGGATCTCTGACTAGACTAATGTGAGAGACTGAAGAGCGCTGAGAGACTCGCAGAGAAGAAAATGATATTTAGTTCCAGCAGCAGACTGTTCTCGGTGTTTGAACTGAAGTGCAGGCTGAAGGATTCTCAACAGGGGATGCTGAGACACTGATAGAGGTGAGGCGGGATGGAAGGGCAAATATGCAGACCGACAGATGAACCACCTGTTCTTTTAAAGATGAGGTGAGCATATTCACACCAAGAGATTTAGAAATCCCGCTGCTCTTCAGACTGACATATGCTGCATAGGTGATGGATATCTAGATATATGCTGTCAGCCTCACCTGGACCAGGTCTCAAAAGAGGACGCAGACACTTGACTCCCCAGGTGACCTCCCCTCTCTCTCCACCCCTTCGACAACTTGTGGACTTTGTAGATTGGAGTCTTCGTCTCTCACAGGATCCCCAAACTCCCTGATGAGCTTCTCTTAATGGACCATGAGAGTGAAATTTGTGAGCTGGTTTTAAGGTGACACCCCCCCAAACCCCCGGAGGCTCATCTGGCCTGTCCCCTTCTCTCCCTAAAACTTGATGTCTTGATGCATTGCTGTGGGCTGGGACACTGGCGGAGAGTGCAGTCCACCTATGTAAGTGGCAGCATCACCTGCAGGATCTATATGCA
Organism: Poecilia reticulata; assembly: GCF_904066995.2. Classification (NCBI taxonomy): domain Eukaryota; kingdom Metazoa; phylum Chordata; class Actinopteri; order Cyprinodontiformes; family Poeciliidae; genus Poecilia; species Poecilia reticulata. The sequence goes on from NC_088846.1 coordinate 20,755,439, forward strand.
CCCTTTTGATCGCATAGCAACAGTGGAGTCTTGCGGCGGGGTAGAGCGAAGGGACTACAGGGGGGTACAGCAGTTAATTCACTTATTCAGATGTGCATCCGTGCATCGTCTTTCATCTGCAGTACGTTTGCATGCTCAATTACACAAACAGTGAGTTTAGACTGCGGACTCTTACACTTTATTCTCTTCGTTTATCCTCAGCCAGGCTTTGATCTATTATGATAAAAAAAAAAAGAATGTTATAATGTTTACTATAATAATTCAGATAGTTTTTGTTCCCAAAGTAATCCTCTTGTAACAGACATTGAAAGATTTTTTTTACTGGTGTAAAGAGTTTGTAACTGGAAGGTTGTGGGCTTGACTCCTGTTTTCTTCCGTCATACGTCAGTGTTTCCCTTGGCAAGGCACTCAACCCCAAGTTCCCTACTGATCTGAGCATTGGTTTATATATGTGAGTGTGAATGTGTTAATGTGGCTTCAGTGTAAAGCTCTTTGAGTAGTTAATATGACTGGAAAAGAGCTTCAGGCCACCTACCGTTTGTATTAGTCACAAACAAATGAATTAAAATACCTTGCAAGAGAGTAAAGAAGCTTTATTTTGGATAAGCTGCAGTTGACTGATTAATGTTTACCTGTAAAGACACCAAAAACAGTCATTTAATCTACAAAAAAATAAAGCACCAGATTTGTTTTGTATTTTTAGTATTCTGGCAATGTTTGTACACTTGTTGGTGTACTTGACAAAAAACTTTAATGGATAGTTTACACTTGTTGAGTCTATTTGATTGCTGATTTCTAACCAGTTATTTTTCAGATCAAAAACAATGACATCTAACTTTTGTTTTGCATTTAGCTTGTGAAAATTCTGACAAATCCTGTCGTCCGTATCCTGGACACACTTAGTGACTCTACATGACTTTGATTTTGTGATGAAACGAAGTTGCAACGTTTTGTGTTATTAGCATGTCATAATCTGAGCTATGGAGAGTTTATAGGTATTGGTAAATTGGAGCCTGAGATCAGAATCCAGAAGAGCCCCAAGTGTGATCTTCATTCACTTGGATAGTTGCCAAAGTATTTAAAGTTTATCAATCAATATGTTTTGGTGAAGCATTTCTCACTGAAATCAAGTAAAATCAATACAGAAGTTTTTGAACCAGTCAAGATTCAAGAGGCTCAAAAGACTATATTGGCAGAAAATGGACTAGTGTGGGTTTACCAATCTGTCGATGACAGGATCTTTTTTTCTTTTTTCTTTCTGACCCTGTTCCCTTTTCTACTTTTCCTCTCTATCTTTCTCCTCAAACTCATCTTTACTTACTGCACGAGTTTTGCATGTGCCTCCACTTCTTTTGATAATTCCTGTTAATGCTGATATTATGATGTTAATTAGAGCTGTGCATTTTGTGATGGCGTCAACTGCAGAAAACCTTATCGTCGCCATATTTTCCCCCGCGTGAAGCTGGCTTACTGTTGGCCCTCGGCGCTCTCTCGACTGTCAGCTTAAAGCCTTGCAGATTACCGCGCTGTAACCGCAGCATAGCATGAGTGCCCACCTCAGCACCAAGTCAGGAAAAAAAGGAGCTTAGAAAATCAGGTCGAATAAAAGCAGCATCGCAACAACAAATGATACTTGCTGCTCACATTTGATGAAGACTCATTGATGAATGTGTACGTAGGTGAGCATAGTTTGGTAAAGGCTGTTGAATATAAAAGCATCAATTGTTTCAAACAGAAAATCATATTTTATTGAATTGTGCTCTGCATTGTGTAGTCTAACAGAGAGCACTGTTACTGAAACCCAACATAAAAGGTTGAGCTCATTAAAGGATAAACAGTTCAGATTTATTACCAATTTGTGCTATTTTTTCACTTCATAATCCTTCAGAAATACTTATGTGCCAATATTTATGAGTCACATGTAGCTCTATGCTTCCATTTGAGTCTCTACTGCTCATAGAAACAGTCAGAGAGCTTAAAAAAACTTTTTTCTGGTAATAAGTTCATGTTTTTTGGTATATGAAAAACCAGCTGTCACTAAAACTTCCTGATAACTAAGTCAGTGGACACTGTCCCGTTACCTAGCCTCCTTAAGTAGCCCAGCCTGTTACATAGCAACCCAAGTGGAGCTCGAGCAGGTTTGGTCAGTTGGTTTTACTGCTGTATATGCTGTACAACGACTGCTAGAAAAGACAAATGTTTTGTTGTTAAATATCCCTTTGGAAATCTCTTGCTGAATCCTAGATGGTTGTGCTTGAGGCTCCACTTCTTCTGTAGTTGTGCATCTGTTTGCAGATATTTCTACATCAGAATCAAAATTCCTTCCTTTTATTGTGCATGAAAGAAAGCACAACATTTTAAAAACTTTACATGTATAAAGCGTGAGTGTAAATGTTAATTTGGGTGGTGTGGTATGACAAGAGACACTAAAACAGGTTAAAAAATAAATAAAAGAAGCAAAACTGAGCAAGTGAAATCTCATTATTTTAGAATGACTGTGCAACAAAAATGTAAAGAACATATTTTGTAGGTCATAAATCTATTCTGACTTTTTACAATTAAACATGATTTCCTCTTTATCAATGCTTAATGGCAAACCTTATGTCTAAAAAGCATCTCGATTTCCTCTTATGGTTCTTCACACTCAAGTCCTTTTTTGTTAAATGATTAAACTGTTAAACTGCCAATATGTTTCCTTTCTTCAAACATTTAAACATTAGTCATCCACTCCAATCAAAATAATTAAATAACATTTACAATCTGTTTGGTGCTAGCAGAGGGAATTTGACAAGATTTTTTTTTTTTTTAATGGGAGGAAACCCTTAACTATGATGCTTAACAAGCAGATGCAATTTTCTTACAAATGTGTCACAATTTAAAGGGAATAAAATAACAAAAGAAGATGTACTGCCAAAAAAGAATATTGCCCAAACATAAATGTTCTTCCTTTTTGTGCAAAGTTCACTGCAGAGTGGCTCACATCGTGCTTTGTCACTAATGCTCCTGAAAAGACTCAATTTGAATGTGATTTTAAGTCTGGAAAAAACAGGCGATCGTGTATAATTTCATTAATCTCTGATTCTACCAATCCTTCTCTTTCCCTGCCTGACCAATCAGAGGCTCATCGGCCAGATTACAATCACAGCACAAGATAACACAGGCAGGGATGCAAGCATGCAGGCTGAATAGGTTCATCCTCCCTCCTGTTGTTCTCTGTTTGACATAGTATGAAATGGGAACAAGACATTAGAGAGAAAACAATGTTTTTCTTTAATCTAAAACTGGAGCTCAGCACCCTGCCCTCCAACCTGCTGCGCTCTTTTCCAGCTGGTTGATTTCACCTTCCTCAGTTTCCCATCATCGCTCTTCCTCACTGTTCTTCCTTCATTTCTTTCCCCCAGATGTTAGGAGGTCAAAGTTGACTGTTTGCAGGTTGTTGTTTTTTTTTTTCTCATAGCATTTTAAGCTGTGCTTCAGATAGAAGTTTACCTTCATATTCTCATGGATTTTAGTCATTTCAGGGTGATCAGGTAACCATCAACAAGGAGGAAGAAGAGGAGGATTCAGGCAGAAGACGGAGGGAACTTTATGCAAGTTCTATTTCTGCCTCTGACAGCTACTTCTGGAGCTCATCTTTGTTTCTCTTTGGCTCCCACTCTTCCTCCTCTTCCTCCTCCTCCTTGCAGAATGTTTCACTGGGTCTGATGGGCAGGCAAAGCTTCAGGCAGATGTAAATCTGGGGAGGTTTGTTGGCAAAGGGGGCAGACAGTGGAGGTTGGAGGATGTTGCCACAGCTGCTAAATGCAGTCTGGGCGTCTTTGCATGTGACTGAGTCTGTCGGGAGTCGGGTTCTCTGCCTTTCCACCTGCGGGCCATGTCCAAATTGCTGAAAGCAAAGAATGTCTCCTGGGTGAGTATTGGCTCCTTATCTGGTAGGATATGGGGAGGAGTGGAACGAGGACAGAGGGGGAGAGTCGTTACTGGGTTTAAAAGACTGTTTCTTGCTGTTAGTGTTATCTGGTCAAAAGAGGTTAATTACGGTTTTTACAACGAGATTATTTTTCTACCCACATATTAATTTGTAATGTACCATTTTGGAAGGTATTTTTTTGCGCATCAGCAGTTTTGTGTGGAACAGTTTTGCAGCCAAAGATGATTAAAAGGGATAGTTCCATTGTTTTTTTACCTTAGAGTCTGGAAAAAAGACTGCAAGTTGTTGACATCTTAACTGGAGTAGATGACAGCAGAGACGGACAAAAGTGGACTTTTACTGTCTTAAGACAAATTCAGTCTCAAAAACACAGTTTTGCACGTCCATATTTTTGCAGGTTATTTTCAAAAGATTTTTGTCAAACAAACTTCACACAAATCCTGTTGTTTTTAGTTTTTCTAGTTGAGTAATAAAAAAAATATTTTTTTTTCTTTTTATTAAAATAAAAGGGGAAAAAAACTGACCAAACTAAACTGACTGAGTAAGTACGAAGTATTTAAAATATAATAAATATGGGTAGAAACTGTCTGCAGGTGTTTGCAATAACTAAGAAATTAGTCTCTAAGATCAGAGTGAAAGAAATTCTCATTGCAGATTTTTCTTTAATTTGGCCACAATTTGAGTTTTTTCAAGCCTAAATGGCCTGTGACCTGTGGCCACAGCCTCTTCATCAGATGTATGTCCAGACATTGATTAGGTCACTCCAAAGCATTTTCAGTCATTTAGATGTGGCCTTGCTAGTCTGCTTTATATATATTTCTGATGCATGATCCAAGTACTTGAGCATAAACTTCTATAAGTTATCAGTGACAGTTACTTTACCTGAAGAGGACAGATTTCATAATAGACAGCTCTCCAGAAAATACATATGTACTGAGAATGCCAGATGCTGTATCACTCTGCCTCATCAGCAGATTCGACAGAACAGCTGTTTGTGAGTTTGAAGTTTGAAGAGAATTTTTGGAACGACGACAAAACCTGGAAAGCACAGAAACACATCATCTTCATTTCTCTCAGCAGATACAAAAGCCGATACAAAAGCATTCTCCGTTATTGGTGGAGCTACGGTTGATAAGTTGTAGCAAATGATGCCGATGGGCACGGCCCAGATGATTCGGTGGATGTGGCTCCTCTTGTTCAGCTGAAACAATTGTAGAGTTCTAATATCTGCTGACACAATCTTGTATCCCAATGATGAGAACATTTTCAGTGTGTGTTGCTTTGATGAGCTAAAGTCAGCTGAAACAGATGGTGATCAACCAACTAGCCATTAGCTTTCCTCTGCTCCACGGATCACACCCTCCTACCGAGGCAAACAGAAACTACAGCTGCATTAGAGAGCCAGATTGTGGAAGACAATGATTCATCTCAAATCGGGGAAAATGGGTGTAACTTAACTGCCACAGTTTAAAATGGCAAACTAAGCACGGCATTTTGGCTTCATGGAGACAGGGTTCTGTTTTCAGACTGGAGGCAGATGTACGTCAGTGAGCTGTGTGGACAAAGTGGAGGACTGAGTGAGAGGTTAGGATCTGGGAGCTTTGCCGGTAATTGTGCGTGCCATCCATTTCTGGCCCAGCAGCCCAATCATGCATTTCTGGCCTCAAATAACAACACACACTCGCATGCAAGCACACTGATTGTAAGAGGCTTAGTGACGGAGGCTTGTTTACGAATGTGTGAACGAACATGTGCATATGGACACGTGTGATAGAGTGGATAAGCCAGGGGATGACAGTAGTGGGCTCTGATGAGATGTAGGAGTTTGCCTCTACAGAAATTTAATGAATGCTGCATATTTTTTGAGGGTATTAAGCTCTTTAAGGTGAATTGGAAGAACTTCTTAATATGTTACCAGAGATAAGGTAGTGGAAAGAACATTCAGTTTCTCTTGCCTTTTTTTTTTTTGTTTTCCTTATAAATGAGTAGCGTTTTTAAAGATTCTCAAGTAATTTGTCTAGAAAAAAATATCAACATTTACTTGGTAAAAACCTGGAAACTTTATCTGAGCTAATTTTATCAGGATGCTCTTCTGAACACAAATCCTGAACATTGTTTGCCTTTTGCTCATTTCTTCATAGTTTACTGCACAGACTACACAGCATGCTGTGGTGGTCAGGTACATATGTGTGGAATTGAAACTGAAGCAGCCAAAGCCAAAAGAAAATCCCCCCGAAAGCCTCCTGAACATGACAACTGTATGAAAATGTAATGAAGAAAAAATTGGGATTTATTTAAAATATTTCAACATTAGAACTGGTGTGAAATAGGCCAAAAATGTGTTATTAAATGTTTGTTTTTTTTTTTTAAATCAATGAATTCTAGCAAACTATGTGTACAAACTTGTCAAAGCAGTCACTGTGGGAAAATGCATTAGAATCAGCCCACATACAACAGTCTCTGTCTTGTGTGTTTTGGCTGCTTATTAATATTACCATCTCCAAAATCTATTTTTACAACTAGATTTGGCAGCTATAACTGCTCTGGCACTGGCTTGCCCAGTCAAAGCTGAAATACAACTAACTGACTCTAAACCACCCAGGATTGATGAGAGTTTCTTTTTCATGGTGGATATAAAACCTTATTTGTAACCTTAAGACAAAAGAATTATGCAAAATTCAAAGCAGCGTGTTTATTTATATAAAGTGGTATATATGAAGTGCTCGGAAAAAAGGAAATGCAAAACTCACCTATTAGCTCCAGCTCTGTAAGATTGGCTTAAGAGCGACAGTATAAATTGATTTTCATGCATTAGAGTTTAGGTGTGGATTCTGAATTTGCTACTAAAACACATATGATTTGAGCTAAACTAGATCTTTGAAACTCTTTGCAGAATACCCACATTTACTCTGAGATATAATTATATTCCTTTAAAATGATGTTTTGAGAACATCATTGTGGAACCCTAAAACAAATGCATACCATACTTGTAGTGTACATTGCAAAGGTTTTAAAGATTATTCTCTTTATAATTAAATGTAACTTTGGGTCCATCATAAAATGAACAGAAAACACATTTAGGTCTGCGGCTGTAAGATGACAGAATGTAAAACAGCTTAGAGGGAACTCCTTTAAAGTTGTGTTTTATGGATGTGATTGTTTGTTTTGGTATCAATATTTAGAAGAGGAGGAGTTTTGAAGGCCAAGGAGAAGATAATGACAGGATTAGAAACCAGACTACCAGGGACAGACAGGAGGCCCCAAGAAACATAAGATCATCTGGTTCAGGGCCTTCTTAACGTTAATGTAAATGATTCCTGCTGACTAATAAAATTAACAGAAGTAGTTTTGTTTTGTTTTTTTTAAAGAGAAGTGAGATCTGAAATTGTCAAATTGATTTAAAAAAATGTGGCAAAGATGTGGATTCGGATCACATACTGTATACTGCCTGTGTCTGTGGCTACAGAGATTTTGTACTTTAGTACTTTAGGCACACATTTGTGTCTGACCTGGAGGTCACAGGCTTGGGCCAAGCTGACAACAGACACGGAGCTTTCTTTTCCATTTTCAATTATGTAACCTCTCATCTGTGTCTCTCCCGGAGGACTTTAGTACCCCACTGCATCGCCCATCTGCTGATGTACCCTGCACAGTTGTGGATAGGAACCAGCTGCAGTGACCAATGGGTCTTGCTGCATCACCTACTTTAGAAGAGTGGTGAATGTAGCAGCCAAAACATTTGATTTAGAAAAGTGAAAATGCAGAAACAAATGAATAACATGTAGCACAACGCTTAGATACAGTCTATTAGGGTTTTAATTACTATCTTTAAAAAAAAAAAAACTTTAGATTAGGACAGCATAAGTTCTAAGAACCAATTTGAATGCTCTGAATACAGATTCTTTAAAGCAAAAAACACTTTGTTTTATTAAATTAGAAAAGGCACGAGGAAGATTTTTTTAATAATCTCTAAAACACAGAAACAATTTATTTAGTGCTTGTATAACGTAAATTAGATTATTTCATATTTAAGCATGTACTTAATTACTCATTTCCATTATAATTTGAGGCTCTTTTGGCTCTTGAAAGGGTCTAGCCCAGTGCGCCACTCATGCGAGAACCGCCACCGGTAGTCCTTCTGTCGGGCTTCTGCAGCGATGTCCCGCCATATGCAGTCCACGCAGTGAAGGGATAACCTCATGATATAACAATCATCCTGGGTGTGTGGTGTGTGTGTGTGTGTGTGTGTGTGTGTGTGTGTGTGTGTGTGTGTGTGTGTGTGTGTGTGTGTGTGTGTGTGTGTGTGTGTGTGTGTGTGTGTGTGTGTGGAGCTGAACACAGTGTTAGTGGTGAGAAAATCTCATGATTACTCCTTCCGGATGAGGAGTGCTGGGTTTGTCTGTGTCCTGAGCTGTAAACAGGGCGCACAAAGGCATTTATCTATTGCCCGATTTTTAATTCCATCTCTCTCCCCCCTGGAGCCGGGCCGAAAATATTCTCATTTGTGCAGCCAGACCCCAGGAAGTCGCACGGGATGCACAAAACACATTCATCAAGCGTCACACTAGCCGAGGATGAAATCTGCTGCTGCACAAATGAGACGTTTCTCACCTTGAAATATTTCTGGATTTATGGAGCGCACGGGCAGGTTGGGACAACAACTTTGACGTGGTCGGGAGCCTGAGGTCAGAGTGAGCGGTGTGCGGCGCAACAGATGCCACACTGAGAAATAAGCCTTTAATACCCAGAGGACTCTGGAAAGGGTAAACTACCCTCAACTCAACACGGTGCAGCTTCCAAACTCTTCTCCAGTGGCGTCCTGCGCGTCGCGATTCGTTTGGGAAATTTTACGCTAAAAACAGCGCGTAAAGAGCGGACTTTTCTTTGCACAGAGATCGATCCGTTGTGACACATTAAACGGAAGTGAGCGCGTTCTCATGGCATGCTTTATGCATCACTCACTGGAGCCAGGTGAACGGTGAAGTCAGCTCGTTAGGATAACGCAGGTGGACACTTTTAACCAACGATGCCGCCCAAAAAGAAGGTAAAATTCCCAAGATTCTCTAGATTTGCTTCCCTTTTTTTTTTTTTTTTTTTTTTTACCTGTTTCTGCATGTGTGTATCTGTGAGTATGTGCTGAACAGGAAGCGTTAAAAAAAGACACCATCTGTTGCACTGGGCGTTAATCCCGTCTGCGAGGCCTTTCCACATCATTGCACTCACTATAACAGCCACAGCGCTGCAGGGGCAGAGAGTTGCGTTTCCGCATGCTTGTATCATGCCATGTGTCCTGCTGAATGACAGGCTTCAGAGAGTTGCATAACTAATAGTCTGTGGATCAGAGGGATTAAATCTCTTTCCTTGATTTTTCTCTCTCATATTGTGGGAACTGCCAGTGGCTGACTGAATTCCCATTTGCTTCAGCATTGAAGCAGCAGCAAATGGATTCAGGAACAACAACTGGGAAATAGGGACTTATACAGAGTTAAACTGATCAAACTTTGCTGAAAGGAAAGTTTGATCAGTTCTGGCTTGAAGCTGTAATAGTATCTCTTTTTTATTCTGATAACTTTCTCTATAAAGACAAACTAATTTACTTAATAAACATTAATATATATATATATATATATATATATATATATATATATATATATATATATATATATATATATATATATATATATATATACCACTCCAAACTTTATAGTAATTGATCTGGCTTTTCTGCAATTGACCAACACAAAGTAGTTCATAATTATATAGTGGAAGAACAATATTTTATGGGTTTTTTTGTTTATTTATTTATTATAAATAATTTAAGAAGCAGTTTATTTTTCTACTTAGTCACATTTCCTCTAATAGGCCTAAATAAAATGCAGCTCAACCAATTGGCTTCAGAATCATTGGTTAGTGAGTCCAAAAAAAAAAACTGTCTCTAATTGCTTAAGAGGATTCTACATTATAAAATAAATTGCATTATGAAGACCAAAAAAAAGTCTGATTTGAAGTTCTGAAAAAACTGAGAAGGAGAGTATTTTCTTTTTATTCACCAGCCAAGAAGCTGGTTGCACTGGAGGAGCTATAGAGATCCACTGTATGGAGGTTTAACTTGCAGGAGTAAAACAACCCTGAATGAATAAAAAAAATCTGTCACTGGGTGGCCTACTGTTTTGGACTGCAGCAGGTTTGGCCCACTGCTTGTTACTTAGAATAGGAAAAGCCTCTTAGTAGTTGTTACTGGGGTATTACACTATCTGTTCTACTCCCAACCATGAAGTAGAGCAATAAGACTCAGAGCTGTCTGTTACGTTTCAGTATCTGTAGTTAGACCTGTTTTCAGTTTAAATGTTCTTTTCCACTATATATATATATATATATATATATATATATATATATATATAATATACACACACAAGTCGTGTGTTTTTTATGATGTGCTATCATTACTTTGTGGCTATGAAGTACAGTCGAGTTGCAGATAGTTTCAGGTACAGGTAGTTCAAATATAATTGGAAATTATTTCTAAGAAGAATAAAGAATTTATTTTTCCCTAGTGATATCCATACAAAGGGACAGACCTCCCTCTTTCCAGCCGTATTACATCACACTGTATCATGTGCAGAGATGAGGGACATCCAGAGCTATATCTATTAAAAGAGCCAAAAACGTCAGGCATTAAATTATATTGATATAGTTAATGGAGTCTGTGTCTGTCTCTGATGAGGGAGCTTGAACTTGTGGGCTCATAGTCACAGGAAGCAGAGTTGGCAGTCTGTGTGGAATTTGCATTTGTCTCTTTGGACCTAAATCCTAGATTGACGCATGCTATCTTAATCTCCTTACGCAGAGACAATCAGAGACCCAGACAGACACAGAAAGAAAATGTGAGAGAGACAGAGAGAAAGACAGTGAGAGAGAAGGCTTAGGACACACACAGCCTTTCTCCTAGAAGATCTTTTAGTCATTATTCTGTCTCTGGTGCTATGACTTTGGTTTCGCTTTTTTTCTTCCGATGAATAACTGGGCAATGATAACAGTAAATATTGGAAACTATAAAATGTTTCCAAAGGAAAGCGAATGTGCTTAGTCATTGTTTTATAAGAAACCAAGGCACATCGGGGTGATTAACCTCAGGACAGCAACAAGTGGTAACGGATCCTCGTAATGAGTTTAGCTGCATTTCTTAAAAGAAGTATAATGAATACACCTTAATATTTATTCAGGCATTCACATCCCTTATTGTCAAGATCTACTTCTTATTTTTATGCCATATTTTGTGCTGGCCACGCATAAAACCACTGACGGGTAACGTGTTTAACAATGACTATCCCTTCATCAGGCACCTATTAGTAGGTGGGATACTACAGACAGCAAGCAAGCATTTTGTCCTCAAAGCCGAATTGTTTGAAATAGCAAAAAGAAAGAGCCAGTGTAATAATTTGAACTTTTGTCACTGCAGATAAAAGCAGGAGGCTGTAAAAGCAAAGCAGGGATATTTCAACCATGAGACTAACAAGTTCTTAGGAGGTGAAATGTGGACTTACAGAAACATTTGCTGCTTGTTCAGAAAGGAAGAACCAACAATCACCCAGCGACAACATTACCTAATCTCATACTACATTAGTCAGATGTTTTACTCCCCCTTGAATGCTTAAAACTGAAAATATTACTGATGGGATTAACTACTGATTATTATCTGACCAGTTTGGAGCAATCCTAGTGCAGCGATTAACAATTTTTTCTTTCTATTATATTGAATCTGTATCGATTCCTTTTTCTAAATCTGAACACATGTGGTGCTTTAAGAGAACAGTATATTAGAAACAAGCATTTTCTTACTCTATGTGTCCCTTTTTATGAAGAGTGGTCATAGATTGAGATAATTTTTATCTTAAATATTTGGTTTGTGACTTCTGGCAGAGTTTGTTGTTTATAATCACTCTTAGAAATTTTTATTCACGTTGAAATCCACTCTAACATTATTTCCCAATTTGCTTTTATGCCACCAAATACCTTAAATTTAAGATTACCTTAATTTAATGGAAGTTTAATAATGCCAATCCACATATTCCATGTTGTCAATTCCCTTTCTATGATTTTCACTGATCCTTTTCTACATTTCGTTATATATATGGTGGAAAACCTATCAATGGTACTGTGTGCACTATTAATTCAATTACTTCAGAATGCAACAATGCTGTTGGAATAATTTTAGCACATTTGAACAAGATTTAGTAATATGTATAAAGTTAGCAATTCTGCACTCAACAATCACGTTGCTATATTTTTATAACCTTGCGTTGGTATTTGAAGTGTTGACCTGGCCTCCAAATTCCCTGTCCTCAATTAAAAGTGTCAGAAATCAAGTTAGATATACAGAGGCCTAACCTCACAACTTACAGGGTTTCAGGGATCTGCTGCTAACATCTTGGTGGTAGTTAAGGCAGCACACATCAGTGGTTAACTGTAGTCTTGTCTTGGTGGTTTAGGCCTGTTTGGACAACAATAGGAAAGGACCAAGAGACACAATTAGACATTGATTCAAATGTTACACATCATGAGTATATTTTAGTTGTTAGATGCGTTACATATTACTTCCTTCTGAAAGAAACATACATAAACAGTAACGCTAAAAAGCACTACTATCAAACAAGCTGCACACGCCAGTTTGCTAATTGTTTAAATGAGTAATAGGATATCTAAAATGTTATGTGAAAGCTACCTTATCTACTCTAAAATAGCATCAGGCAGAGGGCACACAGCCAGTTTCCTTCAGACAAATTATGCAAGGCAGCTGATGAAACAGGGATCGGAGAAAAGTGTATTGGAGAGCACACATTATGCAAATGAGCAAATGTTAATGACCAAATGAGTGCGTGGCAAAGAAATCCTCACAGTCTTTGGAATAATTAACCAACCGTTAATGAGCGGCAAATGAACAATAAGAGGACAGTAAGAGCACCGATGTAATCAGATAAAAAATGATAATATTTCCTTTGATGCGGGAAAAAAAACAGTATACGGAGATCTGGGCTTACTTCCAACTGGTGGATTTTATTAGTCACAATTAGATTAGTAAACTGTTGCACTGACTTTAAAACAGAAAAGCATTGACACACATCTGGAAACAGAGAATGTTAATGCATCAACGTCCTTTGAAAATATCTGTAGAGCCGATCTTAAAACATCCATCCATGCATGATCTGTACCGGCTTATCCTTGCAGGATTGCGGGGGCGCTAGTGTCCATGTCCAGTGGTCATTGGGCAAACGGCAGGATACACCTTGGGCAGGTCGCCAGTCCATCCCATAGCAACACAGAGAGACACACAAGATAAACACCCAGCCACACAAACACATATTTTATACACATTTAATGTATCAACACACAGTAGCTGTAAAGGGATAATATCTTATATCCCTTTACAGCATTCAGTATGAATTAAAGGTCTAAAATTTCTTCATAAGAGATTTTTATTTATTTTTTTGAGTTGTTATAATGGAAGACTTAGCTTTTCCTGTGGGCGATGTTTGTGTTTAGGTGACAAATTTCTCTGAATGGTTGCTATGGAAACATCTCCCCATCTGTTGAATTAGTGTGCAACAAGAAAACCATCTTTAGGTGGAGAACTCTACAAATCGTATGTTTATGTTTTTTTTTAAATGTTGGGAATTGTAATTTGCCTTCAAACCTTCACTTAACTAAAGGTTCAGAAGAATTTTTGTTTTGCTGTTTGTTTTGGAAACCTAACTGTTTTTTATAGAAATGTAAACAGATTTTGGACTTAATGAGAATAACACTCGTGAAAACTGAACGGGAACACAGCAAAAGTTTACAGTAAAGTATGTAAATCAGAAGATGAAATTTGGTGAGGCTGTCAAAATTAGGCGTGAAATAAGCACTTGAGTACTTTTCTTTCCCACACTGGAGAGGCTGTGTCTCACAACTTCAGGAGTCAATGAAAACCAAAAACATTGCCTGCTGCTATTCTCATGTGATGTGATGACACCAGATTCTAGATTGATTTCTTTTTTAAAACTGTGAAATTGACCAGGAAAGGCATACCTACTTCTATTATCTTTAATGTAGCAGTACCCCTTATGTTTGCATTTGCATTTCTTAAATACCCATTCTACATTTTAGTTCGCCCTCTTAAGGAATGGCAGTGCTACAGGTCAGCCAGTTGGCTCCTCTGATTATTCCCTATTAGGGACTTTCATCTTCCCAATGAGAGGCTTCCTTCCTAATGCACTTCTCTGGCATACACCAAAAGAGCTGTGTAAACACTTTTGAACGGAAAAGGAGTCACCTTCAGGTTGGACATTGTGGGATCCAGTTTTACCTGCTCACATTATCTTTGTCCTTCACTTTGCTTCGCCTATGCTTTCATTGTGTTCTCATGCATTTGTTGCTGTTGTTTCAGTTTACTTCATTAGTGGACAACTGCATATGAAATGAGGCAGTCTTATGTTTTTTGTGTACAGCAGTAAAATAATTCTGGAGGTTTCTGTCCCTGTCAGCTGCAACTGAGAGGCGCTCAAACAGCACACAAAAAGCGGGAAGTCGGAGACGATGTGGACAGAATGGCAGACAGAGTTTAAGTGACTTTAAAGCATCAGTTAGCTGTCTCTTTTTTTTTATTTTTCTTTTGATGCCTTTTCAAGACCATTTCCAAACACTGGTGTTTGTTAAACCTGAGATTGAGGCATAATAATGAATAGACTACTGGGAGACCAGGGCCCCACGAGAGTCGTCTTTTTCTCAACAGAGTATGATAGTTATGATGATCTGGTTCTTCATCGTGGTGAAAGTTTGACTGACTGGGATGGGAGATCAATAAAGAACATAGAACTTGCAGGTGTCAAAATACAAAGGTGGTATACAAAACAAACAAAAGAAATACACCCTATAATGTTCAATAATTTGAAAGTCCACATATGGGAAAGTAATTTTAAGTAGTTTTCTTTCTCTAGAATATGGACAACGCTGAGATTATGACCTCCATTTTGTGTGTTAACCTTATTTATGCATGATTTCTTGAAGTTTATCACACCATTACTCCGGTTCAGATCCAAAATTGATGGTGGAGGTTTCTTGGGTCATTAATTCTTTAGTTCAGTCCATCTTTTGCAGATTGACTCATGTTGGTGAAAATTGCCTTAATAAACTACTCAATATTGGCTCAGTCTCAGAATTGAATTGTCATCCAAATTTACTTCATAACACTTAAGTTCTTCTGAGTTCCAAAGTCTACTAAAAGAGCCCCAAGGCCCAAACCTCAATCTCTGTGTTTCATAGTTGGTTAAATACAAACGTTTGCTACAAAGTGCTGAAAGGCTATTGGATCTTTCTGTTTTCACTTTTTTTCGGCTTTAGTGTCTCAGATAGAAGTTTAATATCAGAAAAAAACAACCTGAGTAAATAATTTTACTCAGGTTAATTTACTTTAATTTATAAATTGGAAAAAAACCATTACCCAAACCAACACGAGCGTTTGTGGAAAACTCCCTCTAAACCTAAATATGGTTGCATGATAAATGGAAAAGTATGTTTTTATTGGTGTAGAGGAATTTAGTCCCCTCTTTCACACAGAATGGCTCTAACTACTTCACTTAGAGGGTCTTAGAATACAATTAGCTTGTTAAAGATAATGTCATTGTAGCTCAATCTAAACTAAGCAAAATCTTTTTTCTCCACTTCAAAACCCTAAATTCTCTCTCTTGAGAGAATTAGAAGTAGACTAGCACATATGTTTCAGGTCAATGTCCTGCTGCGTAATCTAAATGTGCTTAAGATTAAGGTTACAAACCGATGGCCGGACACTCTGATAAGAATTAAGGGACCATCAATTTTGGAAAGTAATCCAGGTCCTGAAGCGCAAAACAAATACCATCACCTTGTTTGACTGTTGGGATGGTGATCCCTTTTCTGAAAAGCTTTACCAGGGTTAACAGTGACACACGTTTCCCTCCCTCTTGCTTTGGATTCAGCTTCTCTTAAATGACAGTCAGTTCCTCTTTATCATTTTGTTAACAGACACACATTTTAGAAGTTTCAACTTAGCAAGCTGCCAAAAGTAATGCATGTACATTACATGGTCATATTATTATTTGATTATTTGGTAACGTACAGCACCTGCTGCTAATGCCCTCCTAAAGGGTGTAAATTTTAATTTGTGTTCCGATGAGGCTTGTTTTATATCCTGTGAATAAAAAGTGAATAATCATTAACTATGACTACATGTAAATTAAGAAAAAGACGTGCGTCTAATTCGGTGGGGCTGTTTTGCACTGTTGGCTGGGTGACATTGGCTTGCAGAATGGGCGAGTGCTGTGCGAACAGATGTCTACACCAGGCATGGATAAACAAAAAGCCATGAATGGGCATAATTTTGTCCCAGGGGAATTTTCTTACTTTTCCTCTCTGTGTCCTTTCTGATAACGCTAGTGTATTTTGATATCATTTATTTCCAAAGCATAAAGCGTTAGCAAAAGTTTATTTTTCTGCTTAACATTTTTAACTTTTGTGCATCTACTGAACTTCTAGATGTCTCTTTTCAACTACTTTTTGATTTTAAGCTTGTACTACCGTGCAGTGTTATCTAGTGTGCATTTTTTTGAGGTGGCAGAAATTATTCTTGCTTTGTATACATCGTGGTTTTCACAGTTAATGTCTTAAATAGGGCAACAGCTTTAATTTGTGACAGAAGCCAAATTCCCCCAAATAACATGAGAGGACACACTTTTGTGTTAAAACGCACCACACTAAGTTGTTGTTGCAACTGAGGAGGTGATTTGTGACAATAGGATTTAAGTGAATATCTTGAGTGCACACTAGAGGCTGTGCCATCCCCCTGGCTATGACACAAAGGCCATTAATTGCCATGTCTTTGAGAGGACAATCTAATCTCTGAGAGGCATGGCACAGCAACTCGAGCATCCCGGCAGGGAATCTGTGGCAACACTTGATGAAAATTAAAGACAAGGAGTTTCAAGATAAATTGATCCGAGGATGTTAAAGTAATTCAAGAACACTTTCTTAAGTCAAAAGTTTATTAGTGAAGCATTAAATCAGTCTAAGACATTTTATAAAGATGAACTGACTTTAACCAGTACAGAGGATTGGTTTTTCATGTTTTGTGTTGTAAAAGAAAAGACAGATAATTACAAATACCATTAACAATCAGCACATAGGCAACCATATGCAGGGGTTACTGCAAAGACTGTGCACATGTTAAACTCCCAATTAGGACAGAGTTCAGTACTAAATAATGACAAAAAATGTCATATTTTTCTTTTGAATTTGAGTTCATTGTGATTTGCCCAGAGCACATGCTGACACCATCAGTAACTTCAGTGTGTTTTGGAGTTATCTTGATTCTTTTAGTTTTAGTGTTGACATACTTTTTTCTTCTTTTACTAATTTGAATGTTCAGTTTTTCCAAATTATGTTTTGGTACTTTGGCTTTATTTACTGCTTAATTTGGGAATTTAAACATCCCAGGTTCATCTCTGGGATGAACCTTCGTTTCTTGCCACAAAGTTAAAAGTTATCTGATTATTTATTTGTCGCCTTGCATTAACAAACATGTGCATTCAGTGTCTTCTTATTAAGTAAATTAAGCATGATGAGTTTAACTGGTTGGAGATAAAGTAGTTAACTCTACGCACAAATAATAGAATTAATAAGACATTACACAAAAGTGTCCTTATGTATTTTAGTGGCAGTATATTTTAATTTCTTTAAATAATTGTATGTAACTCCACACGTTCCACTTAACATTGTGATAATATTCTGTTTGAAGGGAGAGCGTCAGGACTCGGATTTTGTTGAGGAGAGAAACGCCCAGGTGCAGCTGGAAAAGGCTAAGGTACTTGGTGGTGTTGCATCATTTCCTTCGTTTCTGCCATGCAGACTAGATGTACAGAAAGACTGTCCAAAAGGAGATTACGTCACAGAAAGGAATAATGAACGTCCTGATTCATGTACTTCAACTGACAGATTTCAAACTATTCTGCAATAGAGTGACAAACACGAGGCAATGAGCTTAAAAAAAGATTTTAATTATAGTTTTAAATTGTTGCTGATGTAATCCTATAGAAGTCAAATGTCTGTAGGATTGATCATTACGACTTTAAGGTGGGCCTGTCTTTGCCAGCTAAGCAATCCCTGCTGATATGTCCTGTTGAATATTGAAGCAGATCATCCTCTACAGATTTAATGTACTCCCACTGGTGCTGCATAATTAACATGGAAAATCTCCCCAGCTTGTAACTCTGCTGGCCCTAAAGCCTCATTTGTGCAAAGTGAAGTAATTAGCAGCTTGATCGTTATGCCGCTGACATTTGACTTCTATAGGATTACATCAGCAACAAGTTTTTCAGTCAGCAATGCTGTGACAGTGGCTAACCTCCAGCAAAGATGAAGACACAATAGACTTTTGTTCACTATAACAAATGCTACTTACAACTTTAGCCTTAGCTCTGCTGTCTCACTAATGTACAAGAGTAAAACTGAAGTACGTAAAAATGAATGAATTAGCCTTCATTCATTTTTACGTCTCATCACCCATAGTGATGTACGTGTTCCACATTTGTTTTAAATAACTATAACACCTGTTCTATGCCCTCAGTACAAGCCTGTGGCCTTTGCTGTACGTTGCAACTTCTCTTACACGCCAGCTGACGACGACAACGTCCCTGTGCCGGGCCAAGCCGTCACATTTGAGGCCAAAGACTTCCTTCATGTCAAAGAGGTATGCATTGAAAAAAGGTCAACATGTACTGATAAATCTAAAAAAAAATTAATTACCAGCACAGACTGACATGCATACAATATTGTTGTCTTTAGAAAAACTTGGGTTTTTATCAAGCTTTGTTCCATATTGATAGGTGTGACATATAATGATGCATTTTCTATAATTAACACTGATTAGTAATTATGGGGAACATCAGTGTTAAACTTTTTTATTCACAGTTCAATGTCTTGTTTGATTTGCTTTGCAATTGGAAGAAATTTAACAATGAATGGTGGATCGGACGGCCGGTGAAGGAGGATGGGGTGGTGGGCTTCGTCCCCAGTCCGGTTAACCTGGAAACCATTCTCATCAGAAGAGAAGTCCAAGCCAGAAAAGCTGCCAAGGCCTTGGCCAGGTAGGTTCACAATACTGCTTGATTGTTTACATTTTTTTAAGGAAGGAACCAGAAGCCAATGTATTAAAGAAGAAGAATGTAAATCAATGCATTTAAACTGGGTCCTAGAAAAGAAATGTTAGAAAATATTTGTGAAATGTCTTTGAGACCTGATAGCACCAAGAAAATTGTGCATATTCCTAATCCAATAAGTCAGACTCGGTTTCCTGGTTAAATTCATAACCAGGCTCAACCTAGAAGAACCACTGGGGATAAAAATCTACAAGCCTGTTACAGAATAACACATCTTAACGGAGAAAACGATCCCTCAAAACAAGCCAGCAGCACAGCAGTGGAAAGATGAAACCAAATTTAAACCGAGTCCCCTTTAGAGAAGTTTAAGTCATTATACTTCTCATTATGTTCATTTTTCTAGCAGTCTTCTCTCTCACTGAGTGAATCTCACCTTGCAAAATTTCAACAAAGAGAGTTATATCTCCGATAGACGTTTTTCATTTATAATTTCTTTTGTGAACACAGACATGACTGTTAGGTTAATTGCGTGTGTGCGTGTAAACAGTTGTTTGTGCTGGGTGTCTCTGTGTGGCCGTGTGATGGACTGGTGACCAGTCTCGGGTGCAACCCGTCCCGTGCCCATTGAGCACTGACGGTAGACCCTTATAAGTAAAGCTGTGAACTTTTATCAAACCTCTGTGAGATAATTCATAACTCATTTCTTGTTTCAGCAAAGCAGCAGCTCAAGCAGCTCAAGACATGAACTCAAAGAAATACACTCCTCCTTCACAAGGTCAGTTTGTGCACCGAATGAGACTAAATGCATACTATTAAATCTATCCTTAATGGTAATTAAGTTAACACGGCTTCTTTTTTTCTGTGTGAGCAGCCAACCAGCAGGTGAAAAAGAAACCGGTAAGTGACAAAGCTAAATTGTATAACTTTTGTGAAGCCACAAAAGTTTAGCTTCACATTCGTTACACATCAGATTTGAGGACTTTAGGCACCGTTCAAATAAACCTGGTATTTCAAAAAGAAGCACATATTTCTTTCTAGAAGTGCCTGGATCCATTCAATAAGGATTGTTAATGATGATTCGCTGTCTTAATACATACATATTAAATACTTTATTTGAAATATAAAAGTTTTCAGTTCCCAAACGGGATTCATGTTTAGTTACAATGAAAATAGATGTAGTGTAACGTCATGAATAAAAGACTAGAAACAAAATGTTTGGTGGTTCTGTTGACAAAGGGTTGACATGTTTCAACTGCATCACTAACCAATTTGCTTATTAAACATCTGAGTTCAGCTCTTGGACACATTAGAGCATGTCTGGTAGAGGAACAAGAAAATCCAACAGTTCAATGCAACAGATGTTCTTTGTACGGCAAACCCAAAGCACAACTTGAAATTTTCAGATTGTTGAACTCCTTAAATGTTCAGTTACCTTTTCTTCTTTACAGAAAGCACAATTGAATGTCAAATTAGTGTTGGATGTATTGTTTTTCCTGCTTATTTAAAACACAAACTAAGGCTTTTGAGAGAGAGACTGGACATACCAAAGTGCAACTTTCTTACAACAATAACAAAGTGGATGTATTTCATGGAAACCATACGGTGTGTTTGTGTCTGCAGGGGGAACAGGTGACCATGTATGATGTTGTGCCAACAATGCGACCAGTGGTTCTGATGGGACCGTCATTGAAGGGCTTAGAGGCGAGTTTCTTCTGACATTTGATTCAATTCAACAATTTTAGCAAAAACTCATAACAATTGTCACCTGAATACAAACAGGATTAATTCATAGCAGATAATGAAATAAATCCAGATTTTTCCAATTACATCTCATCATGTAGTCAGATTTAGATTCTAGTATGTACAGTCCAATTCAATCTAAAAAAAATTATTAAATAATGACAAAATGAAAAATAAATACATTTCTTCATACCTATTAGTAAAACGTTAACTGTCTAATAAAGCCCAATCAATTGCCTAGAGAGCCATCTTTCAATATGAACAAGCTTTTGCCGGTATTCCAGAGGAGCATCTCCTGTCTAATAGAAACAGCAGAAACAGGCTAAGTAAAAGAGGAAACACTGGCTCTGGAGCACCGTTTTGAAGGTGTGGGGGGAGAAACAAAAATACAAAAGAATTCATTAAAGCTTTGTCAATGATGACATCCAAATAGGAGATTCGGCTAAACACAATAGGACACGTCAGGTCGGGTCTATGGGACAGAATAAGAACGATTATACAAAGATAGATGCAAAGCTCTATCAATAGCTCCATTCAGGGAAGCGACCCAGGTCACGTTGTAAACAAAGGAAAACAAAGAGAGAGCACAGTTAATGATAATTGCAAGTAGTTTGTAAATTAATAGTAGCAACTAACAGCCAAGCAAGTCAGCATGGCACCGACAATAACAAGCCATCAAGCTGAATTATTATTTTTCTTTGTAATTCTAGGTTACTGACATGATGCAAAAAGCACTATTTGACTTTCTAAAACACAGATTTGAAGGAAGGTAAGTACTTCTTTGTCATTGTCAAACTTGTTTTTATGCACAGTAAAACATAACAAGAAAGTTGTGAAATAATGCTTGCTATCTCTTCAGAATCACTATTACAAGGGTGACGGCTGACATCTCGCTGGCTAAACGCTCCATCCTCAACAACCCTGGCAAGAAGGCCTTAATGGACCGGTCCAACACACGCTCTAATTTAGGTCTGTAGTTTTTCATCCAGCAGTGCAGAGCACTAATTATCCTTGGGAATTCTTTCATTTTAATAGGAATACATGTATAAAACACAACTCTAATGGCTTCACTCATGGAAAAGTCAACTAAATCAGTTCCAAAACAAGTTAATATAATTGCTTTCTGGAAAACTTGACTTCCCTTGTGGCATCCCCCACATTTTTAAAGTCCTAATTAAGTTTTTTCTCATTCTATTTAAATTAGTTTGAAGTGAATGTGTCAGAGCTATTTTTGTCTTTTGGCTTCTGTTGCTGCTCAATTTTTGCCTTTAATATACAGAGTTGCCACAAAGTTAAATCAAGCAGATCCTAAATCTGGAACCATGATGGGTGTTCTACACTGTTGAGTATAGTTGTACTGTTATCTCAAAGATGTGGGTTATCTCAAGGATGTTTCAGAGAACCCAAGTAACCCAAACCTCAAATGAGTCACGGCTTTGTGATGCTGAGATAGAGATAGACTTTTTGTGACTTTGCTTTTACAGAATGTCTCATGAAAGCTGCTTTGCTACTAACACCATAGCCAGTAACTAGCCTGTAGCCTCCACAGATCAGGCTTACTTCGGATTGAGTGGATTGAGTGGGTTCTTAATCTGTCTGTGATCCTCAGAGCTTTGAGACCTCTGATGCTTTTTCTTGTTTCTTGCTCAGCAGCTTTTAGCTTGCATGTTCCTGCTTCGAGAAGCAAATGACTTAATAAGAGAAACGTTATTCGCTTTTATCTCCTGGACATAGTGGATGTAATAAATAATGTTTGAAACAATAGTTAGTTGTTTTCACCATGCCATAAAATATATATTTACTGTGAATGTTCATAACAAACCCCCATCGCTAAAAGGATGGTGTTCGCCAATCAGATCAGCTTTGCTTATTCTTATATATTTCTACCAGAACCAGAAAAATCTTAGTCAGAAATTTAAACTGCAGCAGTCTGTCAGTTAGAAAACTCCCCAGTTTTAAGAAGTTTGAACTTGTTCAAACCAAGCAGATGTTTTTTTTTTTTTTACCTTGTGACATTATACCGTAGAATAGTCACAACCATCTCCCTGTCTACCCTGTGATCCTTTCTACCCATTTCAATAGAGGAGGAGGAAATCAGTTAAAACAAGAGCAGGGATAAGATTTACTTGCTTTTCTCTTGTCTCTCTCATTGCCGTCTCATCCCAGATGCTGCCGGTATGTACGACTGAAAGCACTGGCTCTCCTTGTGTTTTTGACAGCTCCACCTCCTTTCTGTTCTTCCTCTCATTTACCTCATGCTTGTATCAGCTGCTGCTACCCTCTCACTTCTGTGTGCTTCATTTATAGTACATGTACACAAAAACTGACTTCATCCTGTGCAGCTTTGAAATATATAGCTAAAGTGCATTGAAGTGCTTTTGTGTGAGTGGGTTGTCGGATATGTTTTAGGACTAAAACTTGATGTCCTTTCCCGCTCTCCCTCTAGTGGACAAGTTTTAATATTACTCCTGCCATGAGTTGAAGAAATCTTGACGCGTCTACCTTTGTGGTGGGAAGAAATAATACATATTATAATAACAAAAAACACAATATTTTAGTGCAAGGCTTTTGGTGAGAGCTGCCAAGGTCTTATTTTATTTTGTTGTGTAGAAAATGCTTTTTTTTTTTTTTTTTTTACATGCGTTTTATTTCTGACGTCAATTGTCATTTGCTTTGTTTATTAGTTGTTTACAAGTTCATGTAAAGCAGAACATTTTTTGCTAATCATTTCTCCTATGTGGCCAGACTGTTAACAGATTTAAATCTAAAATAAATTATCTTCACAACAAATTAGTATTTATTTAAAAGTAAAGCAACTTTTTACATGTATTATTATTATCGAATTGTTTAAAGTTACTGTAACAGTTTTTCTATAATAGTATAGAATAAGATAAAATATGAGAACAGAGTTATAAAGATCTAGAACATTCCTACTATTGCCAGTCTAAATATGTGTACTATCATATTTAGAGGTTTCCAGTGAGATCTTGTTGCATCATGTATATTTTATGTTGTCTTAGAGTTGCAAGCTTACATTTTGTGTTTCTGCAGCCCAGATCCAAGGGGAGGTGGAGCGAATATTTGAGCTGGCCCGGAGCATGCAGCTAGTGATTTTGGATGCAGACACAATTAACCACCCACTGCAAGTGTCCAAGACTTCACTTGCTCCAATTCTTGTTTATGTGAAGATATCTTCACCAAAAGTAGGTTTTATCAGTCAGGTGTACGAATTTCTCTAAATCTGTACACCTTTTTTGCCCTGCATTTGTCAAAAGAAATACAATACTTACATTTTTTTTTTTACTTGTGTTCTATTTTGTGTTGTGTAGGTGCTGACGAGACTCATCAAGACAAGAGGAAAATCTCAAACCAAACATCTTAACGTTCAACTTGTGGCAGCAGACAAGCTGGCCCAGTGTCTGCCGGTGAGCGCCATCTGTTGGAAATTGTTAAAAACTACAACTGCTTTTTTTTTCTGTTCAAGAAATGAAAATCTGGTTAATGCCATGTGTTGATGTCAAATCATTTTTTTATCTTCTCCAAAACCAAGTGTGATACGTTGTTAAAATCAATGCTGAGTAGCTTTAGTCTTACATCCCACTTTACTTGACCACCAGTGAAGTTCCATAAATTGCAGTATTAATTTTCCTGGATGATAGATAGTTGTGTTGACACACAGTACAGATATAGTTTTCGATAAACTTACTCCTGCATTAAACACACATTTACTACGCTGTCCAATGCATCCTGGTGTTCACATTTTGTTATATTTCTTTCTCACCTTCTGTTGCCTGTAGGAAATGTTTGATGTCATATTAGACGAGAACCAGCTTACTGACGCCTGTGAGCACATCGCCGATTACCTTGAATCTTACTGGAGAGCAACGCATCCACCAGAGATGGAGCCTTCAAATGCACTTGTAGCACAGCTGGCTGAGAACACATTGCCTGCCTCTCCAACAGTACCGGTGCATAAAACACACAATTTATACTGTGAAAACATACTGGAATATATAAAATACTACTTAAAATGTTCCTATCACCTCATCTCATCAAACTTCATCTCATTCGTGTGATGTGTACAGATGTTTGTTTGAATTTAGAGAAGCTTTAGATTTTTTTTTAGCATTATTTTTGCTTCATCTGTGTGTGTTTCCACCAGTCCACCTAACATTTTAATTTCATGTCTTCTCATCCTACTACTATGCAAAGTTGAAGAAGAAATGAAATAGGTCAACAACTGGTGAGTGAGAGTTATTGAAATATTACTGTAATTGTTTTTTAGTTATGGGAAAAATGTAGAACCTCAAATACATGGTTTTATATAATGTCTGTAATTTGTAGCCTATTATAGTTAGATGACTGCTTGATAGAAATAATTTTAATTTAAAAACCTGCCCACTTAATGACAACCACAACACCAGAATATATTATCTTAGTGAGCTGACCAGTGGTTGTGTAAGCTACTAGCAGTGAATGGAAGCAACTGAAAGTCTCGGTTTCCTACGCATGTGAGGTTTTAATTAAAGTTTTAAACATGTTCTCTAAAGAATGTCTCCTCTTTTAAACAAATCCAGAAGAAATCCAGGTCAAAGTTTACATTTAAGCTGAAAATGAAAATGATCCATCTTGTCATTTTGAAAATGTGTCACCCATCTTCCTCACATTGTTTTCATTGTTCACATTGACCTCTCCACATCCTCTCTGTGATTTGGATTTGCAAGTTACTCATTTGTATTGTGTGACTAGTTAAATTATATCCATCTGGTCCTTTTCCTGAAAGGATGAGCAGAAGAGTAAGAAGCCGGCTGCCTCCAAGAGGAAGGGCTCACGTGGGAACCACCCAGACAAGGAGACCCCACCCGCCCCGGATCAGGAGGACAGAGTTGAAGAAGGCCAAAGAAAGGAAGAAGAGGAGCGACTTCTGAGGACAGAACCAAAAAGACCGCAGCACACCCACCACCACCACCACCACCGCCGCCGGATGGAGCACCACAGCCACGCCCAGCACAGCCAAATATCTGGTGGCATGAATGTAAAGTCGGGCAGAGATTACAGCCAGAGGCCTCCAAGGAGACCCCTGCATGAGGAGAGGGACGACGAGGTGGAGGAAGCGGTGGTGGAGGGCGATGAGGAGGAGATGCACTACAACCACCAGGGTCATAACCATCACCACCACAGTAGCAACCACCACCATCATCATCACCATCATCACCAACGCCATCGTGGCCAGCTGCATGACAGGGAAGGCTATGAGCAGGAGCACAACGAACGCAACCGGCATCAGAGGCATCACCAGCACATCCCAACACGGACACACCATGCAGGCCTCTATCCTGCACACAACCACCACAACTACCACCACGGCAGAGATCGGGACAGAGACAGATACAAGGACAGGGAGAGCGATTGGGATCGAATCAGAGACAGAGACGCACGTCGGTGGCACAAAGATTCTTACATGGACGACTGACATGTTTCTACTCCCAAGCGGATGCACAGTTTTATGCTGCCCATTTTATAATGCACTCATAGGTGAAACAGTCATTTTTGAAGGTAATCTATTCTTTCATACTGTTTATTACTCTTTAACACTATTTCGTTCTCTCCACACAGCCTGATTCACTTGATCTCCCACGAAAATAGAAGCTAACTACAAATTCTAATTCAAACCCTAAAAGGGGTTTGGTAATCTGTTGCCAAGCAGATTACAAGTCTCTGCAACATTTCCAAGTCTGCATGCATTTGTAGGAAGTATTTCCAATATTTATTTCAGTTTTTGCAATTTAAAAGCATTGGATTTTACCATAAATAGTTACTGAGAAACATTTACCATCTCATGAATTCTGGTAAGAATTGAACATCAGATTTGGAGGAAACAAAGAAAAAGAACAATGCACTGCAGCCTTTATAAAATGAGGGCATAGATGGAACCTTTCATTGACTCAGGAGTGCCTGACTTTTCATATGATTTCTGTAATCTCCAAATACATTTTCCAAAACGCTACATAAAATCTAGCCATCTTTGTTTCAGTCTCAAGGTTGTCCCTCTGCAGTTGTGCAGTTTATTGACATTGAATAAATATTTCAAAATTGCCATCCCTAAATTTTTTTCCCTTTTGATCAGGTGAAAAAGATGATCCTTAAAGCATTAGGAGGCATCTGTAATACAAAAGTCTGTCTTTTTCTCTTTCACATTATGTGCCTGCTGTGTTTGTGGCTGAAGGTAACATTTGGGTTGTGCAGATTTTTTTCTGTATTATTGATCTGGCACAAACCTACCATTGTCGACGGGCATCTTTGCACTGTGACATAATCAGTGCTGTTTGCTTTATAAATTAGATGCAGAGACGGTGCTGACACCTGGAGCAAATAATGTGCAAAAATCTGTACCTAAAAGCAATTTCAGCGCAGCCCTGCTGAATAATCCCATATGCATTTATTTTTTAGCCTTTACAAAACAGAAATTAGACACTTTTATCCTCATTTACGTTACGGTTCTTTTTATTTTTTACGCTTATCTGGACAAAAGAAAGTTTTCTTCAGTATAATTTTAACATAAATGAAAATAACAAAACAATTATTTTTGTATTCCATTTTTATTGTCAATTCTTCTTTACATATTGATCAAATATGATAAACAATTCACATACCTTTTACAAATTTACATCATCAACACTAGGCAATACATTTATCAGTCATCAAAAATGTTTAAAAATCATTAACTTCCTCCTTAATCAAAACCACAATCATGAAGATAACTTAAAGAATTAACTGGAGACAGCTAATCGTTTATAGAAAAGTTTAGCTAACGAAGTTCTAATTGCTCATTAGTTTCTGTGTAGCAGATATTTGAATTTCATCTTTAGTTTGGATTGGTCTTAAAGTGAAGTCATTTAAAATTTTGCAAATCAAAATTTCAGCATTGTACAAAAAAAACCCCCAATTTCTTTCTGAATATTTCAATTACATATTCAGGAAACCACTTTATGTGTTTTTCCCTATTAAAATGTTTCCTTCACATTTGCACTTTAATTAGTCTCTGAACGCTATTGCTTTATTTTACTTTAAGCACTAAAACCTAAATATAGTACATATAATTTTAACACATTTTCTGCTCTACTTTTGGAAAAGTCTGAACCTATTTGCTGTCTTGCATTTGGTCTGTCTGGAAGCATGACTAATCTTGTGGTCACACTCAGTGTATGCAGGATAATCTATGCATTTTGTTGTGATAAAACATGTTGCTTGAATACAATCTATGCATTTGTACATACTTCATAATTGCCTTGCTATTTAAATGAAGGGAGGACTTGAGAGTCTGTTACATCACCAAGTACTGTAGACCTAATGAGTATGACTGCATCGAGTAAACAAGACTGATTATTCCTTTGTAGATTTATTTTGTTTATATAATTTTGTACAGCATTCAAAAGTTCATTTTGACAGGTATGTATTCTATTGTTAAAAATCATTAAAATATATTATATGCTGTCTGACATTTCATTTAAGTACAGGAGCCCTTGTGTGACATTTTACTGTGTAAATTGAGTTTTGCTTTATTCTAATATTTAAGGACAAAAGCAAAATTGCATGATTAACAACACGTTCTTCTGCTAAATTTCATCCTTTGTGGCAGCTTGCTGTGTTAGTTAAATTATCAAACTACCCTGGTTGTTACTGTTGTACTTTTACCCAAACCAGCAAGGAATGAAAATGTAAAACTGGCGCATGTGAAAATACATGTTTTGTTTTGTAAGTGAATCGCATTACTCACCTTTATGAGACGTCATGGCAACACAGTTCTCATCAAAATTTCTGAAATCAGGCTGATGATCTTCCCACCATTGGAATGAGACCATCTAGCCATCTTATTGCAGCAAAGGCAAATAAGTCAATTATTTTTCAAACCTCACTCATGTGTTTTTGCAATGATTAGATTAATACTAGTGTTTTAAATTAGGTGTATTTTTGTTATGAAATTAAAAATCTTTAATTTTGGAACTAATGTTTTTCACAAATATGTTATCAATGTGTACTCACTGAACACTTCTGTCAAAATCCACGGTCAAACCAATCCAGAAATGTGTGTTTTCTTTGTATATCTAAACATAAATAGGAACATTTCAGTGTGAGTGTGCAGAAATATGAGAACCAGAGATTTTCTTCTAAAAACAAGTAAGAAAAAAAAAAACAGAAAGCAAGTTTCTCTACAACAAATACGTTCAAACAGGAAACTCCTTTCCCTTCGCTACATGTGCACATAGCAAAAACTGAGTTGGTTCATACTACTTTAAGAAACACAATGAATGTCATCAGTTTAATTTTTCTTAGCTACATTCCTGTAGTTTTATCCAGTGTGGAATGATCCCAAAACTCAACAGATTTGTTTTTATGAACACATTTTATTTTTCTAATTACAAAATTAAGCAAATGTTTCCACAAAAATACATTTTCTTCTTGACTTTCAAAGGTTACCAGGTCACCATGTCTGTCTTTGCAGAACTGTCTTGCATCGTCCATCACTGCTTCCTCATTGTTGATATAATATTGATTCCCCTTCCATTGAAGCCACCCATCAGACGTAACGTTGTAGTCTGTACAGAAATGCAAAATTGAAACAATGTGAGATTTCCACATACAGGAACTTCCAAAAGTATTCATATCATTTGGATTTCTTTCATATTTTGTCATGTCACAACCACAAGCGTGAGAGCATTTCGTTGGGTTTATAAGTCTAGTTCTAAACTATATCTGTTGCAACATTTTTAAAATTAGCATTCATAGATGCTCTGTCTAATCTATTTTACCAAGAACAATAATAAAAAGTCAGTGTATGCAAAGTTCACCAAATTCATGTAGATGCAATACAAGGCACATAGCTTAATATGTAATCGACAGTCCAATACATGTTCAAATATGTACACAAGGAGGTCAAAGGACAAATAATTTTAAAAAATTGCAATTTCCATTGAAAAATTAATAAAATTTGAGCTATATTGAGTGAGAAAAAATATCAGCAAAGTTTTAAATCATGATCAAAATTTATTCACACAGATCTTCAGTTTATGTGACATGGAACATTTTGTTTTTATCAGGGAAAATGTGAATGTGAATTAATATTAGCTGTGAAAAATGATTATCAGAACATTACATTACACATCTTTTTCAAAACAAATATTTTAAATAATGATCCACTCACATGGAGTAATATCAGGTGGAGGTGACGGTGGTGTGAATCCTGTACATGTGTAAAAAGAGATTGTTAACAGTGCTTACTTCAGAAAGGCTTTCTTTAGCTAAATGGACACTTGTGTTAAATACGAGGTAATATTGACTTGGACTGACTTAAACAAGATTTACCTGTACGGATCTGACAAGCCCAGCAATTGTACTTTTCACAACCAATATCAGTCCAAGACCCATCGTTGCCCCAATTATTTGTAGACATTTCAACACAAGTTTCTACATTGTTTCTATTATTTGGCTCCCCATTTCTCCAGTGTTGAAAGTTCACCTGTTAACAAAAGCAGCACAACTTCTAGCGATTAGTTCATTTCCTTCAGCGTTGCAGTAATAACTTAAAGATAGACAACTGCGAATGCACTGGGGATCCATCACTCCACATAAAACCATTGCTTGAGTCAGGAGCACTCAGTCCAATCCAAACGCTTCCATAGCTGTAAAAAGACACAGTCATGATTAGTACCTGATGTGAACGTGTAGCATTTATTATACAGATATTCTATTGTCTTTTCTTTATTTTATTATCATTTAGTTTCAGTGTTTTAGCAGACTGTTATCCCTACAAGCTGTTCAAATGCTACTGCACAGAAACTGTACGTCATGTTGACTGAAACCAACAGAAAACTTAGTCAAGAGGATTATTGATAGCTGATGGTGGCTTATGTTATAGATGAAGGTTTATTGTACAATTGCTTCAGCAGGTGCAGCTCAGCGGCATTATGGATGCTTAGAAGGTCTCCTCCAATCGCTGTGCAGTAATCTCTGGCCTCAAACCATGTCCTCTTTTTTGAAGGTCTCGAAAATATCTTCAAGACAAGAAAATCAACTTGCATTATAAGCCGGTAATGAATTGTCATAATCACGCTATTTGACATATTCAAGACATTCAGCTAATCACTATAATATCATTAGTTATTAATTCCCACTGTGGCTTTGTTGGAACCAAATTAAGCTTGTAGAAGACCCTACACCTGTCTTATAAAGTAGAGGTTATGCCCGTTTTTTATAGATAGTTTTAAGTCTTCCTTAATATAAAATAGTGTTTATTTTTATATGGGTCATTTAAGCATCTCATGCTGGTCACTGCTTGTCTGTTGAATATTTGCACACAAATTTATGTGCTTGAACTATGGGTAAAGTCTCATTGTGCCCATTTTACGATATTGCTTTTCTATTTCCTTGTAATGTTAATATTTGTCTTGTAATCACTAGAAAGGGGCACATCATGTGAATTCCATTTATATTAAAGCATCATAATATAAATGCTTTATATTATAACATAATATGAGTGCACTACATCCAAGAAATAGATACTTTTTACCTGGAAGCAGATGGGTTTTGATATGACTTGGTTCCATTCAAATGGACAGCCCTCAGACGGAGCAGTTGTTGGTGCAGGCGTCTGAGTTGGCACTTCTGTTTGATATTTGCAGATGTACTTCTCTCTGTTTGTACACGGCAAAACGTCCCACACTCCGGCAGAAGTACCAGTGGTCATCGCAACACAACCCTGGTTGTGGCCTTGTTGGCAAAGGAATTAAAAACTGTCATTTTAAAAGTTACTTTTAAACACATTATACAAACATAAATGTTCTGGTACCTGGCATTTCACTGTTCCAGTGAGCATATCTCACAGGGCCATGCTGGTCCACTCAAAAATTCCCGGGTGCTTCTGGTTTGAAAGCCCTAACCAGAAATGCTTCTCTGGCCTCAGACCCACCAAGCTGACTAGGAAGGCATTATCCACCCTGAAGAAATGTCCAGTTTGTAGAAATTAAAGTATTTTGTGATTTCATTTTAGTCAAAAGGACTGAAGAGTATGACCAACTTTAAAAAATGTGTGATTTTGTTTATTATTATTATTATTATTATTATTATTATTATTATTATTGGTATTTGCGTAGTAAAAAAGTTATGTGACGTTTTTCACTTCCTAAAATTTATGGCACACTTAAATATTTAAATACTGAATAAATTTAATGTCTATGACAAGACACACAAGCAATGTGTACAAATTTTAGTGCACCACATTGATTAATAGCTTCCAATGCATCTTTTAGGAACAATTTTAACCAAGATAACCAAATTGTCATATTGTAAAAAATAAAATAAAAATAAAATGCAGTTAGCTATCTCTTTCTTTCAACATGTTTCAATGTGCGTTACATGGAAGAAATGCATTTTTATGTATCAAGCCAGCAAAAAATATCTTTTTTTTTCTTTTCCAGATTTTGTCATAATTTTTGATGATTAGTTACTATACATGTACTTACAAAATGCTGAAATGTACCTGATTTTAATGGTAGTTGTAAGGAAACAACTACCATTATACACTTCTGTGTTTTTAAATAAACAATCACCCATTAATTTGAGATTGCAGTCACATCATTTTATGATCTGATGAAGACCAGAACACCCCTCATATTGTAGAGAACACTTAGATTAGTAGTAGTACTCTCAAATTTCAGTCCTTGAGGGTCAGTGTCCTGCGACCTTTAGACATTCCCTTGTCCTACACACTTGAATTAAATGACAACACCGCCTCACTAGCACACAGTCAGGCTCTATAAAGCTCTGCTAATGAGCAAATACAGGAGTGAGACATCTAAGTGTTGCAGGACATCGGCCACTGAAGACTGGAGTTTGAGACAACTTATCTAGATGCTCTGTTCAAAATGTTTTTTAATCATAATGAATTCTTTTACCTGTCTGAAACATCAGCCAAGTAGGAATTGGTTCTCTTGCAGTAATCTTTTGCTTCATCATATGTCTTAGACTCCATCCCAATATAGTAGCAGTAGGAGCCGTGTCTTTTCCAACCCTTTCATAGAAAATAAAAGTTGCATGGTCATGTCAGTACATGATTTCCCCCCTTCATTTTTACTGCCATGTAAGTATTGTAAAACGATTCTATATTTGGAAGTTGGATTTCCTCTTAATGGAAATTACACTTTTATTAAATTCTTAAGCGAGAATAAAAATGTCCGCCTTGCCTGACTTTCTTTTTTCTTGCTCTGAATTAGGAATATTTTCTTGCCTGTTTCTATAAATATGCTGCTTTTAAGCAGGTTGCATGACATGAGAAAAGTAACATATTTTTGAATTGTGTGTCAAAAACTTTATAAAATCAAGAGAACTTAACTCACACGCTTGCAGCCCTGATTGAGCTCTACTTCATCTCCTGAGGGTTCAGAAGTACTTCTCTTCATTCAAATGAAGCCATGTTCAACGTCACAATCAGTAACAATCCAATATCCACCCTACAAAAAATAAAAATGAAAAAAATGATTCATCCTGAAACATATATTTAATCCACAGAAGTTGTCATTGCAGCAGTCAAGATATTCATCTTAATTGTTCTTGTATTATTTGAGAAAAATGTAATAATTGTTTACGGGAATATTTTTTCTTGTACTAATTAAGTGTTTGATAGTGTTCTTGGTTTGTACACAGGTACATTTCTACTTACTTATAAGTACAAGTAAGTACAACTTACTTTGTACAAGTAAATACAACTTACATGTAAGTGGACTTACTTGTACTATAAGTAAGCGTACATAGAAACATGTACATAGCACTTCTCTAAGTACCCCAGTTAATTATCTTCTTCTGTATAGATTTTATAATAGAACACATAAAACAATATAAATATAATATAAACATTACATATCCTCTCATAAGAACACAGTCATGATTATTTGCAGCTTCTGGTGAAAACTCCCACCGGATGAAGGTAACTGTGGTGAGGTCACTCCAGTCAAACGAGCCTTCTCTCTGTCTATCATTTAGTCCTATCCAAAGGTCATCAGTATATTCTGCAGATAAAATAAAACGTCTATAAAATGACAATGTAATAAAGTAAAGTTCACTAACAAACTGTATGAAGTTTCACTTTGTAGCTAGGTTGCAATACAGATTTTTACACTTTTCCCCTGAACTCCCAGGCATTTATTCACGCTGGGGACCAGCAGTCGATTACCAGTTGTCCAGCGTATGTCGTCACATGTGCTACCAGTTTTAACTAGGCAAGAATCTGTGCCTGTGTTGGTAAGCTGAAATGGTGAATCTGAAAAGAGAAATTGTTCAAAACAGTTCAATGAGTAGCTAAAAAGAAAGTAAAAAAAAAAGAAAGAGTTTTCAATGCAATAACAGTAGCTGGTTAAAAATAATAATCTGCTGTTAAACTGTTTCAAATTTGCATTGTTTGAAAACACAAAGCTTACTACCATGCATTTTACTGGAAACTCAAACGTTCTGCTATCAAAAGCGGGAATACTGTACCATTTGATTCCAATGAATGGGAACTTGTAAAAAGAAGCTCCAGGATCACACACAAGATATGCATTACGGCCTTTTAAAATGCCCCAAAGCTGAGCATTCAATCCATATGTTGCCTGCAGAAAATGTAGAAGCGATGTTAAAGATTTCAGAAAAGGGGAGGATTTAAAGTCACTGACTTATCCCACTGCAACACGTCACTAAGTCTCCTTTTCAAGGTTTCCTTAAAGTCAGAATCCTGACAGACTAGTTTCATACTTATTTGTTTTTGATTAAAATCATATCAACACATTTTCAAGTATTTCAGTGTGCAGTTGGTTATAAAAATCCTTTTAACCTATCTAATAACTTGAAATAATTTTAGAACGTGTTTATTTGCTAAAATAATCATCCTAAATTTAATGCAGGACTCAACACAAGACAAGCACTGAAATAAATTCAGAAAGGTACATTTCTATAAATTCACCTTAGTGGTAAATAAATGTCTAAAGCAGGGGTGTCAAACTCCAGTCCTGAAGGGCCGCTGTCCTGCAGTTTTTAGATGTGCCACAGGTACAAAACACCTGAATCAAATGGCTTAACCTCCTCAGTTCTCCAGAGCCTTGCTAATGACCTAATTATTCTATTCAGGTGTGGTGCAGCAGAGGCACTTCTAAAAGTTGCAGGACACCGGCCCTCGAGGACTGGAGTTTGACACCCCTGGTCTAAAGCTTTTCACAAGTTCTTTTTTTTATCTCACGTAAGAAATCCAAAAAAACAGGAAGTGAGTCAAACTGTGGTTTAATGTGCACAGCACAATTTAATAGTAAATCAAATCACTGTTCCTGAGTTACCTAAAATCCTTCCTTTTTGCAAATTTTGCAAAAAGGAAGTCTTCAGAATGCTGACCGTCATTTTTTAATTTCTCAAATCCAGTTTCTGATTTCCTCATTTGATTCAGTTAATACTTCAAGTTCACATTCAAGTGTGTTGCGTTGTCCAAGAAACACTGTGCATTACAATCGCTCTTACCGAGGTTTAATTTCAAAATCAAAACAAAAAAATAAAACAAAAAAGGAATAAAACAAAAAAGGAACAAAACAATGATTATTTTCAAAGAAAAGCAAAGTTATTAACAGTTTGAGAGGGTACATCGGGGTCACCAAAACAATCTGAAAGAATTTGTGCAGGTAAAAAGAACTTCTTTGTGATTCATTTCAAGGCTACCTGCTTCTTGAAGTTAGAGTTGGAATCCATGTCAAGCAAAACTGTCAAATTGCTGCTCTTTGTGCGCGAGTCTTTCCAGGTTGAAATAGAGATATTAGAAATTGAATATTATTTTATCAAAACAGAATAATTACTGATGATTTGTGAAACATTTCCCACCCAAATTATAGCACATTGACCCTTCTTGCCATTGAATTCACAAATTAAATCAACTCAGTTTCATTCATTTTGTTTTATTCATATAATTCCCATTTCAAACAAATGTCATGTCAAGGCTATTTACAAAACAGATCTAATTCATCAATAAAATTATAGTCAAACAAAAAAAATTAAAGTTATCATTCAAACAGATTTAAGGTCACATTCCTTCTATATAAATCCCACTTATTATACAATATGGTCAACACCAGAAATGAAAATAAAACAATTAAAATAATACCGAAAAATGAATAGCTTTATTAGCAGATTCCATTTTATTTTATTTTTTTTACCAAAACAACTAGTTAACAGGAAGTTTTGTAATTTTTTTTTGTTTTGTTTTTTCAAGTATTGATGGATTTTTTTTCTGCTAACCCTAATTTCACTGATTATCATGTCAGATATAGATCATTCCTCTTTAACAATATCAGTGGGAACATTCA
Source organism: Poecilia reticulata (assembly GCF_904066995.2). Taxonomy (NCBI): domain Eukaryota; kingdom Metazoa; phylum Chordata; class Actinopteri; order Cyprinodontiformes; family Poeciliidae; genus Poecilia; species Poecilia reticulata. The sequence goes on from NC_088846.1 coordinate 20,791,645, forward strand.
CTGATGACTTTAATGCCAGCACAAGACTTTTACATTAATTATTGTTAAGTGTATAATTTCCCATAAGTCATTTTTTTTATCAACTGTAAATATCACAACATATAACATTATTATTTCAAAACGTATAATCTCTTGCAATAATTTTTTAAAATAACTGTTGGAAAAAATACTAGTTAATTATCATTTATTGATCAGATTAATTTGATTTATCATTTACTCATTTGTTGCCTTTTGACCTTACGCTTCTAGACATATCCTGGTTTCAGAATAACATTACATATTGACGGCTGAAGTGAAACTTATACATTGCAGTATTATAGACGTAAGGAAGCCAAGTTCATAAGTTCATTTCCTGCTGGAGATGAGGACAGTCAGCAAAGATAGGAAACCAATGGTGCTAGGTGTTTTTGCAGGGTTGCAAAACACAACCTTACATCTGCGCAAATCACGTAGGAAGTGTAGCAAGATGATTTCCTTTGTTAGTCAGAGAATGCTCTGACCTACCAACTGTGTAACTCTTTGCATTTTCTCCATGCTGGGAAGTTTAATTAAAGATCTATAGAGACTCTCTAACTTTTGTGAATTCTGTCTTGGTTGTTCTTTTTAGCAAACAAATTTTTCTAACAATAACCTTTTGGAGAGGTGTTGTATCACTTCTACATGAATGACTGCGTTGAGTCAACGAGTGTTCATGTCTTCTTTCTCATCTGGCAAATAAGCTTTTGCAGTAGTTAGAATACGATATACATCCAAGCAACTTGCCACATTTCAGTTGTTACGCCACCTTCTTGTATAAATCATTCTTTGCATTTACATTGACTTTATGACTGTACAAATCCTATGCAGCCCAAACAGAGAATACTTCCATGCACCAAGCACTTTAACAATTATATAGTTATTACAGGTTGACTGTTATCTTCATCTGCGTTCCCCAATAGTTTTTTAGTGTCCACCAAATTTTTCTGTGTCCGGTTGCTGCTGAAAAGTGGGTTGTCGAAGGCCGTTAGCCCTCCAGGGATTGGTCTGGTCATCATCTGACGACCAGACTTCTTGAACAGGAAGAAAGCAACACCTGCTCCCGCCGCGATCCCCGCAATGACTAACACAGCAGTTAAAGCTGCATGACCCCGACCTTGAGGACCCGAGACAACACCTGCAGAGGAAAAAAAGTAGATGATGAGGAACCAAATAGATTTTTCCCAAATAGAAAGAGATGAAAGAGTGACTTACTTGGTGCGGATGATGGCTTTGACAGCAACACTGGAAAGAAAAAGAAAGGAGTAATACAAAGTTATAGAACCACCTTTGAAACATCAGTTTTTAACACCAGACCCAACATAGGTATCAGTTCATAAAACCCTGAGGTCATAAGAACAATCTTAGGAGATTTTAGTGTGCTAGCTGTGTAGGACAGTGTTTTTCAACCATTTTTGAGTCAAGGTACACTGTTTTAATTGAAAAAATCCCAAGGCACACCACCAACTAAAAATGGAAATAAAGATACTCTGTAGCCACCTATATAGTCATTCTTATCAAAGTCTCTTGAATAGGAATCAAATAAACACAAAAATGTATTATCACATTTTACATTTCTTATTTCAAATTGTACTTCACACGTCCACTTCAAAAATACACCTGAACAGTGAAACAACACTGTGGTGTTAAATTTAAAGAAGTTGTAGAAAACGTCAAAGTGTTTTACAAACTAATCCACAAGCATCTTATAGCCAGAATACAGAAAATAATTCTTATTCTGAAAGAAGCAATAATATTTGGGAAACATTTCACTTCATATTCACTGTTACAATATGAAGAGTTGCATGTACAAAATGTCAATATCTGTATATTTTACCCACCTGGTGTGAAACCTGTGCATGTTTGGATGAAAACAGCTGATTTCCTGGCAGAAATTGAAGAAAGACAAAGCTCTTCCTCAACATCTCAGTCTCTCTCTGTTTTTAGTTTTTATAGTAGCCAGGCTTGAGAAGCTCACTTCACACAGATATGTTGTGGGAAATGGACTCATGCTCTTTCCAACTACTGCTGAGCTTCTCTGTCTTTTCCATCACTGTCATCACAGTCTTTCTAGATTCAGTGCTCTCACCGCTACCTGTAACATTCATACATCACTAATTCTCGTTTTAATGTAAAATGCTCTGTACCTACTGCCATCTAGTGGTAAGAACATTACATGATTAAGCCGCTGCTACTACTACAGCAGATACTCGAAGATGGCATTATTTGCAGACAATTCATTTTCAAAAAATCTTTTAAAACCAATTACCGTATTTTTCGGACTATAGAGCGCACCATACTAGCACCCTCAATTAAAAAATAAAAAATAAAATAAAAACTGGAAGCTGCTCTCGGTTTTCCATTAGGACCCAGCAGAATGCCTCGTCCTAATAAATCTGCTGGACGCAGCACTCCGTCTCCAAAGCCGAACCATGGTTTCGTTCACACCGAGCTTAAATGCAGCGGCTCTATTTCCCTCCTGTAGTGCCAGATCGACAACCCTCAACTTAAAAGCTGCATGATATGAGTTTGAAAACATTTCTCCGTCGTGCCTGCTGCTAGCATGTGCTTGTTCTAAATGAAAATTAGCCGTTCTTCTTTGATTTACAATTTTGACTTCTAATGATTCACTTCCTGCTAGAGAGCCCCCTGGTGGTTGAAGAAAAATCCGCAGAAAAGCCACAGCGGGCTACAATCCGCATGGTTCAAAGTTAAGGAAAAAAGTAGCAGCTTTTAGTCCGGAAAATACGGTACCGTAGTGAAATTGAATAATTTCCACGGCACACCTGACGATCACTCACGGCACACTAGTGTGCCGCGGAACAGTGGTTGAAAAACACTGGTGTAGGATACGCGGTGCATTTGACTCTTGATCTCAAGATCTGGCAACAAAATTTTGAAGTGACCTGAAGGAAAAGCAGTTCCAGGTCACTTCAAAATGCCATTGCCAGAAACTTCACTCCAGACACCACAGGTCACTTCAAAGAGTTGGTGAAACACCAGGAAAATGTGACGCAATTCCAATAAATTAAAATAATAACATTTAAGTAAATTTAACATTAAGGCTATTTCTATTTTTCCCCTTTTCATAAGTAAAAAGTGAAACACAAAATAGTTGCCATCTACCCTAAATATTTTTAGAAAATGGAACAAAAGAAAATATTTACAGCTGAGATTTAATTCTTGGTAAAGTTTTACCTTTGGCTGCTTTACAGATGTATGGTCTATCCATCCATCGTTGCCCCGTATGCCATTTCCCGTCTGATGCACTAATCATACCAAAGGGGCCAGATGGATAATTTTGCCAGTTTTCAAAATCCATTACCATGTTATCCAACCACTTCCATTCTCCTGGGGATAGACAGATATTTATTTTATTATCATGTTTGCTGTATTTTATGAAATGAAATTACACAAATACACTGTAAAACATTTGAAGGTGGTTTAACTTGAAAATGAAAGTCCACCTGCTGCCTTGAAAATTTATTTTCAGTCAACAAGAAAATTGTTTTGGTTTTAATTCTGAAATTAAAGTTCAAAGACATTGATTTTTTAAGTTCATTAATCTTGAATTGTGAGTTTTAACCTAATGCTGCAATTTAAACCAAATAATTATTTCACAACATGAAAGAAAAAAAAAATGCCCCCCCAACTAGTTAAAGAGCCACATTTCTCTATTATTTTCACTCACAATAACACAAGATTATTTAGGTTAACTTATTTTAGCTTACTTATTTAACTAAATGGTTAAATAGTTGTTTTAGGATCATTTAAATTCTTGTTTCAAATTGCATGAACAAAATTTTTGATCTGAAGATGAATTTTTTTAAATGACACAATGAATTCTGCTCTTAAATATTTAGTGTGAACAGGACGTTATCCTAAAGCTTTGCAAGCTGAGAATTGCTGAAAATAAACATTTACCTTAATAACACACAACAGTCAGATTAATGTAACACATTTCCATCTCAGGATACAAAAACATGCCGCTAAGCATTCTGGGAAACAGTTCCCAGACTCCTGTCTTTTTCTGTTTACAGTTTTTTTTTAAGTGCTAACCTAAACACTCAGTTTATTCAACTCTTAGAGGTTTGACAAAATTAATTTTTAAAAAAATTACTGCAGTAAGTTTATCTTACACAAACTCACACATTTAGGTTCAAAATCTAAAACTCACAAATGTAATTTACTCAAAGAGTAGAAGATAGTAGACACAACTAAATGTGGCTCAAACATTTTACACTGTAACAATACTTTCGTAAAACATAGAAAACACATTTTTAGATTTTTCCTTTAAGATTGCTTTTTTTGTGATGTTCATTACCTTTATTAGTTTTGTACAGGCCCATCCAATAAGATGTGTGAGAGTCTTGAAATGATTTAATGCTATTAAGTATGAACTCCTGTTCAAAGGGATCTCCGATGCTGGCAAGGGATCCACCTTCACAGAACATAACAGGAGTTATTTTTTTGTGAATGCAACATACATTTTAACTACTTTAGAAAAGATTTTTCACAGAAAACACCTACCATGTCCCAGACAGCTAGTAGTGGCATCTTGCCACTCTTTCTCATCAGAGGAAAACAGGTAGCAAAAACCTCTAAAAGGTTTCCAGGCCTGCCACTGACGTTGGCCAAATGAAAACCGAGAAGGCCTATATCCAGACATAGACAAATGTGGGTCTTCTGGACAAACTCCAGGATAATCATCTGCCTTAACTTCTGGTGGTATGTCTGTGTAATATATAAACATTGGTACAAGTTATTTATTTTAATAATTCAAAACCATTTTATTAAAATTCATATGGCATTACATAGCAAAATGGAAGAAAATTTAAACAGTAAAGTGTGGATTTAAGCAACTTAAGGGATGTACGTGCTTATATGTTTATTTAGAATCCATTTAGTTTGCTTTTACCTGTGGACTTCATGCAAAGACTGCTGAACTCCTGATTGCAATCGTTGGTTTTCCATTTTCCATCCACATCCACATAAACACAAATTCCGTCTCTACGTGGTTCATTACCACTCCAGCGAGTAAAAATTAATGGCCAGCCCTCTACGTATCGGAAGTAGTTATTAGTCTGAAAATAAAAGAAAAACATCCAAAAAATAAAAAAAATAGATAATACATACGGCTCAATTACCTAATGTTTTGTGTTAATGTTCTTACATTTTTGGTAACATGGATAACTGACAAATATCTTGTTTTGAAATTAAATTGTTACTCTAGGACTTAGCAGGGCTGCATGCATGTTGTAGTTATTAAAACAAAAAATCTACACAGATGGCAAATACAGAAGAAATTTCTACTCTCTTCTTTTTTTTTTTTTTACTTTTTTCTAAAAAGTAACCTAAATTCTAAGATGCATTTAAGAAAGTAGGGGGGAAAATCCTTTCAATTGCAAAAACAACATATTTGGTCCTGAGACAGATGAACACTTTGAATTTCAAACCATTGCTAATAATTCAAATGCATTTCTTTCAATGGAAATCAATCAAAAGTAAGACACATACTTTAAAGATTTAATTGTAACACCACCAATATTTTGCAATATGTAAACTTAGATGGCAAATAGGAAATAATGTGGATGCTTATAAGACATAACTTCTCTTGGGTCAGCACTCTTTGTAAGGTGATGCTGTTTTGAGACAATTTATTGAGACTGCATATTTGTCAATAAAATAGAGTTGTCAGATGTATAGAGCAAAAATAACATGGCTTATTTAATATCTAAATTTATTGTGCATAGCCTTCAAGTAGCTTTGAAATCAAAAATATTCAACATTAAATTTAGTGCTGTTAGAACATCGGGGTAAAAAACTTAAGTAAAACTTTTCCTTTAGAAAAAAAAAATTTGTTAAATATTTTTCAACTGATCAAACTGAAATTTTTGTAACAGTATATTTCCACTTAATACATTAGACAGGTGTTGCACCTGTAAAAATGTGCTTTTTGTCAATTCCCTGTGAGCATTTTATCATGAAAGCATTACATCTAGTAAGTTCGAGTGGATTCTAGAATAAATGTTTACTTTAAGAGGCTTTAAAGACCATACCTGTTTTTTATTGAGTCCAATCCACAAAGAACGATTAAGATTCAACGCCAGCAGCTCAATGTAAGCCTGTGTCCACTCAGTCCGCACGCTGACCAGCTTGGCGCCGTCAGCTTCACAGGCCTTCTGAGCTTCAGACCAATTCTTTTGCTGGGTAACAAGCTTGATGGAATCATTTAGGATTTTGAAGTAGTTCTCTGGATTTGTTTGAGTTTTATTAGGTAGCTTGTCGTCTGTTTTAGAATAGAAAAGATAAGTAACCATTTTTTTTGTTTTAAATCACGGTATTCAGTTTATTGCAAAAATGTGCACTTAAAGATGAATTTAAATATTATAAATGATCATAATTAAATACTGTCTACTTGTAAATCAGAATGCATGAGTGGTGTAACCTTGTAAATTCTTTTTGTTAATGTCTTTTTACTGATGCAAATAAAAAACTCCCTTGCTGCCGTGTGAGTTTCCACCTTCAGATACTAACTTTTACAGCTCCGCCGAACCCCTGAGACCGACTCACCGAACCCCTGGGGTTCGATCGAACCCAGGTTAAGAACCACTGGCCTATAATAAGATCATGTGGCCGCAACAGCCAAGCCCAACCATAATCTTATTGGAATGTTGCATTTGTGTTTGGCCAATCAGCCAAAGGAACGAAAATAAAATCCTTTTTACAAGGTTACAAAAATCAGTTCACAACTACACATTCTTATTTACAAGGATTAATCATGTAAATTTTGTTTGCAATTTTACCAATCATTTGCTGTTTTTCTCACAGAGAGAAATAAACTAAACCTGGGTTGAAGGTTAAAAGTGGGACAGATAAGTGTAGTACGCAAGAAAGTCAAGAGAAAATTTTACTGTTTTGAAAACCATTGGCAGGAACTACGTTAAATGACTTACTTAAGGGCATTGAACATATAAATCCATTGGTGTCATTGCAGGATTTAGGTATCCATTTTCCAATTCCAAATGAAGGATTAGCGTTGATCACGGCACACCGTTTCTGTTAGAAATGACAGGCCAGCAGACGTAGTTCACAAAACTCTTAATAGTTAAGTGTAAAATGGTAAAAATTACATTTTAGAAAATACTCACCTCATTTCGAAGACTTACAAATATCTGCAAGATAAACCGACATTATAAGATTATTATAATCTGTATACCTCAGAATCAGAGAAACGTTTTTGATCCCCGCAGGGGAAAACTGAGAGAGTTGTGATCAGAATTACAGGGAGAGAGAATATTTATTCAGTCATATTTTCTTCACTGCTCTACAACCCACCCGAGGTCTACAGCCCTCACTATTAGGATATCATTTTCTGCCAGTGGGTCAGAGGGATAAGCTTGTTTCTTTAGCAAAAGGAATGGTTTCTGTTTATTCAAATTCAAATAATTTAAGAATTACTTACGTCATCGTCATGGTCATACTGCAAAAGAATCCAAAAAGAAAAATAATCAAGCTTATAAATCTTCACTTCAAATATAAAATTTAAAGCCATGATTTAAAAATATTAAATATACAAATAAATTGCTCTCAAGCAGTTGCACATTCAAATTTATAGATTACCTGGCATGCATGAAAACCAAAAGTTAGTTTTTATTAGGTTAATTATCATTTTGAAGTGACCTATAATTAAGGTTTTTTTTCTTCACTAAGCAAACGAACTACAAAATGATTGTTTATTTTTCAAAATATTTATGGGATTAAAATAAAATGATCAAATAACATTTTGGTAAAGATTGCTAAAACTCTTAAGCAGTTGTAACTCATTGGCCAAACATTTTTCTGTAGCAGGAGACAAATTTTAGAACCACTGATTTTGCACAAAGAAAGCTGAATGTTTTTATCTTACCATAGGACCGTAACGGTGTGAAAGGTGTGGAAAGTGGTAAATTCGTCGTTCCTAAAATTTAAAACAAAATCATATACTTAATAAATTGTCTGAGTGATACCATTTTCAAATTGCCAACACAAACATGCAATGTTTACTTACAGACTCAAGATTGACATAAGACCTCGGCCGTCCATCAGTCCAGTAAAACCCATTGCCATACGAGCTCTGAAAACCAATCCACAGGTCTCTGTTTGGTGTTTTACTCATTTCAGACACTAAAAACACTGAAAACAGAAAACAGTCGTTAAAATCCCAGACAATTCCAGATCAACAACATAATACAATTTCTCGCTTTTCCATAACTTTGCATTCCAGTTTAAACCCAACCATGTTTAGACTTGCACCCACAATATTTCTAATGAGGGTGGTTAGTAGCCAAAGACAAAGCATAATAGGGGTAAAAACTCAATGATAACTGAACTACAGCAAAGCTGATGGCTAGAAAACTTAGCAATATACTCAAGTAAATATGACGTTTGCAGCAAATTACCTGAACTGATGTAAATGTTTAAAACTTTTATGAGAAAACAAACCTTGCTCATGTCTTGAGGGAATAGAGGCCAAGTTTCCTTCCATGTCAATACATTGTTGCCTTGCATCAAGCCATGTTAAAGTTTTGTCACTTATGATCTTGTAACACTGAAATTGAGACGTAAGAAATTAATCGACAACTTGTGTATATTCCAGCTGAATGCATTCGATGTGGCTTCAATGGGAAGAGGACCAGATACTCTCAAGATATAAAACTGAAACCAGAGGGTCAGTTTAGATCGACTCAACAATTTCATGCGTCATTCAAGATCATTTTTTGTCTTCTTATGGGAGATACAGACGTGTTTTTATCACTTATTCATCTCAGCTGTTTCCAAGAGCATGTTTTTCTCTCATTATTTATTCATCTAATTCTCACCTTGGAGTTGATCTTCTGCCAGCCGTCTTTGCAGTTACCTTTAGGTGGGGCAGTAGGAGCCACGGTGGCATTGACAGGAGGTGAGCTACTGCGCTTACAAATAGAGCCGAATTCAAATCCACAGTTGTAATCATGCCAGAACCCTGTGAAACCATAAATGACAAGTCAGGAAGCCACAATGTGCACCTCACATTTATTTGTGAGATAGGGATTGGTGACATTTATCAAAGTATTCATATTTACATATTTTTGTACTTTTGTTTTTATCTTTTTCTAAAATTGACCCATATTTTTTTCTTAGCTGTAAAGAGATAGCTTGTTATTTCATTTTGCTGATTTTTTTCATTATTGTTCTGATTTGAACCTTTCTGTTCTGGCACTTAAAATAAAAATACGATAACTGAGAAGAAGATCTATGGGTGGTGGTGAATGTGAAATATTAAAGTTAAAAAAGTACCAGTAATATTATTATGGCGGCATAAAAATAAGCTATTTTGTTTATATTTCATATCACTCCCCTGGTCTTAGTTTTATCTGTACTTTTTAAATGAGTAAAAGCTGGTGAAAATGTTTTCTACAGTACCCTATTCTCTTGCTTCATTATCCAAAGAATACAATCAGAAGGGCAAGTTAGTTATTTCCATTTAGTCGTCTACTCACCATGGAACGATCTCATGGAAACACAGTTTTCGTCATTATTAGCAAAATTAGGTTGTCCTTCATCCCACATTTGATAAATTACTGGAGAACCATCCATCCATCTTAAAGCAAAAAAAGATGAGGTCAAGCATGCAAAGAAAAATACACTACTCCATTAATCTGCCCCATTTCCATTATAGTTAGTTATAATGCTTTGGAAGAAAGCTTGCAAACAAATTTATTAATATTCCTTTTTCTTTCAGATATGTTTGGATGATATACTTACTGGAATGACTTGTCAAGATCCACAGTTAATCCAATCCAGAAAGAACTAGAACGTCTGGATATCTATACTCAAACAAAGGCTTATTTTAGTTTATGAGTGCAAGAGAATATGTCAGAGAAATGTGACAAGAAATTCAGAAAGGAATAACTAGTGTAAATTCATAACACTGTGTACTTCAGTGAACTTTGCAAAAGGCAAATGCAATTCTAATCCTGCTGCATATAACATAATTTCTTTGCCAATTCATTAAGTTACTCATTTGGCTCAGTCAAATAAGGAGCTTAGCGAAACTGTAATCCAAATACAAACAATTATATTTATTTAATTTCATTTTTTTTCCTTTTGTGACATCAGTATTACAAACTTGATCATATTCCAAACTAATTGAGAAAGGAAAGGGAAATGATAGTTCCCTCTTTGTTGTGTTTAGAACTTATTTATACATTTGTTGTAAATTACTACATTTGTTTTTAGCCCTGGAATTAATATTCTATTGAACCTACTATTACCAAAGTGATTGCTGAAGTCTTAAAATATATATAGTGAGTGATATTCATTCTTCGTTATATGGATCGGCCAAAATTGGAATCTGCAGGTCAAACTAAAACTGACAAATAAAATGGGGGCTGAAAACAAATGTTTAAATCAGTTTGTTTTTTTTCAGCTTCACAATGTCATGAACATTTGTGTGAATTTAACTCACAAAATCCCAATGAAATACATTTTATATATTTATAATAAAAAGTTCAAAGGGTATGGATGATTTTGAGATTCTCTGTTCACAGAATTTGTAATAAATATTAAAGTAAATTAAAATTTCAATGAAATCTGGTTAATATTGATTTCTCTTTGACAAGCTAAATTTGGGTTTTATTGTATTTTTTAGCTATTGGAATTGTGCCTTACCGAAGAATGAATAAACATACCTGCTTCCACAGGAAAATACGTTCTGCTTCACTGTTGATGGTTACAAGGTCAGCATGTTTCTCTCTGCAGGATTTCCGAGCATCTTCATTGGCCATTTGCCGGTTTTCAAAATAGTATTTATTTCCCCCCCATTCCAGCCAACCATCATCGGTACGGTTGTAATCTGTGCATTTGCCACAGCAGATAATGCATATTAGATACTCTGTATGAGTCAAGTTCAGACTTTACGGTACAGGCAGGTTGCAGTCTTAGATTAATTGGCAGAGCTTAAAAGCAATCACTGATGATTGTAATTTGCTGAGATGTATTTGTGAACAAACCGAGCTCAAACACAACATTAAACTCATCACGTCAGATGGTCGCTATGGTAACACAACAATCTAACTATGAAGATTCTTCACTGAGCTTTTACACCACATTTAAATCTTAAACTTAAATGTTAAATAATTAAAAATCTTTTCTTTTATCTATGCAGAAATTATTAAATAAAACGTAACAACATTGTCATTCTCAATAAGCAAATGTTAAAATTCTACATCTATGGTCTGTGATAAAATGTTAGCATTCATGCCTAAGCAGCTGCTTAGTTCATTTATGCCTGGAGTCAACTTTAAACATGACCAGCATTACATAGAGTTTGAATAGCTGCTGGTTAATTACTTAATTGGGATTTAACAGAAATCCAAAAATATTATATTATTTTAATTGTGTTTTTGTTTGTTGTTTTTAAGACTCTATAAGTATTGTCAACAAGTATCCTATAGTTACCCAGTAATATTTTTACATTTCCTGTCAACTTGACATTTTTTACTACAAAAACATGGTGGCCTGCTGGTGGACCATCTTGGCTCCCCTACCACTGGGTTTAGCCGTTTTTCTGCGGGGAAATGCTGGCAGACATGTAAACATATAAAGAAAGGCGTTTCTCGGGATTTAAGCTCAGGATTTAAGGAGAACATGCTACCTGAACCGGAAGAGAACCAGTCAAACCCAGACTGATCACAACAGAGTTGTGAATTTCAAAAAGTAATATTCTATTTGCGAGAGCAAAAATATGTGCACAGGATGAGGGGCTTGTCAAGGGTATCACAAAGCAGGATTGGCATCACTGCCAGTAAGTTTGTTGACTATTGCATCTCAAATTGAAAAACTGAGTTATTGTATTCAGGTTAATACGTAATACACTCACCTGGAGTTGGAGTGGGTGGCGGTGACTGTGGAGTCAATCCTACATGTAGATAGGAAGCACACCAGAAATCATGAAAAAATATGGTATAACTGAGAAATATTACAAGAACTTTGGTAACTTTAAATGTCTCTAAGAACAACTTTACATAACTGTACGCCATAGCCACGTTTTACCTGTGCGGATCTGACAAACAAAGCCATTACGTGCTTCACACTGATTATCATTCCAAGATCCTGAGTCATCAAAATTGCGTGAAGTGAATTCAACACAAGATTCAACATTGTTTTTGTTGTTTGGCTCTCCATCTTGCCAGTGCTGAAAGTTTACCTGTTAAGGGAACCATAACGATAGAGACAGGCGTAAATAGTTTTGACAAGGATTAAGAAGGCCTGCAAAGAAAGGCATCTGTTTACTCACTGGGGATCCGTCACTCCACTCATAACCAGTGCCCTGGTCATTGGCACTAAGTCCAATCCAGAGTGCTGAAGACCTGCTGTAGTAGTATCTGGAAACAGGTGATATATTTAAGTCTCAGTAACAAATACAAGATGAGACCTTTGTGCTTTGGGTGACCTACACATTCCTCAGCTGCAGGCTGCCATATATGGATGAGTATGGATAAAGACTACGGCTTCTATAAATATATTTCCATTGCTTAATAAATGTATTTACTCATGTAAGTCTGTCTTGCAGTCTTGTGTTATGCATCCCACTGAGGCATACTATAGACAACCCCTAAAAATATATGTCACTGTAAAAGCAAATATACACAACATTTTATAATGTAAAGCATGCTATATGGTATTTTTTATCCATAATGTGATTTCAGCCTTATTAGCAGTTGCTGAGAAAATAGCAAAGGGATATTGATCATTTTGTAAACAAAAGAAAAAAAAAAGGAGAACAACATAAAAAGGCATTCTGGTGCATCTCATTGAAAAATTGCCTGTTTATGGCAGTAGGCAAATAAAGTCATTCTGTACCTAGGTGTTTCCATATTGAAATTAATCTCAGCAGCGCTGTGGACGCTCATAAGGTCTCCTCCGATTCCTCTGCAGTAGTCCCTGGCCTCAAACCATGACTTAGACTCTGAAAATACCTAAAAACACAAGAAGTTCACCTCCTGTTATCTCTGTCCATTCAACCCTCATTTTATTATTGAGCAAAATTCGTCTCCCATCAGACTGTAGTTCACTCTCTGATGTATTTTGTTTATCAGTTAACTGTCATCATCAAAACTATGAGAAAACGTGCAGGTTGTCTCAAACAAGTTAAAAGGCACTCAGAAAGGCAAACTCATGGTTTCAACTTATTATAAAGCAGCCACTGAGGCTTACATTATTAGTGTTTCAATTATTACCTATTTTTTCCAACTGACATTGTTTGCTTATGTTAACAAATCATTGCAGTTTAGCAGTGCAAACATTAAAAACATCAAATTTCACCTTGTGGCAGACATATCTCGACTGGACTCTGGTCCATCCCTTTGCACAAAGGGCAGACGGAGCAGTTGTTGGTGCAGGCGTCTGAGCTGTCCCCTCTGCTTGATATTTGCAGATGTACTTCTCTCTACTTGTACACGGCAACACATCCCAGAGGCCCGCAGTGCTGCCAGTGGTCATTGCGACACAACCCTGGTTGTGGCCTTGTTGGCAAAGAAATGAAAAACTGTCATTTTAAAAGTTACTTTCAAACGCATTATATGAACATAGATGTTTTGTACCTGGCATTTCCCTGTTCCAGTGAGTATATCTCACAGGGGCCGTGCTGGTCCACTCAAAAACGTCTCGGTTCTTCTGGTTTGAAAGCCCTAACCAGAAATGCTTCTCTGATCTGAGGCCCACCAAGCTGACTAGGAAGGCATTATCCACCCTGGAAACATGGACAATAAAATAATAAATCATTTACCACGTCTTTTTACTTGCACTTACTTTGGAAGCTGTATTATTGAATATTTTTTGTTATTTAACTTACATATTTGATTTTGAGTTACCGAATAGGTTGATTTAGCTAAACATAAAGATTAAGTTAGGTGTGTTAGTCCTAAATACTGAGCTATTTAGATGCAAAAATGTAAAGGTATTTCTGAAATAAGATAGAGCTACAATATGTTTCACATTAGTTAGATAGCTAGTAGATAGCTAGATTGTATTAATGAGATGTTGCTGCTATCTAGTCCTACCAGGACTAAGATCATATAGAACAACATGGTGTAATATTTCATGTGTTTTTATCCATTTAAGGATTTTTAATTCTCATTTCTTTATCTGGGAGGACCAGTTGTTTCTTCTTATGTCACCTAATTTGTTTATCCTCAAGAAAATTTATTGTATTTCATGATTTTAACAATGTTTATATGAACAAATGTGGCTTGTTAGTATCACAAAATCTCTTTGGTGTTAGAAATCTGCCTCGCTCTCTCTCACTCTCTCCCCCGTTTTTTTAACACGCTTGTAAAAATATACCTGTTTGAAACATCTGCCAAGTAAGAATTTGATCTCTTGCAGTCCTCTTTTGCATCTCCAAATGTCTTTCTCTCCGTTCCAATGAAGTAACAGTAGGAGCCATATCTTTTCCAACCCTTTTCAGGAAAAATAAAAAGAGCATTTTTATCTCTTTCTGTGTAAAGACGTAAAATAATACAACAGATAACAAAACTCTGAACTGACAATTGTGAATTACTAGTTCTATCACTTATGAAAACTGTGTTCTGTGTTTTCAGCACTTTGAAGAATCTTTTCAAATTTACTTTGTTGAAATCTTCCCTCTTTCGCTTTACTGCCAGATAAAATACCAAAACATTTTTTTCCAGACTTGGAAGAAATCACTCACAGTTTTGCAGCCTGCATCCTGCTGTACTTCATCTCCAGTGGGCTCAGAAGCACTGGCTTTCATACAAATAAAGCCGTGGCTCTTCGTACAGTCATCATCAGCCCAGTTTCCATTCTACAGAAAGAAAATACACAGTTTGTTTTACAATATATTGTCAAAATACACACACTGGACCTATGCAGACCCATTCAAAATAATGTAGAAAAGTTAGTTTATCTTAGGAACTTAATGAACAAGTGAAACAAATTAAAAGATTGATTACACACAGATGGATGTTTGAATGTGTATATTGCTGTAAATTATGATGATTTTCCGCTTACAGTTAATGAAAGTATTACATCTGAGCAATGAAAAGCTATTTTTAAAAACACAAATGTTGGCTTAATGAAAAGTATGTTTAATACCTGCTTAAAAGTTGTTATTGTCAAAAGGTACTTTTAATCTGACAAACAAGGCTCATTGGATTGTATATTCTAATTTATTGAAAATTACTGTAATGCCTCCAATGAGTTCTGGTTTTCCTATCAATGGGATTTACTTGAAAAATCTCCAAATGGGTGACAACCTGATCAAATCCTTGAACTACCTCCACTAACTCTTTTCTATGTGGAGAAACAGTGGGTGTTCTATAAAGGAAGCTCATCTACCAACATGGATCCCATCTCATAGGCCGAGCGACTATAATTGCATTTGTTAATTTAGAGCTTTGCTTTTTGGCCCAGCTTCATCATAGCAGACCAGATTCAATTTGTCACATTTAAAAGAGAACATAAAGCTTCTTACCTCTCCTCTGACGAGAACACAATCGTTTTGGTTATTTCCACCTTGTGGTTTTCCAAACTGCCAGCTTGTGAAGGTAACTGTGGTGTGGTCAGTCCAGTCAAACAGGCCTTCTGTTTTCTTGTCATTAAGTCCAATCCAAAGCTCATCAGTGGAAGCTGCAGACAGAGGAAATAAATAAAGGATCATTACTATTATTACTTTATAGCACTTCATAAACTTTAATTTATGTGCTTAGTTTGCAGATTCCTTATTGTGATTTAAAGGAAAGGCAAAAAGGTTAGCTTGAATTTATGTTCAAGTTAGCAGTTAGATGGTTTTGTCACACGTAAGAAAACTCCAAACTAAGAAACCACCAGAAGAAAGATTGATATAAAAATCGGGGTACCATAACCAAGCTCGGTCGAGATAAAACTGTGGTCCTCTGTATTGCGAATGCTTGCAAGGTCCCCTCCTTCTTTACGACAAGTCTGCTGAGCACCAGACCAGCTTTGCGCGTTTCGATAAAGTCGGAAGCAGTGGCCATTGTATGGAACCCAAGGTGCTGAACAATGTCCCATGTCAGGACCTGATTGCAGGATACACAAAAAGGAGAATGTACAAATACAAGTTCACAACATCATAAGCATATTTTATTTCCCCCAGAATTTATGATAAAAATTCTCTTACCCGCCGTTGGAGCAGCCAGAACTCCTTTACTGTAGCAGATGTAGCCGAATTTCTTGTTGCATGTTGAACTTTGCCATGCGTACCTTACGTTTCCATCCACCACTCCACAGGTATGTGCTGGATTGTTAACTGGGTGTCCTAAAACGACATGATGGACAACGTTAGGTATGTTGCAGCGTCACTTATCATAACTATTTTTTCACATGAGGATTTTATTTTGTAATGTGTTTAGTTTTCTATCTTGACAGAAAACGATTGTGTAAATACAACGCTGTAAGTTTTTGTTGTTTCCAGAGGGACAATTGCTGTTGTATATAAATGAGAAGGACAGTAACTCAAAAGCAACACAAGCTTGTAAGAAGTTAAAGGAGAGCCATTTGTGGACCCTGTGATTTTTATTGAAATATGAGACTGAAAAATCTTACCTGAATCCCAATTAAGGTAACGAAAAGGGTCCCCATTAGACCATTGCCAGCCATGTTCTGAATCCAGAGTCAGCCCGGTCCAAAGTTTGTATCCTTGGTGGGTACCTCCTGGCTCGAGCAACGCTATAAGAGTGAAATAAAAGAACATTTAAAAAGAAAGACCTTGAAGAGCTCATGTATCCTCTTGCCAGTCTGAATTCTTGTAAACCTGTGATGTAAGCCTTCTCCTGGGGGTCAGTGATGGTGAGCAAGGAGGCGCTCTGTTGCTTGCAGCTTGTTTCAGCCTCTGACCACGTCAATGCAGACTCGGTGTTCAGTTGATAAAGTGCTCCACTTGTTGGATGTTTGATCCAACTGTCCTTATCTGCAAAACATTATATACAAGTTAATCTAACTGAATAAAAAAAAAAAAAACGTATCTGTCATGAAGACATCAGATAACATGTACGCATTCTCTATTTAAATAGTAATTAAAGGTAATTTTACAGTAATTCCACATAGAAATGTAACTTTTACATTTTATAGATTAGCTACAGAGTGAAATAATCCAAGCTCTGTGAACTCAAACCCAGCAAATACCAATTTACTGAGGTGGCATATTTATGTTATTTTGCTTTTCTCAACTTTTTTTTTAATAGATCAACATTCACTGATGATAAAGTGCTTATTTAATTTAAAATGGGATAACAACATGCATTTAAAACACTAACTGTACTATATTACTATGATGAAAAGATTGTTCAGGACTCACTGTTTGTTGGGCAATAGCCCCATGTCTGATGTTCGTACTTAGTTTCAACAGAACACCAGTGTTGGTTTCGGGAGTCGGCCAACGTGCAACTTGAGTACCACTGGTTTTCATAAAAGAAAGGGAACATGCAGGGCCTTCCTGCTGCATTGCCTCCTATGGTATAAAATTCTGAAAAATGAATTTTTAAAAAAATGGTTACGATTAAGCACTCCATTTGATACTGATTAAAAATTAGTTGGATTTTGCAAAGAATGCAGTTTTATACCTCTGTATGTTCTTGTGCAAGCTCCACTGGATGTCCCTGATATCACGAGTTTGCTGATGGGTCCTGCTGTTGTCACTAGTACAGCTCTGTTATCTGCGTGGAGCTCAACAAAAAGCTTCTGTCCGGTGCTCGCTTGGAGGGTGAGCAAGTAGTCCTTCGTGCAGTTCCACTTCTGGAGCTCATTGTTTTCATCACAATCATAGAGGCTTACTTCACTCATCGGAGTTGTTCCCTGGACTCCCAGACATTTATTTTTCCCAGGCACCAGCAATCGGTCAGCAGTTGTCCAGCGTATTTCCTGGCAAACGGAGTCCGTTTTAACCAAGCAGAAACCAGCTGCGTTGGTAAGTTGAAATGGTGAATCTGAAAAGAGAAATTGTTCCAAATGAAAAGCTCTCATAAATATTCCAGCATTCAGCTACTAGAAAATGTTTTGTCAACGTTATACCGAAATAAAAGCAATAATTTGACACAGATTTCTACATGCATCTACTGCTATTTAAAAAAAACCTGAAACAGATTGAAGTCAAGAGTTGGAATACTGCACCATCTAATGCCAGGCACTGCAGCATTTTCAGTAGGAGCACAGTGACAATACATGTGCTCCTCATGATTCTTCTTAGACTTTCTCCCCAGAGAAAGTCGCTTAGTCCATGTAATGTCTACACAAAATCTAGAAGTTGTGTTGGTCAATATGAAGAGATTGGGGGTTTTTATCTGCAGACACATCGCGTCAAGCCACGTCATCACATCTCTTTTTTTTTTTATTCTTTCTAATTAGTCAGCGTTAGTCTGGTTTGTTTAGTGGCTTTTACTTCTGACAAGCAAGTAATTACCATGTACTTCCTGAGATCTGAATGAGTAATTGGTTCGAAGAAAGACACTCTGGCACCAAGTTCTGCCTATAACTTGTTCTTTGCATCCCAGTAGACAGGAACATATGCGCGTAAACGGAGACCGCAGACAGACTGACTTCCTGTGGTTGCAAAAGGTTTTTTTTGAGAAAGATCATAGTTTTATCAGAAAGCCAACTGCTCAACTGGTCATTTGTCATCAACATCAAGTGTTTCTCATTAACTTTCCTAGAAAGTTCATAGAAAGTCACTAAAAATTCAAACAGCAAGCATTTCAACAACTGCACCGACTTTTAAGTTTGATGATTTTCAAGTCTTTGAAAGCTATACGTTTTAGTTTTATAACTACCGTCAACAATATGTTATGTATTGTACAAAATGAACGGTAGACAGTTAGGGATGTGATTTATTTTGTGGTTTACAAAGATTTAGACCAACATAGTAGAAGTCAGTTTCAGAAATTATCTGGAAACTGTTGTGAAATAGTTGCAAAAAGGGAAGTCTTCATAATGCTGACTGCGATTTTCTTCTTACTTCTCTGGAAAACATTTCATTAAGTTCAGTTTAAAAAACCCTTTATACTGGTAATCATTCAAAAACCTAACTTTTATTAAAGAGAAAAACTTTATTTTTCACAGGAATATTGCTCTACAGACACAATGTTTGGAAATAAGCTTTTAGTCCCAAACATTGTGGACTTTCTAACAACGTTTTGTTGCTTAGGGACTTAACATTGACAAAGATTCACAAGTCTCTGCAAGGACCGAAGCTGATTTTTCCACAATGTTCCATTTAAGGAAATGTGTGCATTGCCCATTGCAATGTATTAATGGCCATTATTTTCTCAAGGCCATGGCAAAGTTTAAGAGTGGCACAGCGTTTCAATAAGTGTGCTGTTAATTATTTGCTAAGTTATTTAAAATTACTCATTAAAGAATGGCAAAAAGATATGGATGATAAACATGGAAAAATACTACCTGAGCTAACATTGCTAGATTATCCAAGCACACCAACCATCAATTTATTCACTTTGATTATGTTGTCACATATTTAACACTGCAAAAAAGGTTTAGAATCAATATTGATAATTCATATTGCACGTTCTGTTCCTTTCTGAACATTAATGCACATCTGTAGCAAATGAAGCAAAAATGTAAAAGTAATACATGGAAATAAAAACTAGTAGGAATATGTTATAAAGTGAAATATAAAACAAATATAAGAGAAATAATTGCACGAGTAAAATGAAAAATACTTATCTTACCGACTATTACTTCCCCATTCGGATAATCAACCTTAACTTCAGCAATTTTTTTTCTTTTAATGCCTTGAATTGCTTCCATTCAAGGATTGGGCTATTCTGATATTTGTACTGAGACTACTGTCTGCCATTGAATGCATCTTTTGGAAAATTAAATAAAAAGGAAGGCAAAACTGTGTTACACTTTCAAGTACATTTATTTTCAGCAGAGGAATAAGCTGACTGTAAACATACAGGGGAGCAAATATGCGGTGTTATCTTTTAACAATAAGAGATCGTATTTCAAACCAAAATTCAGAAAAGTTCCTTCGGTTTGTGCCTGTAGTAGTTCTTGTGTTCTTATACATTCTTGCTTCACATTGGCACCAAGCACTACTCTGCTACTTTGGAGTACAGTTATCATGAAACATATATCATGGATCCATTTAGTACAAATACACTTAATGTACTTTAAAGATATGAATTTAAAATTTTTAACATAGAAGCAGTGCCACTAAATTCAGTCTAAATTTGATTTCTTGTGACAGAATTTGATAGGAAATGTCTTTTCTGATCAAAATGTGTTGTACTAAATTAAGAGCTGCCATATAAAAATGTGCCAAGGGAAAGTTTGTGACTTCCTAACTTGATTACAGTATAAAGAAACATTCTCCCTCCTTTCTTTATCATTATGCAGTTTGTTCAAAGAAATCAAGAACTACACCGCTGATTGTTCAATCCTAAACAGATGAGGAAATGTAATAAAAAAAATGAACAGTGCATTATCGTGAAAGGTTTAATGTCTTTTCTTTAACATCGACAGGCTGTGTCCATTTTACATTCAAACAGTAAGAGCAATAAACAGCATCTAGAAAATGAGCTTCACATGTAGCCATTATATGTACAATCTACAATCATGGGTAGAGAAAGAACAAATACAGTTATTGTTAAATTACTGAATATTTATTGTTTGCATTAAAAACAAAAATACTGAAGCATGGTTGTGTTTACAGTAAAATTAATCTCAGACTAGTTTGCACAACTTCAACTTCTGCAAACTCCTAAATCACAGAATTAAAATGGGCTCTGGATTTTCTGGGGAGATTTCGGAGACTTCAGCATTCTCGATCAATTTATTGGTGTCGACCACATCAGGCTGAGATTTTTCGCCATTGAAGTACAATGGATTGTCGAAGGTGGGAAAGGGACGAGGGGATCTCTTGTAGAGCAAGAAAGCGAAAAGAGTCATTATCGAGATGATGGCAATAAGCATCGCGACCACCAAACTTGTGTGGACACGACTGCGTGGATCGTCTCCGGGTTGAGGGTCTGCACATGCAACAAGTAGACAGGGATAAGTTTTTACTCAATGCCATTTCACTGTAATATCAGAAGAAAATACAAGTAATCAAAAAATTGCACGAATCATTAAGAGGTTTAACTTACTCGGTTTTTGATCTCCATCTGTCAACATAACTGTTCAGGGAAAAAAAAAAAAAAGAATCTGTTCTTAAGTTCAGCTGTAGCCTAAGTCATGTAAAGTATGTAATTTAGAACGGCTTCACTGGAATTTACAGAGTTTCTTAATGAATGTTCTTGATAGAATCAAAAGACAAAATAATATATGAAACTTTTTGAAGTTTTGGGTCCACACATCAAGATACAGTCTAACAAAAATCAGCTCCTAGTATAATGAAGTTTATGCTACACAGCAATAAATAGATTCCACTATAACACATATATATCATATCGTGTTATGAGACCATATTTTTTTGATCATACAGCCGCTTACCTTTGGGTGTTTTACAGATGTACGATCTGTCGTGCCATCTGCGCCCTGAACTCCATGTCCCATCTTTAGTTGTTATGGCTCCAAAATCAGAATCCGGTTCATCTTCACCCCAGTTGACATAGTCCAGGAGAGTTTTATCAAGCCAAGCCCACGACCCTAGTGACAAAAAAATAAATAAATGAAAATGCTGACAACACTTTTAAAATTAAGGAAGTGATTATAATATTTCATGCTTCAGTTGGCTCAACTGAAAGCCCAAGAGGCTGAAAGGTGTTGCAATAAGTCGTACATTCTCAGTGATTTTCAAATACAATTTAATGAAACACTTTATATAAAAATTAACAGGCTAAAAAACGTCTTACCTCTGTGTGTCTTAAATAGACCAACCCAAAAAGAGGTGTGGCTGTCTTGAAATACTTCTATGTTGCTATGGAGAAATGCTTGCTCCAAGGGATCTTCAATACTTGTCAGGACACCACCTTAACATCAGAAATAATTTGGTTGTAACAACTTCTCAGCACCTGCTGGATCATTTTTTTACTCATGTTACCACATAATTTTAAAGAAACTGTTCTCACCATGTCTTACACAACTGCTAGCTGCATCTGCCCATTCAATTTCATCTGTGACAAACAGATAACAGTTGCCTTTGTATGGCAACCAGGTGTAACTATCCTGGTACTCCACATTGGTATCTTCAGGGCAGCGTCCAGGAAATACAGCGGACTCTGTAGGGGGAACGTCTGGAAAAGAAATCACTGATTGTGATGAACATAAAAAACAAATTTAAACTATCCTACTTTCACATGCAGTTGTTTGCGTTTGTTTGCTGCTTTCTACAACCTGGAAGACAGCAACACTTTTTTGCTAAAACAGATCTTTGTAAATAAATGTGTTTTAGGGAGATTATTTAATTCTTTCAATTTTTATTATTTTGTTATTAGACACACAACTATACAATCTTAAAGTCTTTGGGGATTTCTTTATGTGATTGTACTTGGAGAACAATTGTAGAAATCAAGAACATATGCTGTTATTTAAAGTTACAATAATGCCTTTTCTCATACAATCTTTACAAAAATGTTGTTTTACTTTAGAGACATTTCAAATATTTTCTCTTTAATAGATTTCAAATAGAATATTCAGTACCAAACAGGCCAAACCCATCTCCACATTTAACTGAAACCAGCCTAAATTGCTAAAATACAAAATAATATACAATTACTTGCAGTCCAATCATAATACAATACAATCAGCTGAATGAAAACAGATCAATTAAAACTTGGTATATCTGCAACTTGCACTGAATCACAACTGCATATAAATGTATACTGAAGCAACCCAATAATATTTGATGAGTTGGAATAGCTGAATGAATTTTACATCATTTTGTTTTGAATCCTGCCATAATAGTCACACCTGTTGACATCATGCAGACACTGTTCATAGTCTGGTTGCAGAAAGCTGTCCGCCATTTTCCATCCACGTCGATATACACACACGGTTTATTCCTGCTTGGTTCAAATTCGGCCCAGTTGGTGGTGCTCAAGTGCCAGCCATCAATAAACCTAAAATAACCTTTTGTCTGAAAGCAAGGACACATTTCTTATTAAGGAGGATTTCTTTTAAGCATGTTAGAAAACCCCAAATTAATGAGCAAACACAATTATGCATTAAAACCAAATGATTAAACTTTGAAACAACCTATGAATGGATTTTAGATCTCTGCAGCTCTTTACCTCATCTTTGTTAAGTCCAATCCAAAGAGGAGCTTTGAGAGTCAAGGCCAGTAATTCAACATAGGCATTTGTCCACTCGGTTCGCAGGCTAGCCAGGTTGGCCTTATCATTTTCACACAATTTCTTGGCTTCGGCCCATGTCAGATTTTGAGTCACAGCCTTGATGCTGTCGTTTCCCAGACTCTCATAAGTGGTAGGACTGATTGGATCAGAGTTATCTTTGATATTCGGACCTGATGGGAGCAAAGTAAAGGCAATTTTATTTTCAGTGAAAAGCTGCTGAATGTTATAAACCTCAGAATCTTTCCAAACCAGCAAAAGCTTGAACTCACTGAGATCTTTATGACAGATATATCCGTTTGAGTCATTGCATGACTTTATCAACCATTTACCAATCCCGAAAGCTGAACTGCTGGACATCAGCACGCACTCCTCCTGATTATGAGTAATAAAACAATATTGATAAAGGTTATAGTTGTCTTCAAATCCTTAACAAGCAAAACTGAAAAACATTTCAGTAAGATTTTTTTTTATTTATTACCTCATTCCATCTTTGATAAAATGATCCGGGACGTCTCTGATTTTTCTAAAGGGCAAAGGCAGATGCTATTGATAAGAACTGATTTCCTTGTATTATTCCTAACTAAATACTAAAAATCTTGCAGATCAGAGTGAATATATTGACTAATAAGTCCTTTTCAGTCAATATATATCCTTAGCCACATGAGGTCAGCAAAAACACAATTTGCTGCATGGAAACGTTTGCTTTTGAATCATATTCTTTTCACCTTGCACTACATTAAAGCAAAAGTTGACAAAAATATGCATTGTTTTTTTTATGAGATTTTAGTTTTTAATAAAACTAATTTATTTATAAGACAATTAGGAATTCATATTAACCCTGTTGATAAGCATAACACAGTAGTATAACTGAAAATATACTTACAGAATAACCCCAGTTGGTGTATTGCCGTGTTTTTCCATCACTCCAGAAAAATCCATCTTGCTTTATACTGTTTAAACCAATCCATAGATCCGTATTTGTTGCAGTAAGCATTTTGGTGATCAAGAATGCTGTAAATTCAAAGTTAAAATTTTAGTTGTTTTTTTTTCCCAGACTGAGTACAGCAGGGTTTTTTTTGTTTTTTAAAGATATAAATAATTAATATGAGAGCAAACCTTGAACTTGTCGTGTAGGAATGGAAGCTAATTTGGCCTCAACATTGGCGCACTGAGTTCTTGCATCTTCCCAAGTCACCTTGCGGTCACTCACTATTTTGTAACACTGTTGGCAACAAAAACATTTGAAATATGTAAAGAAAGCAAAGCTTGATGTTAAAATCCTACACAATATATATCCAAATAAAAGCCAGGCATCTGGCTTGAAAATGAAGATGCCAATTGGACCACACTGTCCATAAAAATCATTAGACATGATTCCGGCTCCATCAGCATGGTTGTGTCTTTGCCCATGGACACAAAGTTTCACCTGCGCTGCCTGCTAGTGGCCAAAAGCTGTGGCTCCAGTAGTTTGCCATCCTTTGCGTATGAAAGTATGTGTGAATGGAAATGACTGATTTCATTGTAAAGCATTTTTGTGGGTCTGGATTAGCTGTATACAAGTCTGGTGTCATTTCAAAGGTTGTGATCTATAAAACACAAACTCGACAGGAGTTCTGCATCAAACTCTAGCACAGATAGAATTTGATACAGAAAATTGCTTTCTGTCGTGTGTGCATGGATTTAATGTGTTTGCCATCCTTGCATATGGGCATATGTAAATTTTTATTACAAAGTCTATGCAATCCTTTATAGATGAGACTCCAGTGAATTAATCATTCACTTGATTCAGGTGTGTTAAGAGCAGGGATGCATCCAACAGTTGCAGAACAGTGGCATTCATGGATTGCTGTTGCAGACTGCTGGCATAGGTTCACAATCTAATCTAGATTCTTCTTTTTTTTTTTTTTACCTTTGAACCAAATTTTTTCCATGTAGGCGGACATCCACCTATGAGAGATATTGTTGGGGCTGCAGTGGTGTTGACAGGTGGCGAGTTTGATCTTTCACAGATGGACTGAGCCTCCCTTCCGCAGTTAGAAGTACGCCAATACCCTGCAAGGACATCATGGATTCACTGAACAGCATCTTCATTTTGAAGCACTATGTTCATATTTTCAGACATTTCAGTTAGTGTTTGATTTCTTTTTAAATATGCACATTTGTGATATCCTTACTTACCCATATGATACCCCATCGTAACACAGTTCTCATCAAAGGCATTGGAATTCGGCTGATTTTCATCCCATCTTTGATAAGACACTGGAGTATCATCCAACCACCTGGTGCACAGACAGTCCAGTTGAGTAATGCGTATTTATGTGAACAAAGTTTTCTATGGTAAGAATTAAACAGGTTTTTGGCTTATATTGGTAACAGATCACAGATCATAAAAAGGAGAAAAGTCTGGAGAACTTTGTGTATGGAAGTTTGTGTAAATGGAAATGATTGATTTCATTGTAAAGCATTTTTGAGTTCCTCCAGAATTTGAGTTCTGGGGGAACTCAAATTTGGAACTAGGACATTGTTAGCCATTCTGGGGTCCTTAGATAAACAGAATAGGAGTAGTTTATTTAATGCAAACAGTGATTTAAATGTTTCTAAACTGACATTCGCATCAACGACTGACATTTTTGACTTCAGAATTGTTTCAAAAGGCCAGAAGTCCACATTTCTCTTAGCCATGCTCTGACTAGTTGCTCCAAAAACATTTTTTTACACAAAAGACAATATAAAAAGCAAATCAGTAAATATTGAGACATTTACTGATTTTAACATCTTAACAGAACAGTTCAAACAAAACCTCAATATTCTCTAAAAATGCATCTTCTTTGACAGAGAAGAGACTAAGTAGCTGACAAAATATGTCCATTATTTATGCATTTTCCTCCATGACTGCAGTCAGCTTAACTGAATCAATTAGGTTCTGTCAGTCAAATAAAAACAGAAAAAAATAGAAAATAAAATTGCACAATTTTTATTTAAATAATATACATAGCTAGTATGCATTATTAGGTAATACTCACCAAAATGATCCATCAAGATCCACTGATAAACCTATATACCACGCTCCATAGCCTCTTGAAATCTGTAGAAGAAAAACAAAGTAAATGCTGTCTATGAACAGGCATATATGCGATATGGGTGCTCTTTGTGGCAAGATGACTTTACCCACCTGTTTCCATAAGAAAATGTTTTCCTCTTTATTGTTGATTACTACCAAGTCGCCATGTCTCCTTTTGCAGAAGTCACGAGCCTCTTCCATAGATTTAGACATTCTGTTCGGGTAATATTGTCTCCCTTTCCATATAAGCCAACCGTCAGATGTGGTGTTAAATTCTGTAAAGATTTTGAACGAATGTGACGTTACTATTCAATTATTAATCTAGCATATAAACAGTAAAGACATTTTGGTTGGTGTTTTCTTTGTAACAATACTTATTAGCAATGAATATTGGAGAGCTTCTAATTATATGATGACAAACTTCTAAGGATTTTTCTTATGGGTTAAACATCAGTATGTTAAATATGCTAATTTCCCTCTTACAGTCATGATTAAAATTGAAAGTAGTTGCTAGTTTTCTATGGTAGAAAAAAATAATGAATCTGCATTCTTTTATCACAGCCCAGAGCTATTATTGAGAGTTAGACGTTCAATTAGTATGTTTAAAGGTTTCAGCGTTTTAAGTTTAAGGACAATGTCCATGTAGTCTTACCTGCTGCTGTATTGTTGGGAGGTGGTTTTAGAGTTGCTCCTGTAAAAGCACAAAGCCAGTTTAAATGTTATGTAAGTAATTTGAGAGAAATATGCTATTTTCTTAATTTCTGCATTTGAATATCAGTATGATGTCACATTGTAAATTATGACATCAGCCATTCAGTGAGACTGGATCCAAGTGAGGAAATTTTTTTTATCCTTATATAATTATGTTATATAAACAAATTGATCTAAAAAACACACTAAGTCATATGAGAGAGATTTAACCATCAAAATATATTTTTAGAAAATGGTAATTTTTTTTCTTTATATTTTCTCTCTACCTGCTCGAATCTGACACAACCAGTCATTGTAGCTTTCACAGTTCAGATCGTTCCAGGAGCCTTGCTCGTCCCAGTTGTACATCACAAATTCAGTACAAGTTTCATCATTGTTGAAGTTGTTTGGTTCTCCTTCCTGCCAGTGCTGGAAGTTCAACTATAAGAACAATAAATGGTAAAAAGTGTGTCGTTAAGTTTATTTTAGAAATGTTAGCTAAAACAGAACAGATTGATATTTGGGTTTAAAGAAAGAAAACAAAAAGCTACTAACCGCACTTCCGTCAGTCCATACATAACCGTTTGGATTTTCAAAGTGAAGTCCAATCCAAGCTTTGCCGCCTCTGCTGAAGGAACATTTTCACACAAGTCACAGAGATTAAACTTTGGTATAAGATAGAGCTGTTGTTAGAGATTACAAAAAAGCGAATCACTCAGTACCAACATATTATTTGGATCTATCCTGTGGTAAAACATATAATACCCAAGTGACAATTGTGAAAGATACCACAACCTTGAGCTGGTGCTTGGTTTGTCTGCTGTAGGAGTGACTGATTTATGAAGGACACGGTAACTTCACAGTAACATTTATCACAAGAATTTCTATTTTCTATTCAAAAATTCCTGTAGGCATATAATTTATTCCTGTGAAAGGGCGCCTATTAAATTAGGAGGTATGTGGCTGTACAAAACATGCTTATTACATTTTTTTAAAAATCATTCACAGATCTGTCTATTATGAGCTCCTTTAAGAATGAGATGTTTCAGGGCTAAGCTAAAAGAGGCAATGAATTCTACCTTTTGTTTCACCCCTGACCTGTTTTAAGGTGGAAACAGCACAACTCCTCTAAAATAATTGCCACTGGCTTTTAGCATAAGGTACTTTTTTATTTAATATACTTAACAGGGCAGCTCTTGTCTTTGAATGTATAGCTATATGCATAAGGCTTTCCTAAAATGCATGTGCAAAACAATTTTTAGCTGTGGGTAAATGCAGTGCTACTTGTGTATTGTGCTATTTTAGCAGATCTGTTTCTATGTCTCACTTTAAAACTTGAAAGACTCACAATTCCAGCTGTGCAGATTTAGAAGCCACAAATACTTTAATTAAATTGCGTCAAAATTGACAGAATGAAAAAAAATAAATAAATCAAAGAGGGGCAACATAAAGCTGCATTTTCACTTTATTAATTTTATATAGGAGGGTTTAGGGGTTCCAAAATAGTTACCGTGTAATCCTGTAGTTATTTTTAATTACTACTCTTTTTAAGACAAGACGTTTGCAGATAACTACAAATAAATACGAAGTAGTTGTAATACCTAATCATTTGACACTTTAAGACCAACATACTTTAAGACAAAGAAACACATTTAATTATTTACTTGATATAATTAACATAATACATTACACATTTAATCACACAGAAAACAATCTAAGGTTGTAAGGAGAACTCAAAGGTCACAGCATTTGGAATCACATTCTGTCCAATAAGCAGAACTGCACCAATATGAACAACCACTGTTTATCTCCATCGTTTGTGATTGTTCAGACATGAAATAGTGATCGAGTACAGGATCATGGCAAATTTAACTGAAGCAGAGAAGGAAAGTAGACGGTGTGGTCATCACTTTTGCACGGTGTTGAAAGTGTAGGAAAATATAAAAACTGCCAAAACAGCAGCATTTAAATCTGATATAAATATTGGCCCATATTTTCACATCCTGCATTCCTTGTAATTACTCTACAACTTAGAATACTTAGCTTTCTAATAATAGCACACTATTTAAGTCAGTCTGGAGAAAAAAGACACAAAATCTGATATATACAATTTAATATTAAAAATAAATAAAAGGAGTCTCACAAAGAAACCTATTAAATTAATGTGTAAGCTCCTGTCATTAGTTTTAGCCTTCATCCTCCTCAGTCATTTTAATAGATAAACGCTTAGTTTACGTTGCACAAACTTTTCATAGTTTTTATGCCCATGTGACCTACAGGATCATTGCCACCTTCCTAGTACAAAGAAACTCTTGTCCCAGCTACGGACATGGTGCACTCCATCAACCATTTGTTGCAACCGGGACAGTAAGAAAGGACATTTATTTTCCGGTTAATTCATAAAGCTGCACATGCACTTTAGAAACATCAGCTGCAGCGCTGTACCTGTAGCACAGTGCCACAGTATGTTTTGTTTATGAACGGATAAGAACCACTCACTAGGCAGTAGCTCGGGAAAGGGAGGACATCACATGAAAGTAAGACTGTCTTGATCCAAGCATCACACCAGGCAAATTAGGTATGCCTATTGGTTCCCTGAAAAACGATGAAAACTCTGACATTTTCATCAATCAAAGAATGCCCCCTGGATGCTTTGAATAGAATCTGAAAAGTGGCCGTGTCTGGGGAAAAAAGGACATTTGATCACTTGAAGTAACGTGTTCAGCAATTACCTTGCAACCATTAGTTCAGAAGAGCTGTGGATGCTTAGCAGGTCTCCTCCTATAGCCCTGCAGTAATCTCTGGCTTCAAACCAGGTCTTCTCCTCCGAACGTGGTCCTGTGAAAAACTGAAGAACAAAAAAAAAAAAGTTACCTGGAAAATCATCAGATTCACAAATTAATTTTAAGAGAATATAATCTTTTCGTGTGAATTGCTTTCACTAAGCTTCTTTTATTTACCTTTGCACAAACACTTCTTGCTCCCACTCGATTCCAACCGTCTGGACACTGGGGAGGAGTTTGTGTTTGGGGCGGTACCGTTGAAACTACCCCCTCTGCCATGTATTTGCAGATGTATTTCTCCTTGTTGGTGCAGGGCAGTATGTCCCAGAGTCCAGCCGAAACCCCAGTCGCCATAGCAACACAACCTTGTAGGTTACCTAAATGATTCATGAAACAAGAGTGATATTTTTATTTTTGTCTGTGTCTGCTTTTTTTTTTTTGCCTTAAATCGAGTAATGATATTTCATAGAGATCCATACCTGGCATTCCAGAATTCCAGTGAGTAAATCTCACAAACTCTGTATTGGTCCAGGAAAAGATATCAAGGTTATTCTGATTAGAGAGACCGATCCAGAAGTGTTTCTCCGGTCTCAATCCCACCAGACTCACAAGGAAGGCATTATCCACCCTGTAGGTATTTATAAAAGTTAATAAATCTGTGCTAATAGAGTATTTATACTTCATCTATCAGTTATGAAGGTCGCTGCCTGATTTTAAGCTTTGGGCTTGAATGTTAAAATGCTTATGAACCAGTGCTGCAAGTCAAATTGTTAAGTATTGTAGGGTAAATTTTAATACCTAGTCTGCCTCAGAAATATCTAGAGGTTAGTAATTAAACACTATGAGAATTTTTACCCATTTGAGATATCAGCTAAGTAGGAAGCTGAGCTCTGGCAGTCTTCTTTAGCTTCATCAAAGGATTTGGTCTCACTGCCCACAAAGTAACAAAAAGAGCCATGTCTTCTCCAGCCCTAAAAAGATTAGGTCATTGATTAGACTCAATCATTAATAGCCAAACTTGTAATCGTGTATTCTTTTTTCATGTAAAATGACAGATATTGAAAATTCACTAACAATTTTGCAGCCGGCATCAAAATGTAACTCTATTACATCTCCAGTTCCATCAGTGGCACTTTGCTTCATACAAATATATCCGTGCTTTTCATCACAGGATCGGTCCGCCCAATTTCCATTCTGCAAAAAGTAAAGTGATTTAAAAGATGGATGGTACTAAAATCATTTACATCAATATAATATATATATTTTAAGTGTGTTTGGTAATACTACAAAAAAGCATTTTTCTTTTAAAAAGGAAAAGCTTTTCCTTGCAAAAGGAAAAGAGGAAAAGAGTGATAATTAATCACAACCAAAAGTTGTGATCAATTATCACATCTTTTTGGTGCAGTTAGCAAGGTAAAGCTTTTGCATATTCATTCAAAAAAAAAAAACATGATGAAAATTGTGAAAGTATAACACAGTAGACAAAAATAACAGCAGTGCTTATATTTAGGCATTAGTTTTGTTGCTTCTGTTCTCTGATCCTGATTCAAACAGCCTAAAATGTGATCAGAGGCAAAGTAAGAGGTGCAAATACAAATTACTCTGAAAATATTATCTTTTGTTCTCATTTATGTGAGATTTGATCAATAAATAAGATTTTATTTGAACGGCTTAACTATTCATCACAACAACTGTGTAGCAGGAAATATATACACATATGCAGAAACTAAGTACATATGGATACCAAAGCGTAGTATACTCCAGTCAGGAAAACATATGAATTGGAAACTGGGTGAGTTTACCCAGAACCTTGATATTTTAAGGGGTAAAAGAACAATTTTTTGTCCCTTGTATAGTTATACATTCCTTTTATAGTGATATGCATTCTGGTCTCCTCTTTCTAAGATGAGAAAAATGTAGACAAATGAAACAATTATTTGAATATTATCTGAAATATGTGAATATGTGACAATAGAGTGTCTTAGTGATAATAGATAATAATAGTAATAGTGTTAATAGTGATATGTGTATAAATAGAAGCACATGTGTAAAGAACAAATGCAGACGCTCCATACCTCTCCTTTCATGAGAACGCAGTCTTCTTCATCAGTGGACACTGTGGGTTCTTCGGGCTCCCAGCTGGTGAAGGTGACGGTCGTGTGGTCACTCCAGTCAAACAACCCTTCAGTGGTTCTGTCATTCAGTCCTATCCACAGCTCATCAGTAGATGCTACAGACAGTAAAAGTGAAATATTTTAATCTTGTTCTTGTAGATTTATGGAAATAATCATGTCTGAGTGTGCACGTGTTGGAATGTGCATGTTTTCTCCTCATCTTCATCAACTGCAGAGTTTGAAACAAGATTTTAAATGCAGGAAGCAGCATTGCTTTGTGGGCAAACTTATGTCCATACATGTAGTTTGAGTCACAGGTTGGAAGATTCACAGGTGTTGTAAGCAGAATGCTCAATTTGCAAAATGTGTGAGAATTTACATGTATTTTTACTAAAGCAGATAGACTCATTTTGTTTGCCATTATACATCTTCTAGTCTTGGCTGTAAAATTTTATGACATTCAAAATGAAAACGCTTACAGAAAATACCAAGGTTAACCTTTATAATGCTGAAAATCAAAATCATTTTAAAAATCTGATTCATAAGTAACTTCTGGACAGCAAAGAGGTTGATGTTGCCTCTTTTTTGTTCTTTTAAGAGGAAGTGACTACCACATGTGGATAATGACATGTCTTCTCCTTCTGCAGTGTCTGATGAACTATTTCTTTATGTAGGACAAATACTGTCTTGCTGATGTGGAAAATGCCTTTTTCAATTGTTTTGCAGTGGCACTGAAACAAAAGACCAGCACGCAATACTGTGATTAAGTATAAGAATGTCTTGTACCATATCCAAGCTGAGAGATGACGAAGCTTTGGTCCTCAATGTTGCGTATGTTCACGAGTTCACTTCCCTGTTTGCGACACTCTGTCAGAGCACTGGACCATGACTTTGGGGTGCGCTGAAGGTAAAAACAGTGTCCACTGTAAGGGATCCAGTGATCTGGGCAAAGTCCGTCTTCAACTGATGAAAAGAACAAACATACAAAGACTGAATGATAAAGTTCTTTGAAGTAATAATGCAGAGAAAACACAAATGTAACATTTTTCAGTGTGAAGTAATTTTCAGTACATCGTGGCGGAGCTGGCGGAGTTCCGCCTTTGTAGCAGATGTAGCCAAGTTTCTTTGTGCAAGTGGAACTTTGCCACGAGAACTGGCCAGCGGTGTCGAGAAGCGCACAGTTGTGTCCAGGGTTAGGAAGTGGGTGCCCTGAAACAATATGGTAATTTAAGTCAAATTTACACTTCGCTAGGGAAATTATCAGAAAAAAGTACCATCACATATACAACCATAACATGCAGCTAGTCAGAAATGAGTAGTTGTTTTTTGAGTACTTGCAGAACTTCACAGAAATTTTATCAGAAAGGTAGATTCTCATTAATCAATGTATTCCAATTCACTCCTAGTTACGCATGCAATCTAGCTTAATTTTTAATATCAACTGTTGAAAACATATGTTTTATATTATGTTTGCACTGAGCCATTTTTACAGATCTTCACTGTCACAAGAGAACATTACTACGTTTGCTGATGCTCTTATAAAAACAACTTGTGCTCCAAGAGTCAACCTTGAAGCAGGAGGGCGTTAGCTGTATCAATCTCCCTTTTTGACTGATCAGCCTGATCGGTTTTCAATCAAACAATGGGTCCTGGAAGAGAACCATCTCCAAGGCCATTGTTCAGGTGATGGTCTGTCACAAAAGGCTAAACATTTTACCCATCTCTTGGTGGATGTGACACAAATCAAAGAATAACAGCTGAGCAGGTTGTTTAATACAGCCTGCAGCAACAACTAATGTAACTTTAGAGTAGTAACCAGAAATTTGTTGGTTTTTACAGAATTTTTGTAGCAAAAATCAGCCAGAACATTAAGTCTCCATGACCAGCTAAAAATTTGTTATTTTTTTTTAACAAACTCGTGGTAACATGGTACCATTTTAAATGTAATCTCACGACAAATAATCCAAATAATATCTTTGTGATTTGAAATAATACAACTGAAGAAGGGACATTAAACACTCAACCTGAAATAGCATCACAGCTTTTTTTAATAAGAGAAATATTCCAAAGGGAAACAACAACACAGTAAATAATATGGACACATGAGTGTAAGGGTGTTAATAAAGGTTTTCTTAAATTTTAGAGAAATCTTATTGTTAGTATGAATTTGTATTTTATAAAAAGACATCTAATGACAGTCTCCATACTTTCTAAGGTTTGTAGTTAAATTTCAGCTAAGTCTCAAATATTTTATGTCTCTCGGAAATTTTTTCTCACATTACTTCCTGCAGCTTCTGATCAGATAAGTTCATCTAAACATCACTTGAAAAAATTATTAAAAGCTTTAACTCAGTAAAATTTCAAATATCTGGGTGTTTTACGATTCAAGCAATGTCATTTTTGTTTCAGGCTATAATTTACCAGATTTTTCTGCATCAAAAACTTTGAATTTCTTAAAACAGGCTGAATTAAAGTTTTTATCTGGTTACAAATGATCAGTCGTTTCATATTGATCAGGAAAACTCTACTTCTGAGATGATCGATGATCAGATAACTTACCGGCATCCCACTTAATATACCGGAAGGGCTTTCCGTCGGTCCACTGCCAGCCATGTTCTGTGCCCAAACTTAATCCAATCCAAAGCTTGTTTCTTCCTGTTCCTGTTAGTCCTGAGAGTTGCATAATGTTTTTATGGCAGAAAGGGTAAAAAAAAAAAAAAAAACGGAAAAGAAAAGTGAATACTTAGTTCCTCTTTTTCATTGCTTAACAGCAAAACTGCACCACTACAATATTTTCTATGTAGACTATTTAGCCACAGTTGACTAGCATTTAATGTTGGAGTTTTAATGACTTTGAAATAATATCACTAAACGATAATTTGCTAGGACAAGAGGAGATAGACCACGGGTCTTCAGACCCAGGCCTCAAGGGCCAGTGTCCTGTAACTTTAAGATGCGTCTCTGCTTCAAAACACCTGAGACAAATAAAGAGCTCATTAACAGGAGCACTTGACTGCATCCTGAGGAAGTAGTTCAGCCATTTAATGTACTTGTTGGCCCAGAGACCGATCCAAAATTTGCAGGTCATCGACCATCGAGGCCAGGATCGGAGGACAATGGATAAATGATGGATGAAACTACAATACACGAGAAATTCGCTGCGAAACTTGTCCCCGTTTTTTAAACAGTGCATACATCTGCATAGCTGCTGAGCTCTGTGATCAAAAGGTATGGGTTTTAATCTTCCCAGGTTACTTTTCCCCTTCTGTCCTCACTTGCTTACAATTACATAAGGACACAGAGAATATTTAAACATGGAGGAAGGTCTGTTAACCCAATGACATGCGCACAAAAGGAGCTTAGAGCAGCTAAGACTTTCAGGTACTGGCTTCTACAGCAAGGGGTGTAGTAGGCATGTTTTTTTTTTCCTTTTGTTACTTTTTCTTAACAAAATTATCATTATCAAGAAGGAATATTATTCTTATTAGTTCAGTTTTCTCTACGGTAGTTGTTGTTGCCTCCCCAGTTTCTGTCTTTTTAAGTTATAGCAACTATTTTAAAAACACCAGCATTGAGGTAGCATCATTATTATGCTATGTTGTGGAAATATATACAAACACTTCATGGTGTATATACAAACACTTCATGGTAATATAAATAGTTAAATAGTTTTACAAAACTAAAGCCATTTGTAAAACTATTTAAAGCCATTTGTAAAGCCATTTGTAAAACTATTTAAAATATCAACAGACTGCACCTACCTGTGATGAAGGCCTTCTCGACAGGATCGACAATGCTAACCAGAAACGCAGCCTGCTGTTTGCAGCTGGCGTCAGCCTGAGCCCAGGTCAGAGCTGACTGCATGTTCACCTGGTAATAAGCTCCTGTAACAATGTTTCTGTTCCAGTGTTCTGTGGCTGTGCAGGTATATAAAAAAGTTTTATTATCTTCATTTTGAGCTCAAACATATATCAGACACTCCATTTCTTTTAAGTGTTGTCTTATTACAGTGTAATTCCAGTCCTCAGGCCCCCCTGCCCTGCATGTTTTAGGTGTTTCTCTTCTGTTTCACACCTGGATTGAATCTGTGGGTGATTAACAGACTTCTGCAGCACTTGAGGGGCATGCAATCATCTGAATCAGCTGTTCTGGAATAGATGCACATCTAAAACATGCACAGCAGGGGGGCCTGAGGACTGGAATTGAGAAGCACTGTCTTATTAGAACTGTGATCGGCAATTTCAGTACTTGACGGCAAAAGTCCTGCATGTTTAAGATGTTTACTTTTATCAAAACTACATAAAGTGGTCGTTACCAGGCATATTATGATAAAATGCTTAGGATGTAATTCTCTCATTTAAATGTAATTTCAATCAGACTAAATTGGTCAGAACTGTCATATTTTGTTGACAAGACATTGTTTTTCATATAAAGATGCTTCCAGCAGAGTTTAGCGATAGCTAAAGCTGACAAACTTACAAGAAGATGGGCAGTATCCCCACTGTTCATGCTGATATTTGGTTTCAGTTGCACACCAGTTGCGCTTCGTTTTGGAGTCATAAGTGGTGCAGTCTCCATACCATCTGTCCTTGTACATGAAGGGAAACATGCAGATTTTGCCAAACGAATTCCCTCCAATCGTGTAATATTCTACAGGGGAAATAAAAGGTCCTTCATATTAAGTCACCCAGTTTTTTAAAGGAACAAAAATTATTTTCATGTCTTTTCAGTATTTTTTTACCACAAATTTTCCACTTTGAGGAAATGGAAAAAAAGAAGTGAAAGTTTCACTGAGGTCCATTAGTTTCATTGTTTACAACCTCCACATACCCACAAACACAAATGATTTGTACCTCTGTGTGTTCTTGTACAGGCACCACTAGATGTCCCTGCAATGGTCAGGTGGTTGTTCGGTCCAACAGTTTTGGACAGAACGACTGATTCATCTGTTCTGACTTCAATGTAGAACGGCTGATCTTTCAGAGTAAGCAGGGTTCCATTTTGGCAGTCCCACTTCTGCAGGTCACTGTTTTCGTCGCAGTCGTACTGGCTCACCTCGCTCCCCACACTTTTGCCCTGAGCACCCAGACATTTCTTGGTCGAAACCACAAAAAGCCGGTTACTGGTTGTCCAGCGAATTTCAGTGCAGCGAGTACCTCTTTTGGCCAAACAAAACCCAGTGGCCTTGTTCATAAGAATAAATGGGGAATCTGCAAAGAAAAACATTTAAAATAAAACAGTTTTTATGCCTTGAAGGTTTTTTTTATATGTATATAATTGTAGTATCACAGCAAAATTTAAAGCCATGCATGTGCAAGATTGAAATACAAAGTGTGGTTATGCATTTGTTAATTTTGTGTGTTTGCACGAAACTGTGACTTAAATATAAATACCACTTCTCACTTTCTTTGAAAATTATTTTATAAAAGCATTAAATTAAATTAAAACTGCCAGAACTAGAACCTTATAAACTTATGTCAAAATGTTACATGTTTCATATAAAATAAATGCTAAAATAATGCTAATATAGCAATAAAGGCAATCTGAAGCTATTAAATATATTTTCAGGCATGCATTCTATAAGCAAATCAGCAACAATAATTACCTATAAAAAAATGCACAAGAAACATCATCATCAAAACCTGACATAATAATAAGTAACATACAAAAAACATGTATAGGTTATACAATACCATTTGTTAATGTTGTCGATCCCTGCAATGCTAGCATGAGGAGCACAAGGGTTGCAAGAGCAATCCTTAGAGGTGACATTCTTCTAAGTCCCAAAGCAGCAGACATCATCCCTGCATTGCAAGCAGAGGACATATGAGTGCAAACATGAAAAGGAGGGAATCTTAATAGCACACCGACATGTTCTCCTTTTTTTCCCTTTTCATTGAGAAACTGTCATGTTTCAGATTGGCACATTTCAACATTTTGCTACTGGCTAAAAAAAAAAAAAAGCAGGAAGTAAGGACAGCATGCACCACATACACAAACATGCCTTTCCCTCGCACGGATGCTACACTCCAGAAATGGAAAAAGCTGGCCCCATTCATTATGCAAAAAAAAAAGTTGCTTTGGGTAAGCACAATTCATGCAGAAAACATTCAGTACACAAACATGTTTTTTCCTCGCACGGATGTTACACTCCAGAAATGGAAAAAGCTGGCCCCACTCACTATAGGGAAAAAAATTGCTATGGGTAAACGCAAATAAATTAGAAAACATTTAGCACTTTCTTAGTAGAATGTGAATGATTGAGATTTTGGACCACCATCCACTTTGAAAAAACCACTGAGGCATTAGGTTGATACAGCTTAACCTTATGTTGCAACTGCATCCATTTTCCAGCTACTCAAAACAAGTGCAACTAAAGATTCTGTTTTCAGTAATTAGCAACTGTTATGTATTCATGCAAAACATGTGAGAAAACAATTTGCTTTTTAGTTAGCTTATCGGTTTTGAATATCCAGCAGCCTTAAGCAAATGTTCTTACACAGCATGTGCTTTCATTAACACGTGGGTCATATATGAAGTTTTGTTATGAGAATGGAAAAAAATCTAGGCAAAATTCACATGCCACCAAGGATCCCACTTTTTACCTAGTTTTCTGGATTGAATCCTCAGATGATAATTAAACTGAGCTTTTTTTAGTGCTTCCTACTCTTTCTATGACCTCAAATACCTTTTCCACTAAAACCACAATCACTCATGCTCAAACTTTCTTAGACTGATGTGTAGATTAGTAATCAGTTAGGAGATAAGTGACTTACACAAGATTAGACTGAGATGTTAGGAACCGGGAATTGAACCAACAATTATCCATATGAAACACAGCTGCTCTTCCAACTTAATGAAAGCAGCTCCAACTTTATGGAACTATGTAATTATGTGCAATCCCATTTGGAGTTCATTTATCAAAATATTTCCTATGCCTATGGATCCCGTGTCTAAATGTTGGCTGATAAGTGGTCACCTTGTGCTGCAAGAATTGAGTTTGACATTCACTGTACATCAGAGATGATGACAACTAAAGCTTTTCCAACACAAAAATGCATAAATTAATAAACAGCAGGGGAAAAAAGTAGTCAAAAAGTAGTGGATTATCTTTAAGCTATTGTACATTAATGAACATACCTAGCTAAACTGAATGGAACAATGTCTGCAGTCATTGGCAACAGTTTCTGGATGGCTCTTGAATCACAAATGCACTTTTTACAGATTGTTTTTGCAGTTTGGCTCGCTATCCATCCAGAGATGTTCAGTTCCAAACTAATCTGAAATCCTCAATTTGAAATTAAGTTCTGTACAACAAATCTCCTCCACTCATGGGACCTTATGAGGACAAGCAGGAATGACTGGATGATGCATTTCCTTTTCTCCCATATTTGCAATAGTGAGCTTTGCATCTTGCAAAGCAATGGTCTTTCATAAGGTTTTGAGACAAGAGCCGCATTTAATGTTGCTGATATAAACAACATTATGTTCATCCTGAGTGAAGCAACATAATATCCTGTGTTGGAGTGGAGAAATTCAGATGTCCATCTCTTCCTTTACATTTTTCATAGCATTTAGTATTTTCACTTCCTCTTTTGTTATTTTCCTTTCTTCTAAGTTGGAGTATTTTGCTGAAATATCAACCTTTGTAACTGCAGGGCTTTTTGTGTGAGTCTGCTGAAGCAGAAGAGAGACAAATGCATGTAAAGCTAAATTACACTTTACCTCAGCTTTGCAAAACATAAACTTTGGTGGGATATTATTTTTTCACTAAAAATCCATATTTTACTAAAACACCCCAGCAAATAAGACTCTAAGCAATAAGGTTTTTACCAGACCCCCAAACAAAAGCTTGCTTGTAAAACTGATCATCAAGTTATTACCCCTTTTTTTTCAATTAAACAAAAAATGTCTCCCATTTTATTTGCACTGAAAGAAAAGTTAAAAACAACATTTTGTGACGAGTTTTGTAACTAGCTTTTCACAGATTTTTCTCTTGCATATTAAGATATTTGGATTTAAGGTGTACATAATGTTAAAATAAAACCTTGACTCGCTCCTCAGCTCTGCATGACACTTGAAGTTATAGAGGTCGAAGTTCACTTCCATACAGGATGCTGTAAAACTCGAGATTAGTTTTATCAGAAACGTTTATGCTTATCCTAGGTTGTCTTACTTAACTTTCAAATAAAGACAAGCAGCATGGCAACAAAAGTAGCAGGTTACTGAGTGCATGCTGTACTTTAAGCTGTCATTTAAGCTGTGATAAGGTTTCACAGCCTTGGCTAATCTAATGTAGTAAAGATGCCATTTGGATTATTCCAGCTCAGTGTTTGTTGAAAGCTTAGAAAGATATGATGTGTTAGGCGTCAGACTCTGTGTTTTTGTTGTTCTCCTCCAGAATATTGTCTCATCTTGACTGGAGATGATACTGAACATATTGGTGCTTCTGTCAGGTAGGAAACATCAATGTTCCGTTTTATCCAGTAATTCAAAAACATTTGGACGTTGAACTTCTTTCCATCTTGTTTACATTTCTACTTGTTATCAGGACTGGGGACTATTGTGTCCTGCTGTTCCAGTGGGAATTTTAATTGCACATCTGGAGAATGTGTTCCTGCTCAAAAGCTTTGTGATTTTAGAGGGAACTGTGAAGATGGTTCAGATGAAGAGTTCTGTGGTAAGACACATTCATCAGACTTCATTCTCTACCTAGTTTCTGTTATGGACAACCACTCGAAACCAGATTTTTTTAAAAAGACATCACTTTATTGATATTAGGTCCAAAAGAAAATCAATTAGAATTTGGAAAACAATTTTTATTTGCTTAATGCAACAATAATAGCAGAAAGCTATTTTTTGTTGCAAAATTAAAATTCAACTTCAATTGATGTATTTCAATTAAGGCTGTTGTAAACGATTACTGTAGTAAATGAGTAATGTATTGATTATTCTGCCGATTAATCGAGTAATTGGATTTTTAAAAAGTACAAAATAAAATATTGCTAAATACTGCCATAACAGCAATATTAATATCGGATATCAACGTCAGCCCAAATTTTCATATTTGTGTATCCTTAACAAATACTTTTCTGGAGTTTAGAAAATTAACCTGTAAATAATATACCAAGCTCACTTTTTCTTAAAAGTTTTACAAAGATCTGAACTTGCATTCAATTTACTAATAAAGCAGCAAGCACTTCTAAAAAAAAACAAAAGAAAAAAAAACTATACTCCAGTTTTAGTGTATTTATCTTCAGTCAATTTAAGAAATGAACTCTCACAGTTAGTCAGTCATAGCTTTCGTGACCACTTTAGCGACAGGATTTGGTACCTTCCTCATACAGAGAAACACACCTGCCAGGTGTGCTCCGCTTGGCCACCCATTTGCTGTGGCCGGAATGATGGTAAATTTATTTTCAGTTTTGTCTATAAAGCTACGCTAACAATTAGCTACAGC
Organism: Poecilia reticulata; assembly: GCF_904066995.2. Taxonomy (NCBI): domain Eukaryota; kingdom Metazoa; phylum Chordata; class Actinopteri; order Cyprinodontiformes; family Poeciliidae; genus Poecilia; species Poecilia reticulata. The sequence goes on from NC_088846.1 coordinate 20,833,080, forward strand.
AGACCACCGTGTTCACTCTATCTGCACGACATTCCCTCCACCTGTATGAAAACACTTACCGCGCACTTTCCCCGCTGTTCGCGAACCAGCCACCAGGCAGCAGCTCCGGTTGGAGAAAGGCTGTCATGTTCCAAGCGTCGCGCCAGTTATTTTAGGAATGCTAAAAAATATTCGTCCCCAAAAGAATGATAAAACGCGGACATTTTCATCTGTCGATGAAATCCCCCGTGGATGAACTTGAGAATTATGCTGCTAGCTATAGCTGCTAGCACATAGCATTCGTCTACAACTCACAGGCGGAAGTGAGAGCTTTGCGCAACACAAATGGCCATCCGGCCGGAACACGGGGTGCAATAGTAAAATATCATTTAACAATGCTTTTTCAAAAGGCTGGGAGTTTATTCTGAAGGATGCTAATATGTCTTTTGGGCATACTCATCTTTATTGTAATAAATCATCAAAATATAATTATCAAAGAAGTTTCATCAAGTTTTGTTTTAGTGTTTCATTAATTATTATTTTCAAGGTTCATGCAACTTTGAGAATCACTCATGTGGTTGGGAGGACACCAGTGACTCATCCTACAGCTGGAGACGGCAGATGGTAAACATCACCTCAGTACCAGGACAGGACCACACCACAGGCACCTCTTGGGGTAATAATTACTGTTCCTTTGTTAATTATTTCTCTGTCAACATGCATTGTGAGCATTTAAAACACTTTAAGAAGCAGATGTCTTCATATTCTTATTTTTTGTGTGCTCAGGTTATGTCATGTATATTGATGGTGAAGAAAGTAATTTATTTTCTGAAGCCACATTGGAACTTCCTGTCAACCGGCTGGCTGCTTTGGGATGCCAAATCAGGTAACAAGAACTAACATTTCACATTGATTATGTAGCACAAATTGTGGAATCTTTTCCTATTCCTTTTTGTGCCAAAAGTCATCTGCTTTTCCTCATACATATGTTTCAGTTTTTGGTATCATATTTATGAAGACAATCCATCCCCAATAACATCATTATCCCTTAAAGTAAAAATGATCAGAGACACAGTTGAGAGAAATTTACTAGAGATTTCCAAAAGAGAAACTGATGGTTGGGAGTATGCAACGGCTTTTATTGGTAATCAACCAGGAGGCTACAAGGTTGGTAAACAAACTTGTTTATTCTGTGGATTTTAAAAAACACATTTGTTGTTTAGAAAGTAAAATTCTTATTTTCCTTGATGGCTTAAAAATAAACAGATCTTATTTTGCTTCATGCAGTGTTTTCCAGGTTTTATTGATCTTTGTCTATGTCATGTTTGGTGGAGACAAAATGCAGAACAGTGGAGGTGTGAAGTAGATGATAAACACATATTTAATAATGAACACAAAAACTTGCAAAAAAACATGGGGCCATGGCAGAAGACAAAACAATAACTTCAAGGAGACACATGGGGAAATAAATTAATCAAAACTCAAAAACAACTCAGGATCCTAACTGTCTATTCTTTATTCACCTTTTTAGAAATATTAATGTGAGATTATGATGCAGCAACATAATATTTATTTTAGGTTTTTTTTAAAACACATTTTATTGAGAGTATCTTAAATTTTACATACTACAATTCATAACAGAAAGTTTAAGTTCTGATACCGAGTTGTCTTTACTTCAGAAAAATTTCCACTTAAAAGCATAAACACATGTACTCTGCATACTAAGGTGGAAGATGAGGGCATTGTTTTACATTTTTTTTAGGACCATGAGTAATACAGTTCTAAATATTTTCATTGCACTACTTAAGAAAAGCATTTGTTTTGTTTGGATATTTATATTCAATCTCGGGTTCGACAGATGTGGGAGAAAAATCCTCAATAGAAATGTTTAAAAAGGTATTTTTGATTTTCTGCAACAAATATAAGGTTTTCTCTCTGCACAGCTGCTGTTTTCTTGCAAGCCTTCGTTTGGGGAAAAAAAAGATGTTATGCTGGACGATATCAGCTTTGAGAACTGTGCAGAAGGAGACATCCCAGAAGAATCAGACAACCTCTCATGTGATTTTGAAAAAGATACATGTTCCTGGTACCATGACTACACAGCTAGTCTGTTGTGGAAGAGAAGCTATGGGGCGTATGAAGACGTAAATAGGGATGGTAAGCATTGTAATGAGGTAGGTGTAAGCATTAATCAGAGGAAGTGGCAAGGATGATCATTGTAACTCTGAAGGTGCTAAAGACATCCGTGTAGAAATGTTAGTCATACGCTCCAGAAATATCTGCTCTAAATCAGCAAGAAGATATTAATTTTTGAAAGAATACTGAAGTCCAGTTAGCACCTTTCCATAATCCATCTGGGGACTGAACAAACGGTAAGGAAGAATGACCCTCACTGTCCACACTTAAAACTTTTTTACAAAGAAAATTTTACACAAAATCAGGTCTCTGTCCGAAGCTGTTAGAAACCGATCCCCAAAGATTTGTTGCTGCAATCGCCATGAAAAGAGATTCTTGTAAAGTATTGACTGTGGCTTTTCTGAATAAGTACAATCTTGTGTTGTCCTAGTACTTAAAATAAATGTTAGATCCATAGAATGTTGTGTTTGAAAAGGGTAAAGAAGTAATAATACTTTTGACTAAATACTTGCACCCAGATCAGTAATTTCTGCATAAATGTATGAATAGATTGTTTGTGGAATTAAAAAAAAAAAACTAAAGTGAATTGTATTTCTGTTCCTCCTTTTTCTACAGGTTACTTCATGCTTATAAAAGCTAAGAACCAACTGGATATATCATCAACAGCCAGGCTCATCAGCTTCCCTAAACCTGCCGGCCAAACCATCTGTGTGAGCTTCCATTACTTCATATTTGGGAACAGCATTGGTATGTGCTTCCCTGCTCACATCTATTCCACAAATAAAATAAGGTTTTTTTAGCATTTTATCATAAAGTACAGTAATATTATAAAGTATCAGTAATTACAACAACTTCTGCCGGATTAGGATCCCTGAGGTTTATTACTAAACGCTCTGGGGAACCAGAAACAGTCGTCTGGATGCGAAGTGGCACACAGGGAAACAAATGGCGCTTTGCAGATCTTGCCTTCAACAGCGACAGACCAATACAGGTATTCTCATTATGGTTTATAACTTACATATTTTTGCTTCGACAATTAAAAATATTGTACAAATTGTGGAGGGTTAATTATCAGAAATAAATAAGTCACTTTCATGTAGATTTAGAGTTGTGTATTCACGTTTAGCTGCGTTGATGTTCTGAATCCTCACTTCAATTCATCCTCCAGTTCATTATAGAAGCTGTGGTGGGCGGCACACAGGGGAGCATCGCCATTGATGACGTTGAGGTGGCCGCTAGTTTGAATGGCTCGTGTCCATCTGAGAGAGAGTGTACTTTCCAGGGTTCTCTTTGTGGCATGCAGCCTCATCCTTCTGCAAACTTCAACTGGGACCGGATCACAGGCGTGTCCCAGCCAGCCAACTCTTCAGGTCCCACCAAAGATCACACTCTGGGGACAGAGCAAGGTCTGCAGCTTCATTACATGACATCTTGCAAAAATATCCATCCAGCCTTTCTGTTTTCTTTTTATGTCCATCATGTTAGAACCACAAACCTGAAGGTGTTTTGATTTAATTACTTTATTGTAATGCATAAGGGGTGGTTTTTATTCATTTTTTCTTTACAAATAAAAAAACGGTGCAGAGATTAATCCTCACAATCTGATGCTGCAACCATTATGTTTTATCGTTGGAAAGGTGAGCTCAGGATGATGTACAATCTGCAAATAGAACTCCAAATGAACAAAGTCAACAAAAAGCTTTCTTTTTAGCATTCTCCCATATGAGACATTTTTATAGAATGCATTGCTGATCTTTTTGGACCTCCTTAGTCAATGTGTTAGGTTGTACTATATGTCCTGCTATTTTCAGACAACGGATTAAATCAGTCATTTCAAACTGCATTCCTGGAGGACTGGAGTCCTGCAACTTTTAGGACTTTCTTGTTCTACACCAGTGTTTCTCAACCATGGTCCTCACCGCCCTCCTGCTCTGCATGTTTTAGATGTGCCTCTATTCCAGAACAGCTGATTCAAATGATTGCATGACCATCAAGTGCTCTGTGAGATTTTGGCAAATAGTTTTATATCTTAGCCCTGCTTTAATTTATCTTCAGCTTTATTCTTGACATGTCTAATGTGATACATTTCTGCACTAATTTTCTTTAACAAACTTGAGACTAGATTACACACAGATGAACTCTACTTGTATTTTTGACTTCTGAAGTTGCACTGAATTTGATTTAGGGTTATCGGGGTAAAGAGGGCCATCTACTATATGCATGCTACACAGTATATAGACCAAACTTCATTAGTAAAAAAGTTTGAAGACAATGCACAATTTGCCTTCCACTTTACAATTATCCACTACTGTGTACTTTCTATATCGCGTTCCAGTAAAATTCAGAGGTTTACTGTATGATAATTGATGCATCCAAGCAACACTGTGAGACATTTTCCTCTATTTGTAGGTTACTACCTGAGTGCCGGGTTGTGGAAACACTCTGTGGGAACAAGGGGGGCTATGATAGCTCTGATGGAGCCGACACCGCTCGATGGGGAATGCCTAATGTTCTGGTATTACATGGAAGGAACAGGAGTGGGTGAACTGAGCGTTTACCTTCAAACTGATAGCCAAGAAAATGCCACCAAGCTGTGGACAAGAGTAGGCGATCAGGGATCGCACTGGCGGCATGGGAGGGTAACACTTTACAATCCACAAAGCAGTTATCAGGTAGCTATACAGTCTCACATTAGTCATTTTGCAGATTGTGATTTCTGGGGGGAAATGCAACTAAATATTAACTCATTTTATTCCTGTTTTATCAATTTTGGCAATAAATTATTACAGATTATTACTCACATTTGGATGGTTTCACAGAATTTTTTTTTTTGTCTTTATGGGTTTTAACAATATTTTCAAAATCAAATTGGTTTATTAAAAGGAAATATTCAAGGGGCTTATTTTATCAATCAGTTTGTTATTGTGGGTAAAATATGCTTGTTGCAGTCAGGTAAATTAAATAAAATGGATGTATGAGTACCGTGTAAAAATCAGGAGGTAGCATCTATGTTCTCTGTTTCTGGAGTTAATTTCATGGATGGATTTACTTTAATCCAAGACGTAATCTATGCCATTTATGTACATTTATGTGCAGACAATGCCTAAAACATTTGATTAAATTTTGGTTTGTTCTCTAATTAACAGGTGGTTTTTGAAGCAATAGCTGGAGACGAACCAATGAGAGATATTGCTATTGATGACCTCACCATCTTGAATGGCGTCTGTCCCCCACCAGGTTATTGGCAACGGCTAAATTTGGTGTAACTTTATATTTAGGCATGTTTGGAAGCATTAAAGCAGTTTGATTGTGACAATGTGCTTTCTGTGTTATGTATTGAAGGCTTTTGTGACTTTGAGATGGACTTCTGCGGCTGGGTCAACAATCCCCCAGCAGAGTCTGATGTACAGTGGGACTGGCTCTCAGGCGAGAGTGACGGACAGCTTCTTCCTAGAAGAGATCACTCAACAAATTCTCCTTTAGGTGAGCAATCATACATCATGCAGAATTTCTTATGAACATGATCTAACTTTGTAGAAGTTTTATCTTCTTTATCATAGGTGCACTCTTAAACTTGCTAGCTATTTTACTAATAACCAAGTCAAACAGTTCTGTGTTAATTTAACTCAGATAGTCCGTCCATTATATATCCTTGTTTAATCCATTTGAACTCCCAGTTAGAGTTGATGCCTTTCTACTGGTAAATTGAAGCTCCATCTGGTCTGAACTGATGTTCCAGCCCAACTTATTGAGCTTAACATTACACTAAAACCTAATTTTAGAATTTCCCCATTTTTATTTAATCTTATAAGACTATTAAAGTGAAGTCAGTCTTTGAAGACTCATTAATGTCATTTTGGTGTCTTCAAGTCAACTTCTCTTCAGACACCATGAACTCAGTATTTGAGTTGAAAACATGATCCAGCAGTTTTTAAAAGTGTTTAGCTTCCAAGGCTGAAAGTCAGCATATTCTCACTAGGATGTTGAAGTTGTTAATGTGTGCTTGAATCGAAAGAAAAATTTATATTTTTCAGTCATGTTTGATATTAACTAATAAATTCAGTTTATTTATGCAATGCATTTTGTTGCCACAGGCCACTTTGCATTTTTATGGCCCTTTAAGCCTGAAAAAGAAGAATTTGCCCAGTTGGAGAGTGAGTCCATGGAAGCAGTAGAAAGTGGTTGCATAGAGATCTGGCACCATGCTGAAGGATGGCGTTATGGTAAGTACATTTTACTTTTTCTTTAGCAATTAATAAAAAGTAATTCCTTTTGGTTTGGTATCCTATCCCCAAAGTTTACAGGTTTAGATTTAGATTATTTTGTTTTCTTTAATACACTTTTGTTTTCCAACAAATTTCTCATATGAAAGCATAGATTTTTTTCCCACTTAATGTTTAAATAAATTTTCTTAACGTGTTGTGCTTATTTTCTTTCCGTACTATTAAGATATAAAGTCCTTCAGCTGGACTGTTTTTATGTCAGTGGGTTCTAAGAGTCAGGAGTTCACAGTCCTATATTTGCCAGAAACTTCACATAAAAATCTTAACGTATTTCTTTGTCGCATTGTTTTTAAAGTTTGTTGGAAGAGGAATAAAAGTGAACATGAGCCTGTAAGAATACCATAAAGGAATTTTGTCCCACTCTTCTCTTCAAAATTGTTTAATTCAGCCAAAATGAAAAACAATCTGAATCAATTTTGAAGCTAGACTTGACTTTGGCACAACAAACATTTATCTTGACTTATCTTTTTGTTGTGAGTCATTTCAGTGGAGTTTGTTCAGTTGATTCAAATCATTGTCCTTCAGGAAAGTTTGAACTTTAGTTACCAAATAAAAAAGGGTTTCTGCTTAAATGTGTCATTTATGTGAAGGCTTTCAGTCAAAATATGTGCATCCATCCAGTTTTTAGATTTGTCACTCTTATATAGGAAACAAATATTTCTTTTGATCAGCTGCAAATATGATCGTTTTTAAAATTCTTTTGTTTTCTCACTGATAATTTTTGGTGCTTTCAGGACCATCAGCCATTACACTAACGGTGTTTTTAAGTGAGGCTGGTTTGCTGCATCCTCTATTTAGTACTAATGGTTACATGAATTCCACATGGATTCAAGACAGAGTGAATTACAATTCATCCAGTCTTCACAAGGTTAATTATTTTTGAAATTTATATCACATTTTCATTATTCTATTTTTTGGTGCTTTTTGTGCTTGTGTTTATTTTAAAGCTGTAAAATCTGATAGTTATGCTTTTGACTGCAGATTATTTTACAAGCCCGCCGTCCAGTTGGAAACAGCGAAAGTTTTGCACTAGATGACATCCATATCATCCGAGGCAAATCTTGTGAAGATCTTATCCCCACCACAACCAACCCTCCCACCACAACTACCAGTGCTCCACCCTCTAACATGGACTGCAGCTTTGAAAAAGGTCAAACTCAAACATTTAAGTTCAAGTAACACATAGACATCTGCATTTTGCTTTTTGGGTTCTTTTGATGAGATTTGTGATTTTTTAATTATTTTCATGAAGTTTAGTTTGTCTAATTCAGTGTGTGCTTCTTGTTAAACAGGTTTGTGTAACTGGGTCCAGGAGGACACTGATGATATAAACTGGACTCTTAGCAATGGACTTCAAGTGGAGGGCGTGTGGAATGGGCCTCAGTACGATCACACTGTTGACAGTGGTCAAGGTATTGCTATTTGGCGATCACAAAAATCACCACACCTGGCTGAATGATGCAGCAGTTGTTAGCACTGTTGCTTTGGAAGAAGAATATCCTTGATAAAAACCCTAGCCAGGGATATTTTTGCACTGAGTGTGCGTGTTCCTTCCAAGCATCCGGGTTTATACAGTCCAGACTTTTGCATGTTAGGTCAATTTTTCCATCTGAGCTGGCTTTATGGGTGTGTGCCTTTGCATAATTGTTTGTCCTGTGATGTCAAGGCAACATTTCCCGTGTGTTACTCTCTCACCAAATAACTGTTGTAGATGAGCATAACTGTTTCTGTGTATTTTCCAGTACACAAAAAAATCTGTCTAAAGCAAACAACTATGGAGAAATCTAACATGCTTTTCCAAATTAAATTTTTTTTGTCTTCTGTCTTTACAAAGGTTTCTTTTTACTGGTGAATGGATCTGGTTTAAAGGATGGTGAGAAAGCTGTTACCTCGGTTTCTGTCTCTCATCTTTGGCCACAGAGCTGTGTTCAGTTCTGGTATTATATGCTGGGACCATCAGTATCCACCCTGAATCTGCTGATTCAAAACGTATGTAACCAAATTGGCTTCATGCAACCCTTGCATAAAATACACTTCTCACAGACTTTTACTCCATGTTAGAGTTCCTCTGAAATGTTGGTCTGGACTCGTCAAGGAACCCAAAACCCAGAGTGGATCAAAGCACAAGTAGCTGCAAGCTTGACCGACGTGCTTCAGGTAATTGCTTCCTAAAGTATATTTTCATCTTTTTCAAACCTGTTGCAGCACTGCTGTCACTTTACATTTTGAAGCCAACATTGTTTTCTAAACATATGCTGTTATGTAAAAATCTTTAAATTGATTAGTTCACAAACAGAAATGGAATCCAGAACATGGTTAGGCTTCAAAATGTTACACATTGATTTCATTAACCTGTTAACAGATAAAGTTCAGTGGGAAGAGGAACATCCATAGTCACGGATTCATCGCTATTGATGACATTACAGTGAGAGCGGGAAGCTGCAGTAATGAGAGTATGTAAACATTTAAGTTAAAATGAGGCCAAATTCTTATAGTTTGATTTTTTTGAATGGATTTCAAAATTAAATCTGTTTTCAGATGAATGTGGATTTGATTCAGACTGGTGTGGTTTTGAGAATCGCCTTAGTGACAGGGGTCACTGGAATCGCACAAGGGGAGAAAAGCATCATGTGGATAAGACTTATGGGACTGAAAATGGTCAGTACTGAACTGTGTCAGAGTGCAACTACAAAGTGATGCAAGAATTCACTTATACTGTTATTGATGTCACTTGTGATGTAAAAATTCACCGTTGATCAAACCCTGTTCTGAAAGGAAAACTTAATTTTCAGGATGGAACTGGGACCAAATGGCAAGAGAGAAAAAAACTAATGCAAACATCATCATAAAGTGTATAGAGATTAAAACAAAATAACTGCTTAAAAAAATAATTGTGAAGAAGCTTTTTAAAAATGCAAATCTAATAAAAATGTGTCTGCCTTAGAGAGGTGAAATGACAGCATTTGCTGCGTGCTGCAGAGTGTATTGTGCATGGCAACAGCAGATTTAATGTTTCGGACAAAGAACAAAACACCAGTGGTTGCTGCTAACTACAGCATCATCATAAACTATGTTGCTTAGACACACTGATCAGATATTACAATGAACCAGTGTTATTGTCCCTAATGTCTTTAGTTGGTATTTTTACTGATTCTTAAATATTCTACACTTAGACTATTTGTACACCGCGCAGGGACGGGAAAAGTAGTGGGCACAAATTATTGTGAAAAGATGAAAACATTCCATGTCTGCAAAAAGTAGCATGTTGTATATTTTGCAGGATTCTACATGTCTGTGATGACGTCAGTTTCTGAGCAGCCAGAGACAGCTGAGCTGCTCTCCCCACTGTACTCTTCAGACATAGAGATGTGTGTGCGCTTCTGGTAGGTCCAATGCTACCAACACATTCATTTATACACAACTGTCTAATTTATCTTCCAGTCTGGATATAATTGTACATGTTATTTCAGGTACATGTTGCCTGCAGAGACCTCCAGCTATCTTTCCGTTCACGTGCTGAGAAGTGGGGAGCTTGGCGATGCCCTTTGGCGTCGCTCTGGATTCACATCCAAAAACTGGGAAGTGGCAGAGGTCACCATGTCCTCACCTGCACCTTTCAATGTAAATTAACATTAATAACAATACATTGTTTAAAGCTTGTAACCAGGTTTGACCTTATTTCTTTTATTTTTTATCAATTTCCAATAAACCTGATCATTTCAGGTGGTATTTCAGTCCGTTCATGTGCCTGGCACCAAAGATGCAGTAAAAATAGATGATTTCTCTGTGAGGACTGGAGCTTGTTCTGCTCCTGCCAGCTGTGACTTTGAGTCTGGACAATGCACATGGGTCAACGTGCACATAGAAGATGGACATGAGTGGGTCATGTCCCATGGAGGCTCGAATGGACCACCGATGGACCACACCACTCAATCCTCAGATGGTAATCCTTACGCTGCCGTGTGTAAAATGATTTATTCCTGAAAGGTGCATTTTATTATTGCTAACTAGTCGCTAAAAGCAGAAAATAGAAACATACCATGCTATTTTTTTTCACTTTATGAAGAAATGCATTTTTAAAACTGTAAAACAAAAACACATTTATTTAAATATAAAGAAGCTAAATTTGGTGGATTTTCTCTCAAATTTGCTCTAGCAAAGAAAATTTGTGCTTACTGCTGCTAAAATAATTCTTTACATTTTAAAAAGAGAAACAGTTTCTTATTTGTTTCAAGATCCTGTTATTGTGGTTAAGCCTCACTCTTGCTCTCCGACACGGGGCCTTTTTCAGTTTGACTTTGTTTTTGTGACTGAGACGAGATTTGCCTCCTTTGCGTTCTGTAATAAATCCCAATTAGCCTTAAATTTGTGCTGAATTAGCTAAATAAAGTAATATTTTCAACTTCACTTTGATCCTGTTGCAACTATGGCTTGTCAGAATCTTTAAAAAAGAATTAAAAACTGACTGAGACAATTTTTTCTGATATTGCCCCATTAATACAGCTTATGCCAATTTACATAATGTACTTGTTAACTTATAAATTATTACAGCTGTCAGACATTTAGTTTTTTGTACTTTACATTTATCTTCCGTTTACTTGCAGGTTGGTTTTTGCTGAGCTCAGCATTGCACCAAGACCAACACAGCGTAGCACAGGTTGTGTCTGAATGGATCCAACTGCAGGACACCCCATCTTGTCTCACCTTCTGGTACCATATGGGCAGTAGGTGAGCATAAAATACCCAAAAAATATCACATCAAGACTTTTTAACCTAGATTGAGTGACAGTAAAGTACAAGGATGGACATTATCCTGTTGTTTCCTCACTAACTTCCTCGGGAAGTGCGAACAAAAGTCATTTAGTCATGAATCACCTGCTTTACTTTGTGCAACACTAAGAGAAGTTGTGTATCAGAGTTCATCAGTTAACCAAGAGAATAATTTTATCGCATTAACAGCAGCCCAAAAGATTTAAGAATCTCATCTAACAGTTTGACTTTGGTTTCCTACAAGCTGAAACAAGGAAAGTAGCTACTTTTCCAGCAAAGTGAATGAGAACACTGTGAACGATTACGCCAGAGAATCTTGGAAAACGAATCATTTCATTTTGCAGAAATGTAAAAAAAAATTATTATTTTTTTCTCTCAGTGATTCTGGTACCCTAAGGTTGTTTGCACATTCAGACCCAGCAGAGGAGAGTCTAATGTTTCACAGCAACAGCAGTGGCAGCAGCTGGACCCGATTCTCCCAGTCAGTTTTCATGTCCCAACCTTTTCAGGTAAATCCAAACAATCGCCACAGTTAGAAATTACAATGCCTCGCAAAAGTATTCATATTCATTGAGTTACTCACATTCATGTGACAACCACAAATTTCAGTGAATTGTATTGGCATGTTATTTGATAGATCAGGTCAAAATGGTGTGTAGATGTGAAACTGAAGGCAGGGAATAGAGGGGTGGGGGCTTTTTCTAATAAAATATGATTTGGTATTCTGCAATTTTGGGATTATTTTTGTGTGTTCTTGGATAGAAACCAAAGGAGAGCAGATTAGGAACTAGATGTGGACTTTGATCTAAACCAGTGAATTATGGCTCTGGGCTCATGTTTCATGTTCTTTTCTTGCTGGAAAAGAAAATCATGTGTAGTTTTTCTTGTAAATAGAGAAATGTGAGAAGATCCATTACATCTAAGAAGTGTTTAAGCTGTTTGCATCCTCTCAACAACAGCTTATGATTGAGGCAGAAAGCAACAAGGGATTTATTGCCATTGATGACATCAGTCTCACAGAGGGTCTTTGCCCAGGTACTTATGTTTTTTTTTATTTTCAGTCTTCCTCTTCTTCTACTAATATAAGCACACTTTGTGGTAAATGCAACTTTTTTTCTTTACAGAAAATGAAACAAGAGGATTTGTGGGCTGTTCATTTGAAAATGGCACCTGTGACTGGCAGGACATCAGCGTTGGACCGTTTCAGTGGGTAAGAGGAAGGAACGGCACACTGGACAGTGGACCCTCTGTGGACAACACACTAGGAAATGAGCTGGGTAAGGTTCTTCAAAATCAAAGATAGCAATGTTGACTGCCATTATGGGAATCAGTTCTCCACAGTACATAAAAACCTGATTCCAACATCGTAATGAGGGGTTTGCTAGGTTTGTTAGAAGAAACAAAGAAGCTGAATATGACTTTTTTTTCCGCTTCCTCTTTTGTGCTGCATATGCAAGGAATGCTGGGTGCTGTTAGCCACAGTTTCCTCATCCCTGCTTGGGTTTGGATTGCGCCATTTAAGTGCTTGTGCTAAACAGGAAATCGCCCCGTCTTTGATGTTTTTTCCAAATCTGCAAAGCAGAGTTTTAGCTTTTTAAGTGTTAATTCTAAGATTTAAATCTCCTCTTCTCCTCATATTTTGAAATCTGTTGGTTTACAACAAATCAATATTTCTTCTTGCAATATTTGTTCTGCCCTGGTTTGTATTGTTTAAATTGGTGCACCGCATAAGTTTTCACATAAAAAAAAGGAGTTGGGTGATCCTTTCAGGTTGGTACATGGGACTGGAGGCTGATAGAGGAGGAGAAATGAGTCCTGCTGCGCTGCAAAGTCCCATCATGAAAGAGGCCAGCTCTACTTGCACACTACACTTTTACCTCAACATGCATGGAGAGGGTATGTTTTATACTTGCATGTCTGCAGGTGCAGAAATCTATGAAATACTGTATAAAGTCTTTGGATTCCTCCCATGTGTAAGCTTGTGTGCAACTGTTCCAGAGTCAGAGCTTAAGGTGCTCTTAAAGGAAGGCCCCAGGATCACCACATTGTGGTGGCTAGCTGGAAATAATGGAGACTTGTGGCAGCACAGCAACGTTGTGATTGGCCGGGTCCCCCAGGATTTTACCCTCTTGTTCGAAGCTTCCACTAACTTCAACCAACCAGGACATGTTGCTGTAGATGACATCGACTTCACCAACTGCTCCCTTCCTGCTGGTAGGCTACCAGCTTTTTTTTAGTTTATTTTAATCAAATTTCTACTCACTTCAAAGTTTTGGATCTCCTTTGTTAGAACCCCAGTCGTGTTCCGGGAATACATTCATGTGCAACAACAGTGTATGCATTGACCCCAGCCATGTGTGTGACTTCAGCGATGACTGCGGGGACCGGTCCGATGAGATCGACTGTGGTGAGCTTCTACACCGTCTGCTGAAAGCAGTGAAGACGCACAAATCACAAATGTCAAAACGCTCCAGAGCTCGATATTTAAATCTGTAAATCTACAATAAAAAAGTATTTTATGCATCTGTTGTTGCTTATATTAACAATTTAAGCCGCTCAAACCCAACCTCCTTCTCTACTTTCTATATATATACAGAAAAACAAGGTGTGGTGGAGCGTTGCAACTTTGAACAAGGCCTGTGTTCTTGGGCGCACAGTGATGTGGACACACCAGAAGGTGACTGGACACGGAAGGCGGGACAAGAAGGCTGGCCCAGGCATGGTCCTCCCAGGGATCACACTCACAACTTGGCCACAGGTACAATAAACTCTCAGAGATGCTTTTACCACTTCTCATCATCAATAGTTACAGTCTCAGCTGAAGAATTTCTAATATTTTAAGTTTCAGTTGTATTCCAATGTTTTGTTTTGTTTTATTATTTATGAACAGGTCACTATATTACACCTGGGAGTCACCTGACTGCAAGGGGCCAGATACCTGAGATTCTTTCAAAGACATTGTTACCAAGCTTTAACTGCACTGTGAGTCTCTTGTTCATTGATTACTTGGACCACATAAAGGAAAATGCAAACTTATCTCTGCTACGTAAAGACTTAACTTTCCCTGCTGGCTGATCAAAGTCCTCAATATTTTTTATGTTGCAATATTTGCATTTATTTTGTTACTGTTTGAACCTTTTTAGGTGAGATTCTTTTACTTCAGCATGAGTGATGATTCAGCTCAATTGACAGCCAAGTCCAGAACCCTGAAGTCTGGTGTTGATGACAAAACGCTGTGGATCAGGGGATCTTCGCACAGCTACAGTTGGCATAGGGCAAAGGTCACTTTCTCCTCCTCAGTCATTAGCAAGGTCTGTGGGAGCTAATGCAAAATGGTATTAAAAGTCTGACTGCACTACAAATGCCTGTCATAACGAAGAAGAATCAATAACGAAACAAAATGTCTCCTCCTCAGATTGTTTTTAGATATGAGCTTGGGGACACTGAAAGAGGGCTTGTAGCCCTCGATGACATCTCTTTCTCCAGGGAATGCATTTTTGACCCTGAAAACAGCAAACTACCTGAAACATTGTCTACCTCTTCCCCACACACACCTCCAGTAACAACCACACCTATGAACCCCTGCCAGGTCGGTGAAAGCTTAGTAAGTTGAAAGGTTACTCTGAAAATGCAAAATATATTAATTAAGGTCTTTGTACCTGCAGGACAATGAGTTTTTTTGCAGGCGTTCTGCTGGAAAAGTGTGTATTCCTGTGACGTTACAGTGTAATTATCATCCAGATTGCCCTGAAGGAGAGGATGAGTCTGGCTGTGGTGAGCATTTAAGATACAATTAAACCATACTGTCTCTACATCTATTTGTTCCTCCTGGTTGCTTTTATAATCATTAGTTCACTTAAAAGCTGCAACAACTGCAATATTGCAAACATGGAGGCAACAGGCCTTCACGGGAGCAACTTGTCAATGTGTGTAGAGAATCAAGGACCTAAATGTAGGCAGAGTTGAAAGAAAATAAACGTGTGAACTGAAACTTACTAAAACAAAGACAAAAATCAAGATGTGGAGAAAAACACAGAAACAAGACAGAGGAACCGACACCAGCAGGAACCTGCAACAACCGAGCAAGCAGAAAAACATATATATTCAGGGGAGAGGAGTAGGAAAACTGGTAGAAACAGGTGAGACTAACCAAGCAGAGTCCACAACACTGAGACAACTTAGGAAATGAGAATCCAGAAAGTAAAACAATTGTGATGCAACACAAAAATGACTGAAAAATTCAAAACAAAAGACTGAAAAGGAAACTTATATTAACCTTAATGAAAAGGAAAATAGGAAGTAAATAAAACACAGTGCACAAAGGGACCAAACCTATAAAGATTACGGCTGATAACCAAATCCCAATACATACGATTGAAAAGTGTAAAACAAACAGTAAGCATAGAAATAAACAGAGTTCTAAACTCATGACACACCTGCTTTTCAGTGCTAGGATAACTTGACGGCCTTCTGAACAAATAAATAACATTTTTCACATTGGCGATAGCAACAATTGTTTTGTTTTTCTGAATATAAACTTACATAGACCATGGCAGCAGTAGAATTATGTTTTGGGGAGGAGTTTTTTCAGAACCGGCCGGGATGCCGGCCAGATGTCATGGGAATATAGCTGGAGCTGCACACGGAGTTATATTGGAAGAAAACCAGCTGCTAGAGACAAAGGACTGTGGAGGAGATGCACCTTTCAGCAACAACCCTCTACATACAACCAGAGCTGCAGTAGAATGGTTTATATTAAAATATATTCATACATTAGAATGATCTAGACTTGGAAACAAACTCTCTCCATTCAATCCCACCAAGCTTCAGCAATTTTGCAAAGTAATATTTTTTTTTTTTTACTTTCAGATGTGGAAATGTGTAGACATCCTTTGAATTGGATCTGTGATTGAAGTGAAAGGGGAATGTAAAAAATATTAAACCATTTACCTATTTTAATAATGCTTTAATAGTGCACCACTTTGTGTAAACAGAGATATACAGAGTCACATAATATTCCAATAAAATACCCAGATGCTTATAGATGTAACACTTGAAAACATGAAGCTTATTTTTGCAAAGCACTGTAACTAGAAATTTATTTCAGCTGAATTTGGATGTAAGCATTAAAAACAGATGGTGTATTGTGGGGAAATATGTTAGAAAATATTGTTTTGTTTTGTTTTGTTTTGTTTTTATCAAATGCAAATAGGTGCTCTCTTAGTTTTGAAGTTTTGAAAAGTTTAATAATTTAGTTATTCATCTTAACTTCTGTACTTGTTCCAGGCTCATGTACATTTGAGAATGATCAGTGCCTGTGGAGTGATGCCAGTGATGGACCAGCTAAATGGCAGCGACAGAAAGCCAGTAGCAACACTGAACCCCCTGAAGATCACACTACACAAACTGGTGACCTTATTTATGTGTTATGAGATTGCACATTTTATTCATATTTTGGATTTCAATTGCAGTTATAAGACTCCTCCATCTCCAAGTGTTAATAGCAGAGTTGTGTATTTAGGCTTCTTTCTTTCTTAGGCTTCTACATGACAGTAAATCTCAGTCAGGGTTCCACACAAACAGAAGCCAAACTCCTTAGCCCCCAACTCAAACCTTCATCCCCCTACTGTCAGCTACTGTAAGTAACAAAATCTCTCTAATCATCATCTAAAATGTCCAAAATCTAGATGTTCTAATTACAGCTGAATATTCTGTTGCATGAATTGCTTAACACTCCCTAACCCGTCTCTCTCTGCCATGCAACCCGCCTCCTAATCCGACATTCTTCTCCACTTCCTTCCTTCTTCCACATTCCCAGGTTTCACTTCCACATCAGTGCAGGGAGTACTGGGTCACTCAGAGTGCTTATGCAGCAAGCTGAGGGTGGTGAAGCAATCCTGTGGTCACGCAGTCACAACACTGTCTCCCACTGGACCTTAGCGCAAACGCCGATAGGCCTGTTTCAGCAGACCAACAAGGTGGATACTCATGTTCTAAATCAACACTTTTACCATTTCATCTGGGACTTTTTATTTTCCAGTTTTCAAGAAAGTGTTAGAAAAACATGGACATATGGGCAGGGCATTATGTACGGTCTGACTAAAAAAAACAGTCAAATTTTAACTTTAATGCATGCAGGATTTTTTAGATATAAGAAGCTCATAGTATAAAGTTTTCTGTATTGTATGTTTCATAGGTAAGGTTGCTATTGGTTACCACAATGCAAAACTAGTACTACAAGATCATTCTAAACAGGGAGAAATTCTTGTTTCAAAGAGCTTAAATCTAAATTCAGATAACACATTTTATTTTAGTTCCCCACATATAGCATTGGTTTTTATGTTATTCTTTCATTATTATTATGTTTTTAGCAGTGAATGGAGGAAGACACACTTATTTAGGAGTAGACAAATGTTTTCTGAAGTTTCCATGAATTAAAAACACTGCCCCCTGAAAACTTATATAAACTAAGGCTGAAAATAAAACTTCTAAATGGAAAAATTGTAGCTTATATAGATATTTTAAAAATGTGTGTTGCCGTCTGTATTCTCAGGTTTGGTTCAGTAGTATAAGCAAAACAACAGGACCCATCAGCTCTCCTGAAGACCATGTTGTTGCTGTGGATGACATCTCCTTTATTAACTGTGAAACAACCTATGAGCCACCAGGTGATTGATTCCATTACATTTCCTAACAAATTGGTTCTGTTTAATTTTAGAATTTGAGGCTTTTGTGACCCTCATGATTCAGGAAGTTTCGTTGTTTATACGTTTCTTTTCCCCCGCCCCCTCAGCCCTGTCTTCTTATGGCTGTACTTTTGAAGATGGATTATGTGTTTGGGTCCAGGGAGCTGAAGATGAGTTGGACTGGAGCAGTGGCTCAGGTCCCACTGAAACCCCCAATACTGGGCCTACAGGAGACCACACCACTGGAACTGGTTATTATTCTTCCAAACTGTCTGAAAACATGATTTGTTTTAACTTATGTCAATCATAAATATGCTATGCTAGGATGTATCTGCTAACAGCCAGTTATAAGGGTTTGCCGAGACAGAGCATGTGTGACCACAAGTGAACATTTTTAAAAAGAAGTTTGACTTTAGCAGCATACAGAATAGTTAAATAAGCTAATAATTTGGTTTTATTTAAGTCAGAGATAGTTCAACAACAGTGAAAGAACGGCAGAATGACTAAACCATTGTGGCAGATTTTTAAGTAAATGTTCCCTAGTCTCTTTCATTTGCCCTTTTTCGTCTGTTGTCTCTACAATTGTGAAAATCGTTCAGTTCAGATAAGTGCAAACTACATGATAGGGAACGTTGTATGTTCTAGCAAGGGACCAAAGGTCACTAAGTTTTTGCATTTGTCTTGCAGGGAAGTACCTGTACATTGAGAGTTCTCATCCAAGTGAGAAGGAAAACACAGCTCAGTTAAAGTCTCTACTGCTGCCACCTGCTGGTGAAAACGGATACTGTTTCACATTTTGGTACCACATGTTTGGAGCTACTGTGGGTTCATTGAAGATGCTTCTGAAATCAGCTGACTTGTCAAACAAAATACTGGTAAAACACAAAATAACTGTATTGCTTTGGTCCTTCATCTTAAATGCAATCAATCAGATTCTGTATCTCTGCAGTCTGCATGCTTCCCTCTGCTGCACTGTTGGAAAACAACCATGCAGCTGATTGAGCAATGCTTAAGGCTGTTTCCTCTTAATTGTCTCTCTGTAAAAAAAAAAAAACTTTCTCACAGTTGTGAAATGATGATTGCAAAATGATATTTGTGTATAGTACAATGGGTGCAAACTGCTCAGTTTTGGTGCGTACCTCCGGGTTGCAAAAACCTCCCCACATCCTCATTGTGCTAAGTGACTCAGCCTCCTGTCTTTCCTGTAGGTGTGGCAACAATCAGGAAGCCAAGGGGATGAGTGGTTGCTGGTTCAGAGCCATGTGACCCTGCAAAGAGTACACCAAGTGATTCTGGAGGCCACCGTGGGGGGAGAGGCTGGTGACATAGCCATTGATGACATTTCATTTATCCATGGACCTTGTCCTGACTCTGGTAATAAAGCACAAAATTCCCATAATGGAGCATATCTAGTTTTTTTTCTTTTTTCTTTTTATCATCCAAAACTGCAGCAGAAATTTTACATTTGTCATTTTAAGCTCAGTATCAAAACTACTCACCTCTTCCATTTTAAGCAGTGTTGTGGGCTGTTGTGGGTATCAGCCTGAATAAATTGGTTAATTTTCAGTTTTGTGCAAAATCTAAAACTGACATTGCATATCTGTTTATTTCTCTGTAGACATTTTAATTAATTATAGGTCCATGGTTAAACTAAAATGGCTTAAAATAACTTTCCACTGATAGGTGGATATAGTATTTATCATGTAAATGGGAAATATTTTATTTCCTCCCTGAAACTAAATAGATAATTGAACATGTATTTCAATTGTGATACAAAGTGTGTGCATATTATCCCCCTGGTATAGGTTAGAACTGATGCGTGGTAAGTATGAAAAGGTTTTAGCAGACCACTTTTAATTCTAACATAGTAAGGTATAAAATTACTAAAATTGCAAAGGTAAAAACGGGTGAAGGGAAAAGCAACAGGCGGCTTTTTTTTAATAAAATATGCACGACCATGTACTAAAACTACAGCAACTCCATTTTATCTGATGGTACAGTTATTGCACAACCTAAGTAAAACTTGTTATCCTTAAATTCACGAGAACAGAAAATGATATTTGGGTGGCTTTATAAACACAAAATAGTAAAACTTTGATATCAAATTGCTTTTTAGATTTGTGTGACTTCGAGGAGGGCAACTGTAACTGGCAGCAGGAAGCATCAGATGACTTTGATTGGATCAGAAAGTGGGGCAGCACGCTCAACCCCAACACAGGACCAGAGAGTGACCACACCACCAACACACCCACTGGTCACTATTACTACCTGCCTTCCTCTATGGAGGACCAAGCTGGCCAAAAAGCTTTAATGTCTTCGCCTCTTTACAGTGAAAGTGAGAATCAACATTACACTGTGGAAACATTCAGAATTGGACATTTGGAGGACTGTTTGTCTTTGTCTGTATCATTATTGCTGTGTTCAGGTAAAGGATCTTGTTTGCATCTGTGGTACCACATGTACGGCAAAGGAATGGGCACACTGAATGTTTATCAGCAGAGTCTGGATGGGAAGGAGGTTCTGATTTTCTCACAGACAGGAGACCAGGGCCAGCTGTGGAGGTTCGCTCAGGCTGAGCTCCTGCCACGGATTCAGCCATACAGAGTGAGTCACTCAAATTCAGCTTCATAGTGAACTTCATTACAGTTCTTTCTTAGATCTTTTACTAAAGACCTATTAAAAGTTTTGATTATATACGTATACTTTGCTGTATATATATTTTTTTTACATTATGCTCCAACTCTTCATGATTGCTTTTTCTGAAGAATAAGACTTTTTTACTGAAAGCCTTATAAATATTTTGTATCCCAGTACAGCTCAGATTCCCTTCATAAATTAGTTGACCAATACAGACACCATATCTAAAACTGCAATATGATGAAGATAAAATTGACCTCCTATGTTTAAAAACATAGGCAATTAAAATTGCATTAAAATAACACACATACTTTCATCACCATTATATAATAAACATTAGTGGGGTTTTGTCCTGCATATGCATACGTCTATGTATCTCAGGACTTTATAGCTTTGTTTTTCTTGTCATTGACAGAAATTTTGTCCCAACCGTAGTTTTTGCTGTGCAGCTTCAATATGAAGCTCTAACACTTCATATTGGATTAGAATATGCTAATATGGTTAGCACTTTTGGACAATCTCCTGTAATGTTATAACAATGTGACACTTCAATGTTCACAGTTACACATTCATGTCTGGCTCCCACTGTTGTTGTTCTGCACAGCTAGCTGAAGCCTGAAGATTAAGCCAAGCCTACTTACTCTATGTTTTGATATGGCTTCTTGATAAGTCAGCTAGTGAAGTATTTCAAAGTGATTCTAACAAATTGTATAGAAAGAGTGTACCTATGTATTTTTGTCTGGTGCATAAACTCCACACTTTGATTTTCTGGTAAAATTTAGCAATTAGTATTTCACTTGCACTCTATACACAATGTTCCGACACTGCAATGTGTCATAGCTGTCTAGTCATGACACATAGGGCAAGTGGACAGGAAGCTGCAGCAGCTGATACAGTCTCTCTTCCACTTTGAATATCTTAAGGAGTGAAAACCCCAGACAAGTTAGATCAACAACTGGATATGCAGAGCCTGTTGAAACTATGAGATACAGCTTGCAGGCTAAATATGTATGCAGCTGGTGCAGTTATTGGTGGTTGAATTCAGTTCTGCACTCTGACATTAATCATATCAAACTGGCATCAGGATTAGTATCTTAGATGTCACTCGTATTTTTGATGGATTGATTTCTCAAAAGTTCTTTGTACAATTTGTTTAAAATTGCAATTGATTTAAAGTTATGTACAATATGATGTTTATATTGTACATAACAATATGTACAACATTGTACATATTGTTGTACAATATTGTAAAATTAACAAGCCAACTGGTTTTTAAGTCTGAAAACCCCTTTTTTACCAAAATCTTGGATAAATGTCCTTTCTTGCAATAATATTAATAAATCTGATTTTAAGAAATATTTACACTGAAAATAGAAATTCGCTGTGTACTCTTAGATTGTGGTGGAAGGTGTGAAGACCGGCCCAACCTTGGAGGGAGATTTGGCCTTTGACGACGTTCACCTCACAGATGCGCAGTGCCCTCCTCATGGTTTCTGTGACTTTGAGAGCTCCTTCTGCAGCTGGAGCAACCTGGGCGGTAGAGTCGACCAGGGAGACTGGCTCCTTGGAGCAGGAGCTTCCCCAAACCCCAACACTGGACCCACTGTTGATCACACAACTAACTCCTCTAATGGTAATCTGATGCTATGTATCTTAATGTGTGAAAATACAAAAATTACTCATAGTCTGGATTAAAGGTGCATTAAATTGGCCTTTCTTTGGTCAGATTTTACTTTGAACTTCTAACCTTGGAATTAGTCTGATCTATATCGTACATATTTGATGTGGCGGTGATAGAAAATGTTATAAACCTTGGCATGTTTTCCTCAGGTCACTACATATATGTGGACAGCTCGGTTGGTGAGTGGGGAGACATGTCCTACCTTGTCAGTGATGTGTTCCAGCCGTCCTCAAGGGGACACTGCCTTACATTTTGGTACCACATGTATGGCAGCCACATTGGGACACTCAATGTCTACATTAATGACAGGTCTGGGAAAAGTCAATATCAAATAGAAATTTAGCATAAACTGGCCTAGTTTAGTTTTATTTTAACTCGTCATGGTTTATAGGAAAATGCATGATGGAGGCAACGAGGAAGGACATCTGAAGTGGACTAAGGCAGGAAACAGTGGAGACCAGTGGCTGCAGGACAGTGTGTCTATTAAACACGAAGAAGCGTTCTGGGTAATGAACATTTTATTTTATTTTTTTTCTGATAAATGCATTAACTGTTAGGAAATGTAAGGTTTTAGTGCAGAACTTTCACCTACACGCATCTTTTGGAAGATTATAAACATGCAGTATGAACAATTTGGGGCTTTAATGTATTTCATTTAGTGCAATATTTTTTAACTTTATACAGCTTGAAATAAACACAGTTTGTAAGCATATTGCAAAGATTATGGCAGTAGGTTTTTTTTTGGTTTGTTTTAACTCAAATACTAAAAAAGAAAATACTAAAAAAGAAAATGTTCATGAAGCAAAGTGTTTGCTTCATGAACAAACACTTTGCTTTAAATGTGTGATGTGTAGGTCTGTTGCCTTCATTGAGAGCTGTGTGTGTAAGTATGAAACCACTGTTTCTCACCCATCAGTAAGGAGATTGTCCAAAAAGTTATAAGTTGCTAAATGATGTCATCACAAAAAAACATATTTGTTCATTTTATATGTATTCAAATTTGATCTAGAGGGTAGGATAAAAGAATAACAATGTATGAGAGACTGAGGGAGATGGAAAAAGGTCATGTTTAGAACTGTGACTGAAATTCTTTCTTTCAAATCAGCATTAATTCAGAATGTCGCAGATCAAACATTCCTTTTTTGGGTCTGATAAAAGCCCAAAACAACCAGAGTTGAGCCCAAAACAACCAGACAACACTGTGGTTTAGCACAACCACAGTGTTGTGCTAAAGTCTGGTTTAACACAACAGAAGAAGAGCGGCATCTTGTGGTAAATTACAGAAATCCCTTGAGGACTATCTGATGCAAAAAAAAAGGCAATAGTCACAGTCACAATAGGCAAGTTGCATTGAAAGTCCATTAAAAATGCCAACTTTGCATTAAATTATCATAATTTACAATTATGATAAGCCGAGATATTGGACGTTTATATTGTAATTTAATTTAAATTATGTGTTAAGGATAATGAGGCAGATTCAAAAGGCTGAAAATCCTGTCTGAGCGCTGAAGCGAGGGACAGCTGAACGAGGACTGGGCTATAAGTGAGAGCTTTGCAACATTGAAGGATCCCACAGCAGGAACCACTGCCATTTAAGAAGAGTTGGAACAATACATGTCTTGAAACTAAAGTCTCCATGAACTACGTGAAAAAAGAAGGTCACACGACGCACATTTTATTGTCCAGCTCGGCCAGGTCCTGTGAAGCCTGGATGTGATGGTTGACCTCTCGGTCTCAAAGAGACAATCAGATGTGTAACAGTTTCTACCAGATAATTATTTGAGCATTTGTTTTCACTCCCCACAGTTTGTGTTTGTGTATGAAAGAGGAAAGGGTATAGGCGGAGACGTGGCTCTTGATGACATCACCATCCAACCGAGCATCTGCTACCCTGAGCCTTCAGTTTTTCCCTCAAATAATTCAAGTAACTATTTTTACCTACAATGCTTAATTAGAAGCGAACCAATTGTTGTTCTTCCTGGAAAGAAATGACCAGTTAATTTACTTGTCAGATATTTATCTCCGTCTTTTGCTGTTTCTGTAGATGCGCTGTACGCTGGCCTTGCAGTTGGTCTGACGCTGCTGACTGGAACCATCATCTCTATATTCCTTCTCATGCTAAACCGAAAATGGAAGTCGATGTAAGCTTTTTTTGTTTATTTTGACATCTAATGAGCATAACACACATAATAATGCTAAAATATGCACAAACATGTTATTGACCTAATTTTGGACCTATATTTGACAGGAACACATTGACAATAACGAATAATGAGGTTCCCAGAGAAATGTCTATGTTTGACATGTCCGACCACACGCAGCATGTAAGTAAGGATCCCAGAACTTTACGAACTTTATTTTATGTTATATTATACCATATTATCTTTTTCTTTTCAGGATACACAACCTAATTATACATCTGACTTCTCCTTCTTCAACAAACTGTATGATCCATCAGCACACACTACTGAGGCATCGTCTGACGCTTAGCCTGGCTTTTACTTTAAGACTCCATTACTCCATTGAGAGTAGAATATAAATGTATTAAATTTGTTCCACTTTCTTATTCAGTGTGATTATTTTTTTTTCAGTTTGAAAAAATGTTATTGCATTCTTCCTTATGTATCTGCAATTGGTGCTTGTTAAAAGCTTTTGGAGACTAATTTTTTTCCCAAAGTGGAGAATGTGTTAGCTGCTTTAGTCTTTTTCTAATTGCTAAAGAATCTTTGCTCTACAGATTCAAAAGAATTGTTTCTCCTATTTTAGTCAAAACAACTATTGAATGTGTAAGCAAAAAAAAAAAACTGGGTGTTGAAATGTTATTTATAATAATGTTTTAGTATGTTTTTTGTTTTTTTCCCCCAACACTAAATAAACTAAATGGCAACTACTAAACAATCAGATATAATGAAGTCAAGTTTCTCGTTGTTGCAGGGTAATACACAGCACAGTCTTCTAAGCTGTTGTGTTGTGTTGTGCTCAACTCTGGTTTAACACGACAGAAGAAGAGCTGCATCTTGTGGTAAATTACAGAAATCCTTGGAGGACGATCAGATGCAAAAAAAAAAGGCAATGGTCTCAGTCACAATAGGCAAGTTGCATTGAAAGTCTATTTAAAATTCCAACTTTGCATAAAATTATAATTTACTAAATCATGCAAAGTTGGCACTTTTAATAGACTTTTAATGCAACTTTTAGAGCAACTTTGCATTAAAAGTGTGATTATTTACCGAATGACACTTCATGACGGCAGTCATAAACATTCATAGAGACTTCTTTATGTTCATGACAGGTGTTATGTCATGTTTATGACGGTGTCACGCCATTCTTATGCACACCCCTTCAAATAAAGTGTTGCCAAAAAACTACATTTTGACGGGATAATATTGCCGCACGAGGCGCGCCTGTAAACCACGTGACATGACAAGTTAAACTCCGCCCTTCATTGAAGACACGGACACACCGTTCTCCTGGAAAAGGAAAGGCTGCATCGAGAGAACAATGGGAGTTGACGTCGAGACTATTAGACCCGGAGACGGTAAATATTTTCATATCGATTTGTTTTCAGGATAGCATGTGATTTTCAGTTGGTGCCGCATCGTAATACAATGTGGGCTTTTATTTGCAGGAAGGACTTTTCCGAAGAAGGGTAGCACGGTCGCCGTGCACTACGTTGGTGAGCCTTGTTTCGTTTCTCGCTCGTCAAAAGAAAAAAAAAACGACTATTCACTTTGAATATGATAAACAGTCATATCAAGTGGGAATCATACCATCAAACGGAAATATTCTCTGAGTATAAGCAGATAAACTGAGACTAATAAGTTAAAGGTCCAGCTAGCTTAGCTTAGCTTAGCTTAGCGCATAGCCTGGAAACACGGGGGCGGATGGCCCGACACTTTGTCTGAAAATTATATAAAATTTAGCAAATTCTCCGACATTCAGAACTAGCTTCCTGGTAATTACACAATTGTAATTAATTCGAGCACTCAAACGAAGCCTAGAAAGAGCATCATCTAATTTTTTCCTCTGCATGTGCTACGTATGCTAACCATTCACTGACAGCACCTTCATGTTTAATGCAGGCGTGTTGATGTCGTTAATGTCGAAATGAATTTTTCTATCGTTTTAGCTTGGTCTTATATAAATATTAGACAGTATATTGTAGTTTTTTGTTTTGTTTTAACAGGCACGCTGACAAACGGGAAGAAATTTGACTCCTCCAGGGACCGAGGAGAGCCCTTCACGTTTAAGCTGGGAGCTGGTGAAGTTATCCGCGGCTGGGATGAAGGTGTAGCTCAGGTACGAAGAAATAGAAATGCTGAAAAGATATTGATGTATATCAGAATGAGTATCAAAAACTTGATTAGCCTGGAATGTTAGTGGTCTTTCTGTTTTTAATTCAACAGCGAGTAATGATTACACCTTGTGCAAACACCACAACATTAATAGGTTGAGAGATGTTTCAATAGGCTTTCATGTTTTATATAAATAAGTTTCCCTAAACAATGGTCGAGCTTTTTGCTGTAATGAAACTCATTTTTCACCCATTTCTAGTGAAAAATGAAGCCTCTATTCAGCTGAAAATCCAATGTAAAGATGTCAAAGGAAATATCTCCATCTTGGATTTTATTAGCGTATGGGGAAACAAATTTTTGGCTATCAAAGAAGATATTTGTGTCACAAAATCACTTTATCTCCTAATTTTTAATATAATTGATATTTCAAGCCAGATGGTAATCTTACCTCTGTTTTTGTGACCTATTGAAAAGTCGGGGAAAAAAATCAAAATGAAAACGTAAGCTTTGAGTCAGAGCCAGGATGCACTTAATGGTCGAACAAATATTTTTTCGACTCACTTATTATTTAGGTTAACATATGAGGGATATTTTTACTAAAGATTTTACACCATCTCTCTCTCCACTACCTCCACAGATGAGCGTTGGCCAGTTGGCCAAGCTGACCTGCTCTCCGGATTACGCTTATGGAAGCAGAGGTTATCCACCCATCATCCCTGCAAACTCTACCCTCATCTTTGAGGTTGAGCTCCTGAAATGCTGAGTTTTTACACTGAAAGCTATTCCAGAGTATTGTTTTTTGGGAACTTTTTTTTCTTTTCTGTCCACATTTTTCACAAATGGTTCTTTGGTGAAATGGTAACTGAATTGTACTTGTATAAAGCTTTGTTAGAAATATGGAATCAGAAGCCTATTCTCACACAATAACCACCATGCTAATGACAACTGTGCTACATTGGTGCTAGTCTAATTCTCAGGCCCATGAACTTGAAGTGAACATTGGATCAATCTGGCTTCATTATTATTATTTTTTCCTTCTTCTTAAAGCCAAATGATATTGACATTCCCTGTTTTTCAAAGTAAATATAACAGTAATGGAAATGGCGCAGTACTGATAACTTGGACCATGCTCGCATTTGTTTTTGGGTATCTTGTTAAAAACACACTCTGGGAAAGTTGCACTTGCACAGTTTAGACGAGATTTTATCAGCTTAATATTATTTCATATTTGATCATAAAGCCTAACAAATATATTCTGCTCCTCCTATTTAAATTTATTCATCAATGTGCTAGAAATGTAACAGAATTTGACTGGTTTTCAGAAGCCTGAATATTTATATATTATTTTTAATTCATTCATTCACATTAAATCAAATAAACTAAAAGCACATGGTTGAGAAAATGCAAGTGACACAAAATACAATGTTCTCACTAAAGCAGTGTTTTTTTTCCACATGTGATTTTTTTTTCTGTACTTTAAAAAGTAGTAAGATGTTAAACTGACCTTAACACCTTTAGTGAAGTGTGGTTTTCTTTCTTTTTCCTTTGCAGTAGATTGTGACTTTATTTTGCACATTAAAGCAATGAATCAATAAGGATTAACTCTCACTAAGAGCTTGTGATCAAGGCGGTTGCCTTTTGTGTCATTTTTTCCCCCGGTTTAACAAATATTCAGAGGGTTTTTACACATCTCAAGTCTGTTTTGACCCAAAGTGTCCTTGTGTTGAGCCACAGTGAAAAAACTTTCTTTTTGTTTTGTTTTTTTTATTTTGCAATGCTCTTTTCCTTTTCAGTGTAACCTATTAAGTCTGATTAAAATCAGATAACTGTATAATGCTTCCTTGTCATGTACTTAATCAAATAACCAAAGTGAAGAATGCTTAATTATTCAAAGTTGAAAAGGTTTCTAAGGATACCCAGAAGATTCCATCGAGTCATTGACTTGCAGCATTCGCTCCTGGACAAGCACGTCGTTGACTTTACATCTTATCCCTCATAGTGAGCATGCATTTAGTGACAGTGGAGAGGAAAAACTCCCCTTTAACTGGAAGAAACCTCCAGCAGAACCTGGCTGTACGATCAACTATCTGCTAGTGTGAACAGGGGGTTGTGGCTCAGTTTCTTTTACTTTTGAAAAGCTAAAATTTGGGTTTCCTGAGCTACATCAAATGAATACTTGAAATATATTACACTAGATTGTAAATCTTGATTCACTTTTTAATTAAATTATATAGTGAAAAGGTTTTTGCAACTGTATTCCAGACATTTTTACCATTGTACTCCTAAATAGTCCTGATGGCTTATTAAAGTGTAGTTGAAGGCAAGTGGTATTTGACATCAATAGTTAATTTTTCTTCAATTGTTCTGAACATTTTTGTCTATCAGCAGAATCGTCTCCTCGGGAGGACAGGAGAGAGGGTATGTATTGTGGTATTTTGGAGTTTAGATTTTGTTTTAATAGCCATCGTTTGAAGAAGTTAGTTAGCAGTTAGTAAGTATATCATTGTCATGATAAATATAAGAACTCTGGCTACTTGGATGCCAAATGGCTGCTCCAGATCTGCTCAAATTGTCCACAAAACAGTTTGGGATGAAAACTGAGTACCTGAAACGAGAACCAGTGTTGAGAAATATATGGAAATAAAATGGTTCTGAATAAATACATCAGAACAACTAATTTGAAGCACCTTTTGCAAAATTAAAGAATGATATTTGAAACAGCAACTCGATTACTCTGGAGGGATCAAAAAATTGAAGTAAAGCTAAAGTAACATTTTCTAAGAATTCCCACACCACCTGAACGCCACGTTTGCACGGCTTTGGAGTCTGGACATCCGCATCACATAATCAAAAAGTAGTCCGGCGCACATTCGGTCTGATGACAAGCTAATGCTCAAAATTAGCGCTATTTTTAATGACAAAATGCCCTTGTAAAATGTTGAGGTAATTAATTAGCATCGCTCAGTGTTTTCATCAAGTATTTACCTTTTTTTTTTTTATGTAGATAATTTTTAAATGTAGATATCTCATTTATAGCATAACAGTTGGAGGATTTATGATTTCAATTGCGGCAGAATCTAAATGAAAGGATGGCGAGGATTAGCGCGATTCATCTAATCACAAGTCTGATCCTTGTTCAACAGATTCAAACACGTTTCAAAGAATTGCCATTTGGTAAGTCTCACGCTTACATATTCAGTAATACTTAATTTTCTGGTTGTGAACATTGTTTATCATGTTCACAACAAAAAAAAATGTTTGCTTTAAAACACACTGTCAATTATTATGGTTTAGAAAACTTTTTAAAATTAATTTCAACTTTTATGGATAAACATAGTATTTACTGTCAAAATAATCACAAAATCAAATAATCCGCGCCGCCTCGTATTAAAAGATGTTGCTTTCTTTCCACCTCTGCGTATAGTATTTTTATTATATTATTATAATTTGCTGTTTTCTCATGGTATTGAACAATAATGGCACTTCGTTCTACCTGTGGGACTGTTTGCTTGTTATGAAACTATCCATTTATGACTGCAGTGGTTACACTGTCAACAGATGTAACACAGCTGTGATCTAAAGCTAAGTCTCAAATCTTCAGAAAATATGAAGCTCTATCCACAACGGGCTTTTTATAGCTTAATAATAACAATTCTTGGCACCATAATAAACTTTTTGGATTTTGGTCCCATTATTTGACATCTGTCAGTGGTTGATGTCAGTTTCTTTAGGACTTGTAAATAAAAAAAAAAAAAAAATTGTTATGTCAGTTATATTTAACTATATTGTTCCTAACATTCTGAATTATTTTTCTGTGAGCAGGGACATTTTCAAATATTCTTCACTGAAATATTTAGTGTGTTTGATCCTATATCAGTTATCGATTTTAATCATAATAAATATCCTACAGAAATGTACAGTTGTTGAGGATCTTAGAAACTTGTCAGTTTCCTGTATGCTTATTTTCTATTTGTTGAAATGGAAAATAAATGTACAGTGTTAAGTACATCAAATTTGAATCAACTTTAATAATCTGTTTACATAAGTTGTGCTAATGCCTCCTACCTTTTTTTTTTGAGTTGCCTCAAAAAAAAAAGGTCAACACATCAGCACTCATTTTGCTTTTCCTCCAGTACAAATACTCCGTCTCCACATCCCCACTGCTGTTCATGCAGATCGTTTGGCATGACGGCACTGCCCTGGCCACACTTGGACGCAGACGGGTGCTTATAGAACTTGGACCACAGTGTGACAGATATATAGACACAACACCCACCATTTACTTGCCTCGCATGCCTGGTACTGGATCTGCTGGTGTGAAGAATGTGAAGCATGTCTTCACTGTCCACTGTGAAGAGAAAAGATGGGATGCACGCTTGTTACTGGTGGGGAGGAACGGTGAAGGATGTTTACCACATGGCACCTGCTGGGGAACTGTTTATGTCCCAGAGCGTGATGGAGGGGATTGGACTTGCAATGTGTATGTCACGTCTCAGTCAGACTGGTGACTGTGCAACAATGTGTGGGATATTGTATTTGCTTGCTTTTGTCTCTTTTTATGCGATTTGAGCAATGTTCAAGTGTCAAACTGGAGCATTCAAGCTGACCACGTTTATCCCTTTGCTCAGTAGATCCATTTGCTAAAGGCTAATCCCAGCAGAATAATGTGTCGTCATGCTCCAAGTCATCTCAGACTGGTATTTTGAACATAACAACTAGTTCACTCCACTCTAAAAACATCAAAGTTGCGCAGAGCATCTTTGGAATGTAATGAAAATAATATTTGCATCATGTCGCCATCAAATCCAAAGCAACGGCATTGTGTCATTATGCAGATATGGACCAACATCTCTGAGGAATGTTTCTCTCTTCTCTGTCACACGCAGAGGGACGACTGCATGCAGTCCCACACGATCTCCAGAGCAGACACCAAGCGCCTAGCGATCCTGTTTTAGCTCCAGATAAGCGCTATAGCGACCGACACAAGCCACTTTCTCAACTGCTGGCAGAGGAGGAGGAGGAGGAGGAGGACAATTCCACCCAGATTGTTGTAAGATTGTTTTACAGATGGATTCCTTTTAAATGGTTCCTTTTAAACCTGTATATAAAACTCTTGAACCACATCTTAATTTTTATAATTTGCTTTTGCAAAGTTGTAATGCACTCACAGAAAAGTTTACCAGTCACTTTAAATTATTACTTTTTTTTTTTTGTTCATATGTGCCAGTGGAAAAAAACACTTGTCTGAGGGTTCAGAATGGGCTTAAAGTAATCTTAGTGTTTGTGAACTTTTCAGAATCTAAAGTAAGTAAAGAAAATATATTACAATGTTATTTAGCAAACATAAGTAATTTTGGTAATCCTAAAAGTAGAATCTAAAATGTTTTATTTGCTAATCTGACATGTATTGATATGTGTTGTTTATGTTAGTGTTTTAGGTGTCTGTCTCTTAATTAGATTGATTAAATGAATAAAAATATAGAATTTTCTATTCGCTATTAAAGGATTGTCTGAGGAGGAGAGGCGAAACAAATTCATTCAGCTGCATGATGTTGTAGGATGCTGACCATGTCTACTATACGTCTAAAATCTACGGTTCCGGAGATGCGCTAAGCCAAAACCTTTGGGCGGATGTCGGTCAGACAGACGGGGAAAAGTGGAGAGTCCTCCAGTTTCTGTCCAGCTCGCACAGACAAGCAGAGGTATGAGATCATCACATATTTATAACCTTCTAATATTTAGTATGAGACACTTATGTGAAATGGACGTTTTCAACTTCCAAAAATTGAAGTCAGAGTATTTTTTGTAACGACCAGCAGAGGGCGGTCTGATAGGATTTTGGAATCTTGTTTCAAACACTGAATATCTTGTACATTTGATTTTTTTCCCCAACCACACTATTTAAATACACTATTTAAATACACTATTTAAATACACTATTTAAATCCAACTAACTCCCAACTCAAAATATCAACTTCAGATACAGATAAAGATGTACTCAGTAGATATTTGTTTTAAAATAAATGTTCAGATTTTGAACCAAAATGAGAGTTCTGCGTTTCTGCTCTTTGTTTCTTCATGTCCTATGAGAATGTAACCAATAATTTTACACTTTGCGTTTCAGAGAGTGAATCTTTCATTCATCTTTCCTTTTTATGGTCACCCACTGAAAGAGATCACAGTTGCTACTGGAGGTGAGTCAAGTCATTATTGACATTTTTAAATGCTGCATCTCAAATGATGTTTTATTATTAAAGTTGCTTAACATGTTGCAGTAGAGCAACATCTGCAGAAGTATCTAAGTATTTATATTTGGTTAGGGTGTTCCAAGTCCTTGAAATTGAAGGGCTACCATCACCCTAATTTTTTTTACTTCTTTAATAGATTCTCTGTCAGGTTTAGGTTAAGACTCTGGCTTGGCTTTTCCAAAATGTTAATATCAACAGAACAAACATGTCGGTACATTTAAAAAACTACATTAAACCCAAATACATTTTTGGCTTGAATGTAGATTATAGTGAATTTCTCGCAACTTCTTCTTCCAGGTTTCATTTACACTGGAGCTGTAATCCATCAGATGCTCACAGCCACTCAGTACATTGCTCCCTTGATGGCCAACTTTGACCCCAGCAGAAACTCCACTGTGTTATATTATGACAATGGTAGATGAGATTTAGACATTCACCATAATGTTATTAGTGGATTATTGAACTTAATGTTCTCATTGGCCTCACCCTGTATTTATGTCCACTCTTCAGGAACTGCGCTGGTCGTTCAGTGGAACCGAGTCCAGCTCCGGGACATCAGTCTGGGAACTTTCACCTTCCAGGCCACTTTGCACAGTGATGGACGGATTGTTTTTGCCTACAAAGAGGTGATGTGTTCTCCTATTTTGTTTTTACTTTCGTTTTGCTATGAAGAACGTATATTTACAAAAGTCTTGTGCATTTAGATTCCCATCGCCGTCAATGACATCAGTTCTGAGAACCATCCTGTCAAAGTGGGCTTGTCGGATGCGTTCGTGGTGCTTCATAACATCAAACAGATTCATAGTAAGACTGTGATTTGTTTCTTTAAAGGGAACTCAAACCAATGCAACTTACAAATATCTGTTCATATTGACATTTGAAACTGCAAAAAAAAAGGCTTTTAATGCTTAACATAACTTTTATATAGGAGACAAAAATTATTGTATAATTTAGCCTGAAAACTTTATAATTTTGTTGTCCTTTTATTCTTTTGTGGAGTTAGTTCAATTAAAGGGAGTGAACTAACTCCCTTTAATTGTTTATTTAAGACATTATTACTATAGTTGTTTTATTAAAAATATTGTTTTTGTTTTTTTTAACACACCTTAGATGTACGTCGGAGAACCATCTATGAGTATCATAGAATAAACATCCCAAAGTCCAAAATCTGCAGCTCCACTGCAGTGGAACTGCTCCCCCTCCCAAGTAAGTAACATTCATGTGGTATTTTCTGGTTTAAAGCTTTTCTTCCGTTTTATACGTCTCTGTTGTATCTTTATTCTCAGCCTGTCTGCAGTTCTCCAGCTGCGGCCCATGTGTCACCTCTCAGATTGGGTTTGACTGCAGCTGGTGCAGTCGCCTACAGAGGTAACCTGGGAGAAAAAAAATTAAAGCAAATTCAAAAGGGAAAATATGCATCCTTCAGATATATTTTAATATAATTTTTAAAACATATGTTTCAACTAGTAGATCTTGGAGACATATTTAGCTGAAGGAATTCACAACATGAATGATATTTCGTGTTCAAGAATCACCCGCATAAAGGAAGAGTAAAAAAAGATTTGCTGGACTTCCAACATTTTTTTTGGACTTGTGACTCACTCTACCTTCTAATTCAGGCTCCAAAAAGTGTAAACTTTAATATCCTACAAAATATATTGCTGTGAATGACATTTTGTGTTTCCAGCCACATAACAGAGCCACTGCTTCCTTCCTCAGATGCTCCAGTGGCTTTGACAGAAATCGTCAGGAGTGGGTCGACCTCGGCTGCATAGAGGAGGTTCTTCACATTTTTGCCTTTTAGTTAGTAACAGAAAATTGATCTCAGTCGGACCTAGCATTATTTATTTCCCAGTTTAATCGCAGTGGCTCTGTGTTGTTAAAGAGGCGTGATCCACGATGTCTCCCGATGACGAACGTCAAAACTGGAACATCACGCCGCGTGTCGTTTCCTTCTACATCTGCTTCAAAGCAGCAGAGGACCTTAAACATGACGCCCACCCCCGCGAGCAAGACATCCACCACCAATGAGCTTTTATCACACAGCAGATCTGGCAGCAGGGACAAATCAAGTGAACAGCCACCAGCCAACACATCTGCAAATGGTAAACTTCAAATATTTCTTGAAAATATCATCCAAATCTCTGAAAATACTGAACAGTTTAAATCATTTTGCAGTTTTCATCTAAACATGGGAATTTTCTGCACCTTTATCATCAGGGATAGCTGCACACTGACCTCTATGGGCAAAAGGGTGTGAATATGGCTTTTATTTAAATTGTTTAAAGAGAGCACAGAATATTTCGGCTGACTTGGTGTTGCTGCAGCTACGTTCTTGACGTATCTCAGACGTCTTATTGAAAGCCCTGCACAGAACTTTTTTCATCTTCCCACATTTGTATAACACGGTACAATTTTAGATGTACCTGACAGGATATTTTTATGTGATAA
This sequence comes from Poecilia reticulata, assembly GCF_904066995.2. Classification (NCBI taxonomy): domain Eukaryota; kingdom Metazoa; phylum Chordata; class Actinopteri; order Cyprinodontiformes; family Poeciliidae; genus Poecilia; species Poecilia reticulata. The sequence continues at coordinate 20,868,246 of NC_088846.1, forward strand.
CATTAAACTTTGTAAAAAAAGAAAAAACACATTTAATTCATAAGCAATTTGAATGTCTTCTCTACAGATGGAAATGCTGACAGGATAGAGGAGAGCGAGAAAGCGATGCCAGCAGGCCTCCTGGCAGGCGTCGTCATAGCGATGATAATACTGCTGGCAGCTGTTCTCACATCGATCTACATGTACAGCCACCCCACCTCCAACGCCAGTGTTTTCTTCATGGAGGTCAGTGTGGCTCCCCAAAAATGTTTTTGTCATTAAGCACCAAAATCTTCAAAAAAAAATTACAAAATTTATTTCGACAGCAATGTCTTTTACTTCTTCTAATAAGGTCGAGAATATTCTAGTTTAGTTCTCAAGCATCAGACCACATTACTTTATTAATAATGCTTTTTGTTCAACATCAGGCTGAACAAAAGTGTTTTTAGGTATCACTTCCTCTAATGCTTTCAAAAAAAAGGCTTTTTAAAAAATAACGAATCAAATCACCTCCAACTAAATCAGTTTTTTTTTAACAGTCTACTATCATTTTAAATCCTCCACAGAGACGTCCAACCCACTGGCCAATCCTGAAGTTCAGACGGGGCTCCGGTCGGCCATCCTACGCTGAAGTGGAAACTCCTGGTCACGACAGAGAAGGTTCTGTCATCATCGACCTCAAACAATCTTTTGTCATTTCAGACAGAAGAGAGAGCGAGCAGAAAGAAGGGTTTATAATTCCCGATCAAAGAGAATGCTTTCTTGCCTCAGAAAGCTCCTGACCAAAGCTGTAAGTTTTTTTTTTTTTGAGGCTTCAGGGCAGAGCTGGTTCTCTGCGTAACATCTGTTTTGTCTTACGGATAACGGATGAGTTCACTTTAGGAACAAAGAGCAGAAACAAAACACGAAACCTCAGTGAGGATATTTCAACAGCGCATTGGCATTGTGAGCTGACGAGTCTTATGTAAAAGGAAGAAACTCTTGGTTTTATCCTTTTGTCGCTTTCAGTCCAGAGAGCAGGAGGGGATCCTGCTGACAGCTTTTCCCTCAAAGATGCCCCTTATTTTCCTTTTACACCTACTTCACAGAGAGGAATGTCATGTTTGAGTGTCACTTCCTGATCTCAAAAACACAGACAGCATTCCTTCCCATGACACCCACCCACCTCTGACGGGCAATGTTCCTTCCAGCCCTGTTTACGTCGGGGTACAGCATTCCCAGACGGCAAGCAGGTGGGTGCAGCTTTTCAATTTTATTACTATTTTGAGCTTAAAAGACAGAAAACATTTACTGATTACAACGCTGTACAAAACATACACAACAGGGGAATAATACTCAAAGATTACACATAATTGTTTTAATTTAAAATGTAAGAGTTTTACAGGTTGTATAACACACTACACTTGCTTTTATGTTTGTGTAATTTATAACCATTTACATATTGTTTATTTCTTGAGTATTAGAGTTTTGTTTAGAAGCTGCTTCTACGGTTAGCCTTTATTGATTTCACATTATGTATATTAAGCGTCATAAAAGGATATCTGTGAGATTTAAAATAAACTTTTTATGGTGCTGAAACAAATATATTTTACATATCCGTGCACTTATTTTCTTGATTGTCTTTGTGCTCTTCCTTTAATCAGATAGGTTGGTGTATATAGATTTCTCAAAATATTTGATCGGTGACCTGCAATTATTTTATCTGCTGTGTACGTATGAAATATAAACATCAATAATTTACTCTATTTTTGCTGATGGCCATCATTTTTTGCCCAAAATGTGTAACCGTCTCTGTCTTAATAGATGAAGTCATTTAGACTCTGTGCGCAGTCTGGCGGGGTTGCACTGACCGCGTGTGCGATTTTTCAAGGCTTTTTTTTGTGTGGTTTTGGAAATTGACGTTCTGAAAATGTGATTTCTTTCATTTTAAATCATTTCACAGCCAGCTTTTGTTAAAAAATAGTGGGTTTTTTTACAAAAACAATATGGGCGGAACTCACTTTCTGCACTCAAAATATCTAAGATTGTTGTGACAGGAAATATTTAATCACAGCAGAACTGTTATTTTTTTGTGAACATGGGAAAAACAAACATCAGTGTGCAGCAACAGGTAAGGGAGGGGCAGCACTCTGTGCTCCAATTAGCTGAAGACAGCCTGGGTCACTCCAACACTTTTCCTGCCATCTAATTAATAGCTGACAAAGCAATCTGTCTTCTGATTGGCCAGTTTCATTAGTCATTGTTTAATCAGCTTGTGCTATGGGCTCATGCATCTGACTTTTATGCAACGATGGCTGCTTTCTGCTTGTGCACACACTGCTCCAAACAAAATCACCAATACATTGATTTACATCTGTGTAAATCTTAAATTGTCAGACAATTTAATGTACAAAGCTTGATGTAAAGACAGAACATGTGTCCATATTAGTGTTCCACATTGCTTGAAGTGTGCGTAGTTTAAGGCAGCTGGTCAGACTGGTCTGTTGTCTGATGGGGTGAAGGCACTGCTGTCAAAGAAGTCCTGCAGAGACCGGATGCTTTAGGCTTCCTTGTCTTCTAAAAAGAGGAAGAGACAAAACCATCTGAATTCAGAGGAACGATGAGACACCAGTTTGTCTCTAATTTCAGTCAAACAGCAAAAACTTGGGCTTCATGTTTAAATGACGCACAAGTACCAAAAACACCATAGCACTGTTTTTTCCTGCAAATAAAATAAAGTGATTCGATTACATTCTATATTTTGTGCAGATATTTTTAATGACACCCAAATCCAGAACCAAAACAATATTTAAAATGATTTTTTTTTTTTTTTTTACTATTTTACTTGTGTTACAGTTAAGTTAAGTTAAATTAAATCGATGAATGACAAAGACTGGACATATTTTAACACTTGCGAAACTTTAAAAAAAAATACATTTACGAATTGCAAAAGCGAGCCACGGTTTTATTTAGCTCACAGAGTTTGTACAGTTGTTGCCGTAGTTTCTGCACACCAACAATGCTCTGAAGCTTAAAAACATACGAGTCTGAACGTAGACATTATGTCACATTATTGTAGTAAATTTAGTGAATAGTGAATTTTTCCTGTAATCCTAAAAGTTTAAGTGGTATTTCTCACTCAATGCTCACCACCTAATTATTCATTTTGGTTAAGACTACCTACATTATCAGTGAACTGAAATAATGTAAATTACAATGTGATGAATTCACTAAGATTAATGCAAATACAAAGTTACCTTTCACTGGTGGAGCAGGTAGTCTTCTTCTCAGATGTCTTGAAGAGTCCAGAGTAACAGACTGCAACAACGTACATGAGCATAAAACTGTTTTAGCGCCCGCCTCTGGTATTTGCACTGTTCTGTGTCCAGACAAGAAGAACCTTTTCTGTGGCCGTCCTGGTCTTCGTGAAGCGACTCTGGGTGTCCACATTGAGGCCGGCACTCTTCAGAGCAGCGATTCTCGCGGAAATGTCGGATGTCTAAATCATAAACAAGAAAAATGACTTGCTGATGTAGATGCGTTGAGTCACTTTAAAATGTATATTTGCATAAATGTCCCAGAATCTACATGGCTGTAGGATGCATGCCAAGCATTCCTCCCTTTCTTTTTGTGAAGCTCACCTGCAGCTCGGACTGCTGAACCTTGGCGGCGGCTGCTGCCACCTGCTCCTCCAGGAAAGACAGCTCCAGGTCGGATGTGGAGCTGCAGATTTCCCTGGCGCACTCCTCCAGGTCGCTCAGCTCTGCCTCCAGGCTGAACACAGAACCAGCTGCCACGTAGACCTGCACCAGAACCAGGCCACAGAAATCCCAGCTTATGATTTTTATGTTTTAAAAATTACTCAAACGCCTTACAACTTTACTGTTTCATTGATTTGACAAAATGTTCTTCAAGTAATTATGGATAAAGACAAATATTTTATATTTAGTTCACATATTTTATATTTAGTACACATCACTTTTCAGTTTTGAGCTTCATTCAGACTTAATTCAAAGAACTGTACAACAAATTAAAAAAACTATTTTGCTGTATTTTTCTCTCAGGGAGGTACATTTTTATTTTTGAATCCTATGAAAACCTCACTGTACATGTTCACAGTAGGTTCTATATTTTGAATAATCTCATATTTATAATGTGATTATCATTTTTAGATGCATCACTTTTCTTTCAACTCAGTGTAATTATTATTATTATTATATTTTAATTTACCAAAACATTCGAAGGTTTGACTTCATAGTTTTCACTTGGTTAGTAATGAAGAAAGATAAAGCAGGTAAATCATTTTATTTTCTCCTAAATTATTATTTTAGTGGATAGTATCTGACATTTTTGCCCAATTTATATTTTTATTGTTGGCCTTAAATAAACAAATATTTAAGCTCCCGATTCACCACAATAATTCATTTTAGCTCAAACTGGTGAGTTGAATCAATATTTGTGACTACCAGATTACGCTGCCGACTGCTGTAGAAGAGGGAAGTATAAAAATATGACATGTGGTAAAACCATGAGCTGGACTTTACATTTTCCTCTAGTTTCCAGAACTGTTGGTCCAGCTTCTTGGGGTCTGAGTTTGGGGGCAGTGAGATTGTAGAGACTCTGGTTTTGTCTTGTCCCTCCACTCCATGGAGCAGCTCCTCGGTCGCATTCAGCACCTTCAGCACTTCTGTGGTGATGCTGCGTAAAGATGCTGCAGAGTATCGCTAGGGAACCAAAACCAAGACAGGTTATTTTAACTCATAAATGTAGGAGGAATGGTCTGAATTTAACAACTGAATAAAATACTCAACAGATTTTTTTTTTTCCATTTTTTCCAGGGTTGCACCAAATAATTAATAGTTAAAACTAAAAGCCTAAGAAATCACTGAGATGTAGAATGCCACCTAAATCAAAACAGTATTCTATTAATCATAGCACATATCAATACTTTGTCCACGTTCATAGTGAATTCTCTCAGATATCCCTATCTTAGTAAAGATCACGGCTAATTTCTGAATTAAAAGGCTATAGCCAGAATAAAATATTAATAACTCAGTCATCATTTTTTTATTATTTCTCTCCTGCATGGTGTAATGTCAGTTTCCCTCTTTCCCTCTTTATAATACAGCGGATGCTCACAGCAAGAAGCCAGTTTACAACTGGCAATTGTAAACTGCCAGTTTACAATTGTCCAAAATTGGCATTGAAAGATTAAAGTTGCATCAAAAGTTGTAAGTAATTAAAATGCTAATTCTGATTAGTGCAACATTACTTCTCTCGAATGCATTCATCATGCTAGTTTTCGGGGAGTCGGAAATGAATCTGTAGTAAGAAGGTCAAATCTGTATTGATTTGCAACAAAAACACAAACTAAAATTTTGAACCTATTACAATAAATAAACCTTGATTTGTGCAAGACGGTGGCAAGGCGGAATAAAAAGCTTCAAGTTACAACAAGCTAAAATGTTTTCATTGAAAATAAGAAATACATATTTGAGAGGAAAGTGAATATTCTAGTTTCATAATACGTTCAGATTTTAATATCCTACGGGTTTGAGTTATATTCAAACAACTCTCACCTGCTCCAGCACAGATGACATTAGCTCTACAGTTTTGTAAAGCTCCATGTCACTATCCTACAGTTAAGATAAAGCACAGTGATGATAAGACAGAACAAAAAGAGGGAAGAAGAGAAAGAAGTTAGCTGAATTGAAAAGAAAGTGTGAGGTTATCAGTGAGCAAATAAAACCTCTGCTGAGCGTCATTCAAATTACTGTAAAATAATTTTTGGCTTATTTCAAAGCAGAGGAACAGCTGCAAGAGTAACTCAGTCATCAGTTCAAAATCGGATGGATTAGATGGTGAGACGCAATTCAGCACGCTGCAAAGGAAATTAAAGCTATTTTATTAAACATATCAAGTGGAAGTTAATGAAATATTTTTCCTCAATAAAGGAAAATAGAAAAAATCAAGACATTCAACTCATTAATTAATTTTATCCTGAGCCTGCATCTGACATTAAAACCTTTATGAACAAAGACGATAATTGCCAAAAATTCTGCATCCTAAAATGTATTATTTTATTTGTTAAGCCTGCTTGAAACAGCTCTTGTACTCACGCTCTGGATCTCCTCCGGTGAGAGGAACTCCCCTAGATGAGTGCAGGAGCTGCACTGCTCCATGTTTTCAGTTTTCTGCTCTTCCTCGACTCGTCCGTCTCCGTCTTTCTGCTCACAGTTTGTGTTATCTCTGTGCATCTCTGCTGCTTCCGACTCGGCTGTGTTCCTTCTTCGTCCGTCCTGGTTCTCACTTTTCTCTTTACTCTTTGGACTCATCAGTTTGGTTTCACTTATTTGGAGTTCTGTGATGGTCGTCGTATCCCTACAGTTTTCTTCATGAATATTTCCATCTCTACCTGTACTGTTTCCTTTCTGTTTTTTATCAGATATCTCCTCGTCCGTTTCCTCACTAACACGTGTTGTTATCACTGACTCTGACCTCTCGTGTGTTTCCTCTGTGGCATCCTTCCTCTCGCTCACTCCGGTCTCTCCCCCGATGTCGTCCCTCTCCGGTTTTCTGTGTTCGGTTTGTCCGGCTTTGTCCATCATTTCTCCCTGCATGTCCTCCAGAGTCATCATCAGCATGCTGCTGATTATTCTGTCAAATTCTGCTTCGTCTTCGTCACTCTTTGAGTCTGTTTCGAACTTTCGCTCACTCTCTTGGCTTCCTTTTAGAAACTCTTGTTCAACCTTTTCATCTGTGCCCTTTGAAGGTGGCTCTTTCTCTTCCTCAGCTTTTGCTTCCTGCAGCATCTCCGTCTTCATTTCTGTTTTCAAATTGATCTCTTTCCTTTCAGCCGGCTCTTTAAAGAGTTCCATGTATTTGTCATATAGTTGCCTCATTCCCACTGTTCCTTCCTCTGCTCCTCGCTTGTCTTTCTGTACGCCGGTTGCGTCATCTTCAACCTTTCTCTGACACTTTCCTCTCTCACCCCTCTCTTGCTCCCTTTCTTCAGATTCATCTGTCATATTAAACATCTCCATGTCTATGTCTCCAATTGATTCCTCTCCCTCCCAAAGCTCCCTCATGTCCCTGCTGCCCCCGTTTTCCTCCTGCTCCTGTTTTCCTTCATTATCTCCCAGTCTGTCCAGCTCATCCTCGGTAGATGAAAACTGGGAGGCGCTGACTAAACTGGCCAAATCCCGCAGCCGAGTTCTTTCTGGCTGCACGCTCCACAGCTCCTTCTCATCTGCCCCGTCCTCGCCGTCCTCTCCTCTTCCCGCCTTATCCAGCTCGTCCTCGGTGGATGAGTACTGGCTGGCGTTGACTTCGCCAGCTAATCTGCATAATCTAACAGCCAGCTCTTCATCTTTTCCAAGCTCATGCTCCATTTCGAGGCCCATTCTGTCCAGCTCGTCCTCAGTGGATGAGAACTGAGTTGCTCTGACTTGTTTTTCCAGCCGACAGAGCCTGTAGGTTAGTCTCTCTATCTGCATCTGCTCTTTATCCCCCTTGTCTGCATCCATGTCCCATTCCTCCTCGCTTTGTCCCGCTCCGTCTGACTCAACTTCAGACGAGGACAAGTACGTAAGGCTGGCTTGGGAAACAAGACCACGTAATCTGTGTTGCAACCCATCATCTCTTTCTTTCTCTTCACCTGTTCTTTCTCCTTCATCCAGGTTAACGTCCGTCTCAGACCCACTTCTTTGTCTCCTTTCTCCCTGCTGTCCATCATTATTTTCATATTTCTCTTCATCTCGTTCTTCTTCTCGGGGGCAAAATTCATAGACTGTGCCTGGGCATGGATGCAGTTTTGAAGTGAAGTCGTCGACTGTCTGATTGACGGCATCACTGCTGGGGTCAAAGGGTTCAGGGGTTGTGGCTGCAGAGGTGTGGGGAGTTACAGCATCAGAGGGTTGAGAATAAAATGGCTCCTTGTTGTTTAAATCCTGAAAATGTGCAAAGTTCAAAAGTTTAACAACAGTAGATTTTGTTATGTTACAGCCACAAACTTCTACAGATTTGACTGGAATTTTAATGTTAGATCAACACAAAGTAGAGAAACCGACTAAGTGCTTTAAGCTTCTCCATGACTTTATCTGATCTGTCTGCTGTGTTCCTTGGTTCTCATGATGCTGTTTGTTCACTAATGGTCTCTAACAAACCTTTCATAATTGCATGACATTAAAAGATGATTGGCTGCACTGGACTTTATTTAGGAGAATCAAAGTAAAGGGGGACTAACACAAATGTAAGCCATACATTTCCTGTTTTTTTTTTTGTTTTATTTTTGTAAAAGCACATATACTTTGTGTTGGTGGATGACATTAAATTCCAGTAAATACAAGGAGGTGTGATCTAGGAATGCATGATCCTAGAAAGTTCTGATCTTGCCTTTAAGTCTTTTTAAGTTTGTCGCTGCAGATTGTGGTTTCCCCATTTATTTAACAGAGAAAATACAACACTCCAACATATTTTAATAATTCTTATCTCTTGTGTAATCTCAAGATATGTGACTTTTTATTGTTGTTTTTGATGAGATAAGTTAAACTAAATAATCTTAAGTGGTCATTCTGCAGAATGACCACTTAAGATTAAGTGGTGAGCTTAAGTGATTAGTCGTCTCATTTGGTTAGCATTGAGTCTCTTTTCCTTCTTACCGATGGTGGAGAAAACGCTGCTGGCTCTTTTTTACTCCTCCTCTTTTTCCGTGATTTCCTGATTTTTCCCTCCTCCTGCTCGTCGGACACCTTGAGCTCATCCTTCTCCCTCTCTGCTCCTTTAAGGTTAAAGTCTACATCGATGATGCTGGTTCTCCGGGATGAAGGTTTCCTGAACTCTGCAGGCATCTTCCGCTTTAGGAGGGCTATCAAAGGCTTACTGTGCTTCAAGTTCCCCTCAGAGTCTGAAAACGGATCGTCTTTGTTCCCCTGGTGGCCTGTTGGAGTCACGATGTTGTCACCAGAATCAAGCTGGGCGGAGTCGCAGATCATCATCTTTTTGTGGATCTCCTGCAGAGCAGCACCCCGACTGCTGCCTGGCTCTGATTTGCTTTCACTGTCAGAGCCCAGGCCTTCATAGGCAGAGATCACTCCGGACTCCCGCTCCAAGGCACTGTAGACCAGACTCTTCCTCTTAGCGAGGAGGCCAGGCCGGGACAGCTGGGTGGTCTGCAGGGCGATCCAGTTCCCATCCGGGCTCTTTAGCACTGAAGACATACATTTCCATTCAGACAAGCAAGACAAATAGAGACACATCCACCAAGCAGGGTTCCTGCACATTATTCATGTCAAGATGCCAAACTAATTCAGACTCAAATCAAGAAGAAGATGTTTCAGCCAATCTCAGGCTTTAAATATGTAAATATTCTTCTGTCGGGAAATCTTTGCAAATTTTTAGGTGCAAATAATGTTTTTGTTTTTACAAAACAATGCATAGTTAAAGTTAACAGTTCATGACTGATATATCTACAGAGTAAAAAGTTTGAGGATGGATGGATGGATGGATGGATGGATGGATGGATGGATGGATGGATGGATGGATGGATGGATGGATGGATGGATGGATGGATGGATGGATGGATGGATGGATGGATGGATGGATGGATGGATGGATGGATGGATGGATAGATGGATGGATGGATGGATGGATGGATGGATGGATGGATGGATGGACCCTTTAAGAATATACATTAAACATTACGATATTATTTTTAATCTTTTAAAAGTTTGATATCCTCAATAGAGTAAATAGAAGAACCGTTGCCACATTTCAAAGCTGTTTGCTTGTGTAAGTCGCCTCTTACCTGAGTTGTCAAGGCGATCCACACTCTTCCATGCTGTCATGGCCGACGCACCGCCGTCTTTCTTCAAGGCCTTGGGGACGTCTGGTTTCAGAGCTGGTTGGTTGTTATCCAGCAGTGTGAAGGCTGAATGTGATCTCTGAGAAGAGATCGACGACACCGAAAAACACAATTCTGTGTATTTGTCTTTCTCTTTTGTTGTAACTTGTTAATTTAGAGGAGCTTATTTCACCAGCAGAGGTCAGTGTGAGTTAACAATCCTACAAGGGCTAATTGTAGAAAAATATACATTTTGTTTTTCTTTTAGTTAGTAAACCGACACCCAGCCACCTAAAATATATGGATAATCAGAAACCCAGATATGTCCATTTTGATATTTGTGACTTAAACACTAAAATCATATTCAATAAATTAGATTATTGTTTATTTCAGTAACTCAATTTACTAAGTAAAGCACATAATGTATGTATTATTTACACAAAGACAGATGCTCTCCATCCTTTACTTCTGTTAATTATGATGATTCTTCTCCTTGCAACAAATAAAAATACTCGACTTAGAGTAAAGCTTAATGAAAATTATTTTCAATACCTGTTTATACCTGTTTAACGGTTATTATTTTTTTAAGGGTCTTTTTAATCTGGTTAGTTAGAAAAGAGTGAGAAAAGAGTTCGGGTTAGTTAGAAAATAATAAAAACCTTATTATTTTTTGCATCTGTTTAGGGTACCGATAACTGCTATGCACATCCTGCATTTCAGGCCCTTAAGATAACTAACAATAACCGGTTTAGAAATAGTGTTAGATTAATTTCCACAACACAAGTTCTTTACCCAGAGATTTGCTTGTTGTGTCAGAGATCCAGAGGGCTGATCGCAGGCAGAATGACGATGATGAGGGTCAGTGTTGTGTTCAGAAACCCAGCCATGGGCATATTCTGCCCTCATCTCAGCCAAAGCATTTTTCCTGCTAATGATCTTACACACAACGAAAACAAGATTAGCAGTTAGCGAACAGCTCTGACGGCAGACGGAACAGCAAACGAGTTGTGCATTTTCATCTTGTTAATGGGGTAAAAATTTAACCTTTCTGTACTGCTTCTTATTTAAGTTTTCATAAGCGTACGAGACAGAGGATAAATAAACTTTTGTAGATGTGATAAAGCTGCCTTTACTTTTTGCACAATGGTTTGGGCCAGTTCCTCGACGAGCTCTCCTCTGTGTTCCCGTAAATAAAGTGCTTCATTCTGGCTCTCCTGAGAAAACACAGACGTCATAAAGAAAGCTTTAGAGCCCAACATTAGCATAAAACAAGCTGGTTACTTCCCCAAATTTATACGCTGCACATATTTTCTGTGCTGAACTCAGAAGCTTTGGGATTCCAGCACAGATTAGATGAGGGGCGCTTAACAAGAGACGCACTTAACGATTAAACCTAGAGATAGTCTGAACAATGTAATACAATAAGTATTTATAAGAAGATTAAATATTGAAATATTTTCAAAACATTCTACAATGACCAGAGTGAGTTGTAGACTGGTTAGTCTTACACATGAGTTCAAAAACTGCACTAAACTTTCTTTGACTGTTGTTATCACATAATATCCCAAAAAAAAACACACGTCACAATTTTTGTTTGAATTCTGATCAAATCTGAAAGCTTTTACAGAGGATGGATACTTTTGAAAGGTACTGTGTCATTTCGGATGCCTTGTTAAGAGTAGTCTTCTAAAATTAAGTAAAAGCAACTCTTTTGGCACAAATTCTCATACTGTTGGTACTTTAGTTTCAGACTGCCATGTAGCAGAGTCTAAATCCTGATTGTTTCAGTTAATCTGATCCAAACCGACTCCAACAGCAAGCAGATACAATGTCAGATTAGATTATGACACAATGGAAAGACCACTGATGACACTAATGTGCATGCATTGCTACACAGTGATATTTTTGAAAACACAGAAGTCGTAAAAAATGGTCCTAAAATATTTAACGTATTTACATCAAATATTTAGGACTGTTTTTAAGATTCTATCCTAAAGCAGATAATTTAGGAGGACATGTGAACAACCTGAGTCGAGGTGTCAAACTCAGCCGTAGAAATGGCTTCGTCTATGGCCTCCTCTGCAACCCGCAGGGCCACACTGAGCGTCTCTGCCAGGCTGTGCTCTGAACACAAACACAGAAGCGTGATCCTTCAAACATGAATGAAACAAAAGCCGTCAACAGCTTTGATATCCTCAATAGAGTAAATAGAAGAACCGTTACACATATGTAAAGCGTGTCCAGTGCATGTCAACTTCATATTCATTTCCTCATTCCTACGGCTGTGAAAACAGAGGCCTGGCCATCGAGGCAACAACAACCTTTCATTTATGTTTGCAGGCACTCCTTCTGTTAGTGCAGTGAACTGGCAGAGTGGGGGAAAGTGAGGACAAAGCAGAAGAATATACGGAGCAACGCATCTGTTTGTGATGCTGCTCAGATTCTAAGACAGAGCATCAGAACCATTTCATTCCTGTTATTTCTTTGCTGTAATAAAAAAGAAAACCTTTCCAAAACTTGAAGCTCTTAAGTAATACCCCCACAACCACGCCGTAACAAAAGAAACATAACTCGGTTATATACTGTTAGACTAAACAGCTGATATAACATTTCTTAATTAAATGTGTAATTGTTCAAACTTGTACTCCTTACTGTGTAAGGTGAAGTCTACCTTAACTAACAAAGTTAGTTATTCTGATTGTACTGATTTATACAAACTGCTGATAACTATAAAAGCTAATCTTCTGATTTTTGACACCAACTGTAACATATTGAACAACTGAAAGTGGAAAGAAAGCTAATCAAACATCAGTCTATGTCATCATTCTGATTTTTCTGTTGCTATTAAAGAAAATCTTGATACATGAGACTTTCTCGTCGAGTCAAATAGAAACTTTTAAGTCCATCTTCTTTCTCATTAGAACATGATAAACATGATAGAAATGCCTTTTGTCTTGTCCAACATGCCGTTTTCTGTAAAATAAATCAACTGCCTAACTTTAACCAATTATTTCTAAAATCAGCCCTATGCTACCAACAAGCATGAGTCGAGATTTATCAAATTATTTTGGCACCTTCAGTTTGCCTGTAGAAAGTTGAGTCGCTCCCGCAGACACTGCCCTCATTGCAGATGCTCTCATCGCAGGCGCTGCCGTCTGCAGACACACACAGATGCTGACAGTCAAGTGTGTGAAAAGACAGACATCATACGGACTGCAGGCAGGGATTTAACCTGAAACCACATCACACTAAACCTTTAAATAAGATTAAGGATTAAGGACATAAAAATGGATAAATCCTGGTTTTCATTCATGTCATTCAGATAGCATGACACATCACCGGTTATAATAACATGTTTGTCCACATGTGTCTGAACGTGTGTATCCCAGGTTACATTCTTTATCACTGACTGTGTGATTTGTTCATTGCATTTTCACATTTTGCCACATAACAACCACAAACCCCATTGTATTTTATTTGAGATTTTATGCTATGGACAATTTTAATGTAAGAAGAAAGTCACTATTGAAGCAAAGTCAGAAGGAGTCCTGTGGAAAACACTCCTCGGTCAGATGAGACCAAAATTTAACTCATATCCACACAAACTCACAGTGTGTTTGGAAGCTAAATGCATCACCCTGAACAAACCAGTTCCAAAATTGTTGGCAAGACATGAAAACTGATGTTCTGGGTTACTGTTCACCCAATCTGATTCAGCTGGAAAAGAGAAACGGGTAAACATGTCTCATGTTTCAATAAAGCTGGGAAAAACAAACCCCAAACGAAAAGCCAATCAATGTTCATGTTAGAAAGTGAAAAATAGCAACAAAAAAAATTAAAACATGTAATTATATTACCACTATGACATGCAATCTCAATAAAATATGATGTTTGGAGTTGTAATGTGACAAAGTGAGGTAAAAAAAAAACATTTAGGTGCCTTGGCTTCTCTACTTTAATGTTTTACTTTAAAATTACAGGCAAGTTTCTTATGTTTACACAAACTTTAAAAAACAAAACAACAAATATAATAAGAAAAACCTCTGGAACTGAACTGTAAATGGGCGTAGTAGAGAATTATTTGATAGCAGAGTTAATTCACAGTTTCGTATTTCCTTTTCTGAGCTCTTTTTCACGTCATGCAAATATTCCTGCAACAATGCAACCGTTTGTGGTGACATAAGTGCATTAGACGGGCCTCGTGTGAGGTATTACAGGAAGATTGGGCTGTCTGCTGCAGACTCCTGTCTGAAAGTACAGTGTGGCGGACAGAGTCCCTGCCAATCATTTTAAAATGCCAAATCCAACAAAGTAATGTTAAGTTTGAATGTTTTACGAAAATTACAAGATCTTAGCCACAGTTCCTGCTTCATAATCTCTCTTCTGTGGAATCAAGTAAAACGAAGGATTTGTTTGTATTTTAGTTGTGCAAGCAGGTTTTTGTTTATTAAGTTGTGTAATTTAAAGATTCTGACCTCATTTGATTCCAGTAAACAGAGATAGAGCAGATTTATGAGCAAAGCAGCAGCTGAAAGTGACTGCAACCCCGAAACCAGTTTATGCAACAAAGGTCTAATTTTTTTCAGGTTCTGTTTTTAATATGCCAGCCAAATATATTGTGAAGATTTATTATAAAGGCTTAAACTAAATGTATATTTTATTGCAGTAACATAATCTCTCTAATAAATTAAATGTATGTGTACTGGGAAAGCTTATCGTTGGACTATTGTTTTTGAAAAATATAAAGTTTCCTAAAAGTTACATTTCCTTTGAAACATGTAAATGATACATGATTTTATTTTGTGGGAACATGCTGTCTAACTTAAGTCAAATTAAATCCATAGTACTGATAAAATGTCAATAAAGTAGTACTACATGTAGAGAAATGTAAGTAGCATTTTCTTACAGTGCATGCTGTATGTGCGAGGCAGCTTCGCTTTAGCTTTCAGAGGGAGATGTCTGTAGGCAGCCCCGATTCAGTGAGTTTAGTTTTCAGGAGAAGCATGTCATTGTTACAGATGTTACACAAGACTCAGGATTGCTCAGTTTCTGAATGTCAACTTGACCACTGCTGATGCCGTTCACCCGGCTCCGATTGTTCTTATGCAACGCACCGGGAGCAGCGATCGACGTCTTTCTGAGTCATAATATGCCGCTCGGATTTTACAGGGGAGGAAACTGTTTTCAGCACAGGTCAGTAATAAACAAATGAAAATGCATGACCCCGCGTGTTACAGAGCATGAGCTGCAAACGGCAGAGGAGGGGTGGCGTGATGTCAGCCCACATCGGTCATCCTCCCACAGGATCCACAGCTCTGCATCATGTGCTGCCAGTGACCTCTCCTCCACAAAAACACACATAATGCTCTAAATTCCTCTGCCAATACAATCAGATCAGAGACCGGGGGCCTAATGGAGCCGAGATGTGCTACGGCTTTGGCCCTGGCTAGATGTACATGCTGGAACAGATGCTGTTAGAGGAAACAGTGTACAGTATAATACATTTCTTTTCAGCATGGCTGCCTCCTGCGAAGCTCCTCAATCAGCCATGGCTGGCTTTGACTGAAAACATTTCCCCGGAGGTTTTCTGAATTTGTTTCATTACATAAGAAACCAAAGCCCCTTTTCATCACCGTCACTGATGGGACAAAGTAGGCAAAAACACCCAGCAAGTAAAAAGATAATGCTTTTTTAGATGGCATTAAAAGGTGAGGAAAAGAAAAAAAATCTGTATGCATTGGAAGCAAATAAAGAAGAAGTAATTGGAAAGTCACATTTTTTATTTCCTTTTATTTTTTTTCCCAACGGCTCCTACATAACATTTAAATGACCTTTACATTTTCATGAAGAAATATGTTTCATGACTCTTCACTCACTCAGCTTTTCAACATCTAATATTCAGTTCCTGATTGTTTGAAATATGCTGCGTAAATTTGATCACTTTCAGCCTGGTTTAAATTGAATACAATTAGATATTTCTTTAAGGTCCATTTCAAGATTTTATTTGTATTTTATCTGTAACCCAAATAAGTTACTCCATTCTGCTGAGATGCACAAATCAGAAGAGAATAACGATTACTAAAACAGTAATTACCGTCTAATCACCAGATCCTTAACCTAAATTTGGTATTTAAAGACTGTCAACATTTCCAAAGTCAGAATGTTTTCTTTCTTTAACCTAATCTTACACACCTTAGTTACTGAAACACTGCGTCTTCTTCCCTCACACGCAAAGTCAACAATGGAAATTGTTGCTGTAACCTGGTGATTGAGAGTGGTGCATTCACTGACTGAAAAATAAATCAGATTTTTGAGTTTACAAAATGCTCAGTTCCGCTCTCATCATTATTTTTGAAACATTTGTTAATGTCCCTGTTGCTCTATGTTGTCACCAGTTACTGAGCACTACTTTCTCTGTGGTATGGTGCAAATATTGCAGTAAAGAAATAAACCCCACAGATCACTAACTGTAGCAATTAAACACTACATAATTGTATTTGTTTATTAGAAATAGCATTAATTTAGTTAATGAAATATAGGGCAGATCAAACTGAAATGTGTCCAATTTTGTTAAATCTTTTAAAATACATTTTTAACATAATTTTTGGATAAGTTGCAGCCACCGCACATATTTTTATTTCTTATTATACTCTTTTGTTAGTGTGATTATCTAAGCCAGTTAGCTTTTAATGAACCCTCCTTTCTGGTTTGGATTGAGGTTGATGCCACTGGTACATAATTCTTGTTTGCAAGCTGCAAACAAAACTCAAGACTTGACTTGTAGTTCTTCAAGCAGCCTGTAGATGGCGCTGCATCAGAAATAAATCAGAGAAATGTAAAAAAAAAATTTAGAGATGAAATTAAATAAATGAAATTACTGACATTCAGTAAAAGCCAAATATAGCTGAAACTTGTAACAGAAATTGTATTTTGTAACATTTGGAGGATATGAAAAAAGTTCATTCCATTTTGTGTCATCTGTGATTGTTAATGTGCTTTAATTTGGACTCATGCTTATATTCAGACCATTTTTAAGTCAGATTATAAGCAAAATGATCTGCAGGAGCTAAACGAGCTGAAAGCAAATATTTTAATCCTAGTTTCTACTTTTTTTAAACTGTATATAAAGCAAATTAAAGGCAATGTAAGCTCCCATAGACGACAATACATGGTCTCCTTCTCCTGAGAGTAAAGCTTATAAATAGTTTAGAACCTGCAGAAAATATGTGAATGGGTTTCCATTCAGTGAATAAACTTACCAGTAAGCTCTGAAAGAGCGCTGTGCTCGGCCAGGTGTTTCCTGTAGAGGGTCTTCAACACTTTCGCACTGCCAAACCTTTTAAAGCGTTTCTTCACATTTGTGTAGAACCATTCGAGTGACTGCGTCTTCAGCAACCTTAAAGACAAACAACAATTTAATGCTCAACAGCTGCAGGTCATATACTTTTCTTTATCAGGCTTTTTATCCAAAAAAAGGACAATCAATCCGCATATATGCAAACAAAGTGAAGAAATCTTGATTTGAGAAGTATGTAGCTACACACGCTTCGTTGTTCTCATGTTTTTCTCTATCTGATCAGCCTTTTGGACATCAAGTGATAATGCAGTAAATAGTTAATCTCGTCAATGGAAATACTTTGCATTGTTGTAACATATGCATAACTTACTGAAAGTGTTGATTTACCAAAAATAATTGTTTGTTTATTCTACCTAAATTTATTTTGTAGTGATGTTATTTCATTTTACAGATTTTTTTTTGTTTTATTCTTTAAAATACCTTTCCAATTTTATGTTCTTGTCTTTTTGATCAAATTTTTTTGCAAATTAAATTAGAAGTTATTATCAAACAGTTACTCAATTCTTGAGTATCCTTTTTACCCAATACTTCTACTGCGTTTAAATCTGAGTAAAGACATACTGACAGAGTGCGACTCTTACCCGAGTATATTTTATGGCTACTCTGTCCTTTTGGTAGCCTCTCAATAGGTTACCAGAACAATCACAGAACAATCACCAGACATTGTTTGCTAAACATTTCATTACCATATTTAAAAAAAGGGGCAAAGTCTGTAGATTCTTGTGATTATGAGGTAACAACTTTCCCCTGTGTTTGCGTTCAGTTTGTTTTCACATGCAACCCTTTTGGAAATGTTGCTGACATGCTTCATTTTAGACTTAACTCATCCCTGATGACTTTTGACATCGCTGTCAGGACCTCATATCTAATTCAACCTCCTTATGTAACACACACACACACTGACCTTACCTGCTCTTTTGGCAGGCGGAGCAGAGCCAGGCTTTGTCCCGCTTGCTGTAGACCCGGCAGGCCTTGCAGACGTTGTAGCGGCAATCGCGGCACTGCCGCTTGGGGTTGAGCAGGAAGGTGAAGGGGGAGCAGCAGCGGATGCAGCAGCGCTGGTTGAAGCAAGCTTGCCGCGACAACAAGAGGCAGCGACTGCCCTCCTCGTCCAGCTCCTGCTTCAGTTCACTGTGGGGAGGAGGGGATGGAGGAGAGGTAGAGAGAGAGGATGGATGGAGGCAGAAAGAGAGAGAGAAAAAGCTGTACAGTTGGGTGCATAGACGTTTGCGTGTGTGAGTGCAGGATGAGTTTCTTTCGGTGGATAAGATGCTAATGGAGTGATTATACACTTAACCCCAAATTGACCCTCGGTTTTTGAACAACTGAAATGAAACAGACCAAATAAATGCCAGTCTGTTATTCTGTTTAACAGTACGAGTTGTCTTTTCACATAAGTGACGATTAAGTCAGCTTTTAGTGTGAGTCACATGCTAACAAAAAAGAAAATAAGGATACATATTTGAGTTTTCCACCAGCTCTACTCATATTTTTAAAAGCTGTGAGTGAATTTTAAAGAGTATGCTAAGATGAAATGTTGTTTCTGTATAAAAGCCTCATAGATGGCAGACTACAAACATTTAGCATTCACTCTCACAACACAATTACATAAACAGCAGAATGGGAATATTTAAAAAATGTTTTTATTAATGTCCACATATTCTGTAATTAAGTAGTGTTGTTGTATTAAATACAAATACTTTCATGTGTTTATTGGATAAAACAACAAAAAGAAGCACAGAGCTGTGAAATAAAAGGGAATCGACACACATTTTTTTCTTCTTTTTAACCGATAAAAGTATGGAAAGTGTGTCATGTAAATATTCAGCCCCCTTTTCTTTGATACCCTGAAATAAATGAAAGACGAAACTCTTCAACTATCGCTAACTTTAAAATTATTTAACATGTTATTTACTTTAGTATATAAACTATGTGCACTACAACATGTGAAAGAAAAATACATATGCATTCAGTATATGATTTTGACAGTTATTTATTCCAGCAAAGAGGCAGGAATCTTAAACAAAAATGTTCAAACAGCAGCAAAGGTACCCAACCGAGACTTTGAGCTCATGGAATAATTAACAAGATGAGCATGAGAGATAATTGCAGACAGCAACAAACTGGTGCAAGTCGCACCAGAGGGAAGGGTGTCAAAGAAATTAGAACAGCGGGAGCACCGACCATGACTGAATCATATACAGTTGATTACAGCTGAATACTGATGAACTCTGACAAGATGAGGGGAGAACAAAAAAACAACAAGTCGATTATAGCTAGCTTTTTTTTATTTAAACTCGTTAAACTTTAAGATTTTTGAAAAATGTATTTCTTCTAAAGTTGTTTTTAAAATAAATGTTTTTCTGGAGCGTAAGAGGAAACAGATGAAACAGTGAAAGTGCAACAAAGATGGTTACAATGGAGATTTTCTGTTCTTTGTTATGTGTTTATCATTCTTATCAACATTTACTGTAATGATCAGGGATCATTACAAAGCAATGCAACCCTCTTATGATCAAGGAAAGAAATTCCTGTAGTATAAACTTATAACCCCCCATAACACTATAAAATTTTAATGGTTTCCTCAGACGCCTGGCTCTCACAGGAACGGTCGCAGCAGCCTGTCCATTACTGAAGCCTAATACTTGATAAAAATAACCCTCAGACATCACGCTCTCAGGCACACTCAGGCAAGGAAGACGGAGATGTTTGCAGCGAGACAGAGAAGCAACAAGCACGGGGAGCGATGAAGGAAATCGCAATACAGAAAGCAGCAACAGTCACTCATCCCAATGGTAAATCATATACGGAATATGCGGCAAAGCTCTGTTTTCACACGTTAACATCAACTGTATAGGATGTAGGAAAGAAGAGACATTATACATACTATCCATAATAGTCATTTATCAAATCTGTTTTCATGAGTGAACATAGAGAAAAAGTGAGTCTGAGTTTTAAAATGTTATAGATTTGCTTACTGAGGACAAGAGTTTTATGGTTTTAAATGTTAGGAATATTAGGAATGTAAGGAAAAAAGGCCCCTGCTTTGCCGCTTATAAGCAGCAGGGGGCAGAGTGGAGCAACTGTATTCACTCCATAACTCAAAACTCAAAAACAATGTTGCATCAAATCTGTGTTTACCTATTTTCTATCAATGAGCTTTACTCTGAGGAGGAAGCTATAGGATTACACAACTTCTCAGTGAGAATGCAAAATAGGAATAGATCTCCTGTTTACAATTTACAAAGTAAAAAAACGTGACAAAATTACAAACCAAATAATTTCCAAACAAACACATTTCACAATAAAATAAACTTGTGCCAATTTCTTAAAACAGCAACTCAACGATCAGCATGTCTGATCACGGCTGTTAAATAACAACAAGATTAGCTGTTGAACTACTTTGTTGCCAGTAGTTCAGCAAATAATGACTTTGTCTAAGCATGTGGAGTCTTTGGGTACAAAATATCTCAAATATAAGTCATATACAACTGTACAAGTATGGCGTTATAATGGTAAAAAAGCTATTTAAGCAAAGAGTTAGACATGGCAGACATTAAACTAAGAGCTGTCAGCTGAACCCATGGAAAGGATTATAATTATTTGTATAAAGGGATTCAGAACAGCCTGTGGCAGTCATGTTGCCTGTATCTAAATCCTGCTGCAAGCAGAGCAAATAGAGGTTTTTAAAGATAACATATATGCAATGCAGTCAAAAGAAGTCAATGCAAAAAGTCTGGAATAAACATGTTAAAAATAACTGGGAAAACGTAACAAATGGTTGTAATGAAACCACTGTCTGTCCGAGAATAAATGCAGGTTTGAGACTTCTGTAAATAATATGTATCATTAAGAGGTCAGTTAACATTAGTTTGATTTGATCGGGAATCAAAATCTGACATATTTCATAGACAACTAGTCCAAGCAGTCCAAAGAAGAGTGTTGTGTGTTTTACAGAAATGTCAACAACAAATCTGAAACCCTATGTTCAGATATTCAAAATTATTAACATTTTTAAAAAAAGAAAATGCACAAGAACATAAAAATGAAATTTTACGAATGCTATTTTATGAAAGCTAGAAAAAGCAAACTCATTTATTACTACAAAAATGGGCTAAAATAGAAAAGTCTCAGGATAACTCAATGAAGAATCATTTGGGTCCTATAAGAACCGCCACTGCAAAGGGAGCAGAGCCAGAAGAACCAAATCTTTTGAAAAGTGCTGGACCTCCCGTCACAGAAGAGGTTAAACATCTACAAGAACCAGGAGCACAGCTTTATTTACTGCATGTCTTCACAAAATCAGCAATAAAATCTACCAGTATAAAACACCCAGACTCTGAAGGCCTTTGCTAAACATTTGCTGCAGTTGCATGAAACCTAAATCTTTTGTATAATTGTTTCTAAGTTGTGAGACTGGAGTTCGTGTTGCATAAAGACCAAATATTTTCTGTTGAGCCAAAACAAACAATCATTTTTTTAATGCTATAAAGGAAAATTTCCACTGAAGGCCTTTTGCTGTTGAAATGTGACGGAAATAACAACCATTAGGCTTATCTCATTTTTCCATCTTTTTTAATTGGGCAATGTACATTATGTTGTCTTATCAAAATGAACTGCAGGTAACAGTAACAAGAATGTTTGTATTACTGTCAAAGTAAAGTGCTTTGTTTCACAGAACAAACTTTTTTCCGCCACGGTAAAAACGGCATTTAATTCCTACAAAATACAGCTGAATTTTGTGAGTATTTTGTCTCAAATGTTACTTTGAGGAAACGGCTCTGGATACAACAGGAAGGTCTTTCACTTCCTGTCCCTGCTTTTAGAACACAGCATGGAGCAAAGACAAAGCAAAGGAAAGGAAAGGAAAGCTCCACCAAAGTCTAAAAGCCTTTGAATGCAAACTGATCTGCAGCTCAAACTTATGTTTAATATGTTTCTCTTTATTCAGTGGCTGCAAGTTTAACATTTCTCTGAATATAAGAAAATGTTTGAGTTGTTTATGTAATAAAGAAAAAGCTGATGAAAGACTCATGACACCACAAATCAACATTAACAACTGGTATTTGAACGAATGTGAACTTTCTTTCACATACTTTTCAGTTGAAA
Source organism: Poecilia reticulata (assembly GCF_904066995.2). Taxonomy (NCBI): domain Eukaryota; kingdom Metazoa; phylum Chordata; class Actinopteri; order Cyprinodontiformes; family Poeciliidae; genus Poecilia; species Poecilia reticulata. Next base: position 20,890,511 of record NC_088846.1, read on the forward strand.
AAGTCAAATTAAACACCAAAATTAGAACGTCCAAAGTCCGTTTTGAAGTCCACACTTAAAAAACCAGTAAGAACTCTATAAAAAATTGACAAGGATCAGGAATAAAATATTTATCTGCAAGCCAGTGCTCAAAAGGTTCTGTGGTAAAACTTTTAAATGCCTTCTTGCTCCAAAATACATGAATCTGTCCTATTTAAACTCATAAAATGGAGATTATAAATTATTTTGGCTTATATTGCAAATAGTGTCATTATAATACCATATAAGCTAATATCTGATTGGCAGATCTAGAGGTATTAAACCTCAGAACGATGGTTAGATGTTGCTGATGGTTTTTTCCATGCAAAATTATGTTTTGGCCCAGATCCGAGTTTTGACTTTCAAGACAAACTGAATGCAGCATAAACTCCCCACTTACAGGAGCCTCTTCTTTCTCCATGACCACAAACTAAAAATATTTAATTAAAATGTAAGAAAAAAAACCCTGAGAATATTTAAGTTTAACATAACACTGACATGATCTGTTGCGTTGGACTGAAACTCATCACATAAATACCATGAATAACTTTATTGATCGCAGGATGGTTCAAAAGCGAAAACCTACTAAGGAGTGCAGAAACATAAACTTGCCACTCCACCTTCTGATACAATCGATAGTGAGGCGAGGACTGACCTGAGTCGTTCCTCCTCCTTCTTGCGCAGCCTCATATCTCTCTGCACCACATGCAGCACGTGCTCCGCCTCGTTGTCTGTAAGGCCCGTCAGATCCAGTTTCCGACCCATCTTCAGCAGCCGCTGCTTTTAAAGATTCACTTTTTCCGAGCAACCCTTCCAGCTAGTTGTTTTCATCTGATATACACAATATTTCAGTCAGCAGCACAAAATAAATAAGCAGTCAAATATATGAGAAAGTTTTTGTAACACATCATTATAAATGCCATAAACCAGCTGTGGTAAGCAACTAAATTACGTCTGAAAACGTTCTGAGGAGCTACACATTTACTTCCCTAAAATTTGTACCGAATGCTTACAGAAAATAAAGAGAAGCAAGTAAAAGGAGTGTTTTAAGCCTGTAGGCTTTTGAAATAAAATAATAAAAGAGACAGAAAAGCATCTAGAGCTAAATAATCTCGGAAGGAAAACTGTTAGATACTCCCAAAGAGGTGAGACTGGACTTTGAGCAGAGTAACAACTCTGTTCAATTTCTAAATTTATCAGGTTGATGGAGATATATTCTAGAAGACTTGCAGAAGAAGTTTTTTTATACAGAAAGGTAATTTTATGTTATAGCTATCTTATGATGAATCCAGAAAATATCACAGGTAAAGAAGCTACTTGTCCAGCATATTTAAGGAAATGTGAGTTGTGAGAGAAACTGTTGCTGAAGCAACAAGACAAGATGTGAGAAAGTAGGAAAACTTGTTCAAGAGTTTGGGGGAAATTTGCAATGACTTTTATCTGGAGAACCACAACAAGTTGATCTATTCAAGATATGGGCTGTAACTGTCACATCCCTTAAGCAACTCAAAAATCAGAGACACTCCAAGTCACACTGAAGCTGGAAATCATGCTAACAAAAGAAAAGAAAAAAACATCAATTACTTATTCTTTAGATTACTACTGAATATACTGAAATTTGTAGAGAAAATATTATTTTTTGTCTCAGAAGTCCTTTCAGACATTTTGTTCAAATTAAGACTAGTCAGTCCTGAGCACTTTTTGATAATACTGTGAAGGCAGCATGCATCAGAGTTTTTTTTTTTTTTTTTTTTTTCATCTACTAAACACTTACCGGTTTCTTTATCAAATCCCTTCACGGCAGCACAGGATACAAGAAAGCGATCAGTCATCCAGGTCTGCGAGTTAACGCCAAACATTAATGGTCATTTAATAAGACCGTCATGAGTACTAGCTCGTATGTATTAAATAAATAGTTGAACCAAAGTGTGGGTCGGCGGTGAGATGCTGCGGGACCGATTACAGCAGCCACCGGTTTTTCTACGAGAGGGAAATCTGGATAAATCCAGATTAGTTTCTACTTCCAGTATTTCTCTGCCCGCAGAGGGGGGTGTTGATGTGGCATTACTACGCCACTTTGTGAGAAGAGAAAATAGAGGACCACGTAAAAGAGAAGAGCTGAACAAATACTTCTTCAAGTAATTTGTAAGAAATTGACATTTCTGTGAGGAACACGTTAGTTTTGGAGTATATATTTTTTTTCTTTCTTACTATTATTATCACTCTATTGCATTTTAAACATCAACTTGGGCTTTTCTGTTTTAATGTTTACATAATTTTAAGACAAGGATAAAAGTGAGACTCGCCCAAACCAGCTAATTAAAATAAAAAAAAATGTCTTTAAAACAGCGGATGTGGATGCAGAGCGATGAAATAAAGACATCTAGTGGACAATTGAAGAACTGCATATTTGATCCTATTTAATGAAAAGTCTGGTTTTGAAATCACAGCGTTCTTGTCAGCGAAAGACCTGTTTGATTAGATTAGTAGTTGATACCGTTTCCGTCTTCTTTCCATTAGTTTTTTGTCATATAGGATCAGGTCTTAGAATAAATTCCTTCAATGGAAATGTCCTGCAAAAAGCAGCAGATGTGAAAGAAGAGCAGGTTGGTTAGATGAGGACATCTGGTGGACAGTTGAAGAGCTGCAGGTCCAAAAAAATCACATTACATAAGGTGTACTACAACAAAGCCACAGTAAATCTGGCTTTAAAATTAGAGTTTTTGACAGCAATAGTTATATTTGATAAGATTATAAGATAATTAGGTTTTCCCCTGTTTTTTGTATGTCAGATTAGATTATATTTGTTTCCTTTCCTAAAAATATTCGGCAGATGAGAAAAAGAAAAAGAAGGAGCAGGTGGACAACTGAGGACATCTAGTGGAGAATTAAAGAACTTTAGACTGGTACAATAAAATTGGGAAATCCAAAAATAAAAATCGGATGAATGAAAGGCTTCATGGTCTAAAACTTCTCTGTCAATTAAATCTGCAAGGATATAAAGCAATGTTGGGTAAAGACATCGCCCAAGAAAAGAAGCACAATTACTTGATCTTCCCACAACATGAGTATTTAGTTTGTATTATAAATCCATCCATCCATTTTCTTGCACCCTTGTCCCTTAATGGGGTCGGGAGGGCTGCTGGTGCCCATCTCCAGCTAACGTTTTGTGCGAGAGGCAGGGTTCACCCTGGACAGGTCACCAGGCTGTTGCAGGGCAACACAGAGACACACAGGACAAACAACCATGCACACACACACTCACTCACACCTAGGGGCAATTTGGAGAGGCCAATTAACCTGACAATCATGATTTTGGACAGTGGGAGGAAACCGGAGTACCCGGAGAAAACCCACACATGCACAAGGAGAACATGCAAACTCCATGCAGAAAGACTGGGAATTGAACCCAGAAACTTCTTGCTGCAAGGCAACAGCTCTACCAACTGCACCACTGTGCAGCCTGTATTATAAATCAACTTTCTGTTTATTACATAATATCAAGGTAAATGATATGTGGTTTATTGCTTGCCAGAAGCTGTATTAACCTAAAGAAATTTGATGTGTGCTTTGATTTGAAAAATATAAGAACTGTTTTTTTCATTGCAAAGTAACAAAGATAAAAAAAATGTGAAGGAATCTCAAATCATAATTTACAAAAATGTTCCTTGTTTCTATTTTTCTTTGGAATATTTTAAAAGATAAATTAAGATCACTAAGGTTGCAAGTACACATATATTTTATTATAAACTTTACTCACAGCTATCTAAAGTCAGCATGTTTGTTATCACTTTCAACTTAAAATGAGGTAATATGAATCTATTAATTTATGAGTACAGCAGTTAATCATTAAAATTTAACTGCTGATGATGGGTTTTGCAGAAATTCTCAATAAATATCTCAGTTTCACCAGACAGGAACCTAGATTGCTGTCCTTATCTAAACTAAAGAAGACAATGATTAACATACATATTGGTCCATGTCTGATTCACCAGACAGGAAACTCGATTACTGTCCTTATCTAAACTAAAGAAGACAATGATTAACACTCATCTTAAGGATGTTGGTTATGAATCCCACAAAACCAACTGGAAACTAGAAAACTAAACGATCCTGGATGCACACTGCTTTCTTTTAATCATATCAACAGAAACAAATCCACAGAGACAAGATAGCTGGGAAAGAATAACCAATAAAAAGAAAGATAATCACTGGGAGCAGAGAAGGAATGACTTTAATTTAAAATTTGGCAGAGATGGTGACAGAGTTATATAATCCTCAAGGCCAGATTCTCTTTACTTCTTCTTCTTCTTTTACTCAGACATGTTGAAGCAAAGATACAATTGTGGAAGAATTTACCAAGGTACACTGTGGTGTTTCAACACCACAGCAAAAACAAAAAAGAAAGAAAAAAGACACAGGCAAATTTAGTCCTTATCTCTCAGCTTTATCAATAAATCTCACAGAACTTCTTTATTTAATGGCAATTTTCAGTCAAACATCTTTTGCAGCATTTTGTTCAATGATGAACATTGTTGAGTCATTTTGTCACCAACTGGTAAATCCTGACTGGAAGGAGAGATACTGCTGTTCACTGTTTTCCTAAGTTTTCCTCTTTGGGCCCAGACCTGATGGTGGAGGCCAAACACAGGAAGGAGGCCTGAAGGAGCCGGAAGAACTAAGTGGAGAAAGGGTGGAGGTGAGTTGAAGCTCGGCTGGTGAGCAGATGGAGCCGTAGATGGAGGGTCTTATAAATGGAGGCCTGCTAGATGATTGGCGTTGATGAGGCGTGGACTGAATGTCAATAGGCTGCAGTTGAAGTTCATAAAGCAGTGAATGGATGATGCAGGTGAAGCTGAAGAAAATCTTCCAGTTTGAATTAATATCCAGGTTTCAATTTATCTATGTCCGTCATGCAACTCTTATTTGGGGGTTGAATTTGGTATAAATCATTGATTAAATTACTCTAACTCCAAGTAACAGACTTGGTAGCAGAGACATGTGCAAGAAGGTTTTGTTTGAAAAAAACTGTGGCTTCTACCGTTCACCTCTCACCAGAAGCTGCTACCTGGCAGGATTTTTAATTCTTAAACTCTGATATAAAACCTCAGATTTTAAGTTATAGTTATTTTACCACCAAAATTCAAAGTTATTTATTTTCATATCAGATTAAATTGTGTTAGACATTCTGCTGCAGCCTCAGCCTTGGATGACATATATTACTCCATACATTTTTCTTTCTGAAACATTTAGTGGGTGCGAAATAGCACCGAATAATTTATTTAAGATGCATATTTTAATATTTTATTCAAGTGATAAAGTAAACACTCTGGTTAAACTCATACACCCAAAGGTATAAAGGTAAATATTGCTTTGATTTCAAATTTGGCGAGAGTCTATTGTCGGTTTTTGTGCTTGATCAGACAGATGCTTAGTGGGTTTAACAGCAAGCATCAGGGAGATGTACTACCAGAGGCAGATGGTGTGGAGTGATAGTAATTAAAAATTTGGAGAAGATAAAGAGGCATTATAGATCCAGTGGTTGTTTAGTCCGTCTCCAGAAAGTAGAGCGCCTTCATGCTAGTCATCTGTTGGTCTGCTAAATTTGTCATGTTGCTCCCACCTCTCAAAATATGAAGAACTGAGTGAAATCTCATTTTTTAAGAATAATTTTGTGAAGAAAAAAAATGTAATCAATGTGTGAAGCATAACCAATAAATCTATCCTAAATTGTTTCAAGGAAGCATAATTATTTTAATGTTTTTATGCATTATCCATATTTAAGAGTTTTATCCAGGTTAACAGGGTTAACAGAGCAAAACCAGTTACCAAAAGTCAAGGCCTAAAGTGGTTCCAGTTTTCAGATGTGGAGTTTGATTAATATGACAGATCCAAGATAAATTACTGGAGAAAGTGAGGTCACAATTATTGTACCACAAAATTTTGAGCTGACAAAGATCAGATTGTGTTTCCTGGCTTTCTTGACATCACACATGTTGAAACAGGGGCTTGGCTGTTTGCCTAGAGGGGCAAGACTGAGTGACAAAAAGCTAAATAGATTCCCAAGAATTTTCTTCTTGTGTACACCTTATCTGTATCTCAGCCTGTAAAAGTTAATGATGGATGACTTGCAGTCAGTGATGCACGCACCCTCTTTTGTGCAAAGACATGCAGAGATTTTTAAAAAACGTGCAGGTGTTCAACATTTAAAAAGGGACTATGCTGAGAAAGTTTTAAACTTTAACATGTCAAGATAATTTTCATTAAGATTGCTTGAATTAAAACGACTTCTGTTAAACATAAGATTAGCACATGATCTTTATCAATAATAATATAATCAACTGAATGTTTTACCCAAAAATCTAATTAAAAAAATGAATTGGGAAAATCAAACCAGAGTGAATAAATCACTCACTGGCAATATTCTAAAGATCCTGCTGCTGATTTATGAAAATTGTCAAATAGTTGCTAGAACACATAGAAAGAAAAAAACGTTTTACTGATCCCATAAAATGAAAAATAGGTGAAATGCATTTATCTCAGATAGAGTAGTCAGTCAGCGAGATGTTTCCAAAATGACATAAGCATTAGTCCAAAAGAATTGTGACAAGATTTAAGCTGTCAATGATCATTTTGTCAATGAATTCTAGGTGTTACTAAAGAGCAACATTTCTTATTTTAAGCTTAACTTAGAAACATTTTTTTCCCCAAAAATTAAAAACCTTAGAATATATCAAACAAAGGCTGTTTCCTTGTAAATACAATTTCATATTCAAAAGTTATATGCTGCTTTCAAGGGTTAACTAATCAAATCTAGGAGCCTGTCGAGGCCAAGTTGGTGTAAAGTTCTAGTTCCAGTAAAGTTCTAGTTTTTAGATCGGATGCTTAATATGATAGAATCAAGATAAACCACTAGAGAATGAGAAGGCACAATTTTTTGTGCCTTGTTTTCCAGCTTTTTATTTTGTTGAAACAGGGTCTTGAATGTTTGTCTAGAGGGGCAAGACTGGGCGACACAGAGATGAATAATTGTCCAAAGATTTTGTCTACTTGTCGTCTTTTCATAAATAATTAACCAAAAAAAAAAGACTTTGCTCAAAAGTGTGTGAACATTATCAACAATAATTAACTAGATGCTTTAGTAGATGTTGTGATATCTAGTAAAGCATCTGTTTTACTAAGTCTCATATTCACTTCTGCTCCATTTCCCCAAGTGAGTCATAGTGTAGAAAGTAAGAGAAATTAGAAGAAAATGGAAACAGGATAACTGAGACAAAATAACACACAGGAAGAGAGTGAAAATTGATTAGGGTGGATGGAAAAACACATCAATTGAGGAAAAAGATAATTCAAAGAAAGAAGAAACAATACTGGATAATATAAAAGAGTCACCAGGGCAGGGGGTGAACAAGGACATCCTGATCCTGGTTGTGTAAGTTACAGACACCTTTGAGTTTGGCTTTCAAAAGCAACACTGAGATTGCTTTAGTTTATCTTATCTCAGTGCTACCTATAAAACTGTGGATCACAATACTTTGTTAAATGGGCTGAAGGTTCTAGCAGGTATTTCTGGCTCTTCTCGAATGCCATCATTTTCCAGAATGTGTAGGAACTTTGCCTGCACATATTTATTATTCCAGTTATTTAAAAAATGAACAGGGAAAATTAAACCAGTAAGAAAAAGTCACAGAATTAATATTTGGTTCTTAACACATTGTAAATAAAGCTCAGTGATTCAGGTCCTGCTGCCAATGCATGTAATTTGTTAAACTGTTTCTATAACACACAGTAAGAAGTAGTTTTACTGATCCCATAAGAGGGAAAACACCTTTAACTACATTTATCTCAGGTAGTCAGACAGACCGACCAGCCAAAAATCACGAGCATAAGTCAAAAAAGGTTTACATATTATGATTCAAATTGTAAAGTAACGATCATTTTATGCTTTTATGTTAGCTGTTACTCGAGAGGAATGCTTCTAAATTAAAGCTTGATGTAGAAACATTAAAAACTTTAGATTGTCTAAAATAAGGATTATGTTTTGGTATGTAACGTGCAAACTATCTGCTGCTTTCAAGGGTTAGCAAATCAAATCAAGGAGCTGCAGACAGTCAAGGACAAGTTGGTGTAACGTGGTTCTAGTTTTTAGATTGGATGCTTAATATGATAGAATCAAGATAAACTTGATGTCATAAAAGTCAACATCTAAAGAGGTGCTATCATCAAATTTGACTATATGACTGAAAGGGGATTTGATGTTCTCGGAAAATACATTCATGCTTGCCAATCCTCTCTGTCAGGGCAATGTGTGTTTATTTGAACCAGACCCAGAAAAACAGAATCATGGAGGATGGGTTTCCAGGACAGAAAGATAAGGCAACCAAAAACACCAAGCTGAATTGCTGAGGGCACAGAGGGTTTATTATAAAACATGGAGATGACAAGGTGAAGATTAAGTTTCCCGTCTTTCTTCCCTTGAGACGTGTTGAAACGGGGGCACTAATATTTGCCTGGAGGAGGATAACTGGGCGCCACAAAGCCTGAATAGATGTGAGAAAATGTTGTCTTATGTAAAGTCTTCAGCTAGTAAAATTGCCAACTGGCAGTCATTCGTGCATGGACTTGATTTTATGCAGGGACATGCAAAAATCTTTAAAGGGTCAGCTGCTCAGTTTAAAATAGGCCTGTATTGATCAAATTCTTATTGAAAAATACACAAAATTTCATGAGAACCTGTTCAATTTATACATCTCATGACAAAAGCACAACCTAAGCTTATCTTAATTATACTCAGTTGATCTTGAAAGGTGTGCAAAGACTCACATATGGGGAGTGTTGTGGGTGAATTCGCTCATCTTTTGCTTATCATTTAGAAATTAACTAAAAATAAACACAACCAAATTTGTAAACGGGGCTGCACAGTGGCACAGCTGGTAGAGCTGTTGCCTTGCAGCAAGAAGGTTCTGGGTTCAATTCCCAGTCTTTCTGCATGGAGTTTGCATGTTCTCCCTGTGCATGCATGGGTTTTCTCCAGGTACTCAGGTTTCCTCCCACAGTCCAAAAACATGACTGTCAGGTTAATTGTCCCTAGGTGTGAGTGTGTGTGTGCATGGTTGTGTGTCCTGTCTGTCTCTGTGTTGCCCTGCAACAGACTGGCGACCTGTCCAGGGTGAACCCACCTCTTGCCCAGAACACTAGCTGGAGATAGGCACCAGCAACCCTCCCAACCCCACCAATGGACAAGGGTGTAAAGAAAATGGATGGAATTTGTAAACAAAGTGTAAATGAACTATTCTCAATCAAAATTTCAGAGTAATTTTGCTTTTTAATGAAACAAATATTAAAATATGTGAATGAGCACAGTTGTGGAAATTCTGCCACCATAAAACTGTTTTCAGGCAACAGCAAAGAATGGTTGCCCAAAAACATGCATAATTTCATTTTAATCCAGTTGAACTGAATTTAGAACTAGTTATTAAAATGAATGGAACAGGACTTTATCAAGCATAAAAACAGCACATTTTAAATAAAGAATATCACACTGTACCAGTAATTTGACACATTACTGCCCAAACAATGCTACAAGTAATCTAGAGCTATTCTGCCTGCTTTTGGTGGTACTCAGAAGACCTTTTGACCTTTTTGGCAAGGAAGAGAGGGGGCCAGGTCATGCTGAACTGAAAGTGATGCCAAAAGCATCTTTGTAAAAAGCAACTCCATAAATTGTATTTCCTCTCTAACGACAGCATTTTGTTGTTGTTTTTTCCGTATGCCATCCCTAACATTTCAGTACAAAATGTACATCAGTCTCATCTGTTGATTCCACAAATAATGGAACAACACATAGCTAAATTTACATTTGAATTCTCTGAACATTATCTAGGTCAATTTTACAGCTTTTATGACATCCAAACTGTCATAGATCAGCTATTAACAAAATCTCTAAATCCCATTTTCCAAATAAGGAATTGTGTATCCTATTTGATTCGGAACTTGTCATCTTCTTTTATCTTTATACCCAGATCTGGTGACCTTATGTCCAATTCAACCTGAATGTAAATGTGTCTACAGTCCAAAAAGTTGTGAAACGTAGCTTTTATTCCCTTTCATTTGCCCCCATTTAATAATCTAATTTATGCAGGTTGTTGACTAAAGTTTTGATAAATAAATAAAAGTTATCAATATGTTTTTTCGCCCATTGATTTAAAAGTACTGGTGGGTAAAATCAACGTGTCATGCAGAAAATATAATGTAAAGAATGCAATTTAAATATAGATCAATGTAAAAACCAGTGCATTCAGTAAAGATTTTTCAACTTAAAAATTGAAGGTGAAAAATTGGTCAGAATAATTTTAAAACCTGTCCATGTCCGGATCTAAAAAACGATTAAGCACTTTTTCTTTATGCTTTTCAACAATTTTCTAAATTGGGTAGGGCTGTCCCGAGAAAGTTAACATTTTAACCCAGAACAGGGATTACTATCCAGTAAAAGTTATTCCGAGATGTTAGTATTTGCATTGAGCAAACATATGTCACTTTTAAGATATTACATGAGTCATTTTCCTGCCTTGACAGGCGTGGCTGGACCTGGCTCCCCTTTAAATACAGACGTCGAACTGATCTATGCACCTCACAAGAGGGAGTGTTCGAGTTCCAGTTCCAGTTCAAGTTCAGCTTAACTTGCTTTGTGCTCAAAGACTTCAGACGAAGGTATTACAAAATGATTCAATCATTTTAATTTAATGCATGACTGCAAGTTGTTGTCAAACTGTCATTGCCAGATCAACAAAGTTGTGAGATTGTCTGAAATGCAATAAGAAAAGTTTGAAAATACACACCCAAAAGTTTGCCTTTGCTGATTTACCTCTTTTCTCATCTCAGTGCTGTGAAGTGGCTTCTGTCATCGCTTTTGTCAAGCTGCACTTTCACAACAGAGGATCCCCTTACTGGGCTCTGAGCCAATTCATCTGCAGGTAAAATCATTTACTTTGCATCTTTCTAACCTATTCTAGGTCTAGCCAAGTGCTATGCAAGTCATTTTTAAACCAGTTATTCACACAGAGCTTTTCCCCAGTGTGTATAGAATATATGTTTTCTATTGCCATGCATACATTTCAAGATTGATTTTTTTCTAGAGGTGGTACAGTACCATATGCTAAAAGACTTACAATCTGCAAAAAAGGGCAACAAACCACAGATCATGTGACTGACAGAACACTGTAAAAATTTCATTTTTATATTTACTTGAACATATTACATTTATATTTTCTGTTACTAATCAGTAACCTCCTGATTTACTAATCATTTATGACTTATTTTGCCTCGTCAGTTTGTCTCTGTAAGAAAGGCATCTTCAACATCCTATAAAATGTTCATACATGCTCACAATAAGAAGAAGTTACACTGTTTGTGTTTCGTCTTTTTTTTTTTTCTATTAAATATTAGCCAGCAAAGTGAAAGCATTTCTTTAAAGAAACTATTATCTCTGCATCAAAGTTTCACAACATTTTGTTACTGATGTAGTAGAATAATGCTATGGATATTCCTCTGTCATTTTACACCCAAACAAACATAAGTGCGATAGCTCCTCAAAGTTTGAATTCAACCAGAAAGTGAAAACAATAAAATATTGATATAAATCACTTTTGAATGATTTTGTGAAAGTTTGACCAATCTTGATCTATTCTGGGTTTTTCTATAACCAGAGTCGTACTAACAATTTTGCCCAAGTGTGTGTGAAGCTTGTGTAATAATGGAAAATATTTTTTTTTTCGGTATGTAAACAGTTAAGCTCATAATAATTTATGCTATTATTCATTCTTTTATTTGGTATTGCTTCATTATGTGAAGAAACCTTCTGCACTGACTCACAAACTGCACTATTCCTTCCTGCCACGGAAAGAAAACATATTTTTTCTATTGAAAAAATAAAACACTGAACCCAATTTGACCAGCAATAACAAACCAGGTGTTGTATGAACTGACACAACTGTAGTTTTTTATAGCTCAAAGCTGTCTATGACAAAATTATGTATTTCATTTCAGATTCAAAGGAATTTAATATAAATTTCAAAAAAATGTAAAAACCCATATTAGTTTTAATGAATTAGTTTAAGAAAAGTTCATTAGAACACAAAAAAAGTATATCAAATAGTTTTTGGACAAAACCAGCAAATAAATGTAACTTCGTAATGTAACAGATGTTTTTTTTTTCTTATCATCTTTCAGGTAGACACCTGTTGCACAAGCTGACTGTTGCGTAAGTTGAAAATAAACTTTTAAAAATGGGAAACGTACCATCAGAAGCGAACATGGGTGACAGGCTCAGGTGCTACAAGTGCAACAGAGTCTTGCCTGCATGTCGGTCCTTCGATAATTTAAGACAAGATGTCATCCATGGGCAGCATGTGCACGTGTTCAATGGAGGGGAATACTACAGACAAGTTGGCTATAATAATCTATACCAGTGTCCAGATTGCTTTTATAGACCAATCAGAGATGCAGAACGCAGGAGGGAAGAAGAAGAAAAAAGAAGAAGGGAGGAAGAGAGAAGGAGGGAGGAGGAGAGGAGAAGAGAGGAGGAACGTAGGAGGGAGGAGGAACGGAAAAGGAAAGAGGAAGAGAGAAGGAGAGAAGAGGAGAGAAAGAGACAAGAGGAGGAGAGGAGGAGAGAGGAGCAAAAAAAGACTGAGGAAGAGAGAAAAAGGTTAGAAGAGGAGAGAAGAAGACAAGAAGAACAAAAAAGAAAAGAAGAGGAGAGAAAGAAAGAGGAGTTGAGTCAAAGAATATCAGAATCAAAGGAACGAGCCAAAGAGCAGTATGAGAATCAACAGAGAAGCAGACAAGAGCAGCAGTCCAAGCATAATGTTCTGATTGGGCAGTTGGATGAATTTGAAGCTGATTATACGTCTTATGGGGGAAAAGATGAGCTTCTAGAAATCCTCTCCCTGAAATGTAACATAGAAGCTTCTGATCTCACTCTCACTGCTCCAAAAGCTGATCTGCTGGGTAAGATCCTCTCAGCTCTAGACACACTCCTGTTTGATGAATGGATAAATGATCCTCCATCCAGCAGCACCCTGCAGCACGCTCAGGTATACATCACAGAGCTGTGTGCGCTGTCTGTGGAAATACCAGAAGAGGTTTCTCGAGAAAATCTCTCTAATCATGTGCAGTCCTTAGTTGGGTCCTTTAGCCAATCAGCATGTAACATTTCTGAGAGTCTTGAGTTGACCCAAGCCTTGTATCTTACTCTGATGCACTACATCGGTGACCAGGACAAATCTGATGCTGATGCAGTCATTATAGCAAAGAAATGGGCCAAGGAAGAGCTCACTATTGAGCAGCTTTTTCCTGTTGAGTTCCTGAGCATCCTTATTTCATCAATGCATGGTACAGTTGGCAAAGCCTCTATATTTATCTTAAAAATGGAAATTCAATGTCTGAAACTTCTAATGTCGACTCTTGTCAATCTGAATGGTAAAGAGAGCCACTCCGCATCAACTGAGATGATCCTTGAACTTGTAGAAATAGACCAATGGACACCAATGGAGGCAGTGAATCTGCTCAAAGCACTCTCATTAAAATGCACTGAAGATGTTTCAGTAGCAAAAGTCCTAAAGTTGGTCGAGGTTTATGACATATCACCAAGCTGGACGGATGATGCTGGACACTCTCTTATTCAGGCTCTTGACAATGCTAATTCAGAAAGTTTCTATCAGGATTTCCATAAGATTCTCAAAAAGAGGGATGAAAGCAGTCTAGACGCAGCTCTAGCAAACATAAAAATGTCACAGAAGTTGGATGACTCCAGGATTAATGAGATAAAAGCAGTAATCACTGGTGTTTTCCAGTTTTCAGAAAATGCTCCCAAGGGACCTATAAATTTTGAAACTTTTGATACAAAGAACTTACAGAACTGTCTGTCTCAGCTCTGCAAAGCAGTTTTTGATGCAAAGAGTTGGTGGCCCACAGTGAAGCACATGGTGCAGTGGTGTGTGCTGGTGCTAACCGGGAAGACAAACATACCACAACTGATTTCTTCTGAAGATCCATGTGTCATTGCCCTGTTTGCTGCAGCACAGTTTTATATGGGGAACAAAATGGACATTATGCTAAACTCTGACAATGACACTGAAACTCAAGTTAAGGAATGGTCTGATTTCTACAAGAACCTTGGAATATCTGTCAGAACAAATATCAGGAAACAAACTGACACATCTTTTATGACAATCTATGAAGTTGATGTCATCTATGGTACACTTCAAGACTTTTTGTCTGACTACTTCATGTACTGGAAAGAGGTCATTGAGACCCAGATTCCTCATCTCATACGAGGCTTTATCATTGAAGAAGAATGTCTTCTGGCATCACAAACTCCTGATCTGCCAAGGCTCAAGGATAGTGAATCCCTTGCTTGTTCCGCAAACGCCCTGCAAAACCTTATGGGAAGAATACAATCAGAAAACATGGAAGACAGAGAGAGGTTCATCAAGGCCATTTTTCAAGCTCTACAGTCAAATTTAAAAGAAAGTCCAAGTACTGAAGCAAAAATTGTAAAAATCCTTAAGAAGATTAGCGGAAAAGAAATTCTCCCTAAAGACATGTTCTGTCTGACATTTCTTGAGAATCTCCTCAAAGTGGTTACCAGTGAAAATGAAGGTGGAAAAAGTATGACATCCACTGCTGAAACATGGTGCTTTGAGAACATTTTGGCATCTTCAGAGCAAATTAGAGCCTCAAGTAAAGAAACCACTGAAGTCTTTCAAATGGTTTCAAATCTTGGAGACAAACATCTTTGGTCACCACAGGAACTCTTAAACCTTCTTGGAGCTTTAATCAATCACCATCATGGTCAGGGATGTATTTCAATCATGAAAATTTTACATTTGATGGAAACATATAGGGTGTCATCCAAGTGGGCAGATGAGAAAAAACAAGCTGCCATTAGTTTACTAGAGTCATGTAAAACAGAAGATCTGATCCAGCATTTAGGGAAAAGCCTTGGAAATGAAGAAATAAAAAACATTGGCTCCCTTATTGATGAGATAAGACAGATGGAAGACATTGATGAAGAAACACTGAACAAATCACAGAAGATAGTTGCTCATGTGATGGAACTCATCGAAAAAGAAGAAATCAAAAAACATATTGACATAAAAAAGGCTAAACAACTCAGCCACAGCACAGAAATAGCTGATCTTCAGGAGGTCTTGGCAGTGTTATGCAATGCTGTTAATGTTGACAAGAAGTATTTTCCCAGAGCCACTCAGATGATAAGCTGGTGCCTCTTGGCCTTGTCCAACACTGGGAAACTCCTGGAAATGGGAACTGGGGAAGGAAAGTCTTGTGTCATAGCAATGTTTGCGGCACTCCGTGTGTTTAGGGGTGAAAAAGTAGATGTGGTGTCCAGTTCTTCGGTTTTGTGTCAAAGAGATGCGGCAGAATGGGAAAACTTCTACAAGTACTTTGGCATTACTGTTGACACAAACACAAATAAAATTGATGACAGCAGTAGAAAGGAATGCTACAAAAAAGACATTATCTATGGAACTATTGAAACCTTCGCTGCAGATCATCTTCGTCAGATATTTGAGATGAAAGATGTGAGGCCTGATCGCAGCTATGAGTGCATCATCATTGATGAAGTGGATTCTCTGCTGTTGGATCAAGGAGTGCAGCTCACCTATCTGTCCAGCCCCCTGGTCTCAATGGAGCACCTGAATACTATTCTAGCAATGATCTGGGGACACGTCCAACAGTATGGCTTCCTGACATCAGAACACCAGACATTTGTCCAAGGTCCACCTGCTTCATTCTTCCGGGCCATCTTTGACTCAATAAACACAGAAGAAAGTGAAATTAATGATCCGCTGGACATTTTACATATTGCAGAAGAAACCAACACTGTACCACAGGGATTTACAGAGGACATCCATAAGGGAGACAAGAACGAAGATATCCTTAAAAAGCTGAAAATTGTGAGTCAAGATGCAGTGATACATTTTTTTGAAGAAATGGAGGAGTATGTCCCCTACGGTTTTACAGTTTATACATTAAATGATGAAGGACTGCTTTGTCCAAGAAAACTCAGTCCTTACAACACAAATCAAATACCAGACCTAAAGTTTCTTGTCTTGGGTGAAGGATTGTGTTGTCCTCTCTACGACTCAGAAGAAGTCCTCATCAAGCCCATTGCAGAGTTAATCTCAGACAAGATTCAGTACACTCCCTGCACAGACAATACAGACAAAATCAGCATTCCTGGATTCTTGAGGAATCTCATTGAGACCAAAATGTCTTTGTGGGTGGAGAATGCCTTTCTGGCAAAGCAGTTGAAGGAAGGACGGGACTATGTCGTTGAAAATGAGAATATCTGTCCAGTAGACTTCAGATCCACTGGTATCATTGAAATGAATAAGAAATGGGGTGATGGTCTGCAACAGTTTGTGGAGATTAAGCATCAAGTCAAACTGAGCACAATTTCAGCAGTGACAAACTACATTTCTAACATTGCCTTCTTCCAAAAGTACCATGGCAAAATATATGGGACCACAGGAACACTTGGTACTGAAAAGGACATTCTGTTTTTGCAGGATTTATATCCAAGCCTGTCTGCATGCAGAATGCCAACATTCAACAGGAAGAAACTATATGAGGTTAAAGGAACTCTGAAAAAAACTTCTAAAGAGTGGAAGTCAGAAATAAAAGGAGTTGTAATGTCTCAGATTTCCTCAAATTCATACAGAGAGGGAAGAGCTGCCCTGGTGATTTGTGAAACTATCAACAAAGCCAAAGAGATCTATGAAGAACTGAAAAGCAGCATTAAAGGTGAAATCATCCTCTACAGTCGCAGTGATAAAGAAAGTTTGAGCAAAATAGACAAGGAGCTGGAGCCTGGGGATGTTATTGTTGCCACAAATCTTGCTGGTCGTGGCACGGACATTAAAGTGTCCAAAAAGGTGAACAATAATGGAGGATTATTTGTTATCCTCTCCTTCCTCTCTGAAAACACCAGAGTAGAACTCCAGGCTTTTGGTCGAACAGCACGCAAAGGGAAACCTGGATCTGCTCAGATCATCGCATGTACTGAACACCTGCAGCATGACTTCAGGTCAGCAACGTCTCTTGAGGAAGCCAAGAGCACGAGGGACAGACTTGCAGCAGAAAAAATAAGTTCCATGATGAATGACGTTTCTGAGATGAATTTGCGTGAGGAGCTGTTTTCTGAGTACTGTGAAACTCTTCACGATATTTACAAGAAAACAGATGGAGATGATAGAAAAGTCATTGTTGCCATCATGAATGAGTTCTGGGGGATCTGGCTGCAAATTAAGTCAGAAGACATCGAGCACCGGAAGAAAAGTGAACTTCAACAAAGTTTAAAGAAGGATTTGTCTGTAGCAAGAGAACAGTCTTCATCTCAAACTTCTCCATGTTCAAGCATTTATCACTACATTAATTTTGGAAACATTTCTTTGGATGATAAAAAATGGGAAAATAGTGCCAGGCTGTTTGATAAAGCTATGAATCAAGATAAAAGTTGGGCAGCCATCGCTTTTTACAGTCACGCATACTGCACTATTAAACTGTCAAAGGGAGACTATCTGACTCAAGCCAAAGAAGATCTACAAAAGGCGCAAGAGTCCCTCAAGTATCTGAGTGAAGAATGCATTGTCTGTTTGCAGTTCATTAAAATGGCCACTGTGGACTCAGCCAAAGGTGAACCATCCAACCTTGAAAAACAGATAACATCCAAGTGCAGCATGTACAGGTTCTTTGATAAAAACATCACTGAGGCCATCCAAAAGATTGATGAAATCAAAGAAAGGGGGAGAGATGCAATAGCCAAAAAATCCCCTGTTTTCTCCTTGGTGTCAGACGCCGATGAAGCTCTCCAGTTAGAAGCTGATAACCTCTACAGACGCGGTCTAAAATATGTATTTTCTGTTGAGGAGAAGCCTCGTTTCTGCTGGGAGGGTCTGGTGATTTTCTTGCTTGGAGTTTTGCAGATTGTTGCTGGAGCACTGCTCACTGTATTTACAGTCGGTACCTTGGCTCAAATCGGAATGGGTCTCATTACAGAAGGAATATCTGACTGCATAGAAGGTATTACAGCCATGGTGACAGGAGAGTTCAGCTGGAAAGAATGGGCTATCGGAAAAGCCATTTCCATTGGTGTTTCTATCATATCATTTGGAGTTGGAAAACTAATTTCGAAGGGATTCAAGGCTGCCAAAGCTGCGTTCAAAGCCATAGGTAAAAAACTGAAGTCATTGCCAAAGTTTCTCTCCAAACAGGCAAAACAGAGTTTAAGCACCGTCACAAAGACAAACATGAAAAATGCTTTAAAACATACAGTAAAAACGATTGCTGAGGAAACATTGTTCTATGGACTTGAGAAAGCAGAAGAAAAAGTACTTGACGAAATATTAAAAGGCATCAAAAATGAGGTGTCAAAGGGAATTGTTAAAGATGTGAAAACCAACCTGGAAAAAGAACCCCTGGCTACCTTAGTGGATAATGTTGTACTGTTAGATCTTCTATATAAAGATCAACTGCGTCTGGTCCTGGAAGACAAAGACAGAAAGAAAGATCTCCTTTCCATTTACAAACAGTTGGGGGATTCTGCACTGCAGCCATTATATGCAGACCTTAGTTGGCAGAACAAGCTTAATTCATCAATCATCAAAGTGCTTGACAGCGCAACAGAAGGCACAAAAGGAAAAACACGTGCCATTTTGACAGGTATTCAAGTTACCCACCATGTTATTCTTGCAGGAGATGCCATCGGTGAAGTACTCACCCTCTCCAGCAAGTTTTTCTCAAACTTTGAGAAAGAACTAAATACTTTTATCAAAGAAAAACCTTTGAAAGTGAAGCGAAATGAGCTAACTTTCTCAGAAACAGACATGCTGAAACTATTCAAGCAAGACTTGGCCGAAACCCTCAGCACTTTACTAGCTGATGCCTTAGTAGAGGTGTTTAACCAGAAGTTTTTCAGTCACCTTGTTTCTCGTGCACAGAACGAAGCACATGAAGCCATCAGACGACATGTCAAATCTGGCTTAAAGAGTGAGAGGACAGAGGAAAAGCTTAAAGCTGGACAACTCAACAACTACATAGTAAATATGCCAGTAAATCCAAATGCCAAACTTTCAGCTAATGCTGGTCGACTCGCAAAATCACATGCTGAAAAAATCAAGGACAACAAAGCTGCTGGTACTATTCTAGATATCAGAGTCCTGTCTGAAGCCACTGGTACCAGAGTGGTTATTCTTTCAGAAAACAAACAAGGAAAACTCACCAAAATGCAGGAAGTTAGTCCAAGCACCAAATCTGCCAGTGAAACAGTGACTTTGATCTACAGACCAAAGAGCACCCAAAACCCTGATGGTCATTATGATGTGTTCATTGACAATAAGGCAGTGAGCATAGACAGCAAACAAAAGAGTTCGCTGTTCCATGCTATGGCAAGAGGCATGAAACCAAAAGCCAGTGATTCAGAGATTGCTTCTGAGGCAAACCGCCTCAGATCTGTGGAGGCCAACATGCTCCTCAAACAACCAGGGCAATGGGAACCTTTTATGAAGCGCAAAGAGTTGACCGAAACAATCAGAGGAGGAGACTGGTACATGGCAGAGGCCGGTAGACCAGAAAGAATTATAAAGGAAAACAAAACCCTGCTGCAGAAAATAACTGGAAAGATTGAACAATACAAAGGATACTTGAAAAAACCAGCAATTCAAGCAGTAGAAAAAACCGTCAATGCAAATCAGCAGCCTTCAAACAGTACCATAGTGGAAGCTACCAAACTGAACCAGAAGAGCAAATTGGCTGTGGCAATGTTGCAAGCGAGAAAATATCTGTCTGGCTCAGATACCAGCAAAACCTCTGGTGTGGAGAAACAAGAAGGCCTGAAGCTGACAACTGATCGCAACCTTAAAGATGTAGTTGATGATATATCTTCACCAGAGCCAAAAGCTTTAAAATCATGCTTAGCTACCATGATAAGCAAAGATGATGTTGTTGGAACCTTTAAACTGATGACGTTCAGTGCAATGCTCAGATGCCAGCTGACTGACACCAAGAATGTTCAAAACAAGAAGAGCAAAACCCGGGTTGCCATGTTTGAGAAGAGTTTTCAAGAAAACAGCACCCAGATGGTGCAGAAATGGTACAGCGTGCTTCAAGACAAGGGTGTCATGACAAATGACCATCAAACAACAATCATACAATGGATCAAGACCCAGGGCTACAAGGATAGAAATGATCCACATAGGAAACAGGTGTCCAGCGTCCTGTCATGAAGAGGTAAGAATATTTAAATATTTTTTAATGTTCTTTCAATCATTTGGTCACAAAAAAAGAGTAAACTAGAAATTTAGAGTAAGAGACATTTATAATTCTGAATTAATCAAATTTTTGATTAATTCATTTGTTTTTTTTCTTGTTTGGAGGGAGGAAAAGAAACAAACTTTATTGTAAAACATTTACTGTTAATCTCTTTAGTCTTTTACAATGTTGCACTGATATTTTCTGAAACTCCATTTGAAATAAACTTATAGGAAACTCATTAAATTTTGGCCCTGGAATCAACCACAATGCTTCATAGAGTATGTGAAGGCACACAACATACCAGAGGAAATGTGTAAATGTTGTGTTGTTTCAAAAGCTACAAGGAAGAGCATAACCATAAAAAAAATGGATTTAATCTTTCTTAACTCGAGACCTTCATTCTGGGAGAGATGGCCACAGTCTTAAAATTTCCATCTTAAAGTGAAAGTGGATGTCAAATAAACACAACTAGAGGCTTCTTTTGAGTTTTATGAAATATACCTTTCAGACTAATTAACAATTATATGCATTGTAAGCCAATATATCCATGTGAAATAAAGAGCTCCTCAGCAAAGTGGCACAGTGTGATTTCACTAGTGTTATTTATCTGGTTACCTACCATTTCATGATAGAATATTACATGATTGTTGTTATTATGTATTTGGGTGAACAATTAAATGTTTATATAGGAATTTATTTCATATGCCACATTACTGACCTAAGTGTGTATTTTTTTTCTGCACAGTGAAAACTCTGGATGATGCTGGTTAACGAGAAGAATCGAAACTACACATAACTTCCATCTGCCTGGTCATCAAAGAGAGACTTCGATTATTGACAATATTATACTGTCAAACAAATTCTACACACAAATTTGGGTTATTTTTAATTCAAATCTGTTGCAGATGTCCCTTTTATTCGATTTAAACAATAGTATAGTTTTTTAAATATTTTGGATTTTCATCAAGTTTCTCTTAGTTTCTTTCTTAGGATGTTAGATTAAGTCAAGCGAAACAATTTGGCTGTAATATTACTCGAGCTAAATAATTTACTTTTGGACATTTTCTGAAGTTAATTGTGAAATTTCCTTTTTGCCTACTACAGATTTGTTCCCATAGAGTAAAAAGTAAAAATGTATTTGATTTTACTCACTTTTATTGTTTTATTTTGTTATGACTTTATACAACTGAATTTTAGCAACTATTGAAATTTAACAAAATCTGATTGTGAAAATGGCAACAATAAAAAGAAAAGCCATGATGCTTAGATAAAGTAATTCTTTCTTGAAGTGTTTTAATAGTTTTGTTTTATGTGCTGAAACTCTGGTTTTGGGGTGTTCAAAACAGAATCACATTCAAAATACAGGAATGAATAGATTCTTTGTTGTAAATCTTGACTAAAACAACAGATACAAAATGTAGGTAAATTCAAGTAGCCATTACTGATTATTATCTTGAAAATGGTGAAAATTTTTATTTCTTGCTTGATTCTATATATTTTCTAATAAAAAATATACAATTACTGGGGGAAAAAGTTATGTTAGAGACTACATACAATATGTTATTGCTATGCAACATGTGTAACATTTTTGTGTTTTATTCCATTTTAGTAAAGTTTTTAGTCATGTGGGGCTATTGGTAAGTTTATTACTTATTTTTGGGGTGTCAAATTAACTAGATGGGTGGCAGCGGATTTTGCATGTCTAATATCCTAAAGTTTCAGTATCCTTACAATAGATTGCATATCCATTTATTTTCTTTTTTATCTAAACATCTGCTTCAAATATTCTGATTTATTTTTTGACCAGTTTACAGAATGTTTTGGGTGTTTTGTTTATGATGATGGTATAATAACATTAAATCACTGATTATATTTCAGTCTGGTACTATAATGGACATATATTTTCATTTCTATTATTGTTTCATTATGAGATTTTTAAAACTTGCTTTTACTGAATTTAAGAAATCATTTAGTACATTTAGGATAAACAAAAAAATAGTTACGGATATTATTCTTTGTGGACCATAATTTACACATTTAATAAATAATTAACATTGATAAAAGGATTTTAAAGGCTCTACGAAAGAAGCCAAGAGTTGTGTATCTTACCTAGTAAAGTCACATGTGAACCTCTTCTTTCTGCATTTTTTTTTTCGGTCTTTCAAAATGTGGTACTAATCAAGTGATAAAGCTGTTCAATGTTTTCCTTGAATTAATGACAGTAATCTTGGAAAAACAAGGGAGGTTGTTTGCATCTTGGTGGATAGAAACAAGATCTAAAAGGAATTTGTATTCAGGTTTGATATTATCTTTTCAATGTTAATTTCTGACTGGTTTGTGTGGTATAATAAAGGTTGTATCCTTGAAACTGGCAATCTCTCTCCAGCTGTTTTTGAATAATGTGATCCCTCCTTGACGAGTTTCTTTCATAACCCAGTTAAAGACTGAGATGGAGTTAATAAAAAAACCTGATTTAAAGACCTGACTAATGATCTGATTTAACTGAAAGCAAAAATAACAAACTGAGTAAAAACAAGCATTTTTAATGGCAATATTTTTTATTAGCAATGCTACTTCATAATTAATTAAAATGTCTGCCTTTTTGACAACATTAAACCAACAATCTTTCCTTAATAAAGCTTTCTTTGCAGTTGCTCCAAACGGTTGCTGTTTAATCTCATCTTTGCTTGGGATTGAACATGTTTAACCCAATTAAAATAAGTTGAAAAAGCTTAATCACGGTGAAATAAAATGTTCATTGAAAGCCTTTTAAAATAATATATAAAATTGAACAATGTATCACAAGTTTATTTTAATTGAAATTAAACGGGTAAATGTTCACAAAAAGAATACTTTAACCATGCATATGCAGCATATGTAGTTGTCCTTTTTAAACAAATAAAGCAACGAAATTAAGTATCTTTTTATATAAATAAATTACCATTCTTATTACAAAGCACAACTGTTCAAATTTATACCTTATTCTTCTTTCCAAATGCGCTATTTTCAAGATTTTCTTCTGGTATTTCCAGTGTCTCTTGCTTCTCAATGTGCTTGGTAAAAACAGGAAGTGCACCATGCCACAAATAAACACGAAGAAGAAATATACCGCTCTTCGAAGTAAAACCACAAATGAACACAAGGTGTCACTGTTGGACCAGCGAACAATCAGGAGCATTTCAATCATTTGGTATTCATTTATGTTAATTACCTCTTTTGTAAAGGAAATGTCAAAATTGAAAGTTATTTTCTTCACAGCCGTCTTCTCTACTGCTATAGTTAAACTTCATCTGAAAAAAATATGCCTTAATTTAAATTAGGTAATGGTTGATGTGAAATTATGGGATTTAACAAGAATTCTCTGCATCACTTCTATGGTGGATTATAGATTTGTCGAAGTAAAACAGCAAACTGAAGCTAATCAGAAACATCAACTTTTTTTTGATAATACATTTCAATAATATATGATTGCACTTTATTGTCTTATCGCACTGAAACTTGTTCTCAAAATGGAATAGAATTCAATCAAAAGTAAAAATTGAATTTATTAACACACATACATCCATATTACCAAAATAAAATCATTTGACAACCATTTAGTTTCCAAAGGTGGTTACTTCCCTGAATAAATGTATGAATTTGTCTCGTTTACAACAGGGCACCCTGAAGTCTAAACAGTGGTCTTCCTCTGACAGAAGAGTCTGTGTAATTGTTTTAAAGCCAAACACTGGATATGTGTAAAACTGCTACTGAAAAAACGAGTCTGCAAATGCTGTCCTGCAATCTTGGAATAAGTATTAAGTTTTCTTAATATCCCAGTCTTTATAGAGTAACAAAACAATAGAGAACCAAAGATCCTTGTTATAAAAGATCAAAGTCTCACAAGAAATTACATCTATGGGACTGAGTGTGAGAATTGGTTTATTTGTATAAAAATGAAAACTGTGTATGCTGAAAGGCTGAGGACATGACAAATTCCCTTTTGTGAACATTGTTATTAAGCTAAATAATCCTTTATATAAGATGATGCACTGAGTCAATCAAGAACCATGAACAACAAAATGCATTTTGTCATTGTGTTTAATCAAAAGACCATAATAGCATTTTAAAGATTCTCACTATGGCTGACAGTGAAACCAAAAAGTACAAGGAAGCTTTTAAACAGTAGTTATAAATCCTCCGCCCGGAGAATAGGTAAGAAACAAGTCTAAGAAACAAGTTTCACAGAAACAAGTCTAAGAAACAAATGACACATCTGTCAAGTTTAATTTCCTCATTTCAGTTAGCAAATAGTTTTGCACATATTTCCAAAATAACTCTACAGAGTTCCTCATTCAAAGTGAATCCACAGTACAACGTTCTCACACCTCAAAGCTCAAAGCTCCTGTCCAAGTCCTCCACCCCACTTCCTGAATTTATTTAATTATTTATTTCTTTGGTAATGAAATAAACACAACAGAAAGGAAAACTTTAAACAGAATCAAAAGCAAAAATGAGTGTAACAAAAACCTTGAGGAAAACATAAGTAGGCAAAATAAATCATCACTTAATCTTCAAACTGCAAGTGAAAAATACCTAAAACACAAACAAAAATAAGTTTCTTAAAAGAACAAATGCACACACATGAATACTGCTGATTGGGAAATCTTTTTGTATCCAAATCTGGCTCTAAACTTTTCCACAACAGTATCTCAGACTTGCCTGGTGTTTTCCTTGGTCTTCTTCGTGTGAGAGGAGGGTGAGTGGAAGAGCAGAAGAAGAGCGAGTGAGAGAGTGTTTGAATATTTTTTATATTTGGCTTTTTTTCTTAGTTTTTCACTAGGTGTTTATGTTACTTGTTTAGTTGTGATTTTGTGTTGGCTTGTCATGTTTTAAGGGTTTTTTGTTGGGTTCGGGTTTTTTCCCGTCAGACGTGCCTGGCTGGCGTCAGATGGCTGGTGCTTTCTCCATGCCGACAAGGAAGAACGGCATCCAGGTGGGTGCTGGTTCTCCGTGCAACGTGGAGGAAGTTTGGCTGTAGGTGAGGCGATCGGACATGGGTCAATTAAGTCAGCAGCTCGAATGAGTGGAGCTGTGGTTTTGTTTGTAGAGAAAGTGGAGCAAGCCCAACAGTTGGTGGAGTCTGAAGCTAATGAGAAACATTAACTTTTTTTGCTTCATATATTCTTCCTGGCAAACCAACGGAGTATAAATAATTATTTGAATTCTACATTTAAATAATTTAAGAAAATGTTAGTTAGCATTTTGCAGGACTATATACTCTGCCTTGCAAAGATGCAAGTAACAGAGTACATTTTCTTCTTATTCTATGCTGTTCTTATTTCCCCCCTGCCAGTTTTGGTAAATTACCATGTGGTAGGTTTGCAGTTGCCCCAAACTCTTTCCACTTTCATACGATGGACTCGAAAGACTGCTGTTTGTCACAATGTCAAAAACAGCAGTTATAATATATTATTGCACTTTGTTTGTACAGAAACTTGTTGAACACCAGAGTTATCAACATGGAATAGAATTCAATTAAATGTAAAAATGTAATGTATACATAAACACACACACATCCATATATATTACCAAAACAAAATCATTTGACAACCATTTAGTGTCCACAGATGGTTACTTTGCTGAATAAAAGTGTTAATTTGTCCCTAAAGTCTAAAACAGTGATCTTCCTCTGACAGGATGTGAGAAGATTATGTGTAATTGTTTTAAAGTCAGACACTAAATATGTGTAAACTGCTACTGAAAAAGCAAGTCTGCAAATGCTGTCCTGCAATCTTGGAATACGTATCAAGTTTTCTTAATATCCAAGTCTTTAGAGTAACAAAACAATACAGAACAAAAGATCCTTGTTATAAAAGATCAAAGTCTCACAAGAAAATACGTCTATGGGACTGAGTGTGAGAATTGGTTTATTTGTATAAAAATGAAAACTGTGTATGCTGAAAGGCTGAGGACATGACAAATTCCCTTTTGTGAACATTGTTATGAACATAAATAATCCTATTTAAGATAAGGCACTGAGTCAATCAAGAGCAACCATGAACAACAAAATGCATTTTGTCATTGTGTTTATTCAAAAGACCATAATAGCATTTTAAAGATTCTCATTAAGACTGATAGTAAAACTAGAAAGTACAAGGAAGCTTTTAAACAGTACAGTTATACATCCTCCGCCCGGAGAACCGGTAAGAAACAAGTCTAAGAAACAAATGACACACCTGTCAAGTTTAATTTCCTCGTGTCAATTAGCAAATAGTTTTGCACATATTTCCAAAATAACTCTACAGAGTTCCTCATTCAAAGTGAATCCACAGTACAACGTTGTCACACCTGAAAGCTCAAAGCTCCTGTCCAAGTCCTCCACCATAGTTCCTCAATTTATTTAATTATGTATTTCTTTGGTAATGAAATGAACACAACAGAATGAAAACTTTAAACAGAATCAAAAGCAAAAATAGGTGTAACAAAAACCTTGAGTGAAAAATAAGTAGGCATAATAAATCAGCACTTAGTCCTCAAATTGCAAGTGAAAAAATATTTAAAAACACAATCAAAAATAAGTTTGTACAGACTCAGGGATGAACTTATGCAAAGCGGGTTCAAAAGTACTTTACAAAAATTTTACAAAAATCCTGAACAAGAGAACTCTCTACAAAAGGCCCATCAGTGGATGGATTGATAAACTCTGAGGACAAAAACCTCAGTGGAGGACTTAATACAAGCCTCCAATAAAAAAAGGACTGGTGACCTTCAGTGGAGGATCCTTCACGGTGCCATTAAAACAAACTTGTTTTTATCGGTCATTTGTCCTGGGGTTTTTGCAAGCTCGGCTCTCAGCACCTACGTCCCTCACTCATGAAGACTCCAGCTCTTCTAGGTCCTTAAATTTCTTTTAAGTCCAAGGTTTATGCGAATTCCCCTTGGCCATTACCAAACCTCATATTCAGACCACAGGCAGTCTCCCAAAGCCCACACGGTTCAGTCCTAACACAGTTGCTGGTCATCAGTGGCATCCTCCTCTGGTATCCTTCCAGACCTCTCCTTCATTCTCACTGCCCTCAGACAATGAGTAAGCATTCATAACAAAGCACTGGTGGTGGAGTGTTTCAGCAACTCTAACTTTCACTTCTGCAGAGGTGGACAGCCTGCAGGTCCCAGTCGCCATCGCATAAGTGTCATCCCTAAGCTACTCAAACAAAGAACGACTGTGAACAATCCAAACATTTTAGCTTTGTAAATCAAGCTAACACACGTCCATTTAAAGACTCCCTTTCCACTATGAGCGATTTTGAGGGGAAACCAATGCAACTGTGCGGTTGCGAATGGCCCTCTGGTGTCTTTACCTGGTTATAGCGTTTGATTTTCTAGGAGGTGCGGTCCCCGACTCCAAATAACATCATGGGAGAAGAACGGGATATGTTTGGTCCATCCGCTCCTATGGTCGTGCTTGTTCTCTTCTAAACTCATCCAGTTTCTTCTTATATCCCTTCCATGTTCCATTTCGTGGGTGACCCTTATAATTTTTTCCCAACTTGGTCCACATCATGCTCTTGACCGTGTCTACCCACGTCGTACATGGCTGGATGACGGTGATGTGGAAGCCTCTATTCACCATGTCTTTTGTCGCTTCAGCTGCAGCTTTCATTTCCTCTTTAACCTCTCGGAAGCCTATTTTTTCGACGTGATTCTCTTATTTCTTGGAGAATAGTTTATAGATTAGCTGTCTCGCCAAGAAGGACTTCACTGCAGCAAACAGGGCGGAGACGGACCACTGTCAGTCTCATACTTTATTTCAGTGTTTCCCAAACTTTTCCTCCTGCGCCCCCCCCCCAGTGATTTCCAAACATTTTCTGGACCCCCCTATGGATTAGAAATGGCTGTCCGGTTGAATGACGCGGTGGGGGTGGGGGGATGTCAACTTTTTTGTGGGCAAAATGAATGTACGTAGCTGAACATAGACAACATCAGTGGCCTACAGGCTACTTGTTAAGCTTAAGGTGATGTATTGATATTAGCTAGACATCTTTTAGCTAACTTTACCTGCGTCCAACAGCTTTACTGAACTCAGTCGGTTAGTTTGGTGGAAAAACTGTGAAAAGTTCTTTGCGTTTTGCTGGTTTGCTGCCATGATTCTAACACACCTGTGTAGCTCTGCACAACAGCAGCAGGTCTCCTTCACTGCCACACAGGTGTATACCCAGCGCTCATGTTGTAGCGCTCATGTTGTGTTTAAAGGCGGCTTGGAAAAACAGGTTACCACGTTAACGGATGAAACAGTTTTAACTGCTGGTAAAAGTGACAGAGGACACAGATATGGGAAGTGTGGAAGCCTCTACTGTATCAAATTGACATAGGAATAACAGAGAGTTGGCGATTCTAAGGTAAAAACTCAGCGCATACAGCGTTCATGTTTTGTTTTTTTCATCCAGACAGCTTCCCACACACCCCCTGCAATGGCACGGCGCCCCCCCAAGGGTGCGCGCCCCACAGTTTGGGAACCTCTGCCTTATTTAGAGATGGGTCCATTGCACTCCGGAAGTGAAGGGGGCGCTGTTTCCTATATTATCCGTGGCCTTCCGTTTTTATTTTCTTTTTAAACTTGTGATATATTTTCACCTTTAGGATCGAGTTTCACTCTCAGAATGTATTTGAACTTCTCTCTTTTATTTACTTCAGCGCAGCTCACAGTTTTTAGCAAATTCTGTAGCTTTAGGTGTACTTCTCAATCTGCTTCTGAGTCGCATCTTTTTGGGCCTACTACTGCCTCTAGTGGCGTGGGGTTGGTAACACGACTAATCTAATTACATTACTAAATCAGAATACCATAATGTCTCTATTATTTACTATTAATTTCGGCAATACTGGCAAAATGTAAAAGATTATTTATCTTTTGCCAGTAAAAGATAAAAGATAAATTATCTTACAAAACAATTTTTTTTCATTTTCTTAAGGATGTAGAGCTACTTAAATCACAATACTTTTATACATTATAAATAATGTCTATATATATCCACCAATTATAGGAGGAACAAAGGAAATAATGAGACCTGAAAAACAACATGATCAACTATAATAAAAAAAATACAATTTGGAAGGGATACATAAGAAATTTAATTCAGCAAAAGTCAATAGCAAACAAATTAATTAGGTACAGAAGAATAACAACCCAGGTTGTTACAGGGGTGTTAAACAGATGCAAGCAAAAATTCACATTTTTGTTTTTACTGTGCCACGTATATTATTCTGAGAGTCTTTTATATGGGAAAAATTAGATGAAATTATTTAATCTATCAAGGTGGAAACTTTCCTTTGACTCTAAAACGATAAACCATATTCATAGAATCACATTATCAACAATTTGTGAATGAAGCAAAAATACTTGGCATGCTATAGGCAAATGTTATTTAGTTTGGTTAAGAATAATTATTTCACTGTCAATAATGACTTCTAATAGATGTTCTTAGTTGCCAGAGGAACACAGTAACACATTCATAATCTCAAAGGTTCAAACTGATGAATAAGGAGGATGGATGCTCCCTGCTAAAATATTTCTTGTCGTCTTTCATGTTCTCTCAGCAAACAATTGAGACAGAGTTGTTTTTGGTTTCACTGCTATTTACCTGTTGTTATACCTGACATTCAAAGTATTCTTAAAAGATTGAGTGTTAGTCTGCAGCTCATGTGACCAAACCAGCTGAGGAGATGAAAAGTTCAAACTTGAGTTAAAATGTTGCTTTAACTTGAGATAAGTTAAAACTGAAGTTAGATTGTTAAGTTTTAACATTTTAACTCAACAACCTCTACCTAACTAGAGGTTGCACACAACCTCAAGCTGTGTAACCAAAAGGTCTTCTTAAAAGGTAGAGTCTCTGAGAACAGTCCTTAAAGATATAGTCAGTGTTTTCAGCAAAGTTGAGCTGACTGTCCAGGAATGACACAAGGAATTAAAATTTTGCAACAGGTAGGTCATCAAGTAAAACTGGAATCACTTTCAGTTCTTGTTTACCTGATTTAATTAGCTCTACTTCCTTAAGAAAATGAAAAGGTATGTTCTTTTGTGGGGGAATTTTTCCTTTACTGTTCCAGTACTGCCAGAATTAAGAATGAATAATAAAGACTTTGTGATATTCTGATTTAGTAATGTAATTAATTAGTTGCGTTACCACCCCTATGCCACTATTGTGACAAAAATATGATGTTGATGGGATTATTTCTGGTTTAAGAACAGCAAATGCAGATGTTTATGATGGAATTAATCTACATAGATTATATATACAGTAAGTTACTGAACTACAAATTGGGCTGTATTCACAGTTAAAAGAGCTGGTTTGTTTAATAAATAAGCTGAGAGAAATTGGAGTAACGCAGACTGCGTCTCCCGTGTGATCATTTACATGCTGATTTTCAGCTTCATCTGCTGCTGACGGGTCCAGAAACCTGGTACCTGTTACACTTCGTAATCAATGCACCCAAAGGAAATTATTCGCTTATAACTACTTTTTATCTGTCTTGTTTTTTTCTTCCCATTTTTTTTTATGTTCTTAATTTTATTGGTGTTGAAAAACAGAGGGATGGTCTGTTTACTCATTCCGTTAATACGGAATGAGTAAAATTAATTAATGGGGCCCACTTGACAAATAACTTTGAATAAAATATTAAGTCTTTTCAAGTAAACATGCTCAAGTCCAATTCAAATCCCAAGTTATTGGTGCAAAAGTCAAGTCCAAATCTGAACATTTTTTCAATGAATATTAATGAATATTAATGACTCGAGTCTGACTGAGTCCAAGTCATGTGACTCGAGTCTCCACCTCTAGCTGTGCTATATATATATATTGCACCTCCTGTTCTTACCAACCACAATTAGACAGCATAAGATCCTGAAGGAACCAGAAGCAAAGCTTTAAAATAGCTGCCTTGAAAAGAAGAATTAGGAATAATTCTGCGCAATTGCGATTTGTGGTAAGAAATGTTACTTGTTTATTTAAGAAGCAGTAGAACATTGTTGTTGTATTTGTTTAACCATAACATGTTTTATTTTATATAAGGGGGACACAGTATTTAGTTGTATACTTGGTTTAAAAGGCTCTCAAGGATATTTATTTCTATTACTTAATGATTAAGCCTTGGAAATTATTTTATTAAACATGTCCAACAATGCTATATCATTTCATTTTATGCAACATTCTTCACAGTGTCTATGAAAAGAAGAGACCAGATTAAACTGCACCAGTTTGGAAGTCCCTATTAGTCCAAGAGGCCACTACAGCATTTGATGTTGTAAACTACAGAACGAAAGCAGGTAAAATGAACCTGTTAGCAATAATTGAAAAACGGTTCCTGTGAAAGAAATAAGAAGCTGCTTGCATCTTTGTTTGGCTAGATGAGGTTTTTTATGTTTGTCATATTCACAGTACAGACAGATGTGAGAAACACACTTTTTATGTTTATGTCATGATTTGTAAACAATGCAAAGTTTGTGCAATAGTAGAGAAACTTGTTTTTGCTTGATATATTCTTCCTGGCAAACCAGCAAATTATGAATGACAAATAATTTCAATACTACCTTTAAATCATTTAAGAAAATGCAAGTTAGCATTGCTAACTTGCATTTTCTTAAATGATTTAACTATTAATAATAATATTTTTCAACATTTACATTAATATCAGCATCAAGACACTAAGGAAAAACTTATTTTAGTGAGACTAGCCTTAAGACACACCTTTCTTAAAAGAACGAAATGGAGCCTTCTTTGACTTTTTCTCAACATTTTAAGAATTTTCCCTCTAAGCAGGACAGGCTGGTAGACTGCCTAACTAACTGTGGAGGAGATGCAGAGATCCCAAACTCATGTGGGAGAAAATAGTTTGAATACATTTTCTTCTTATTCTCTGCTGTTCTTTTTTCCCTCTGCCAGTTTTGGTAAATTACCATGTGGTAGGTTTGCGGTTGTCCCAAATACTTCCCACTTTCATACAATGGACTCAAAAGACTGTTTGTCGCGATGTCAAAAATAACACATTTCAATATATATGATTGTCTGTTTGCACAGAAACTTGTTGAACACCAAAGTTCTCAAAATGGAATAGAATTCGAGTAAAAGTAAAAATTTTATTTATACATAAACTCACATACATCCATATCACCAAAACAAAATAATTTGAAAACTATTTAGTGTCCAAAGATGGTTACTTTGTTGAGTTAAGTAGAAAGTAGAAGCTGAATAGATGTGCAAATTTGTCCCTTTTAAAACGGGTCAGGTTGAAGTCTAAACAGTGATCTTCCTCAGACAGGATGTAAGAAGATTCTGTTGTAATTTATTTTAAAGCTAAATGCGGAATATGTGTAAAACTGCCACTGAAAATGCATGTCTGCAAATGCTGTCCAGCAATCTTAGAATAAATATTAAGTTACCTTAATATCTCAGACTTAGTTAAATGGATAAATAATAACACTATTCATACAAAATCAAAGGTCCTTGTCATAAAAGGTCAAAGTCTCATGAGAAAATAAGTCTATGGAATTGGGTATGAGAAGGCACCGTATATCTGGGTTCACAGCCATATATTGTGTTTTCTTTGTTGTTTTTCCAACAACAAAGAAAAATTTTTTTTATTTGGCTAAAACATTGTTTATTTTAGCCAAATTTATTGATTTAATCAAATGTGAAATAACATTGTTTCCTTTTTTAAATGTGATTTTCTTTTCTTTCCTTGTAGGACAGCTTGAGTCTGCATAGCATTTTTATCTTGAGTCTTCTATAAAGTTTTCTAAAATGGGAAACGAGGTACCAAGGGAAAGGGACATGGGCAACACCCTGAGGTGCTGCAAGTGTGGCAAAGAACTGTCTCCCTGTACGTCCAATGATGACTTAAGAAAAGAGACTGTCAATGGGATATATGTGCACGTCTTCAATAACGGAGAATACTACAGACCAGTTGGCCCCAACTATCACTATGAGTGTAGAAGCTGCTTCAAATAAGGCTGTGAAGACAGTAGGAGAGAAGGAGAGCAGATGAAAGGAGAAAGAGGAAAGAAAAAAGTTGGTTCATAAACTCCAAGCATCCCACCAACAAGCTAAAAAGCAGTATAAGAAACAGCTAAATGAATTGTCAGAAGAATGTGAGACAAAGCAAAATATTCTAATTAGGCACATTGATCATCAGTTCAACAGCAACTCTCAGAGTGACTAAGATGAGTTTCTAGAAATTCTGACTTTGAAATATAATATTGAGGTTTCAGATGCCAACAGCTCAATTTAGTGCAACTTTTTTCCTGCACAGTTTCTGAATGTCCTTGCATCATCACTTGAAGATGCTCCTGACAGAAACTCTGCTGTAATTTCAAATGTTGAAATGCAATGTTTTAGACTCCTCTTATCAAGACTCACATATTTCAATGTCAAGATAATCTACACTGAAACCTTAGTTGAGGTCCATAGCAGAGAGAGCAATGGACCCCAACTAAGGCCCTGAATGTTCTCAAAGCACTGTCATTAAACTGGCAAGAGGATGTTTCTACAGCTAACATCCTGTCATTGGTAAACATTTATGAGATATCACCAGGATGGACAGATGATTCAGGATGCTCTCTCACAGGCTTTTGACCTTACTGATTGTGAAAGTTTCTATCAGGATTTTCAAACAGTTCTCCAAAAGAAAGACATTAACAGTCTAGATGCAACTCTGGCTCACATAAAGATGTCAGAGAAGTTAGATGGGTTTACAATTGACAGAAAATAAAAAGATCATTGCTGTTTTGCAATTTTTAGAAAACGCCCCTAAAGAAGCAACATTCATGAATGATTCTTTAAAAAGTGACATATTCAGCATAGAAAATGCACAAAACTGCCCGTTTCAGATCTGCAAAGCAGTTTTTGAAGCAAAAGGCTTTTGGCCCACAATCAAACACATGGTGCAGTTGTGTCTGCTGCTGTTGTATTTGCAGGATGCGACTGAAACTCAAATCCTCTGTTAAGCAGAGGAATCTATCATTAAGGAGAAAATGTCTCTCTGCATTCCATCATCTTGATCTGTCAAAACTAAAGAAAAATGATTGTCTGATATGTCCCACTGACGTCCTGCAAAACATCTTGAGAAAAATTCTGCAGTGAAGATTTGAAACAAACCAAAATATTTACAGCTGCTTTTTCAGACTCTTCATGCAAAACTAAACAAAGATACATGTACTAAGTAGGATTGTTGGTTTTGTGAAAAAACAAAGGTACCGTTTTTTTGTGTTTTATTATATTTTAGTAAAGGTTTTAGTCATCTGGGGTAGCTATATCTTTTTTTGGGGGTGTCAAATTAACTAGTTGGGTGGCAGGTTGTTTTGCGTGTCTAATATGCTAAAGATTCAAAACTCTTAGTAATCCATTTTGTTTCATTTTTGTCTAAACATTACTTCAAATATTCAGATTTATTCTTTGACCAGTTCACAGAATATGTTGAGTGTTTTGTTTATGGTGACGGTAATAACATTAAATTACTGATTAATTTCAGTTTGGTACTATAATGGAAACATATTTTCATTTCTATTGTCATTGTTTTATGAAATTTTAAAGCTTGCTTTTACTGAATTTAAGAAAACATTTAATACATTTAATAGCTATAAACTGAGTATGGTGATTGATATTTGTTATTCTTTGTGGACCATAATTTACACATTTAGGTCTCTGGAAGAGTTGTGTATCTTACCTAGGGTGATAAAGTCACCTTTGAACCTCGCATAGATTGCTTATAAAGCCAAAATTTTTAAATTGTGTTGGGCATTTCACATATTTTGTTAAAAATCTATTTTTCTGCACTTTTTTTATGTTTTAAAATGGGGGTGTTAATTAAGTGATAAGATGTTTAATGTTTTTCTTTAAACTGATGACAAGAATCTTGGAAAGATAAACTAGGTCATTTGCATCTTATACAAACAAGATGTAAAGAAATTTGTACTCAAGTCTGATTTTGTCTTTTCAATGTTAATTTCTGACTGTGTGTGGTGTAATAAAAGTTTTATCCTTAAAACTGGCTAACTCTCTCCAGCTGTTTTTGAATAATATTACCTCCTTGAGTTTTTTTAACCCAGTTAAAGAGTGACATAATATTACTCAAGTAAAAGAAAAAAGGTATAATGCAGTAAAACTACCGGTACTGGTATAAGTACACTTTTTCCAAAAAAGGTACGGCGAATGTAACAAGTATTACCCACTTCTGAACATAGATAACATCAGTAGCCTACAGGCTACTTGTTAACAAACTTAAGGTACTGTATTGTATTAGCTAGTAATCTTTTACCTAACATTAACTGCATCCAACAGCAATACTCAACTCAGTCGGTTAGTTTGGGGGGAAACCCACAAAGTTCTTTGTGTTTTGCTGCCATGATTCTAACACACACCTGCGCAGCTCTGCACAGCAGCAGCAGGTCTCCGTCGTAAACCCCGCGTGACCATCTGAAGTGCTGAAGCCCCTACTGTATCAAAATGACACAAAAATAACAAGGAGTTGGCCACTTTAAGGTAAAAACAACAAACAGCTTCCAGTCCAGGGAGTCATGGCCGCCGGTCTTGTGCGAAGGGGAACAGATTTTCGCACAAGACTGGGCCAGCAGCCAAACGGTTGCTGTTTAATCTAGTCTGTGTTTGGTGGGATTGGACATCCATCCATTTTCTTACACTCTTGTCCCTACTGGGGTTGGGAGGTGCTGGTGCCTATCTCCAGCTAACGTTCCGGGCGAGAGGCGGGGTCCATCCTGGACAGGTCGCCAGTCGGTTGCAGGGATTGGACATGTTTAACCCAATTAAAATAATTTCCAAAGCTTAATCACGGTGAAATATATAAGTCAAATGTTCATTGAAAGTCTTTTAAAACAATGTAAAACTGAACAATGTATCACAAGTTTCTTTTAAATAAAATTGAACAGGTAAATGTTCACAAAAAGAATACATGGTATCTTTCACCTTTCTGCATATGCAGTTGTCCTTTTTCCTGCTTTCCAAATGCGCTATTTTCAACATTTCCTTCTGGATTTTTCAGTGTGCACCATAACAGAAAAAACACGAATTAGTGTCGAAGAACTACGTTTTCTTCGGAAGAAGAAATAAACTGCTCTTCAAAATAAAACCAGAAATGAACACAAGGTGTCACTGTTGGACCAAATCAGGAGCATTTCTATTATTTACATTGTTTACCTCTTTTGTAAAGGAAATGTCAAAATTGAAAGCTATTTTCTTCACAGCTGTCTTCTTTACTGCTATAGTTAAACTTCATCTGAAAAAAATACGGCTTAATTTCAATTAGGAAATGGTTGACGTGAAATTAATCGATTAAACGAGAATTTTCTGCATCACTTATGTGGTAGATTATAGATTTGTCAAAGTAAAACAAAGTCTGATAAAGTTGTAACACCACTTTACAACTTTACTGCTCTTCAACTTTAGTGTCAAAACAGTTTTGTCTACAGCAGAGGCATCCCTGTTACTCCATCCATCACAGCTAATTGTCGTGATTCCATCTTTTGGATCTGAGACCAAACACAGAAGCTGCAAACCACAGCAAGAAAACCTAACCTAGAAATGTGGAAATGTCATAGTCTTCTCATCATCTTTGAATACACAAGCTACCATGAAGAGTAAATAAATCCAAAAATACCGCTACCAAAAATGTTGATAGTGTAGAACAATATTCTGGCAGTCCAAACACACCAACCTCCAGAACTGAGTCAGAATCAGCAGAGGCAGTGTATATTTTCTCATCCTGGGCTTTAAAATCAGTAATCAGAGACTTTTTGTAGTGGGATACATTAATGGAGTTACAGCATTGGTCACAAATCACGTGACAAATGCTTCCTTGAGAAGTAATTAGGACATCTAGTGCCATCTGGTGTTAAAAAAGTTTATTACATGTTGAAGTAGATGGAAGAGTTTAAAATTATTCCATTATGAGCGCTGTGGGATTATTAGCAAAAGGTTTGAGACCATCAGTTGTATGTGCGCTGTTAAAATAATCAGTGTACCACAATAACGTTTTTTGATGTTTATAATACTGGCACCATGTGCAGGGTACAACCCGCCTCTCACCGATAAGCCACCGGAGGTAGGCACCAGCCAGCATAGGTATGTGCAGATTAAATAATTCTGCCATATCTGTGAGTCAGATAGGGTCTCATGCTACGGAAACATAATGTGGGAAAAATGGTTGTGTGTTTGCTAGTGTTTTGCCAGAAAGAAAAGTTAAAAAGCCAAAATGCAGGAGTCCCACAGCCTGTTGACAAGGACAAAGATACAGAACAGAACGAAAAGTCCCTCAACAGGCTGGACGAGATAAAGGTCTTGATTCAGAGCTGGAGCTTGTTCTAACACTCTTCCTGGAATGTTACTTGGATTTACCAGTAGCCAGATGTTACGTTTGTGGTTTGATAGTGGTGGATATGAGCTGAATCTTTGATAACATGCAGAGGCTTGTTTCACAAAACCAGTATAACGTATAAAGCTGGAATCTTCTGGACCTTTTGCCTGAATTAAGCCTTAAATTGGTTTCACAAAAACAGTAGCACAAAAGTTACCATGATTTATCCTGTTCAGCCTGTTCCAGACCAGGCTAACAGCCAGGCTTAGTTAATCCTAATGCTTTGTCTGTTCACCCAGCAGTCAAAAAAGAAACTATGTGCTTGTCAATAATTCCGTTTTCTTATCTCAGTTAGTATTTTATTTTCTTACCTACCCTGCATCAATATACCAATGATCCATCTTCATATTTAATCAAGTATAATTATTATTATGATGGAAGCTTTGCCATCATCACATTTATTATTGAAAGTCTCACATGTATGAATATTTATTTGAAACTTTTTAATTCATTTAAATGTGACATTTATGGTTTTCCGTATCCCACATCCCATGACGCCTTTAATGAAAAGCCTTTTGGTCAATGCACTGCTGAAGCACACAGGAACAGAGAGGGAGAGTGAAAAACAGGAACTCTGCCTACATGTGGGAACATGTTGATTGAGGTTTCAAGATTTTTGAAAACTGTGACAATAACACACACTTATATGGTCCATATATAAATACAAACAGCACATTCTTCTGTCCAGAGGTACTGTTGAAGCACATGCACCCTATTTTGTTTTGAGGCTGGTATTCAGTTTTTTCAGCAGATAAAACTAAATAGCAAGAGAAATTTTCCACTCTTTGCCAATGTTAGAATAATGTGTCAAAACCACTGTGGTGAAACGTCCGACTTAAATTTCAGACAGATGGTAAACGAAAGAAGAAAACAAGTAACAGTACCCACCAGCTGGACCCGAACAATTAAAATGTCTCTGAATATCTCACAATAGACAATCTTCACTAATGAGATTTTACTTGTAGCACTTTGGGTTGATTCTACAAAATTCCTTGAATATACTGATGTTTGTTTGGTTACATGTTGGTGGTGGTTTAATTTTGTTGTTCCCAAAAGCATTTTGTAAAGAGTCTAGTCTTGGAGTCAAATTTCACTGATTCACACTGATTCATCAACCCTTATGCAAAGTGTGCAAAGTAAAATATCTATTTGAGAAAATCATTCTCAAAACTCAGACCAGATTCTGTCAAAACATGTTAAGTCAGTTATGGAAAAATACTACCTTCTCATGTAACAGTTTATTTTTATTTTTTATTAAATCCTGGTTTTGTAATATGTTGGGTGACGTTAGTTAAATTCCAGGTTTATTTAACCAGTAACCAGTTTGTTTACATACAACTCCACAAGAAATGAATTGTTGAATTTAGTAATCAAGTTTTAAGATGCTGTCATGAATGCATGTTTAACATGTATCTGTTATTATTTTATCAATGGCTTGAATCCCTCCTGTTGTCCTCGGGTCAAAATGACCCACCATTGTGTTAAAACCCCCCCAAAAATCCCCTAAATGTTATTTTTTTAACTTGAGATTTTAAGACTTTTCCTAGATTGGCCCATACAATAGAAAAAGTTAAATGTTGTTTTTATTCACATTTCCATGTAAGCTGTACAAAAAAAGGTTCAAAGATGGTCTTCGGGTCAAAATGACCTGTGAGGCAAATAGAGTTGAAATCAAGGTCACAGAGTTATTTACAAACCACAAAATGTAACAAAGTTTTAGTTGTGTCTCAGATCAATCAGGGCACAATAAACAGGCAAATCAGGTGGTGAGATTGACTGCAGCCTACTGTTATCAAGAGGTGTATACAGGTCCCGAGGTGAGGCTGCAGCTAGTCTATGGGATGCAGAGAGTGGAAGGCCAATTTTCCGAGCCACAATGCCACTCAAACTCTTTCACACCTACTCAAGACTGATACGATTTGATGACCGTGAATCAAGACCAGCAAGACGTGTGACAGACAAACTTGCAGCCATAAGAGAGGTATGGGACAAGTGGGTGGAGCGGTTGCCCTACCTCTACAATCCAGGGCCTGATGTAACAGTGGATGAGCAACTGGTTCCATTTAGAGGTAATCTGTTTTCATATTTGTAATAAAAGTGATTTTCACTATTGATTTCTTTGACTGTTTTCTGTGACACTGATACTAATCACTGATGCTAATGTCTTTTGTCCAAAGGTCGTTGTCCTTTCCGGCAGTATATGCCCAAGCCAGCAAAATATGGGATCAAGTCATGGGTGGTTTGCGATGCCAAATCAAGCTATGCTTGGAAAATGCAAGTCTACACTGGGAAGTCAACCAGTGGATGCCCAGAGAAGAACCAGGGGATGCGAGTTGTGCTTGATGTGACAGAGGGACTGAGGGGTCACAATGTGACATGTGACAATTTCTTCACCTCTTATGAACTCGGACAGCAGCTCCTGAAGAGGAAGATCACCATGGTTGGTACAGTTCGAAAGAACAAGCCTGAGCTCCCACCTGCACTGCTTGCGTCAAAGGAGAGAGAGGTCTTCTCCTCAAAGTTTGCCTTCACGCCCACCACCACTCTAGTTTCCTACCTCCCAAAGAAAAACAAGAATGTAGTTCTTCTGAGCACACTGCACAAAGACGGCGACATTAGTGATCGTGAGGACAGGAAGCCAATCATCATCCTGGAATACAACCGCAACAAAGGAGGTGTGGACAACCTAGACAAGGTGATTGGAACATATAGCTGCAGAAGAATGACCGCCCGCTGGCCCCTGGTCATCTTCCACAACATCATTGATGTGTCCTCCTACAATGCCTTTGTGATTTGGAGAGACATCAACCCAACCTGGATGTCTCGTAAGCACAACAAGAGGAGGGTGTTCCTGGAGCAGCTAGGAAAGGCACTTGTAACTCCACTCATTGAAAGAAGGAAGCATGTCCCCCGCACAGAAGCCTCAGCAGCAGTTGTGAAAGCTATTCAGAGTGCAGCAGCTCCTGATCAACCTGAGGATCCATCTACCACAGCCACTTCCCCAGCTAAGCCAAGTAAGAGGAAGAGATGTCAGTTCTGCCCTCAAAAGAAGGACTGTAAAACACATACTGTGTGCTGCAGGTGTAAGAAATATATCTGCAAAGGCTGTGCACTTGCATACTGCCCTACATGTGCTAATTAATTGAATGGGTTATGTTATTTTTCATATTTTTGTATTGTACATTCTCTTAAATTGTTCACTGGAGAAAAGTAAAAGAAAATGAGTCACTGAGATGAATAAAAATGCATTCAAAACTCCTTTTTGCACATTTTTTTATTTTCTTAAGCTATAGAAATTCAAGTGGAGAGGGAAAACTCAAGTATTCACACATTTTGTGGTGAATGACAATATACAAGATGAAATTTGGTGTTTAAAATTCAATTAAGCTGCTTATATTGGGGGTTTAGTGAAGACGGGTCATTTTGACCTGGAGGACACAGGATGTATACAGAAAATGTTTTTGGTGCCTCAAAATGACTTCCTGTTATTCAGTATTCATACTCTCTCGCCTTAACATCTCACAGAATGGACAGGTGTGATCAAACTGAAAGACATGTTGTGATTTAACACCGAACATCTGATGAGGTGAGAAGGAAAACAAATATGAGGAGAAAAACAATATTTTTCATTTAAAAAAGAAAAACAGTAACTGGTCGTCTGAAAATATCTGGTGATGCAAAGTAGTGATGCAAAGTAGAAAAATGTGGAAATGTCACAAGCAAAAGCTGGAAATTAATGTCATCATATTGATTCCCACAAGGGTTGTCACATTAGTAGAGTTTCTACAACAGAATTATAAGAATAACAAACATTTGCTTTTCTATCTTGTCCACACTATTGAATTTTACCAACACTAATGCAACTTCTGTAGAAAATGATTGCTAAAATTGATTTCTAGACAGACAGACAACAGACAGACAGATGTTGTTTTGCCCACTTATTGTTGCATTTTGGGAAGTTGGTGGTGCTAGAAAATGATTGCTAAAATTGATTTCTAGACAGACAGACAACAGACAGACAGATGTTGTTTTGCCCACTTATTGTTGCATTTTGGGAAGTTGGTGGTGCAATTTCTCAGATTTCTACACCCCTTTGTGACAGTCAGATACCGAGACTCTCTTTCCCACAGCCCATGTCAGCACAAACATTCAAGTTCACTGTTACATGACAACCATTTTCACAATCATCTCAGCAATTACAGCAATTTTATTCCCTTCAACAACACTGGTCATCCTGAAAACGCCGTGGCGAGCTGCCATGGGCGGTTTTCATAGAAGGCCATAAGTTGTCCAAGATACAAGCAAATAATGGTCAATTCAAAGTCAGGTTTTCTGATGGAACTAGTTTGAAATCAATTAAAGGTGTCAGCGGGAAGCTTCTCTGGGACATACAAAGGATTTTGTATTTGGGGAAAAATATACCAGTTGAAATTGTTGCCTGTGATCATAAGGCAGTGTTTGTGAAGTTGGGTAGTTGGGAGAAGTTATTCTGCTTACATGTATGAATAATTTTAGCATTAAAATGAATATTAGCATAAATTCTGATAACTGACAATCGTACTTACTTGCAAAACAGAGATTGAGAGGATCATGGAACGTAATGGGAGTCTGAATATATATGATGTGTTTAGTAACATTGAAACCAAACACTAAATAAAGTTCTAAAAACAAAATTAATGTAGAAAAACAAAAAAAGATAACCAGGAATCTGATACGTCAGAACACTGTCAATAATAAAAAGCTCCAAGATATAAATATCAATGAAATGAAAATGTGCTCAACTTTGAAGGAACACTTTCCTGCTTAATTATTGAGGCACTGAACACTAAAATATAAAACATTGTCTTCAACTAACAACAATGAGCATAACAGATGCCAAATCAGATCAAATAAAGTGGAAATCTAGAAACAGGATGACCGTGGTACTGTGGTAGGACTGCAGTGGTTTACCATATAGATTATCCATAAAAAAAAAGGTTTTCTCATTATTAAAGTCTGTGATGAACAAATGTAGAATTTCTGTTTTTAACTTTTACATTTGAATACATTAGGTCTCCTACCAAGTCTTCTGTTTGTCCATTTAATTTTTTATTCACACATTAAGTCAATCACATACTGTGTGATTTTGAACAATTTAAAAAATGCACCTGCATATGTCTGTGAGACCCTCAAGAAGTCACAGAGTCACATAACCAGGCATTCATCAATTTCCTCCTAAGGGCAAAAGCACTAAAAGCCAAAGTGCAGCTTGATGAAAAATGTGAAATGCAAAATTTTGTTTCAAATGTAATATTTGAACTATAATTTGTCATCGGTCATAACACGGTTTTGACAGTAATCAGTGTAATGATAGACAGACACAAACCTCCTTATTTCCGCATTCTGCATGGTTTCACCAAAAAACATCAGATATTGTATGTCTTCAGAAGTAACAAACGTTTTATTGATGACAAATCTCTGACGCCTTTTGATTGAGTAAGGCTGGTTCTGTCAAAACTTCCTCTTTGTTCACATGCAAGTGTTTGGCTGCCAGTGTGTATATAAACACCTTTACAGCCTTCAGTTTCTCAGCCATGGAGAAGTTTCTACTTTTGGGCCTGTTGTGTCTGCAGGTTTTTCTGCTCGCTACAGCATTCACGTCTTCGGAGAAAGCTGCTCTCCTCACAGATGATCAACAGCTGGCCAATCTGGTAAGATGACAGGAAGCCTCACTGAAGTGCTTAAGACATAAAGTGCAGTGAGTTTTATTTACGTTTTTGGTTTCTTTTCCATTTGGTCACAGAAGGAAGAAGGCAAAGGGATGAAGAGAACTCATTTCGAGGATGGAAGGCTGTGGAAGGAGGATTGGGGACTGTAATTCTTTCAGAGTGGTAAGCTTTTTTTCTATCAACAACAAAACAACAAAAACTAAAAAAGCTAAATCAAAGTAACTTTTAAATTCTGAATGTACTCCTCAATGCGAGGCAGAACCTTTGTCGATGATCCTTTGTGGATCTAACTGTCTTTCTTTTGTAATTTAGGAACCAACAAAGAATCCAAAACCAACCAGAGCCAGAAAATAAATGATGGATGACAGAAACAACTTGCCAACACGTGAACATCAAAAATCCAAAATATTTTTTTTCTTATCAACTTCCTTATTTGCTATATCTCAAGTAAATCTTTGCTTTGCAACCTAATGAAATGCTTCAAGGAAATAAATCTGTTTTTTCTCATGCTTATTATATTAAAAACACATTTTAAATGATTGTTGGGTGATTATTTGTTAAGGGCGCTTATTATATTTAGGGGGTTAAATGCAGGTACCCATCTCCAGCAGGTGAGTACACCCTCAAGAAGTCACAGACACATACACACAACAAGATTATTTTAAACAGTGTCACTGTTTTTAAATTATTTTATACTGTTTTATACTTGTGCACATGTATTAATTAATTTTATTTTGTAACCAGGTTGCTGTGTATTGCAGATTTCTGCCAAGGTCCCTCTTGAAAATGAGATCTAGATCTCAACGGGGTTTACCTGGTTAAATAATAAAATAAGAATATATATATATATATATATATATAATTATTCCCCTAATTTGTTCAATCTCTCAATCTCTGCGGTAAAATAAAGATAAACTCTATAGTCCCGTAGAGTTTATTTTGCACTGAGTTGAGCATCTGTTTATAATTATTCAAAAATGACTTGTTTCAAACAGCACAAAAACATTGGATTAACTTAACCTTTAACTCAACTTTACTCTTCATAAAGGTGATTAAATTGCTTTGAGTGTTGTTTCATATCAGAACATAGTCCTGATATGATTTGTCAGAATTGAAAAATTGATTAATATCCAATTAAACGACGGAGAATAAGGTTAAAGTGGGTCTGTATTAAGAGAGGGGCGTGATCAGAATTAAGATGCTGTGATACATTGAGTTGACTGTACGTATGTCTCTGTTGGGATCTGTTGTCTTTCTCAGGATTAAACCTTACATTCACCATACATCTTATCTCATAATGCAAACTGATGGTCTCAAAAAGTCTGTTGATAATCCCGCTGCACTCATAATGGAATAATTTTAAACTTTTCCACCTATACGTGCAGAATGTGTGACATGGTTTTTTAACACCAGATGGATCTCCAAATTACTTCTGAAGGAAGCCTCCGTCATGCGATCTGTGATCAATGCAGTAACTCCATTCCTGCAGACAACTGCATACAATGCTGGTTCTGACT
The DNA here is from genome assembly GCF_904066995.2 of Poecilia reticulata. Taxonomy (NCBI): domain Eukaryota; kingdom Metazoa; phylum Chordata; class Actinopteri; order Cyprinodontiformes; family Poeciliidae; genus Poecilia; species Poecilia reticulata. The sequence goes on from NC_088846.1 coordinate 20,935,491, forward strand.
CAGTTCTGGAGGCTGGTGTGTTTGGGTTTTCCAGAATAGTTTGCTCTACGCTACCAAGTTATTTTTGGATTTATTTGTTCTTCATTTTATTTATTTGCTCTTCATTCATTTGCTCTTCTTTATTTGCTATACAGTTGTGTATTCAAAGATGATCAGAAGAGTATGAAATTTCCAGATTTCTAGGTTAAGTTTTCTTGTGGTGGCTTGTAGCTTCTGTGTTTGGTATCAGATCCAAAAGATGGAAGCAGACAGTTAGCTGAGATGGGTGGGGTAATTGGGAATGCCTCTGCTGTGGGCAAAGCTGTTGTCTGGTGTTACAACTTTATCAGACATGTTTTACTTTGACAAATCTATAATCTAGAAGTGATGCAGAACATCCTTGTTTAATCCCTTAATTTCACATCAACCATTTCCTCCTTGAAATTAAGATATTTTTTTTCAGGTGAAGTTTAACAATAGCAGTAGAGAAGACAGCTGTGAAGAAAATAGCTTTCAATTTTGACATTTCCTTTACAGAAGAAGTAAAGCATGTAAATAATTGAAATGCTCCTGATTGTTCGCTGGTCCAACAGTGACATCTTGTGTTCATTTGTGGTTTTATTTCGAAGAGCGGTACATTTCTTCTTCATGTTTTTTTGTTTTGTTTTGTTTTTGTTTTTTGTAGCATGGTGCACTTCCACTGAAAAAACCAGAAGGAAATATTGAAAATATTTGGAAAGCAGAATAACATATACATTTGCGCAGATATGTTTTGTAATAAGAAAAGTAATTTGTTTATGGCTTAATCTCTTCATTAAAAAAGGAAAACTGCATAGGTTAGCCTCTACATTTTCTTTTTGTGACAACTGATTTGTTTAATTTTATTTGTTTGGTTTTATATTGTTTAAAAGGCTCTCAATGAAAATTTCTCAGATTTCTACACCCCTTTGTGACAGTCAGATACCGAGACTCTCTTTCCCACAGCCCATGTCAGCACAAACATTCAAGTTCAGTTACATGACAACCATTTTCACAATCATCTCAGCAATTACAGCAATTTTATTCCCTTCAACAACGCTGGTCATCCTGAAAACGCCGTGGCGAGCTGCCATGGGCGGTTTTCATAGAAGGCCATAAGTTGTCCAAGATACAAGCAAATAATGGTCAATTAAAAGTCAGGTTTTCTGATGGAACTAGTTTGAAATCAATTAAAGGTGTCAGCGGGAAGCTTCTCTGGGACATACAAAGGATTTTGTATTTGGGGAAAAATATACCAGTTGAAATTGTTGCCTGTGATCATAAGGCAGTGTTTGTGAAGTTGGGTAGTTGGGAGAAGTTATTCTGCTTACATGTATGAATAATTTTAGCATTAAAATGAATATTAGCATAAATTCTGATAACTGACAATCGTACTTACTTGCAAAACAGAGATTGAGAGGATCATGGAACGTAATGGGAGTCTGAATATATATGATGTTTTTAGTAACATTGAAACCAAACACTAAAATAAAGTTCTAAAAACAAAATTAATGTAGAAAAACAAAAAAAGATAACCAGGAATCTGATACGTCAGACCACTGTCAATAATAAAAAATCTCCAAGATATAAATATCAATGAAATGAAAATGTGCTAAACTTTGAAGGAACACTTTCCTGCTTAATTATTGAGGCACTGAACACTAAAATATAAAACATTGTCTTCAACTAACAACAATGAGCAATAACAGATGCCAAATCAGATCAAATAAAGTGGAAATCTAGAAACAGGATGACCGTGGTACTGTGGTAGGACTGCAGTGGTTTACCATATAGATTATCCATAAAAAAAAAGGTTTTCTCATTATTAAAGTCTGTGATGAACAAATGTAGAATTTCTGTTTTTAACTTTTACATTTGAATACATTAGGTCTCCTACCAAGTCTTCTGTTTGTCCATTTAATTTTTTATTCACACATTAAGTCAATCACATACTGTGTGATTTTGAACAATTTAAAAAATGCACCTGCATATGTCTGTGAGACCCTCAAGAAGTCACAGAGTCACATAACCAGGCATTCATCAATTTCCTCCTAAGGGCAAAAGCACTAAAAGCCAAAGTGCAGCTTGATGAAAAATGTGAAATGCAAAATTTTGTTTCAAATGTAATATTTGAACTATAATTTGTCATCGGTCATAACACGGTTTTGACAGTAATCAGTGTAATGATAGACAGACACAAACCTCCTTATTTCCGCATTCTGCATGGTTTCACCAAAAAACATCAGATATTGTATGTCTTCAGAAGTAACAAACGTTTTATTGATGACAAATCTCTGACGCCTTTTGATTGAGTAAGGCTGGTTCTGTCAAAACTTCCTCTTTGTTCACATGCAAGTGTTTGGCTGCCAGTGTGTATATAAACACCTTTACAGCCTTCAGTTTCTCAGCCATGGAGAAGTTTCTACTTTTGGGCCTGTTGTGTCTGCAGGTTTTTCTGCTCGCTACAGCATTCACGTCTTCGGAGAAAGCTGCTCTCCTCACAGATGATCAACAGCTGGCCAATCTGGTAAGATGACAGGAAGCCTCACTGAAGTGCTTAAGACATAAAGTGCAGTGAGTTTTATTTACGTTTTTGGTTTCTTTTCCATTTGGTCACAGAAGGAAGAAGGCAAAGGGATGAAGAGAACTCAATTTCGAGGATGGAAAGGCTGTGGAAGGAGGATTGGGGACTGTAATTCTTTCAGAGTGGTAAGCTTTTTTTCTATCAACAACAAAACAACAAAAACTAAAAAAGCTAAATCAAAGTAACTTTTAAATTCTGAATGTACTCCTCAATGCGAGGCAGAACCTTTGTCGATGATCCTTTGTTGATCTAACTGTCTTTCTTTTGTAATTTAGGAACCAACAAAGAATCCAAAACCAACCAGAGCCAGAAAATAAATGATGGATGACAGAAACAACTTGCCAACACGTGAACATCAAAAATCCAAAATATTTTTTTTCTTATCAACTTCCTTATTTGCTATATCTCAAGTAAATCTTTGCTTTGCAACCTAATGAAATGCTTCAAGGAAATAAATCTGTTTTTTCTCATGCTTATTATATTAAAAACACATTTTAAATGATTGTTGGGTGATTATTTGTTAAGGGCGCTTATTATATTTAGGGGGTTAAATGCAGGTACCCATCTCCAGCAGGTGAGTACACCCTCAAGAAGTCACAGACACATACACACAACAAGATTATTTTAAACAGTGTCACTGTTTTTAAATTATTTTATACTGTTTTATACTTGTGCACATGTATTAATTAATTTTATTTTGTAACCAGGTTGCTGTGTATTGCAGATTTCTGCCAAGGTCCCTCTTGAAAATGAGATCTAGATCTCAACGGGGTTTACCTGGTTAAATAATAAAATAAGAATATATATATATATATATATAATTATTCCCCTAATATTGTTCAATCTCTCAATCTCTGCGGTAAAATAAAGATAGTCAGGATAGTCCCGTAGAGTTTATTTTGCACTGAGTTGAGCATCTGTTTATAATTATTCAAAAATGACTTGTTCTCAAACAGCACAAAAACATTGGATTAACTTAACCTTTAACTCAACTTTACTCTTCATAAAGGTGATTAAATTGCTTTGAGTGTTGTTTCATATCAGAAACATAGTCCTGATATGATTTGTCAGAATTGAAAAATCGATTAATATCCAATTAAACGACGGAGAATAAAGGTTAAAGTGGGTCTGTATTAAGAGAGGGGCGTGATCAGAAATTAAGATGCTGTGATACATTGAGTTGACTGTACGTATGTCTCTGTTGGGATCTGTTGTCTTTCTCAGGATTAAAAACCTTACATTCACCATACATCTTATCTCATAATGCAAAACTGATGGTCTCAAAAAGTCTGTTGATAATCCCGCTGCACTCATAATGGAATAATTTTAAACTTTTCCACCTATACGTGCAGAATGTGTGACATGGTTTTTTAACACCAGATGGCTCTAGATCTCCAAATTACTTCTGAAGGAAGCCTCTGTCATGCGATCTGTGATCAATGCAGTAACTCCATTCCTGCAGACAACTGCATACAATGCTGGTTCTGACTCAGTTCTGGAGGCTGGTGTGTTTGGGTTTTCCAGAATAGTTTGCTCTACGCTACCAAGTTATTTTTGGATTTATTTGTTCTTCATTTTATTTATTTGCTCTTCATTCATTTGCTCTTCTTCTTTATTTGCTATACAGTTGTGTATTCAAAGATGATCAGAAGAGTATGAAATTTCCAGATTTCTAGGTTAAGTTTTCTTGTGGTGGCTTGTAGCTTCTGTGTTTGGTATCAGATCCAAAAGATGGAAGCAGACAGTTAGCTGAGATGGGTGGGGTAATTGGGAATGCCTCTGCTGTGGGCAAAGCTGTTGTCTGGTGTTACAACTTTATCAGACATGTTTTACTTTGACAAATCTATAATCTAGAAGTGATGCAGAACATCCTTGTTTAATCCCTTAATTTCACATCAACCATTTCCTCCTTGAAATTAAGATATTTTTTTTCAGGTGAAGTTTAACAATAGCAGTAGAGAAGACAGCTGTGAAGAAAATAGCTTTCAATTTTGACATTTCCTTTACAGAAGAAGTAAAGCATGTAAATAATTGAAATGCTCCTGATTGTTCGCTGGTCCAACAGTGACACCTTGTGTTCATTTGTGGTTTTATTTCGAAGAGCGGTACATTTCTTCTTCATGTTTTTTTTGTTTTGTTTTGTTTTTTGTTTTTTGTAGCATGGTGCACTTCCACTGAAAAAACCAGAAGGAAATATTGAAAATATTTGGAAAGCAGAATAACATATAAATTTGCGCAGATATGTTTTGTAATAAGAAAAGTAATTTGTTTATGGCTTAATCTCTTCATTAAAAAAGGAAAACTGCATAGGTTAGCCTCTACATTTTCTTTTTGTGACAACTGATTTGTTTAATTTTATTTGTTTGGTTTTATATTGTTTTAAAAGGCTCTCAATGAAGATTATATTTCACAGTGACTAAGCTTTGGAAATGAGTTTTTATTGGATTAAACATGTCCAGCCCTGCCAAGCACAGACGGGATTAAACTTCACCCGATTGGAGCTCCCTGCGTCTGGCTGTATTGTTCCAAGCGGTTGCTACAAAGAAAGTTGTAATAAATAATGTTTTTTTTTTTTTTTTTACTTAATTTGGTCCAAAATTTCACTTCATAATTTCATCAATTATGAAGTGCCATTGCTGATAAAAAAATATCATAATTAAAAACACTTGTTTTACTCAGTTACATTTGTTATTTTTATGGCAGTTAAATCAGATCTTTAGTTAGATCTTTCACGTTTTTATTACATCCATCTCAGTGTTTGACTGGAAACTTAAGCTACTCATCAGCATAGCCCCTTTTTAAAGAACCTGTATGTTCTTTAAAAACATCTGCATGTCTCTGCACAAAAGAGGGTTTTTGTATCACCGAGTGCAAGTCAACCATTATTAACTTTTACATGCTGAGATACAGATATGGCTTACACAAGGAGAAAATTCTTGGAAATCTATTTTTCTTTTCTTGGAAATATTTTTGTCACTCAGTCTTGCCCCTCTAGGCAAAACAGCCAAGCTCCTGTTTCAACTTGTGATGTCAAGAAAACCAGGAAACACAATCTGATCTTTGTCAGCTCTAAATTTTGTGGTACAATAATTGTGACTTCATTTTCTCCAGTAATTTATCTTGGATCTGTCATATTACTCAAACTCCACATCTGAAAACTGGAACCATTTTAGGCCTTGACTTTTGGTAACTGGTTTTGCTCTGTTAACCCTGTTAACCTGGATAAAACTTTTAAATATGGATGATGCATAAAAACATTAAAACAATTGAAGGGGACCCATTATGCTTCCTTGAAATAATTTAGGATAGATATTGGTTATGCATAACACATTGATTACATTTTTTTTCACAAAATCATTTTAAAAAAATGAGATTTCACTCAGTTCTTCATATTTTGAGAGGTGGGAGCAACATGACAAATTTAGCAGACCAACAGATGACTAGCATGAAGGCGCTCTACTTTCTGGAGACGGACTAAACAACCACTGGATCTATAATGCCTCTTTATCTTCTCCAAATTTTTAATTACTCTCACTCCACACCGTCTGCCTCTGGTAGTACATCTCCCTGATGCTTGCTGTTAAACCCACATTCCCAGAACTAAGCATCTGTCTGACCAAGCACAAAAACCCACAGGAGACTCTCCCCAAATTTCAGATCAAAGCAACATTTACTTTTATGCCTTTGGGTGTCACTTTAGGTCGTGACAGAAAGTAAACACAGAGTTTATTTTCTATCACTCTTAGAGGATTGAAAGAGTAAAATAATAAAATATGCATCTCAAATAAATTCTTCAGTTCTACTTTGTACACACTGAATGTTTCAGAAATAAAGAAAATATGTATTATGGAATTTCTTCTCAAGCTCTGATTTTATTGACTTTGTGTGTGTGCTGTATCGACATGAGTAATATATGTCATCCCAGTCTGAGGCTGCAGCAGAATGTCTAACACAATTTAATCTGATATGAAAATAAATAACTTTGAATTTTGGTGGTAAAATGACTATAACTTAAAATTTGAGCTTTCATATCAGAGTTTAAGAATTAAAAATCCTACCAGGAAGCAGCTTTAGGTGAGAAGCTGTTACCTTCTCACCTGAAACTAGAAACTCTAGGTTTTTTTTTGTTTTGTTTTTTTCAAACAAAACCTTCTTGCACATGTCTCTGCTACCAAGTCTGTTACTTGGAGTTAGAGTAATTTAATCAATGATTTATATCAAATTCAACCCCCAAATAAGAGTTGCATGATGGACATAGATAAATTGAAACCTGGGTATTAATTCAAACTGGAATGTTTTCTTCAGCTTCACCTGCATCATCCATTCACTGCTTTATGAACTTCAACTGCAGCCTATTGACATTCAGTCCACGCCTCATCAACGCCAATCATCAAGCAGGCCTCCATTTATAAGACCCTCCATCTACGACTCCATCTGCTCACCAGCCGAGCTTCAACTCAGCTCCACCCTTTCTCCACTTTGTTCTTCCGGCTCCTTCAGGCCTCCATCCTGTCTTTGGCCTCCACCATCGTCTGAGCGCCAAAATCTTTATTCTTTCATGTCAAACAAAACTTTCTAATTGTGTCTCTTTTTTGTGAGTCTCTCGGATTTGAAATATCCCTCTTACAAAGTTAAAAGGAAGGTCACATGAAATAATACAATCAAAGATAAAATGTCACGTAAAGAACACCCTCTAGCTAATTTGTGAAAGAAGGTTTAAATGAAAGAAGCAGCTGGAGTCAGGGCTGGTAAAATTTAAGCAAGCATTGGGTTGTTTCCTTCTTTTTCATTTTTAAAACTTTCCTAAAGGTAATTAAAAATTATAACTTTCTTCTGATTGGTGAATGTTGTATTTGTGCAGCACTGTGAACAGCAGTATCTCTCCTTCCAGTCAGGATTTACCAGTTGGTGACAAAATGACTCAACAATGTTCATCATTGAACAAAATGCTGCAAAAGATGTTTGACTGAAAATTGTCATTAAATAAAGAAGTTCTGTGGGATTTATTGATAAAACTGAGAGCTAAGGACTAAATTTGCCTGTGTCTTTTTTCTTTCTTTTTTGTTTTTGCTGTGGTGTTGAAACACGCTGTGGTGTTTATTTGTTGAAACACCACAGCGTACCTTGGCAAACTCTTCTAAAATTGTGTCTTTGCTTCAACATGTCTGAGTAAAAGAAGAAGAAAAAAACAGTACCTGGCCTTGGGATTTTACCAAGAATCACAAATTCATGGAAACACACCCCGTCACTTCATCTCTGCCAAAATTTAAACTAAAATCACTCCTCCTTCACCGCTCCCAGTAATTCTTTCTTTTTGTTGCTTGTTCTTTCCCAGCTGTCTTGCCTGTTTTGATCTGTTTCTGTGGGTATAAGAAAGCAGTATTATGCACTGAGGATGTTTATTTGTTGGTCTGATGTAAGATTCAGATTTTGAGTGTCATGTTTTTTATCAGTTGAAGGAATGAAATCATCATCAATAACAGAAACAAATGCTTTAAAACATCAGTTTGTGTGGATTTAACCTATATAATGCGTTTAACTTGTGAACTGAGTTACTGAAATGCATGAATTCATCATTAATATTCTAATTTATTGAATATGAATGTAGCTGGATCTGCAAAGCCAGTTCCTGAAGTGTCTGTCAGAAAATTAGCGTAAAATGTTTCCTTAAATCTGGTAATCTACACCCTGACCTGAATACCCTCCTGAACCAGGTCTTGTCTTTAATGCCCTGCGCTATGCCTCTCTGCAGCTGCTTTAGCTCAGCTTCACAGGCCGACTTTTAATCTCTACCTTTCCATCTAATTTCCATCTAAAAGTAGTAATGATTACAGCTCCACTTATAAAATTCTGAATGGCTTTGACCCATAATCAGAAAGTGAGAGGAAAAAAACACAATTTCACCATAAACAACTTGTTTTGGCGCCCCCTCCACAGTGGGTGGAGCTACGGCTGCCAGTGAGGATAAAAAGCCCTGAATGTTCCTCGGCTTCATCAGACTCTTCACTTCACCATGAACAAATCGGTGCTGCTCCTGCTCGGTCTGCAGATTTTCCTGCTCATCTCTGCCTTCAGCTCTGCAGATGCAGCCGCTCTGGTGACCGGTGACGAACAAAAGCGGCAGACTTTGGACGCGGTAAGAACATTGGAGCAGCTGCAGCAATGATGTGTTAATGGTGGAGATTGTCTGTGTCATAAGTTGAAGCGCTCAGTAAGAGTAAAACTTGGTGGGGAAGAAAGTTGTTTTTTTGTTTTTGTTCCTCTTGTTGGTGTCATCCTTTTCCCCCTTTTTTTTTCTCCTTTGACAAAGGAAACAATCAAGGATGTGAGAAGACAAAGAGCCAAACGTCAAAGACCTTGGTGCGCCCAGTTTAGGGGAGGATGTTCGGTATGTGGCTTGGAGAGAGAAGAATCCATGTCAATCTATTCTCTAGGCTGTGTTTTTATTAATTAAGAACACTGATATAAACAGATATTTTCTTACACTCTGACTTCTTTCTTTTGCAGTTGATTGAGTTGGCAACTATGAAGGTAAAATGATGTGAAATCATTCAATAGAACGGATGAAAGTTTCTGAAATCGATGTTTGTGCTGCAAAGAAAAAAAGGATGAAAGGAGCAGTTTAGGTCTCTGCAAGGACATTTCATGTCATTGTCATTGTGGAGAACACAAAACTAAACTATTTTCCTCTCATTGTTTCTGTCAAAATTACAGCCCAAAACAGTCGAATTTTCATAACCTGTGACAAAATAATGTAAGTATTTTTAGATTTTGAAATTATGTTCCTACGGCCAAATCTTTGTCTTCATCTTACCGAGAAACTCTTTTCTGTCTCAGTGAACAGAAGAAACCCAAAGGACAGAAGATCACAGTCCAGAAAATTAATGTGATGAAGTCCGACTTAAATCTTCCTCTCATCAGCAAATTATCTTAAATGCTGTGTTTTAATTCAATGTAAGCAGAAATAGAATAATAGAAATAAAGGATTTCAACATTAGCTTGTATGTAATTAATGTAATTAACATGTTTCACTTTCTCAATTGAGTTTCTGAAATAAACAGTATTTCCAATAATTTTCTCATTTACTGAATATGACTGTAAATGTTTCCTTGTGTGATGCTTTTTATTGTAGACTCTTCTTCTATGTGTATTTAGAAAGTTAACACATCAAATTAGAATTAAGTGCTTATTTTCACGTAAGGAGGAAGAAGATTTTTTTGTTGCCTCCCGTGTTCCAGTTATTCATGGCTTCCACATTCAGAGATTCTTCACAAATCTGTGTATCAAGAACTTCAGTCATGGACAAACACTTAATTCTTGCTCTGCTTGATTTCCTGCTTATCACAGCCTCTCAGCCGAAGTGGTTCTAGGATTATATGATTTAAAATCTCCCTACTACGATTTTTTTGTTGCAATTATATTTTTACAGTTGAATTAAGAATTGCATCTTTATGCAGGTATGCAAAGAAGGAAACTTTGCAAAGTAAAAGCAGGATTTAGATGGCACCATTTGGTAATACGTTTCTGCTGCCCACTGAATGAAAATCTATTGTCAACATTAGGACAGCAGCTGAACTGGGTTTGGATTATACATAAATTAGTGGACATGTTTTCTATTTATGCTCTACCTAGATATATTTTTGTGCTTTTTTTAGTAATTAAAGGATTTAAAAACTGCAGGCAGACCATGTGGCTTGACTCTGGAAACCTTTATATGTGTAAAGGTTTGTCTACAATTTGGAAAATTCAGATCAAAATGTTTTTGTTTTGGGCTGGGTGGCACCGAACTGATTGTGTCAAAAGACCAAGACTAGCTGGAAAAGTTGAATTTATTGCATAAATATGTAAGTGTGACATGGGTGGAAGGATCTTGATTGTGACTCGAAGGGCGTCACCCTAAGGCGAGATAATCTGGGTTTCCCTATTAAAAGTACCCAAGTCGATCTGGATTTATATGACAAAAGCAGAAATGGTTTACAAAATATATCTTAGTTATTTTTTAACAATATTGAAGAAATGCTTTATTATTTAAATTTAGAACCTAGGAAAAAGCAACCAAAGGCAAAATTAGCAATTATAATTTGGAACTTAGGACAAAAGTCTGCATCTCAGGGCTCAGAAAATTGTGCAACATTTAGAAATAGAAGGGAGGGGGGAGGGATATTGAAATAAAAAACTGAAAAATATCACCTCAAACTAAATAAACCAGTTGAATACTGCCCTCTTGTGGCCAAATACTGCGTAAAAAAAAGAAGCAATTTTAAGTTCTTTAGTCAATCTTCACTTTACAGTATCCATATGGAAATAGTTAGCAAAGACGGTTTAAAACCTTGAATGTTATTCAGGTGATCTGTGCTGCTCTTCCTGTTCAGTTTGCAGGTTCTTCCTGTGTTCATGTTTAATTACACACAACTGGTTTATCAAAGATTAATTTGCCAGTTTATGTATTCTGGTTAATATCAATTAACATTTTGTCTCTGTTACTCTACCAGTCAATTCAACATCTAAATGAAGGTTTACTGCTTACTTTTATGAATCCACCTATGGCTTCATCTTAAATAATGTAAGACATTAGTGATTAATTCATCTCCATCAGTCCAGCTGATTAAGGTATCATTTGAACCCAATGATTATGCCTAATTGTCTTTCTTTTTCTTTCAGTTCATTTTTTTTATTATTATTTTGAAAAGCATTATGACCTCTGAGAAACTTGCAGCTGTGGATGCTTCAATTGCAGCCATCTTATCCCACAAAATATTTTTCACAGACAGTTGCACGTCATCACAATGTCTATACATACTACTCTCTTGTTCAAATTATTACTAAAGCCTGCATTATCAACCAATAATGAGGATTATTGGTTGTATTGTATTGTTTTTCAGGTTGGAAACCGAATGATTACAGACCTGAGCTACACTGCCACCTTGTGTCCAAAAAGAGGAACAGATTGGAAAGCGTCACAAAAACTGAAAGCAAACACAAAGAGAGAGAAAAAACTTTACACACTCCAATATCCAGGGGTGAAAGTAGTTTTAAATTCTTGGGGGTACTATGACAAAAAATAGATATACATACATATTACTTCTTTGTGTGCTTTGGAGTTTCTGTGCTGATAAGTTTTTTTGCAAAGCAATAAAAGCTGGTAGCTCTTGAATTGCTACAAAATAAAGCTGTATTTCTCTCAGCCTAATGGCTGCAATGTTGACACCTTGAGATGCCATGAGACCTAAATCCTGAACATCATGGCATGGAGTGATCCTAGTTTTCCATGTCTGGCATATAACCATTTATTTATCTTTTAAACTAGTTCTATTGATCCTCTGTCCAGACAGAGGGATAATCAGTAGCCCAGCATCATGACCTGTTTGTTCTGAAGATCCTGCAGCTTCCACTTCTCTTCCTAACATGGTGCCTCCTCACCCTGACTCTCATGCTGCTAGGAGGAACCACAGAGCTCTGTTAGGTTAAAGCTCATCTTCTGAAGTTGGGATGTTTTTCCTCCAACAGGTTCCGAGGAATCACCTCAAACCAGATGTTGGACTGGATTTTATTTCAATGTCATTTGTGAATGTTAGAGCCTCATTTTCAACAGTGGAGCTATAAAGGTTGATAATGGTTATTATTTTAGAGAAAATCAACATCAATATTTCCACTAAATAAGAAGCAAAAAATAAAACAATAGTTTGATGGAGGACAAGCCTCTCAGACTCTGAGCTGACCGCACCAAACTATTTTTTATAATAGATAATTAATTTAATTTCACATAATTATCACGGAAGAAGCCATTTGCTTATTAAATACTTAATGAAAAATATATACCGTGTTTGATGTTTGTTGTAAATGACTTATAGTCACAAGGAACGAGGTAATTAGTCCAAGTTTGTCGTTTATTGAACGTTCAGAAACTACAGCGGCTGTCAAGGTCAAAGGTAACCAAAGGTAAAACAACCCGAACAGGTGATCAACTCTAAACCACTCGAACCTTTTTACTCTCCATCTCTCTCCGTCATTTAAGCACACCCGTTGCCATGACAACCTCCTGCACTCCACAAACCAACCACAGATTACGTTAAAAATATAACATTTAGTCCGTTACAGTATTAGGTTTGTAAGCTTGATACTTATTTTGCTATCATTAATAAACATCTCATGAACAAAGAGGTGGTTGATTAGTTAATTTTAAACTCCTGCTCTGCTATTTATTTTGGTAATGGAACCGAAACGCACAGAATTGCGCAACATCTTGTTGAAACAATAATTACTGAGATTATTATTTTTGTTGTGTCATTCATTTGAACACGTTTTGTTGACTTTGTTGTTGTTGTTCTTTAATAAAGTTACAAACGTTTCAAGCGAGTCAGAGGAGGACGTGCTGGTCTCAGCGTCCTGGCGGCGTTCAGTTTGTCTCCTAATGCCGAGATTGACTCAAAACCTTCCGCGATCAACATATCGCCCTGCTGCTCTAGCAAAGCACAAAGAGTTCAGAAATAATATGAAATGGGAAAAAAGTTATTTATTATCTGATTAAGTCGTGTTTTAGATTGTTCTTGAAAAACTAATCAGTCACGGCTGATTAGTAGGTGAACTCACGGCTGCACAGTGAACCCATTGATGTTTTACAGCCGCTCCTCTCTTGCAGGTACCCCCGCTAAATCTTTTAGGGGTATGCAGTACCCTCCCGTACCCCCTTACTTTCACCCCTGCCAATATCTATATTTACACCAATTATTTACAAAAACACTATCAATTATGAAATATTGGCTTTTTATAAATTGAGAACTTGGTTGCATCTCTCTTGCATGAATGAGTGCAAAAAATAAAGTTGACCAACATTTCGCATCTCTGTCCTAATTATCATTAACAAAGGAAACTTAATAAAATTATTTATCTTCGTTCTTCCTTCAGATTCTGAGAAACTAATTTCCATATTTTTCCCAACAAAGTCTTCCATGAACTTTGCTTCTCAAACATCTCAAATTTCCCTGTCAACTTTTTTCTGACACAGTTTGTCCTTTCTATGAATTTTCCATTAATTTCCTCAAATGCAACACCCTTTGAATAGTCTGCTTCTTTTTCAGTGACCTTTTATGACGTATCCTGGGTCAGCAGGGGAACGGCAAGCAAACACTTCAAGCATATCACTCTGCATCTAATGAATATACTTGATATATAACTTTCAGCTTTTTTGTTGAATTACTGATACACAAATTAATGCATCTGTATAAAAGAGCAGCATGTGTCCAAATAGCAACATTCCTGTATAATTCAGTAGTTTATTTTTGTTGCTTTGGACAGGAAATAACTAAAGAGGGAAGGCAAAGGAAGGAGACAAAGATAAACATACATAAAGTAAATGTTAGGGTTATGTAGGGTACGTCAAAATAAATTCTACAAATTTCTTTATGAGCCCACACCCAGCTTAATAGTTTCCTGGTTTACTTAAAATGCAAATGAAATCTGTAGCTGAAGAGGATATAAAGACTTACATGTCTTGAAGCTGAGTCAGACTCCTCAGATCATCCACTATGGACAAACGTTTGCTGTTGACTCTGTTGTGCCTGCAGGTTTTCCTGCTCATCACAGCTACGGAGACGCAGATGGAAACGGAGACTCCGCAGGACCCTCCGGTAATAAGCCCCACTTTGGAAAACACTTTTTAAAATATTTTTCTGTTTTCAATCCATGCAAAGCTGAAAAATGTTGATTCTGCATTTCTACAGGTGGCGAGAAAAGCTAAACCTCCTGGAAGAAGCCCGTGTTTGCAGAGTAACAGTAAATGTTCACGCAGACGTGGGGTGAGGCCGAACTTAATCCTTCATGGTTTTGCATTGTGTCTGAGCAACTGAGATACACAAATTTATTTGTGTATTTTATCTAATGATGTTTTTTTTGTGCAATCAGTCAGCTTCTACAGTTCTGTAAACTTCTTTCTTTATTTGTGTTACAGAAGGCTCAAGCTCCAACACCCAAACCTCCTTCATACAAGTAATAAATCTTTTGGAGACCAACATCCAATGTTTTTAAGTTCATTTGAACTGAACCTGGAAAAACTGTATATATAAAATATGTTTTAAAATTAGTCAATATTTTTTTTCTGTTTTTTTATTACAGCACTGGTGCCTTCAGTTCTATTATGACAACTTAAAGCCAAGTGGACACCGGATGAATCAGTGGCGTGAATAAAACCCAATGTAAAATCAACACGATGAAGACTAATAAACCTGGATGATGCATTTGTAGATTGATATATTGAAATATTCTATTTGCTCTTATTCGCAGTTGCCCTCACTTTCTGCTTGTCAAATGGAAAGAAAAGGGAGAGCCGGCAGACAGAGAAGATTTCTCAGCTTTTCTGAAAATTGCTAAATTTATAAGAATTATTTTTTGCACATGTTGCAAGTTTCTTTTCTGCATAATCCGTCAGATGTATTAACTGCATTTAAAACATGTATTTTAGACAGCATTTTGTAACAAAAAAAATCACAGCTGCTCCTGTGTTGCATTATGGAAAGGAAGGAAGTCATGAATAAATATCTCAAAGCTTCCTGTTAAGACTTCTGCTTCTTGAATAAGCTGTTTTGTCTAAGCTTTTGTGCACCTCAAATAAAGCTTATATTTCAACTAATTTGTGTCAATATAGCCTCATTTTCTTAATGTTTCTATATGTATTAAATTTAAAAAGATGTGCCACACTTGAAAATATTGTATTTATTTTTACAAATCCTCATAAAGGTTGTTCACACCACACTAGTTGTATTTATGAAACGTAATTATTTATCTTCCTTTTTTGAAGGGTTAAAACACCTTAATAATTGTAACTACTGCAAAAGTTTGATTTAAACTCAAAATGTAAACAATTAATTTATTTTTATTTATTTTTCTGAATGCGACAAAGAAGCTTTCATGAAAATACATTAAGATAGATACCAATAATCAATTAACTGGAATTAGGTATCTAAAATTGTAATGGCTAGAAGGTAAATATACAATCTGTCAGTTACAAAATTTTTTAAACATGTAAAGTGTCATTTTAAATGGTCAGTTAAAACAACTAAGAGTTTCAATAAAAACCTCTGTGTTCTTAGCATTATCAGTAATATAAAAAAACAGAAAAAAAGACGACTCATCAATATTTGCTCTCACTCTGAATGTTCAAACCTACAAATAGATTCCAAGCAAATATCAAGCTTCAAGTGACAGCATTCAGGGAAATGTAAAGCGGGAGTAAGATGGAACCAAAACCAGAAAGTAATTGTTTTGTGTTTAAAAAAAGAAGAAGAAGAAGAAATAAACAGAGTGTTAGCCAGACCTGTGCTCAAAGGGAGAGCAAAACCAAAACCTTCACAGACAAAAGGTTTATGTTGGTGCCGTTTTTATCTGATGTCTTTTAGTCAACTCTCCATGTGAGCCATCACAGGCTTAAACATTAGCAATTAGGACATCATGCCTTGATGCTCTTCTGCGTCATAATACTTATGCCATTTTTTGTTCTTGGTTGATTGCACTGCAGTCACAAACCTCACAGGTTTAGTCACAGACCTCACAGATAAACAGATCATGATGCAGTTTTTGTCTTCTGCCCTTTAGTCATCTCTCCATGTGAGCCATCATCTGATTAAGTGTTTTCATTGTTGCCTGCACAAAGAAGCTTCTAATATGCTTCTGTGGTGACACTTGATTTATCATTAATGACTTCTGCTACTCTATTTACATCGTGATGATAAAAAATATGTACTTTGTAACTATAATACTTGTATCTGAGTGCATAAATCCGGAGCATGTTTCTCAAACTTTCAGGGCAAGGGCCACTTGACCCATTTAACAGTCACAGACCACCTAACCTGACATCGTCCCACGATAACACATCTTAATATATAATGCAAACTGAAATGAAAATATTAGTCTCTTAATTCAGGTATTGTTTACTTTGTTCATCCTAATGACAAGAGTGGTGCTGTTTGGTAAATGTCCTGCCCACAACAAAGCCATGAACAGATCTACTTGGGCATTTTGAGTTATTTACAGATTATACACACACACATAATCTGTAAATTATATATATATATATATATATATATATATATATATATATATATATATATATATATATATATATATATATATATATATATATATATATATATATATATGACACACATATATATATGTGTGTCATATATATATGTGTGTCACATATATATGACACACATATATATATGTGTGTGGTGACACTTGATAAATCAAGTGTCACCACAGAAGCATATTAGAAGCTTATATATATATATATATATATATATATATGAGTGTGTGTGTGTGTTGGTTCAGTTATCCACCAAGTGTAAGTGAGTAAGGATGATCCCTAATACCCTGGATTTGTCCGGCCTATTGATGTAATCTGCAGTTATAAAGTCTTTCTCCATCACTGTAATGGAGTAGTCAACAAAATACTGTTATTTACACCCTTTGAACTGAGCCATAGTTTGTCATGTTTCACCTATTGGTTACATATTATAGTTTAATTGGTAGATCAAATCACTGCAGCCTGATATTTTATTGGGGAATCAAAATAATCTTATCATTTTACTTAATTATTTTTTAATTTAAAAATCTGGGGTGCATTTGAGTACAGCATTATTACTCAGATACCCCAAAATAAAATTGAGTGAAATTAGGCAGTTTCAGAAGTAACCTGTAATAAACAAAGTAGCATAAACACCAATGTTTACACGGTTTTTCAATACTTCCATGCAATGCATGTAAGGCACCTATTGCTCTACACCTATAATTAATTTGGTGTTAAAAGATTAGCGTTTCCTACTGGTAACGAACTCCAATGAAGTATAAATCAGATTTTTACTTTTGTGTTGAATGTATGTTTTACAATATATTTACCACTAAAAACAAACAAAAAAAACTAAATTTTCTGCGAAATTCAGCAACTGGGTGATTCTTTTTTTGCTGCAACATTTTGGCCTCGGGATTTTTGAATAAAAAAAGTATTCATGTTTTAAGTTTTAAATATTTTGTCACAACACTGACATGTTTAACAATAAGAAATTAATTATGGGCAAGCTCAGGATTGGATTAATTAATTATTACATGTGAGTTTTTTTTCACCATTGTCTCTGAATGTGTTCTACCCTGTTACGAACATACATATAGACCACAAATAGTTAAACATTTAAATTTTGAAAAATAATGACTTTTTCTTAAAAAGAGTGTGTCCCTTTTACTATATAATGTTTTATTCTTGAAATTGTAACACATCATGAAGTTACGAATCATTCATGACTGTATTGTAAAGAAAAAACAGGTTTTTTTTACTCATTATTACTGACAGCATTGAAAATATTGGTAATTTTAAAAACGTATATCAATATTTGCATTTATTGGTTTTCCACTCCCAACATGGCACAGAAAAATTCACAGTACTTGATGTTTCTGTAACAATATTTAATAAAAACATGTGTGGAATGGAACATAACATGGTGGATTGTCCTATAACAGGGTGGAAAATCAAAGTCTTTGATTCTAAAATATGATGATTTTCATTATTAGTTGCAGGATTGGCTCTTTCAAGTCAAAGTATAGGTAGAGCATTTGTCCTGGCTCTATTTGGCAAAAATAGGTCATGTCCCTGTTGTGGATTTTCCCATGGCAGGTACTCATGGTCCCTCACAAGAGTCAATGGGGGTAACTAGTGAAATGAAAACAGACAAATGGCAAAGACATCTGATAATACCTCAGACTACTCTGCAACTCTATTACATCATCTGAAATTTTTTTATTTGACTTAAAATTATTATTTCACCCTAATTTCTACCTTATTTGGTTCATGAACATAACAGGCTGGAACATAACAGGGTGGAACTAATGACAAAAAGAATAAACTTTTCTGCAAAATTCACCAACTGAACAATTCTTGTTAGTGTAAAATAAGTAGCATTTCAAAACAGCAGAAGAAATCTTATGTTTTTGAACAATAACAATGTTTGTTGCTAACCTGTTGCTAAGCGATGGGTGTGTTTACTGGTAACCAAGTGCCACGAAGTAAACAATTAATTTTTATTTTTGCAAAAGTCAAAATCAGAAAGCAGTGCACAAACATTATCACAAACATTGCTAATGTAACTACTGCTCACATTAACAGCAGCCTTTTTCCTAAAATTATTTTGTTTGTTTATTAACCAAAATTATTCCCAGAAGGAACAATAGCAGACATTGAGGACAGTTACAAGTACCTGTGAATACCACAAGCAAATGGGAACCTTGACCAGGTCACAAGGAAAGGAGCCACAGCCAAATACCTCCAACAAATAAGGCAAGTCCTGAGAAGCCAGCTCAATGGCAAGAACAAGATCCGTGCGATAAACAGCTACGCCATACCAGTAATCAGAGACCCTGCAGGAATAACTAGCTGGCCAAAGGAAGAGATAAAGACCACGGATGTTAAGACTTGGAAGCTACTAACCATGCATGGAGGGTTCCACCCCAAATCCAGCACCCTGACTAAACTTGAGCCGCAAGAAAGGTCAATAAGGCAGGTGATTCCTTGAGTTTTGGTTTTCTAAATTGAGGGAACCAAACCTTTAGAGAATCCTAAAGACTTTTATCAGAAATAAAGGCCCCTCTTAGAGAATTAAGAGGCAGAGCGACCACAAAGCTGATTTGTTGGATTCTGTGATGACGTTTGCAGGCTAAAGAGAAAATCCAACCCAATTCAGGAAGAATGGGTCTAAGTGGTTCCAGCACACAATCTCCTCCTCAGGGTGAATTGTTTGGAATAAAATGCTGAACATAAATCTTTTGTTGATAAATTACAGGCCTTAATATGTTTAATTTTTTCTTTTGTGGGTTTGAATAAATAAATAAAAAAAATTTATTTCTTAAAAGGATCAATTAATTAATTTTATTTATAAGGGACCCTTTCATACAAAAAGCATTTCTAAGAGCTGTACCAACAATTAGCCCTCAGGTTTCTCAGACAAACTGTTCCACAAACAGGAGCCATAATACTGGATGAATAATAAATAAGTAAAACTATACGATCACGTAAAAGGTTAAAATAAGATCCATAAATATAAATATATATGTATAGAAAACAACAAGGAAAATGACAAAACAAACCCTAATCGCTTTCTATTTGCTTTTTCTCTTTCCCTCTGTCTGAGCCTCGCACAGTGCATCTGACCTCTGACCTCAACTCCTCAAACCTGTCCTCCCATGGACCAGATGATGTCCCTCCTACAAAACCAGCCAATGAAAATGATCGAGAAGATCTGGAGGATCAAGAAGACAGAAAAGACCTCCATCAACAGCTAGTTTAGATGTTTCTGAAAGGCTCTCCACTCAAAGAACTATTGCTGGTCCACTGGCGAGTGACCGAAGAGGAGAGTGAAGATTTACACTGTCCTGTTATCCTTAAATATGCATTTAAAAGAGAAAATCAACTTCAGAAATTACTTGTTTTTTTTATATGTTTAACTTTGACCAAAGACGATGAAATCAGATGTTGCCTGGTTGTTTATAACTTAGGTTTATTTAGAATCAGAGAGGATGAAAATCACTTTGAAACTGTTTTGTTTTCATTTGAAGTGTCGGCATTAGAATCACATGGGGCAACATTAAAATTTTACGTGTTTATTATAACGTGGGTTATATTAAAATCAAAGCGGATGAGATTATACTAAATTTTAATTAGATTTTCATAGGAGGACGACTTAATATCACCTAAACTTTAAATTCACATTTAGGATTTAAAATTAGTGTAAAACCTACATTTTCACTAACATAATCAACGTAAAATGAAATTATTCATAATTATCGTGTTAGGGATGTCTAAGGATTGAAATGCATGCTCTTATTTTGCAGAGAAGAAATTGGGATTAAAATAATTACTCATTTAAACAATTGGAAATATTACTTAGAAAACGGTTTGGTATCCCGCTTGTACTTTACTTCCAAATACATTATTTCAAATTTATCCTTTTTAAGTTTTGTGAAAGATGACAAAACATATAGATGACCGTCTCCCTGGTAAGGAGAGGTTGAAGGGTAACTTTTCCTACTTAACAGAGGTGAAACAATAAAGGAATGAATGGATGAATGCCAGTGGGTTTTTCATATCCGGCGTATATGATTTTGTTTCATCATACAGAATAATGTTTCAATAACTGAATGAATATGTAATGTCTTAAAATGTATGGGATGATTTTTCACTTCTAACTATAAAAATTTTAGAAATGTCCTTTTATATAAGACTCATGTTGTCTCTGCCTGGCAGAGCTTTCCATCCAGAACTGCTTCATGATTGATTGTCCTACTCTGTATTGTGCACAATTCATAAATAAACCTGATTGAGTGATTTTACCTGAACAGTGCTTGGTAATAGTTTTTTTCCACAACAATGGACAAAAACATTAAAGGCTCTCAAGTAAAAGGCGTGGCGGTTTTAGCTAATGTTGGACCCATGAGCAACATACTAACATTAGCATATTAGCCTGCAAAGACTTTTGTGCGTCATCTTTTTAAAGAAAAATCAACCTGTAACCATATGTATGCAAGTAGTAAAGGCATACATGACACTTGAAAACATACTGACGAATAACTTGCCTTTAAAGAAGCTCTGTTTCTTCCAATGTTCAAGTCCACAAACGTTCTGGAAGCTTCCCACACTTTCCTGCGCACCGCTGAGCTGAAGCATTCACTCCAGTAACAAAAATAGTCAAATCCAGTTTACTCAAAATAACGTAGTCTTTTACTTTTCTCATGCCAAACATGTACATTACTCACATTACTTGAGTTGAATAAAACAATTTTGTGAGACTTGAGTAAAGCATACAAACCTAATTTAAGTAAGAATAAGTTAGCCAAATACTGCGCAGAACCCTGAAGCTCCCAGGCCTCTGGTAGAGGACCGAGCTCAGAGGATGAGAGAGAGATCAAGAGAGAAGGGATATATACAGGCTCGGAGCTATGGGGAGACTCGGGGGGCAGCTGCCCCCCGTCACGGGCCCGGGTCTGGAGGTGCCAGGGAGGGAGGAATGGTTTCAAGTCGCTTTAATGTCTGACGGAAAAAGTGTGCCCTCGCCTGTTCAGAAAGGTGTATGTAATGGTAAAGTAATGTTAAAGTTATTGTCCATCAATGGAATATATAGCAGTCAGTCCCAGTAACTGTTTGACTCACAGTTTAGCCAGTGTGCTTCCTTGCCCCTCACGCAGGTGATACACCTGAGAGGCCCAGTCATTGGCCCCGCCCCCCGGCCCGACGCTGACTTGTTCCGCTAGTGTTGGTAGTGATCAATTCTCAGCAGCTACATGACTTCCTCTGGAGTTTTCTTTTCAACGGTATCTGGAATTTTTTTTAAGTCAATCGGTTTTAAGCCAGCTTTCCATCCCTATTTTATTTTTATCCTTTGGTAAGCTAGCTGTAGCGTCGCACTTTGAGCTCACGTCACGGCAAATAAACTGTCGTTTACATGCAGTACCTCGCGGACCAGTAGGGGGCGCCCGCGGACCACAGTTTGAGAAAGTCTGATCTAGATATATCAGGTGTTGGGAGATCTATGTTCAGACATATGGGAGGAAAACAGTATTTTATTTTACATCTGGTCAACATTTTTACACTTTCCATTGAAAACAAGAAGAAATCAAATTTATGGCAAATACGACGTTGTTTTGAGCTGTAACTTAAAACATATGAGTAAAGAAAATTTACTCATATTTTCTTTACAAAGTAAACTTGCCAGCTCCTTAAAGTTTTGCACTTAAATGTTAAACAATTTAAAATCTTTTAATTTATGTACGCCTAAACAATTGAATCAAATTCGACAGCATTGATAATCTCAATAAACAAGTGTTACATTTATGTATCTGTGGTCTGTTTTAAAATACTAGTATTTATGGGGCCCCTGAAGCTCTTGGGGGCCTGATGGAGCCGCTGACTTAATTTGGATTAAACAGAAGTGGAAATTTGTTGTTTTTAGACTAATTTTGGGTTTAAATAGCATTTAACTAGAGATTTTTTCCTGTAACATATAATTACACAGTAATACTTTTACATTTCCTATCAACTTAACATCTTTTAATACAAAAACACGGTGGACCGTCTTTACTCCCCACCACACTGGGCTTAGCAAGTTTTCTGGGGGAAACCCTGGAGATGTGAAATTGGCTGTAGATTTAACCCCATTTGGACTGACAGATATTTATTTTAACATCACATCCAAATTCAAAACCACTGTGCTTTATTTGCAATGAGTGCATTGCGTGTTTAATTTTTAAAAGAACACATGGTCCAGGGTTTCCGCCAGAAAACTTGCTAAGCCTGGTGGTGGGGGCGTCGAGGCGGTCCACCGATGGTTTACCGTGTTTTTGTATTAAAAGATATTGAGTTGACATGAAATACTAAAGTATTACTGTGTAATTATATATATCACTGCCCCCTCCCCCCACCCGGGGCCGCAGCAACATTTCCAAGTCTTGACCGGTCCGCGATAATAAAAAGGTTGGGGACCACTGATCTAATGTCGAGATCGATTCAAAACCTTCTGCGAACCTTTTGCGTCGCTGCTCTAGCAAAGCATGAAGAGTTCAGAAACAATATGAAATGAGAAAAAAACTATTTATCAACTGATTAAGTCGTGTTCTTGAAAAAATTTATGCTATTTATGCTAATCTACAAAGGCTAACCTTTGTAGGATTTGTTTGCTTAATGTGATTTCTCCTGCTCAATTTCATTTCTGCTTGTGTTCTGATTTCTTTATGCTCCTTCCACTTGCTAGCATTTTTGTGCTTTCTTTCTTCTTCTTATGCTTTGTTCTGTTCTTTTTCTTTTTTTTTTTTACTAATTTCAGTTTCTTCTAATTTATATATTTTACTTTTCTCCTCTTTCAATTATTTCAGGTTTTATATCATTATTTTATTATTATTTATATTATATTACTACATTCCTTGACAAACACAGTGTTCAACTCTGCATGTTGTGTTTAGTTATATATGTGATATTTGCTCTAAAAACTAACTAGACAAAATAAACTAATGCATGAAGTGTACATTGTCCATTGAACATATATATTATTATAAACTTAAAGATGGTTTGGATTTTATTGAATTGTAACCTGAGGATTTCCTCAGCTATGCACCACGTAACTGAGAAGAGGCGAGGAGGAAATTAGGGGTTGAAAACTACACACACCTGCTCCTCCATTTAGCAATCAGTAGTCCTATAAATTTGATAATGATAGGTAATGATAGGGCAGCACACTCCTTTCACAGACTCCTTCCAATACTAAATATATATTTAGTCATGTAGAACCATTTTTGATATGGACAAAAAGAAAAAAAATTGCTCTTGGGTTCCCTGGTGGCCACGGTCAGTAATGTTACCCTGTGATTTGAGCTGCTGTTCAATGCATTTCAACCTCAGAAAACACCGGTGGAAAAAAACAAGCAAACCAATGTTGCAAAAGAGAACTTATTCTTTAGGGAGAGGAAAAGAGGAAGAACAGAAAATCCAAGATAAGGCATGTTTGCATGTCTCTTGGTGGAAGAGACAAGAAAAGTAGCTAAGAGAAATTAGCTTGATAGCAACCTAGAAGGTGCCGTTCAAAAGCTAAACATTCATGCCAGCATCCTTGTATTTGCGTGAAACTGGATTTGACTTGATTCTCGAGGTTGGCCCTGTATATTTCTGAGTTGTATTTTTTATTTTTTTTTCTTCATAATGTTGATAACAAAATTAAAACTTCTCAATGGTTTAACATTGTCTAGCAAAATGTTTTTACTTCAGGCTAAAATGAATGTTCCAATGTTCCAATGACATCTATGGCATCAGCATTGATGTCATCATTCTATGATCTCATAAGGGAATCTTTCTCTTGAATGCAGCTCACAGATAGCATTTTCTCTGACCTGTTCCACAGTTCAATCGCGGCAGATCCTCTTCAGAGCACGTACGACGTTTATCGGATTCCAGATACTACACTCCTTTTAAGAAGCGAGAATATACCACCGTTTAATATGAAGCAACAACAGATTGTTTGTCAACATGAGGCTTTCCAGCTGAGCTTTCATGGTCGACATAATGGATCTCATATCCAAGTTGACTATGACGCATCATTTTCCCTGTAGAAGATGACAGCGATTCTGTTGAATCTGTTGATTCATCTTCCTTTAAGTTGGAAGATGAATCGACAGATATCCAGGGGGAATCAAGTCCTTCAGGCGACTTGAAGAATTCAAGGTCATTGGAGGTCAAGCAGGAAACAACTCCATCTGCTGACTTCAAGATGACCCCCTTAGTGGAAGAGACAAGCCAGCACGTTAGAGATCTGAGAAAGCAGGTAGACGATCTTAAATAGAACTGCAGAGTAAGATATTGAACTCCACGAGGAAAGAGATCGAAGGATCGCAAACCAGGCTGAAGTGACATCACAGCAGGAGGAGATTCAAAAGCTGCAAAAATGTTGGAAGAAGAACGTCACTTGCGAGCTGAACGTGAACAGGCTGCTAGTTCTTCCAATGTTACAACTGACAAGAGCATTCTTCGACAGCTGGAGCGCTCCAAGTGGGAGGCTGAAAAATATGCCTCCCACAATAAAGGTCTGGTTGAAGTAATGGTCGAAGAATATAGAGTGAGGCTTAAATATGAGGAGCAGCTCAAATGTCACTCTGAGCAAGCTTCCAAGTTCAAAGAGCAGGAGGAAATGGTGAAATCTCTGCAGGGTCAGGTTGCGGACCTGAAGGTGAAGTTGAAGCTCGCTCTAGAAAACAACCATCTTAGAGTTTCCACCCAACCAGAGGTCCCCCTGCAAAGAGAAGGCTCCCTACCAACAGAAGAGACCAAGGAAAGGCAGACCATCAATCAACCAGGGAGGTCTGAAGAAAGATGGACCTCCAATCAACCAGGGAGGTCCGAGGAAAGGCAGACCATCAATCAACCCGGGAGGTCTGAAGAAAGATGGACCTCCAATCAACCAGGGAGGTCTGAAGAAAGATGGACCTCTAATCAACCAGGGAGGTCTGAGGAAAGATGGACCTCCAATCAACCAGGGAGGTCCGAAAACGGATGGACCTCCAATCAACCAGGGAGGTCCGAGGAAAGACGGACCATCAATCAACCAGGGAGGTCCGAAAACGGATGGACCTCCAATCAACCAGGGAGGTCCGAGGAAAGATGGACCTCCAATCAACCAGGGAGGTCCGAAAACGGATGGACCTCCAATCAGCCAGGGAGGTCTGAGGAAAGACAGACATCCATGCGACCAACCTCCACTGGTTGCATGGGGGGACTTCATGCTGGCATGAAGTCCAAGCTATGCCAGCTCGGCCTTTACACCGACCCAGACCCATGTGGCGTTAGCAACTGAGTGTTAGCAAACCCAGGTTTTGCCAACATGGGTTTTTATGAAAATTCAATGCTTTATTTGAGCTTTATTTGAGTGTGTGCAAGGATAAGTGTGTTAGACTTAACACACTAACACTGAAGTGTGTCTAACACACTTAGACACACTTAAGTCTAACACACTTAAGTGGATGGATGAATATTTGTTAAAAGTGTCTCACAATAAAATATGAAACAGAGAATCTGTGAAAATTCCTCTGTCTTTGCTTCTGTCCAGAAACAACCAATCCAGAACCAAAACCCTTTGGTTCTGATTGGTTTCTAATGTGTCTCAGCACATTCAACCCATTAGTCTACTGGTATGCTGCAGCTATGCAATTCCAGAAAAACAACCTAACATTATATAATTGTTATTTATAGAATGATTTAGAAAACAAATTCTATACAGGTTTGTCAAAACTATTGTGACCCGTATTAGAACTTTGCATTAATTTCCCTTCATTTTAATAGCTGCGGCCCTAACCCAGACATTTTCCCTAACATTTTCCCTAACCCCACTCATTCCTAACCCTAATATTAACTGAAATTTAATTTGCATTTTTCCTCTAAACTTTATCCCTGACCCAAAACAATGAATCCATCATATTAGGACCAGGCCTTGGTCCAATATGATGGACCTAATATGACACTGTTTGTTCACACCAAATGCATTTTGACCGTCAGGCGCATCTGGTTTACATTCAAAGTCTATGTGTTGGCGCGTCGAGGGCCATCATGGCGCTCTTCGAGCGTCTAGCATGGCGTTGGACGCTTCACATAGACTATGAATGTAAACAGACTCGCCTGACGCTCAAATGTGTTTGGTGTGAATGCACCATTAGAATGTTCAGTTCCTATGGTAACAATGACATCAGCAGTGAAGTGATGACATCACTCTTTCATACATCAAGGAGTCTGTCTCAAATGTATCTCACAGTTTTTCAGACCTTATAAGGTATTTTGGTACCAAGTGCACCATTTAATCCTTACTGCAAAACAGGACGAAAGTAAAAGGTGGATTAAACTAAAATCAGTGTGGAATTATGCTGCTGCTGTATTTATTTTAGCAATAAGTTTATTTTGTGAAGGCTGCTGTAAATTTGAAGAGGATTTTTTTAAACTATGCAGTCCCCCAAGTGATTAAGAGGGATAATTCTCCACAGATTTTGATTTTATTTCGCTCATCTTGTCTGCCCTGTCATGTAGGAGGAGGCTTAACATCATTTTCATATTTACAGAAGCTGGATTCAAAGCCAAAACATCTCCAAAGTTCAAAATGTTCCCGGAATAAGAGTGCTTCTATTTAGCCCATAAAATATGCATTTTGTTTCGTAGAATAGTTCATGTAGAAATGACAAAGTGACCTGACAGGAGCCTATCTGACTGCATCGAACTGTTCCAGTTCCTATTCAGCTACTGTTCACAGGAAAGCAAGGAGGTCAAATTCCAACCCAGCTTTTAGTTACTAGTTTCCATTATAACAAGACCAATATTTAGGTCAAGAGATGATTTTGACCTGAAGCACCAGGGGGTCAATGGGCTTCCAAAGATGTCGGATTAATTTTCTGGAGACTGTGAAGGACTACGCGTTAGTTAGGCCGCTTTGAACCATCGCACGTGGGAGCTAAATTATTATTTCTCACCCTGTAGAACTCTAAACTACTCAAACCAAAAGTCTTATCTGAGGTGAAGCGGCAACAGCTGGACTGAATAAAACACAACAACTATCATTTTGCAGAGCTGATAAAACTGGAAAGG
Organism: Poecilia reticulata; assembly: GCF_904066995.2. NCBI lineage: Eukaryota > Metazoa > Chordata > Actinopteri > Cyprinodontiformes > Poeciliidae > Poecilia > Poecilia reticulata. The sequence continues at coordinate 20,963,213 of NC_088846.1, forward strand.
TTACAACAAAAGCAACAATGAAAACAATCTTTGTTCAGCAGCATCAAGTGAGCTAGAAATGAAAATGCAACATGCAAAGCAAACCAAGACATTCAGGAGATGGAGAGAGAAGAAATCATTCATCCTGTGCTTAACCCCTGTGTTTACAAATGGGGTCCAACTGACCCCACACACGTAAAACTTGTACCATTTGTCTCAGTCCTCTACGTTTGTTTCAGTCCTCACCAGTGGTGGGAAGTAACGAAGTACAAGTACTTCGTTACTGTACTTAAGTACAATTTTCGTGTATCTGTACTTTACTTAAGTAGATTTAATAATGGATACTTTCTACTTTTACTCCACTACATTTTACAGTAAGTATCTGTACTTTCTACTTCACTACATTTCTACAAAGTGTCTCGTTACTCGTTACATCCAAGTCGCGTTGTGTTTTTTTTCCGTTAAAATGTGAAGTTCAGGGATTTAAGGTGGCGCCGTAAAATCCCAGCAATAACGTGACGTAGTGTCTGTTGTCACCCATCGGCTCCACCTTTACTGGCACGCAGAGATCCAAGACATGCGCAGTGGTTTCCTCTGAGCGTCAGTAATATAATAGCGCTGCATTAATCATACAATAAAATCAGCAGCGCTTCGCTTTCACAGACGGCGGACTTTGTCCAATTTTAACGTCACTTGGAAGGATATCTTAAAAAAAGGTAAGATCCGGGGACGTGATGCTAGCAAAGCTAGCTGTAATGACTGAGACGTGTTGCATCTTCGATGAAAAAAGTTGGCACTCATGCGCTGAATTACTGTGTGGAGGTGTTGACTGAGGTGTTGCATATATGGGACACGCTGTGACCAAAGTGCATTCATGGATGATCCGATTCTTCTGGACGGATCTTGACTAGTCCTATAGTACTGAAGCCTCACTGAGAGCCGTTCTTTGTTCTTGTAATGCTCTGTGTACACTGCAGTAGCTATTTTATTTCACTAAATATCTTTATATTTAATTGGCAAATAATAAACAAGAACGCAGAGCATGCTCATTGCTCTTTGTTTTCGTCACCTGTCATGGTGGCAGACGTTGCAGCAGGAGGGAGGATGAGAACAGTCACGGTGGACAGTGTTCATAGTTGAGTGTTGTTAATTGCTATGTTTATGGTGCAGACAATTATTATTTCTGACATTGGCAATATGGTCAACCGCCAGGGTGTTATGTTTTTGGGGATGGCAGGAGACCTCTGTGTATTGTGGCACAGAGATGAAAGCAAACAGAATGAAGAAGAGTTTGAATTGTCACTGGTTAATTTATTTCACCTCCAAGTATTTAATATCTAGGTGTTTTTATGGGAAGTGAATCTTTCAGATCAATTTGAGAAGCAATTTTGATAGGTGCACTTAATGTTATTGTCATGTAGCACGGGGTGCTGGTTTTGATTTGGTCTTGGGTTCAGTGGTCTAGACTAAAACTCTGCTCGATGCTCCTTGGTTCCATGTCCTCCTCTGCCAGTTGGATTTCTTTCAAAATAATGTGTGGCAAAAAAGTGAAGTTCATGTTATGTTAGGACAGGAGACGAGATGTTTCCTCCCTGAATTATGATGCATAGAATCACTATGTAAGTCTAAACTATGTTACAGAGTAAACTCAATAAAACATGCCTTATCTGTGGCATTGTTCATTAAAATGGCACATTACTGATGTATTAAATTAAATACGATTGGTACACTTAATGATATTAGTGATTAGGCAATGCATTCGCAAGTACTTTTACTTTTAATACTTAAGTATTTTTAAAAGCCAGTACTTTTTTACTTTTACTTAAGTAAAATGTTAATGTGGTACTTTGACTTTTACTTAAGTACATTTTGTCTGTGTATTTGTACTTTTACTTAAGTAAATTTTTTGAGTACTTTCTCCACCACTGGTCCTCACACGCACAGGGTTAAAGCAGAGATTGATTTGACCTGAGTACCTGTAGAGGGAGCTGGTGGAGTCAGGGGGCTGGATGCAGCTTCTGGTGAACCACAGGCTCGTTGTGGCTCATCTGCTCAGAAATGTTTGTGCACATCTTGTTGACGAGACTTCTCCACAGTCAGAAGTTTCTATTACAATGTGTGCAAAACTTTCTTTTGATATTCTGCTAATGTCATAAAAAACAATAATTTCTCAGTTGTTGTATTTTACAGAAGAAGATTATGGTCACTGGCAAAAAACAGAAGGATTTTATTTAATCTCAGAATTCTATTCTGTGTCAATCTACGATAAATGACTAAATTCTTAAGTGTATGTCAGTTTTGTTGTTACATGTGAAAATGGTCTCTTTTCTGCTTCTTCCTTGTAGGATTTGTAACCTGCTCCGTATCTCCTGAACGCCAGCTTTAGTTTTGAGTTGTCTGATGGTGCATAACAATTTAACAATTATGGTTCTGAGAAGAAAAAAAATCAATTCACGTTAAAGTTAATGGCAGTAGTAATTGTGGATCTCCTCTGGAGAGATTTCTGGTTTATTTGTCTAGAGAAAATAGATGAATAATATAAGTCAGTCTGATTGGATAATCTGAGGTTATTGGACGTCAGGCCTACGTGCCTCCGTGACAGGATCTCTTTCTGTCACCACCAGCATCTGTCCACACAGATCCATGTACAGCTCAGTCAACAGCTCAGCTGCGTGTTTATACGTTCCAGTCAATACCTAAATGAGAAGTCTGACACGCGTTTATTACAATCTAATGAAACCGATACTGTTCTCCAGGCCGGAAAATACAAGCTGGTCCAGGTACATTTTAATGCTTCCACTGATTGTAGGAATCTAATATCATTTCGTGCCTTCGGCCGTGAAGACCAACTCCAGAGGGACTATAAATTACCAGCCCAAGTCTACTTGTGTTTGCTACCGTCTTGCATCCAATAACAGCTCTTTCTGCCTGATCACTAATAAATCCTTTTGGCTTGTTAACTGTTGCACAGGGAGCTGGTTTGGTGCACAAAGCACTTAACTGCTGCTGAGGGGGTTCTACTTGAGAAAGACTACCTGTTGAGTTCATCTGCTTTTTCTGCAAACCGATAACATGACCTGATTTTGCGCTTTTTCTCTCTGCTCGTATGAGCTGCTGTTACGGCCCGAGTTCATTTGGTTTTTGCTGTCAGACTTGGCTTGATTCTGAGGTCTGTTTATGTTATTCCCTATCACTTCATCTGCAAAGACATGACATCTTACAAAGTGTCTTTGGTCTGGTTCTAGTGCAAATGTCTTGGTGTGCTTGAAATGAGAAAAAAAAACTAGCATATAAGCAACTTTTCGCAAGATATGGGAGTTTAATTCAGTAATTCATTGGTATGGAGAAGAAGTTCTAGTTTCATGGGCAGAATATTTCACTTTTAACATGGAAAATATCTTGTTTGAAGTGGAACTAGTACTTTTGAATTAATAAATGAATTATTGACTTGAAGCAAGCCCTTATATCTTGCTGAAAAGTTACTTCTAAACTAAATTTGTCTTATTTTAAATGTCCTAAGATATTTACACTAGAACTAGACCAAAAATACTGGTAGATTTTGTGTTTTTGCAGTGAATGCCCTAAAACGTCTCTAAAACAGTAAACGTTTGAAGGGAGCTGAAACTCTGTGTTACCTCAGCAATAAATGCCATATATTATTTGTTACAGTTTTAAACATGGACGTGAGAACTAATCTTATCGTAACCAACTCACTCCTGTTTGTCTTTCCGGGGTTGAAATCTCGGTCTGCAGCTTCTCAACATGCAGGATGTGTGGTGAGAAATTTCAAATGTTTTTCCTGCTCAGAGCATCAATGAAGGATGAGAGTGGAGGGATGTGCAGTGACAGGTTGCTTCATGGCGGCAAGTTAAAGAAAACCAGCGACTTCCAGAGGCAGAAAAAAACCCAGAGAGCTCTAAATAACCAGAGGTTTTGGCTCTGTGAGCAGGTGCCAGGTTGTGTTGAAAAATGAAATCTTCATCTCCATAAAGCTTTTCAGCAAATGGAAGCATGAAGTGCTCCAAAACCTCCTGATAGCTGCTGCATTGACCTGCCCTTGAAAACACAGTGGACCAACCACACCAGCAGCTGACATGGCTCCCAGAATCACTGACTGTGGCTACTTGACACTGGACTTCTGGCTTTGGCATTTCCTTCTCCCCAGTTCCTCCAGATTCTGGCACCTTGATTTCTGAATGACATGCAAATTTGCTTTCATCTGAAAAAAAGTACTTTGAACCACTGAGCAACAGTCCAGTGCTGCATCTCTGTAGCCCAGGTCAGGCGCTTCTGCCGCTGTTTCTGGTTTCAACAGTGGCTTGACGGCATCTGTAGCCATTTCCTGCACACGCCTGTGCACGGTGGCTCTGGATGTTTCTACTCCAGACTCGGTTCACTGCTTCCACGAGGTCTGGAATCGGTCCTTCTCCACAATCTTCCTCAGGGTCGGTCCTCTCTCGTTGTGCAGCGTTTTCTGCCACACTTTTTCCTTCCCACTGAGGTGCCTTGTACAGCACTCTGGGAACAGCCTATTCGTTCAGAAATGTCTTTCTGTGTCTCACCCTTTGCTTGAGGGTGTCAATGATGGCCGTCTGGCAGCAGTCAGGTCAGCGTCTGAAACGTGATTACGGTTTTGAGTATGAACCAGCTGGGAGTTTTTAAAAGCCTCAGGAATCTTTTGCAGGTGTTAAGAGTTACTTTGTTGATTCAGATGATGAGGTTAGTTGCTCAGTCAGAGAACCTTTTCATGATTTGCTAATTTCATGAATATGCTAAGCTAACGTTGTCTTCTGAAGCTGCTGCAGGGGCAGCAACTTCAAAGGGAGGCCCAGACTTCCCTCTCCCAGCCACTTCTTCCTGCTCCTCCGGGGAACCCCAAGGCGTTCCCAGGCAGCGAGACATAGTCCTCCAGCGTGTCCTGGGTCTTCCCGAGGCCTCCTCCTGGTGGGATGTGTCAGCATAAATTAGCATAAGCAGAAATTAGATTTGTTGTGTTGATGCATTTTGACGTGCTTCAATTTTCCGCCGCAACACGCAACTTCCCATTCACTCAGTGCGTTATAGTTCCACATCGTTAGGATTTGTTGCTGTGCGTTTGCGCAGAGTGAAGGAAAGAGGAGACCAGCTGCACAGGCAGGCTGAGAAATGAGATGCAGGTGATCGGTATCGGCAACAAGAAATCGTGATCACCGATTTCGATCACCGAGTGTGTTGTTTTGAATATTTTCCACTGGATTTGATTGATATTGACACCTTGTGGGTCAATTATTTACTTTTTTTACACCACATTATGTTTTGTGATCAACTACACTGGGTTACTTTGATTATTTTACTAACACCGTGTAATGTTAATGTGACATTTGTATTGTTGAATTTAACACCAGCTGACTTGGACATATAGACACTTTTGGGTGTTATTCAACACCGGCATTGTGGGCTTTCCAATTTCGCCCACATGCAAGCACAGCGGATCAAATGACAATAATATAAAGTTTATTTTAAGAATTCAGATGTGGATCGGCCCTGGGATTACGGCTGCACACGGCACTTGAGGAGACAATGAGAAGATGGTGAGTTTCAAGGTTATCGGAATTTAGTGATTTGTTGCGGTAGTTTGCTAACTTACTTGAGCTGTGTGCATGCCGTGGGAGAAGAAATGTTGGTCCTGGGGTTCTTAAGCCTCTGGGATTCTTTCTCCGTCGGGGTTTGGTGATTGACCAGCGCGGCTGAGCGGCGGTGCAAGGATCGGTGAGCAGCGTTGGGGACGGACGGCAGGCGGCTTACACTTGAAGGCGGCAGTGAGTCGTGGACGACGGTCCAGATGGCAGGCGAACAACGGTACGGCGAGTCTTGGGCTCAGGCATCAACGGGTGATTTCCCGTGACGTCGCGAGGAGAGTGAGCAGAAAACTTGGAACCAGATCCAGATTTAGGAATCCTGAAAGAGCAAAATACAATGAGGTAACTTTCTAACAGCAGGGGAAAGACAGTCACAAGGGATAACTCAGAGCAACTCTGAGGGGCTCAGAGGTACCATCAAGGTTGACACTCTGACGTCTAAGTACCGTTTCTGCCTCTCTTAGCTGCCGATAACGAGATGATTGATCCCCAGTGTGGGATACGTCATAGGAGGGCCCACCGCTCAGCCGCCTCTCGGACTCCATCTGATGGGGAATAAAATGACAGCGCCGCCCAAGAAACCCAGAACCCAACAGTCTTAAATTACAGGAAGTCGTTTTAATGAAATAGATTCAGATTGATCTGATGTAACCAGCTCGTCATGTGGTTCTGACATTTATCAGTATCAGGAGGATGACATTTCCACCTCACCGAGGGCATTAAGGTAAAAAAAAAAAAAAAATGGAGCAATACTGTATACAAAATGAAAAAAGCAACTGATAGAAATACTTTCTATAAATAAAAGATAATAGCAGGAGAAAGTTGAGACAGCATTAGCTCAGCCGATCTCTCCTCAGGAAGCCATCAACGAATGCTGTCCAGCTCCAGCTGTAATAAAGACAAAAAAGAAAGAAAACTGAAGTTAAATAACAAATAATGCCAATTTAATTCAGATCTAATGCTTCTGGATCTTATTGACATTTTACAAATTCACAATCAATTAGAGGTTTCACAAATGTTTATTTATTCTGGTGTGTGCAAAATCTGTTAGGTTTGAAATGTCTAGCTGTTGTAGTTTTTAAGTATCACATTAATAAGCTAGATAGTAAAATTAAGCGTAATCGCCCTTTAGCTATTTTCCGAATTAGATGCACATTCGGAAGACTTTCAGCTTCGATGACTGTTGGCACATATCAGATCTATATGTTTACATAGATTTTCTATAAAGTAGATATGTAGTATGTAGATTGCACAGATAATCAAACACTTAACTTACATAGCCCTTTGTCAGAGATATGAGGCGTTATGGTGAAAACAACGATATTAACTTCCTTCAAGTTATTGTGAAGTTTGACACATCCATCTTGATCTTTGTTGTTGTTGGGGCGTTTCAGGACGTCTGAATAATTATATAGGATCATTAATAGTCCTGACAACCAGAGAAAATTTGTTAGCATAGTACTGCCTGGCACAGGAGCCATTCTGTGGCAAAAAACCAGAGGTGCTAACAGAAGCCCGTGGCATTTACCCACTGCGCCGTACATCAGGGCAAAAGGTCAATAAAATAAATAAATCAATAATACATTTCAGTATGTATTATGTGTCAGAAGCTTAGGAATAATATAATAATATATAATATATATATTAATATAATAATAATATAATAATAATAAAATGAAAGGGGAAAATAATAATAAATAAAGGAGCAAAAGGGGCAGTGCTCAGCTCCCCCCCCAGTGGACAACATTTCCATGATGGGTGTCGGCACACGCCTTGTCCATTATGCGTCAATTTGTCACATCAAACTCATCTCATCAGTCTTTGCAGTGAATTAATGTCTTTAAACTCAGTAGCTTCACCGTTTTCTTATTGCCACGTACAGTTTGTGAATGGTGACGTTTAATCTGACGTGTCCAAAACCTTTTGTTTGATGATAATCCTTCAATCCATAAATCCAACATGTCAACTGAGGGGGTTATTCCCTCTTCACAGCTGCTGGTTCCTCACTTGATCAAATTTGTTGTTTGCTCTGATAAACCATAAGCCCCAAACCCAAAGCCTGCTGGTCCTTCACCAGGCCCTACGCTCACAGCAGTTGGACTCACCACTTTAGTCCTGTGTTACTTAAAATAAATATAAAACTATAATGAAGTCAACAATCATTAACCTACAAATTAGTATATAATTAGTAAACTATAAATTCAAATTGAAAGAATAAAGAAAATAGCTCCAACATTACCATTTATACTGCTCTTAAACAAATAACAAAAAATAACTGTGATCCATGTTGAGGGTTTGCAAGCATCTTTAACCAAAGTTTAAAATGTCTGCTATATATTTCTTCCTTATTTTAATTGTAAGTAGTTCTTTAAATGTCCTGTGAGATGATATATTGCTCAAACATAAGGAACACTTAAACACACAATATGTTGACCGCGAGGTCCCCGTTGTCAATCACTGTTGCTTCCTAAGTGGACAGTTTGATTTCACGAGTTTGATTTACTTGGAGTTATTGTGTTGTTTTTGTTCCCTTTATTTTTTAGCAGTATATTTACCCTTTATCCATAACAACTGGAACTTTCGTATCCAGCAGTTATTTCCGTAATTAGCGTCTATTAAACGAGTTCCCCTGGATTCATTTCACTCTCTGCAGCGTGAAATTTCCTAATAACCCATATTGCTGAAAAGTGGAAAGTCTCCCCTTCGGGAACCGTTGGAATTTTCAGATAGCGCCAAGTGGCGGAATACGGTACTGCAAATTGGCCGTCGTCGGCGACACGTTCCGGTTTAGAAGGTCAACTATGATTATGAACAATGCATCTTAGTATTGATCTGGGCCAGAAAAATGAGTGTCTAAGAAATAACACCTAGTCCCCACTTAGGTTCCTCAAGTCTCGGCAACAACAAGAACATGTGGAAGTCGATAGGACAAAATTAAAGACTTGGCTTCCACTTCAGATTCGGATCAGTGTTTGTTCTTCCTGCATTTTATTCCAGGTTCTGGTCCAAATAACTAAATCTGGTTTCCACTTCAGTAGGCCATTGGCTCCTGCACAAATGCAATCACCGGATCTGGCTTCATCTTCGACAGCATTGATTGAATGTATGGGGTAAAAAACCTTTCAGAGCTTGTAAATAAAGAGTAACAGTTTCTTCACGCATCAGGAGGGACAAAGCAGACCCATTTCACGATACAGCGCATGATGATCAGCATCATCTCCATGCCTTGGATAAATGTTAAGCGAATAATAAACATCCAACTGTGTGAGAGCTTCGGTGAGGCATGCATGTACAAATGTGACCCTTATGAAACTTGGACAAAATTCTTTCCTAACCACGTCTTTTTTCTTTTCCATGGTAAGGTGTGACTTTTTTCTTTGAAAAGAATCGATTCTTTCTGTCAATCACTGGCCAAAGTTGTCACATGATCGACGAAGCTCAGATCCTCGTCAATCCACAGGCCAGATATTTGTATTTTGACTCTTTCGATATTTGTGCCGTCCAAACTGGAGAGGACAAGTCCATCATCAACATCCCGGTCTGATGGAAATCATGTACTTGTTTTTTTTGCATTGAGAACTAGTTTGTGTTTCCTGAACTCGTTTTGTAAATCCTCAAAGCGTTGCTGAAGGGTTGTGACGGCAGATTCAGCATCACCAGCACTGCAGTACAGAACAGTGTCATCAGCAACATGTGAAATTTACAGCCTGTTACGGATGAAGCGATGTCTGCCATGTAGATGTTGAACAAAATGGACTAGAACAGAGCCTTGAGGAACACCGCTTTCAACAGGGAAAATCTGATGCAACATTTCCATTGGCCGTCTGTATCAATGGCACCATCTTCGAGATTTAGCAAGGCGGTGCAAACTTCGTTAAAAGTAAATTCTTTTAACTTGAACAACGCCCTGGTGTTATGCTGGCATCAAGCTCGTCTGTTAGGGCAGGTGGCCATTGTTGGTTCTTTTAAACAGATGACCTATATCTAAAATGCTTATTGAAAGCTTCACAGATCTGTTTAGGATCTGATTTGGCCTCCACCTGTATTGACCTCCTGTGGAAAGGATTGATCCCCAGATCTTTTGTGATGTTCATAGCTTTCAACAGGTGCATGCTTGTCAACCACTGCAGTGAAAGAGTCCCTGAAGTTATCTAAGCTTCTTCAACATCGAAAATGTTTAAGTTTCAAAGGTACACCACATGAAAGATCAAGCACAATTTATCCTGTTTAAAATCATTGAAATTGCGAAGAGGTGTCAAACTTGATCTGCACTGTCTTGCCATATACTTCTGGAAAAAAAAAAGAAAGAAAAGGATACAAGAGAGTAAAGCAAAAATATTCTCCCTGCAGTTAGAAAATAGTAGCTGCAGGGAGAAATAGTGCACTTACCTTTGCTGCACAGAAAAAGAAAACTTTTTTTATTGTTTTAAAAACAATGTTCCAATTATGCTAAATGTAAATAATAAACCACAGGGTTTCCCCAGTGTATTATAAGCCTGGCGGCCGCCATGCTTTACTGGCCCGCCGCCAGGCTAAGCGTTGCTTGTTTATGTTTCTAGGAAAATAAAAAAATAAATCGCTTTTTTTATTAAAAGTCGGTCTGCAAAGAAGCGTCTCTGTTGCTCTTAGCATTTCACTATCTGAGCAGATTTATTCCTAAAGGATAGGTTTATATAACCACACGGAGATCTGAGAAACTCGTCCATAAACTCGACCAACCAAAATAGTTTCTGTGACGCTTTTTAAAAACAGACACAAAATGGAAGAGCTACTAAAGCCTTTCTTTCTCTTTCTTACTGTTTATTCAATGTCACATGCTGTTTTTATTTGGCTTTTTAATTATGTAAAGAACCTTGAAATGCCTTGCTGCTGAAATGTGCTATACAAATAAAATTTGATTGATTGATTGATTGATTAAAGCCACATTAGCAGCATTGAATTAAATCTCCCTGTTGCGGCCCTGCATGATGAGTAAATCACTGCGTAATGCAGCAGATTGCCTCATCATACAGGGCCGGTCCAAGGCTGTTTGAGGCCTTGAGCAGAATTTGACTTAGGGGCCCCTCTAGCTGCTAAAATCATCAGCACCTCTAACATCTTCTGTGTTAGATTTAGTGAAATGTGGGAGAAGGGAGTAGTTTAATTGACAAACCTAAAAAGCAATAAGTTATTTGTATTTGTAAATTCAAAGATTAAACTCACAGCATCCGATTGTTGCTATGGTAACAAAACAAACTATGAATTTTCTTTGAAGTTTTACAAAGTAAACTTGCCAGCTCCTTAAAATTTTCCACTTAAATGTTAAACAATTTAAATCTTTTAATTTATGTACGCCTAAACAATTGAATCAAATTCGACAGCATTGATAATCTCAATAAACAAGTGTTACATTTATGTATCTGTGGTCTGTTTTAAAATACTAGTATTTATGGGGCCCCTGAAGCTCTTGGGGGCCTGATGGAGCCGCTGACTTAATTTGGATTAAACAGAAGTGGAAATTTGTTGTTTTTAGACTAATTTTGGGTTTAAATAGCATTTAACTAGAGATTTTTTCCTGTAACATATAATTACACAGTAATACTTTTACATTTCCTATCAACTTAACATCTTTTAATACAAAAACACGGTGGACCGTCTTTACTCCCCCACCACCACTGGGCTTAGCAAGTTTTCTGGGGGAAACCCTGGAGATGTGAAATTGGCTGTAGATTTAACCCCATTTGGACTGACAGATATTTATTTTAACATCACATCCAAATTCAAAACCACTGTGCTTTATTTGCAATGAGTGCATTGCGTGTTTAATTTTTAAAAGAACACATGGTCCAGGGTTTCCGCCAGAAAACTTGCTAAGCCTGGTGGTGGGGGCGTCGAGGCGGTCCACCGATGGTTTACCGTGTTTTTGTATTAAAAGATATTGAGTTGACATGAAATACTAAAGTATTACTGTGTAATTATATATATCACTGCCCCCTCCCCCCACCCGGGGCCGCAGCAACATTTCCAAGTCTTGACCGGTCCGCGATAATAAAAAGGTTGGGGACCACTGATCTAATGTCGAGATCGATTCAAAACCTTCTGCGAACCTTTTGCGTCGCTGCTCTAGCAAAGCATGAAGAGTTCAGAAACAATATGAAATGAGAAAAAAACTATTTATCAACTGATTAAGTCGTGTTCTTGAAAAAATTTATGCTAATTTATGCTAATGTGATTTCTCCTGCTCAATTTCATTTCTGCTTGTGTTTCTGATTTCTTTATGCTCCTTCCACTTTCTAGCATTTTTTGTGCTTTCTTTCCTACTTCTTATGCTTTGTTCAGATCTGTTTCTTTTTTTTTTTTTACTAATTTCAGTTTCTTCTAATTTATATTTTACTTTTCACCTCTTTCAATTATTTCAGGTTTTATATCATTATTTTATTATTATTTTATATTATATTACTACATTCCTTGACAAACACAGTGTTCAACTCTGCATGTTGTGTTTAGTTATATATGTGATATTTGCTCTAAAAACTAACTAGACAAAAATAAACTAATGCATGAAGTGTACATTGACCATTGAACATATATATTATTATAAACTTAAAGATGGTTTGGATTTTATTGAATTGTAACCTGAGGATTTCCTCAGCTATGCACCACGTAACTGAGAAGAGGCAGGAGGAAATTAGGGTTGAAAACTACACACACCTGCTCCTCCATTTTATTTATTTCACCCATTTATTTATTTATTTAATTTTGGCTGAAATGGCTCTCCATATTCACAGACTCCTTCCAAATACTAATTATATATTTAGTCATGTAGAATCCAATTTTGATATGGGCGAAAAGAAAAAAAAAATTGCTCTTGGGTTCCCCTGGTGGCCACTGTCAGTAATGTTGCCCTGTGATTTGAGCTGCTGTTCAATGCATTTCAAACCTCAGAAAAACACCGGTGGAAAAACAAGCAAACAATGTCGCAAAAGAGAACTTATTCTTTAGGGAGAGAGAAAAGAGGAAGAACAGAAAAAACCAAGATAAAGGCATGTTTGCATGTCTCTTGGTGGAAGAGACAAGAAAAGTAGCTAAGAGAAAATTAGCTTGATAGCAACCTAGAAAGGTGCCGTTCAAAAGCTAAACATTTATGCCAGCATCCTTGTATTTGCGTGAAACTGGATTTGAGTTGATTCTCGAGGTTGGCCCTGTATATTTCTGAGTTGTTTTTATTTTTTTTGCTTCATAATGTTTGATAACAAAAATTAAAACTTCTCAATGGTTTAACATTGTCTAGCAAAATGTTTTTACTTCAGGCTACAATAGAATGTTCCAATGTTCCAATGCATCTATGGCATCAGCATTGATGTCATCATTCTATGATGTCATAAGGGAATCTTTCTCTTGAATGCAGCTCACAGATAGCATTTTCTCTGACCTGTTCCACAGTTCAATCGCGGCAGATCCCTCTTCAGAGCACGTACGACGTTTATCGGATTACAGATACTACACTCCTTTTAAAGAAGCGAGATTTTACCACCGTTTAAATATGAAGCAACAACAGATTGTTTGTCAACATGAAGCTATTCCATCTGAGCTTTCATGGGTCGACATAATGGATCTCAATATCCAAGTTGACTATGACGCCATCATTTTCCCTGTAGAAGATGACAGCGATTCTGTTGAATCTGTTGATTCATCTTCCTTTAAGTTGGAAGATGAATCGACAGATATCCAGGGGGAATCAAGTCCTTCAGACGACTTGAAGAATCATAGGTCATTGGAGGTCAAGCAGGAAACAACTCCATCTGCTGACTTCCAGATCACCCCTTAGTGGAAGAGCAAGCCAGCACGTTAGAGATCTGAGAAAGCAGGTAGACGATCTTAAAACAGAACTGCAGAATAAGATCTTTGAACTCCACGAGGAAAGAGATCGAAGGATCGCAAACCAGGCTGAAGTGACATCACAGCAGGAGGAGATTCAAAAGCTGCAAAAAATGTTGGAAGAAGAACGTCACTTGCGAGCTGAACGTGAACAGGCTGCTTGTTCTTCCAATGTTACAACTGACAAGAGCATTCTTCGACAGCTGGAGCGCTCCAAGTGGGAGGCTGAAAAATATGCCTCCCACAATAAAGGTCTGGTTGAAGTAATGGTCGAAGAATATAGAGTGAGGCTTAAATATGAGGAGCAGCTCAAATGTCACTCTGAGCAAGCTTCCAAGTTCAAAGAGCAGGAGGAAATGGTGAAATCTCTGCAGGGTCAGGTTGCGGACCTGAAGGTGAAGTTGAAGCTCGCTCTAGAAAACAACCATCTTAGAGTTTCCACCCAACCAGAGGTCCCCTGCAAAGAAGGCTCCCTACCAACAGAAGAGACCAAGGAAAGGCAGACCATCAATCAACCCGGGAGGTCTGAAGAAAGATGGACCTCCAATCAACCAGGGAGGTCGAGGAAAGAGACCTCAATCAACCAGGGAGGTCTGAGAAAGATGGACCTCCAATCAACCAGGGAGGTCCGAAAAGATGGACCTCCAATCAACCAGGGAGGTCCGAGGAAAGATGGACCATCAATCAACCAGGGAGGTCCGAAAACGGATGGACCTCCAATCAACCAGGGAGGTCCGGAAACGGATGGACCTCCAATCAACCAGGGAGGTCCGAAAACGGATGGACCTCCAATCACCAGGGAGGTCTGAGGAAAGACAGACATCCATGCGACCAACCTCCACTGGTTGCATGGGGGACTTCATGCTGGCATGAAGTCCAAGCTATGCCCAGCTCGGCCTTTACACCGACCCAGACCCAGGTGGGCGTTAGCAACTGAGTGTTAGCAAACCCAGGTTTTGCCAACACTGGGTTTTTATGAAAATTCAAAGCTTTATTTGAGCTTTATTTGATTGTGTGCAAGGATAAGTGTGTTAGACTTAACACACTAACACTGAAGTGTGTCTAACACACTTAGACACACTTAAGTCTAACACACTTAAGTGGATGGATGAATATTTGTTAAAAGTGTCTCACAATAAAATATGAAACAGAGAATCTGTGAAAATTCCTCTGTCTTTGCTTCTGTCCAGAAACAACCAATCCAGAACCAAAAACCCTTTGGTTCTGATTGGTTTCTAATGTGTCTCAGCACATTCAACCCATTAGTCTACTGGTATGCTGCAGCTATGCAATCCCAAAAACAACCTAACATTATATAATTGTTATTTATAGAATGATTTAGAAAACAAAATTCTATACAGGTTTGTCAAAACTATTGTGACCCGTATTAGAACTTTGCATTCATTTCCCTTCATTTTAATAGCTGCGGCCCTAACCCAGACATTTTCCCTAACATTTTCCCTAACCCCACTCAATTCCTAACCCTAATATTAACTGAAATTTAATTGGCATCTTACCTCTAAACGTTATCCCTGACCCAAAACAATGAATCCATCATATTAGGACCGGGCCTTGGTCCAATATGATGGACCTAATATGACACTGTTTGTTCACACCAAATGCGTTTTGACCGTCAGGCGCATCTGGTTTACATTCAAAGTCTATGTGTTGGCGCGTCGAGGGCCATCATGGCGCTCTTCGAGCGTCTAGCGTGGCGTTGGACGCTTCACATAGACTATGAATGTAAACCAGACTCGCCTGACGCTCAAAATGTGTTTGGTGTGAATGCACCATTAGAATGTTCAGTTCCTATGGTAACAATGACATCAGCAGTGAAGTGATGACATCACTCTTTCATACATCAAAGGAGTCTGTCTCAAATGTAGCTCACAGTTTTTTCAGACCTTATAAGGTATTTTTGGTACCAAGTGCACCATTTAATCCTTACTGCAAAAACAGGACGAAAGTAAAAGGTGGATTAAACTAAAATCAGTGTGGAATTATGCTGCTGCTGTATTTATTTTAGCAATAAGTTTATTTTGTGAAGGCTGCTGTAAATTTGAAGAGGATTTTTTTTAACTATGCAGCCCCCCACAGTGATTAAAGAGGGATAATTCTCCACAGATTTTGATTTTATTTCGCTCATCTTGTCTGCCCTGTCATGTAGGAGGAGGCTTAAACATCATTTTCATATTTACAGAAGCCTGGATTCAAAAGCCAAAAACATCTCCAAAGTTCAAAATGTTCCCGGAAATAAGAGTGCTTCTATTTAGCCCATAAATATGCATTTAGCAATCAGTAGTCCTATAAATTTGATAATGATAGGGTAATGATAGGGCAGCACACTCCTTTCACAGACTCCTTCCAAATACTAAATATATATTTAGTCATGTAGAAACCAATTTTGATATGGGCAAAAAGAAAAAAAAAATTGCTCTTGGGTTCCCCTGGTGGCCACGGTCAGTAATGTTACCCTGTGATTTGAGCTGCTGTTCAATGCATTTCAAACCTCAGAAAAACACCGGTGGAAAAAAAACAAGCAAACCAATGTCGCAAAAGAGAACTTATTCTTTAGGGAGAGAGAAAAAGAGGAAGAACAGAAAAAATCAAGATAAAGGCATGTTTGCATGTCTCTTGGTGGAAGAGACAAGAAAAGTAGCTAAGAGAAAATTAGCTTGATAGCAACCTAGAAAGGTGCCGTTCAAAAGCTAAACATTCATGCCAGCATCCTTGTATTTGCGTGAAACTGGATTTGAGTTGATTCTCGAGGTTGGCCCTGTATATTTCTGAGTTGTATTTTATTTTTTTTGCTTCATAATGTTTGATAACAAAAATTAAAACTTCTCAATGGTTTAACATTGTCTAGCAAAATGTTTTTACTTCAGGCTACAATAGAATGTTCCAATGTTCCAATGACATCTATGGCATCAGCATTGATGTCATCATTCTATGATGTCATAAGGGAATCTTTCTCTTGAATGCAGCTCACAGATAGCATTTTCTCTGACCTGTTCCACAGTTCAATCGAGGCAGATCCCTCTTCAGAGCACGTACGACGTTTATTGGATTCCAGATACTACACTCCTTTTAAAGAAGCGAGATTTTACCACCGTTTAAATATGAAGCAACAACAGATTGTTTGTCAACATGAGGCTATTCCAGCTGAGCTTTCATGGGTCGACATAATGGATCTCAATATCCAAGTTGACTATGACGCGATCATTTTCCCTGTAGAAGATGACAGCGATTCTGTTGAATCTGTTGATTCATCTTCCTTTAAGTTGGAAGATGAATCGACAGATATCCAGGGGGAATCAAGTCCTTCAGACGACTTGAATAATCCAAGGTCATTGGAGGTCAAGCAGGAAACAACTCCATCTGCTGACGTCAAGATGACCCCCTTAGTGGAAGAGACAAGCCAGCACGTTAGAGATCTGAGAAAGCAGGTAGACGATCTTAAAACAGAACTGCAGAATAAGATCTTTGAACTCCACGAGGAAAGAGATCGAAGGATCGCAAACCAGGCTGAAGTGACATCACAGCAGGAGGAGATTCAAAAGCTGCAAAAAATGTTGGAAGAAGAACGTCACTTGCGAGCTGAACGTGAACAGGCTGCTAGTTCTTCCAATGTTACAACTGACAAGAGCATTCTTCGACAGCTGGAGCGCTCCAAGTGGGAGGCTGAAAAATATGCCTCCCACAATAAAGGTCTGGTTGAAGTAATGGTCGAAGAATATAGAGTGAGGCTTAAATATGAGGAGCAGCTCAAATGTCACTCTGAGCAAGCTTCCAAGTTCAAAGAGCAGGAGGAAATGGTGAAATCTCTGCAGGGTCAGGTTGCGGACCTGAAGGTGAAGTTGAAGCTCGCTCTAGAAAACAACCATCTTAGAGTTTCCACCCAACCAGAGGTCCCCCTGCAAAGAGAAGGCTCCCTACCAACAGAAGAGACCAAGGAAAGGCAGACCATCAATCAACCCGGGAGGTCTGAAGAAAGATGGACCTCCAATCAACCAGGGAGGTCTGAAGAAAGATGGACCTCCAATCAACCAGGGAGGTCTGAGGAAAGATGGACCTCCAATCAACCAGGGAGGTCCGAAAACGGATGGACCTCCAATCAACCAGGGAGGTCCGAGGAAAGACGGACCATCAATCAACCAGGGAGGTCCGAAAACGGATGGACCTCCAATCAACCAGGGAGGTCCGAGGAAAGATGGACCTCCAATCAACCAGGGAGGTCCGAAAACGGATGGACCTCCAATCAGCCAGGGAGGTCTGAGGAAAGACAGACATCCATGCGACCAACCTCCACTGGTTGCATGGGGGGACTTCATGCTGGCATGAAGTCCAAGCTATGCCCAGCTCGGCCTTTACACCGACCCAGACCCATGTGGGCGTTAGCAACTGAGTGTTAGCAAACCCAGGTTTTGCCAACACTGGGTTTTTATGAAAATTCAAAGCTTTATTTGAGCTTTATTTGAGTGTGTGCAAGGATAAGTGTGTTAGACTTAACACACTAACACTGAAGTGTGTCTAACACACTTAGACACACTTAAGTCTAACACACTTAAGTGGATGGATGAATATTTGTTAAAAGTGTCTCACAATAAAATATGAAACAGAGAATCTGTGAAAATTCCTCTGTCTTTGCTTCTGTCCAGAAACAACCAATCCAGAACCAAAAACCCTTTGGTTCTGATTGGTTTCTAATGTGTCTCAGCACATTCAACCCATTAGTCTACTGGTATGCTGCAGCTATGCAATTCCCAGAAAAACAACCTAACATTATATAATTGTTATTTATAGAATGATTTAGAAAACAAAATTCTATACAGGTTTGTCAAAACTATTGTGACCCGTATTAGAACTTTGCATTCATTTCCCTTCATTTTAATAGCTGCGGCCCTAACCCAGACATTTTCCCTTACATTTTCCCTAACCCCACTCAATTCCTAACCCTAATATTAACTGAAATTTAATTGGCATTTTTCCTCTAAACTTTATCCCTGACCCAAAACAATGAATCCATCATATTAGGACCAGGCCTTGGTCCAATATGATGGACCTAATATGACACTGTTTGTTCACACCAAATGCGTTTTGACCGTCAGGCGCATCTGGTTTACATTCAAAGTCTATGTGTTGGCGCGTCGAGGGCCATCATGGCGCTCTTCGAGCGTCTAGCGTGGCGTTGGACGCTTCACATAGACTATGAATGTAAACCAGACTCGCCTGACGCTCAAAATGTGTTTGGTGTGAATGCACCATTAGAATGTTCAGTTCCTATGGTAACAATGACATCAGCAGTGAAGTGATGACATCACTCTTTCATACATCAAAGGAGTCTGTCTCAAATGTAGCTCACAGTTTTTTCAGACCTTATAAGGTATTTTTGGTACCAAGTGCACCATGTAATCCTTACTGCAAAAACAGGACGAAAGTAAAAGGTGGATTAAACTAAAATCAGTGTGGAATTATGCTGCTGCTGTATTTATTTTAGCAATAAGTTTATTTTGTGAAGGCTGCTGTTAATTTTTAAGAGGATTTTTTTAACTATGCAGCCCCACACAGTGATTAAAGAGGGATAATTCTCCACAGATTTTGATTTTATTTCGCTCATCTTGTCTGCCCTGTCATGTAGGAGGAGGCTTAAACATCATTTTCATATTTACAGAAGCCTGGATTCAAAAGCCAAAAACATCTCCAAAGTTCAAAATGTTCCCGGAAATAAGAGTGCTTCTATTTAGCCCATAAAATATGCATTTTGTTTCGTAGAATAGTTCATGTAGAAATGAACAAAGTGACCTGACAGGAGCCTATCTGACTGCATCGAACTGTTCCAGTTCCTATCCAGCTACTGTTCACAGGAAAACAAGGAGGTCAAAATTCCAACCCAGCTTTTAGTTACTAGTTTCCATTATAACAAGACCAATATTTAGGTCAAGAGATGATTTTGACCTGAAGCACCAGGGGGTCAATGGGCTTCCAAAGATGTCGGATGAATTTTCTGGAGACTGTGAAGGACTACGCGTTAGTTAGGCCGCTTTGAACCATCGCACGTGGGAGGCTAAATTATTATTTCTCACCCTGTAGAACTCTAAACTACTCAAACCAAAAGTCTTATCTGAGGTGAAGCGGCAACAGCTGGACTGAATAAAACACAAACAACTATCATTTTGCAGAGCTGATAAAACTGGAAAGGTTACAACAAAAAGCAAACAATGAAAACAAATCTTTGTTCAGCAGCATCAAAGTGAGCTAGAAATGAAAATGCAACATGCAAAGCAAACCAAGACATTCAGGAGATGGAGAGAGAAGAAATCATTCATCCTGTGCTTAACCCCTGTGTTTACAAATGGGGTCCAACTGACCCCACACACGTAAAACTTGTACCATTTGCCTCAGTCCTCTACGTTTGCTTCAGTCCTCACACGCACAAGGGTTAAAAGCAGAGATTGATTTGACCTGAGTAACCTGTAGAGGGAGCTGGTGGAGTCAGGGGCCTGGATGCAGCTTCCTGGTGAACCACAGGCCTCGTTGTGGCTCATCTGCTCAGAAATGTTTGTGCACAATCTTGTTGACCGAGAACTTCTCCACAGTCAGAAGTGCCGTTTCTATTACAAATGTGTGTAAAACTTTCTTTTGATATTCTGCTAATGTCATAAAAAAAACAAATAATTTCTCAGTTGTTGTATTTTACAGAAGAAGATTATGGTCACTGGAAAAAAAACAGAAGAATTTTTATTTTAATCTCAGAATTCTAATTCTGTGTCAATCTACGATAAATGACTAAACATTCTTAAGTGTATGTCAGTTTTGTTGTTAGCATGTGAAAATGGTCTCTTTTCTGCTTCTTCCTTGTAGGATTTGTAAACCTGCTCCGTATCCTCCCTGAACGCCAGCTTTAGTTTTGAGTTGTCTGATGGTGCATAAACAATTTAAACAATTATGGTTATGAGAAGAAAAAAAAATCAATTCACGTTAAAGTTAATGGCAGTAGTAATTGTGGATCTCCCTCTGGAGAGATTTCTGGTTTATTTGAGAAAATAGATGAATAATATAAGTCAGTCTGATTGGATAATCTGAGGTTAATTGGACGTCAGGCCTACGTGCCTCCGTGACAGGATCTCTTTCTGTCACCACCAGCATCTGTCCACACAGATCCACTGTACAGCTCAGTCAACAGCTCAGCTGCGTGTTTATACGTTCCAGTCAATACCTAAAATGAGAACAGTCTGAACACGCGTTTATTACAATCTAATGAAACCGATACTGTTCTCCAGGCCGGAGAAAATACAAGCTGGTCCAGGTACATTTTAAATGCTTCCACTGATTGTAGGAATCTAATATCATTTCGTGCCTTCGGCCGTGAAGACCAACTCCAGAGGGACTATAAATTACCAGCCCAAGTCTACGTGTGTTTGCTACCGTCTTGCATCCAATAACAGCTCTTTCTGCCTGATCACTAATAAATCCTTTTGGCTTGTTAACTGTTGCACAGGGAGCTGGTTTGGTGCACAAAGCACTTAACTGCTGCTGAGGGGGTTCTACTTGAGAGAGACTACCTGTTGAGTTCATCTGCTTTTTCTGCAAACCGATAACATGAACCTGAGCACTTTTTCTGGCGCTGCTCGGTATGAGCTGCTGTTACGGCCCGAGTTCATTTGGTTGTTTGCTGTCAGACTTGGCTTGATTCTGAGAGTCTGTTTATGTTATTCCCATATCCACTTCATCACTGCAAAGACATGACATCTTACAAAGTGTCTTTGGTCTGGATTCTAGTGCAAATGTCTTGGTGTGCTTGAAATGAGAAAAAAAACTAGCATGTAAACAACTTTTCAGCAAGATATGGGAGTTTAATTCAGTAATTCATTGGTATGGAAGAAGAAGTTCTAGTTTCATGGGCAGAATATTTCACTTTTAACATGGAAAAAATATCTTGTTATAATTGAAGTGGAACTAGTACTTTTGAATTAATATAAATGAATTATTGACTTGAAGCAAGCCCTTATATCTTGCTGAAAAGTTACTTCTAAACTAAATTTATCTTATTTTAAATGTCCTAAGATATTTACACTAGAAACTAGACCAAAAATACTGGGTAAGATTTTGTGTTTTTGCAGTGAATGCCCTAAAACGTCTCTAACAAACAGTAAACGTTTGAAGGGAGCTGAAACTCTGTGTTACCTCAGCAATAAATGCCATATATTATTTGTTACAGTTTTAAACATGGACGTGAGAACTAATCTTATCGTAACCAACTCACTCCTGTTTGTCTTTCCGGGGTTGAAATCTCGGTCTGCAGCTTCTCAACATGCAGGATGTGTGGTGAGAAATTTCAAATGTTTTTCCTGCTCAGAGCATCAATGAAGGATGAGAGTGGAGGGATGTGCAGTGACAGGTTGCTTCATGGCGGCAAGTTAAAGAAAACCAGCGACTTCCAGAGGCAGAAAAAAACCCAGAGAGCTCTAAATAAAACCAGAGGTTTTGGCTCTGTGAGCAGGTGCCAGGTTGTGTTGAAAAATGAAATCTTCATCTCCATAAAGCTTTTCAGCAGATGGAAGCATGAAGTGCTCCAAAACCTCCTGATAGCTGCTGCATTGACCTGCCCTTGATAAAACACAGTGGACCAACCAACACCAGCAGCTGACATGGCTCCCCAGACCATCACTGACTGTGGCTACTTGACACTGGACTTCTGGCATTTTGGCATTTCCTGCTCCCCAGTCTCCCTCCAGATTCTGGCACCTTGATTTCTGAATGACATGCAAAATTTGCTTTCATCCGAAAAAAGTACTTTGGACCACTGAGCAACAGTCCAGTGCTGCTTCTCTGTAGCCCAGGTCAGGCGCTTCTGCCGCAGTTTCTGGTTCAACAGTGGCTTGACGGCATCTGTAGTCCATTTCCTGCACACGCCTGTGCACGGTGGCTCTGGATGTTTCTACTCCAGACTCGGTTCACTGCTTCCACGAGGTCTGGAATCGGTCCTTCTCCACAATCTTCCTCAGGGTCCGGTCACCTCTTCTCGTTGTGCAGCGTTTTCTGCCACACTTTTTCCTTCCCACTGAGGTGCCTTGATACAGCACTCTGGGAACAGCCTATTCGTTCAGAAATGTCTTTCTGTGTCTCACCCTCTTGCTTGAGGGTGTCAATGATGGCCGTCTGGACAGCAGTCAGGTCAGCAGTCTGAAACGTGATTACGGTTTTGAGTAATGAACCAGACTGGGAGTTTTTAAAAGCCTCAGGAATCTTTTGCAGGTGTTAAGAGTTACTTTGTTGATTCAGATGATGAGGTTAGTTGCTCAGTCAGAGAACCTTTTCATGATTTGCTAATTTCATGAATATGCTAAGCTAACGTTGTCTTCTGAAGCTGCTGCAGGGGCAGCAACTTCAGAAGGGAGGCCCAGACTTCCCTCTCCCCAGCCACTTCTTCCTGCTCCTCCGGGGGAACCCCAAGGCGTTCCCAGGCCAGCCGAGAGACATAGTCCCTCCAGCGTGTCCTGGGTCTTCCCCGAGGCCTCCTCCTGGTGGGATGTGTCAGCATAAATTAGCATAAGCAGAAATTAGATTTGTTGTGTTGATGCATTTTGACGTGCTTCAATTTTCCGCCGCAACACGCAAACTTCCCCATTCACTCAGTGCGTTATAGTTCCACATCACTTAGGATTTGTTGCTGTGTGTTTGCGCAGAGAGAAGGAAAGAGGAGACCAGCTGCACAGGCAGGCTGCGAAATGAGATGCAGGTGATCGGTATCGGCAACAAGAAATCGTGATCACCGATTTCCAATCACCGAGTGTATTGTTTTGAATATTTTCCACTGGATTTGATTGATATCGACACCTTGTGGGTCAATTATTTACTTTTTTAACACCACATTATGTTTTGTGATCAACACTACACCGTTGTAAATGTTAATGTGACACTTTGTATTGTTGAATTTAACACCAGCTGACTTGGACACATATAGACACTTTTGGGTGTTAATTCAACACCGGCAGCTGTTTATTCAGTGAAAACAAAAAAGTTCAAACTGTGGTCACATAGACCTTCACTGTTACCAGACTGAATGACAGATGAACCTAGATGGAGCTAAGTGGGGGTCATAAAGTTTTTTAAAAAGAAAAAAAAAGTTTCCAACAGAAAAGATTGAAACTAAAAGAAAACCTTCAATCTGAAAAGTATTTTTTAATCTTTTTCGGTTTTATAAGATTTTTTCAGTTTCAACATTATTCTTCAGCTTCAAATCTTTTTCTTTTACGGTTTCAAACAAAAAGTTTTTTGACCAAACTTTTTTTCCCCAATTTATCCCCAAAGTCCTAATTTTGATTCAATTTTAACTTGTAGCAGAAAAGAGTTTCCGCTTTGAAACTCTTTTCACACTCTTTTGTTGTATTTTTGTTTCACTTAAATATCTCAGGCCATAGTATCAAAAGATAACCTGAGTAAATACAAAATCCAGTTTTCATATTTAAGCCTAGCCTTATGTAAAAAAAACAACAAAAAAAAAAACATTGCCACCTAAGCCTATTACCTTGTTGTTACCTGATCTAATTGCCCTCGTTGCCAGCTGACTAATCGTACATATAACTATCGTATTGATAACTGGCAAATGAGCCTTTCGCATCTGTGGAGAAATTTTGACCCAGTACTCTTTGTCGAACTGAGCCACTCTGGAGGTTTTTCCAGTAACATCCTGTCTAAGGTCACACAAAAAGCACCTCAGTGAGATTTAAGTCTGGACTTTGACTAGGCCCCTTTAAAACTATCCTTTCTTTAGCATCCTATTATGTTCTTGGTTGTGTGTTTTTTAATGTCTGTTCTGCTGCACATTCCATTCATTTTGTGAGCTTAACAAGCAGAGCAGCCCCAGGCCATCACACTACCACCACTGTGTTCAACAACCCGTGGATGAAATTCTTGTGTTAATTTCAAGCTGGATGTAACGTCATCTTAAAACACCTTCCAAATGTTTCTCCACAGCACTGTAGATCAGTCCTGCACAGTGGGAACAATGGCTGGGTAGTAACACTAAAACTGTGTTTCTGTTTGTTGAAAGTTTATCAGGGTAACATGTGACACACAGATGTGTGTGTTTTGGAGTTTGAACTTTCATGCACTGAATCTGCCTGCTTTCTGTTAATATTTGCTCCAATACGGTTTTGAACACCTGGCATTAACAAAGTGGCTGCGTAAGTGTACCTCTAGACGTAGGTACGTGCTAACAGAGGAGGTTTCATGTCTCATAAAAAACGTTTTTAATGAGGCGCTCAACTTTAGAGTGCTTGTAAATGTTGTGTCATGTTTGTGCGTTTGTGAGAAGCTCTGGCTGGAGCAGCTTTCTCCAATCTCCGCCCACTTATGCTGCACCATAAATCGAATCAAGGCGACCCAGTTCTGCAGAGCACAGAGAGCAGACGTGTGAAAAGCAGAAAACCTACAGCTAAATCCAAACACAGTGAGTATCTTACAAATGAATGTGTGTGGATTGAAACAGATAATCGTTCATCTTTTTAGTTGTTAATTCATTTCGGTTGTGAAGTCTGTGAGAAACGAGTGCTGGGAAGTTTAATTTTCCATTTCTGATATTAAATGAGTGTTTTATCTTTGCGTCATATGACTCTCTGTCGTTTAAAGTTAAATTATATCAGAGAAAATATATACGTTTATGAAAAAACTGCATTAATGCATGAAGATCATTAACTACAGCATGACTCTGAAACACTCTATTATAAAAATGGTTCAATGCTGAAAATGCATCAGTCCTTTTATTCTAGTGTCTGTCACAGTTTAATATTTATTTAGTAAATGAAGTCCTAAATGTAGCTGTCACTACGTAAACCTGTGGTTATCTTTGTTAATTTTATTAATTCAGCATTTTCCTTTTTTGAAAATAATCATTTCATTTCCACTGTACAGTTACTCTGTACTCTGTGTTATTCATCACATAAGATCTCAGTTAAAACCAATTAAGTTTGTGTTGTAATATGACAAAATATGCAAACATACAAATATAAATAATTATGCAAGGCACTACAAAAAACCCAAAGATCATTTTTGGGAACAAGTCGTCACTATGAGTTCTTCCTTATTTCCTTACAAGTCCTCAGAGATTCTTGTGGTGAAGCAGAACATCTGACTTTGCTGAAACACTGTCATGAAAATCACTTGGTACGTTGTCAGTGTCACATGGTCATGAGTTCAGTGATTCAGGGATTTTTCCTCTTTGTGTTTGTCTTATTGAGTATCATGTCTCATTTAGTGTCCATGTTAAGGAACCATTTAAATAGTTTTTTTTTTACAAGTATTTAAAAACAAGTTCTGGTGATTACATCCTCTACATCTCTACCAGAAGCAGCATGTTTTTTTCAAACCTGTCAGATTAGCCACTCATTTCAGCGCTGAAGTGTGTGTTTGTCAGAGCGCTGTCGTCTTTTTATGCCTTTCAAATGAACATTTGCTCTGCAGGAAAGTCTCCAGCATCATGCGCTCCAGTCGATGCTCCCTGCATTGATGAGCCTTAAACATTAATACTTCTGTTTTCGGTAGCTGTACCTTTCTTGTGTTTTTCATGGCAGCAGTCTTTGCTGCAGGAAGAAGGCTTGTTGTTTTCCAGATGCTCTGGCTCAGGAATCTCACTGTCACCATTTGGCTTCTATCAAATTTGTTTTGCCAGTTTGTGGCATTTCCAACACATAACTTCAAAAGCTGACTCATATCCTCCATGTCACCTTTGACAGATTTGCAGACTGTTTATTCTTGCTGGAAGCTTCATTATGTTGTAATCTGAAGTTCTGATGAATTGTTTTTGTTACATCTCATTTTGAGGGTCAGGTAAAGTATCAAAGCCATTCATCTTTTGATTTCTTGATAAACATGCCTCACTGGATTTGAAACATCTTTTCACCCATTGTTAGGTTGAATAAAGTCTTTATTTCTGCTGAACCCAAACCAGCTTGGATACTGATTTGCAACAGGATGTTGTGGTTATCATGCAGGTTAGGTCCTGCCTGGAGCTCCAAATAAAAACCTCATGCATTGCTACTCCTCACACCATGCCAGCTCCTGCTCAATGCTGTCAATGTGTAAACCACCAACTGCAGCCATTCAACTTTTCAGCACCTTAAAAAGACACAACAGTTTTATTTGTTTATGCTGTTGCTTAATGCTTCTGGTGTTTTCTGGCCCCTCAGATCCCCCCTTCCTTTTAATCATCAACAGCTGCGGTTTCTCAGCAGCAGCTCCATCGCTAATGTTTCGTGATTTCCTTTCCAAATTCACGTTAAAATCTACTCTACCAGTCATATTTATACGCACCCACTCCTAACAAAGACAGAAGAAACGCATTAAAACAAGTTAATGTTCAAAAGCAGTATCACAATCTCACACTGGACACAATGTTAATTAATATGCATTTCAAAAAGTGGGGAGAAAATAGTTATTTTCAACAAATGATTGCAAACGAAGCGCTTTGCTTTGGCATTTAAAAGTTGATCAGGATTTCCAATCAAAACCATTGGACTTGTTTCTCTTCCGAGGCTCTAGGATCCTTACAACGGCATCATGAGGTGGCTGAAATGCCAGGATATTTTAAATGCAAGATTTCCACTTCGCCTCCAAAGAAACCTATTAACCTGTATAGAATATGAAATCCTGTCTTATTGGCAACAGGAGATGGTACAGAGTATCAACAGCGGCTCTCAAGCTGTTTGAATGAAGAAATCTTCAAGTTTTTCTCCAAGTTAAACACGACCGAGGCAGAGCAGCAGGAGCTTTCCTATGAACGCTTCCTCAGAAAATCGTTTCTATTAAAAAATATTCCATATTAGAAAATATGCAAATTATGTAAATATCATCTTTCTGCAAAATAACAACACAGGTTTCAGTAACTTCTAACTTTCCCGGTTAAGTAAGTTTTCTGCTGATAGAAAATTTTCCCAAATAAAAAGAGTGATAAAATTTGATTATATGCACCACGTTTAATTAAATCGAGAGGGGAGCTAGGAAATCTTAGGTATTTTGTTTTTCGTCTCTATCTGTGGAAACTTTATCTTCTTTTCTGGACTTAGTTTTTAACTTTCAGCAGAGAAGCAGATGAGCTTATCAAAGTAAAAAAAAAAGGGAAAAAAAGGGTGGAAATATTCAGGTCTGGACAGGATAAACAGACGTTGACACAATCCTGCCAACAGGATTTGCAGATCTCAGTTTCTCTTCTTTGACAGATTTTAACTGAACCAGAGGAAGTTCATTGTGTGCATATGCATTACTGCTGCAGGGCGTGCTCCATATTCAAACTCAGACAAAAGAGCTGCTGTTACCTGTAACGTCTGAAGTAATGCCACTAAATTATCTCTAATGTTTGACAGTTGCTAAATGTTTAAATAGTCCACCTGTCCATGCATTCCGAGATGAAAGATGTTTCCTCTCATCATTTCTCCTGTTTTTTTCATAAATATTTCTGAAACCCCAGTTGCAACACAGCTCTTATCAAGGTTCATAAATCCTTTTGGTATTTATTTTTCTTAAACCCAGCTGGTATCTCCTTCTTTGGACAGTTGCTTGGTTTTTACAGTTGTGCTTGAACAAGGTGCGCTTACTCAACCCAGTGTCGTTGCAGCACCAGAAGCGCTGCACAAGCACTGCATGCTCTAACTATAGGTGGCGCTGTTTTTTTTTTGTGTCCCTCAGAAAAACAAGACAAAATAAAAATGCTTGGTTATTTTGAACAAGGACAAGCATTTAAAAAGTGTTTTTTATATGCTGCTTTATTGTATGTGAGAGAAAGGTCAGCGCAGAGTGAAGCATTTAGATTTGTTTTTTTCAAGCTGATGGTGTCACGATAAGAATAACTGAGTCAGTATGTTGTTCCTATTCCTATTCCAGAGGATTAAAAGGAAAAATCTATTTAAATGTATATAACTATTTAAATAGCAGATAAAAAGTTTTTGTTTTAGAAAAAAATAATTAAAATCACATCTTCGTTTTGAGTGTTTCCTTCCTGATGAGAACATTGAAAAACCAACATTTGCACAGACCCATTTGTGATCTTTATTTAAATTCCAGAATGTAGACACCATTTTCCTCAACATTTAAATAAAAAGATTACAGGTAAAATGTTTGAAGGTTGAGACAATGTGAAAAGAAAGTCGTTGATCCAATCATGCTGCATCTGGTTTTAATGGGTCATGGAGAGGATGAGAACCTTGAATAAAACTGTAAATAAGCTGCTTTTTACAATTTCTGCCAAGACAATTTTGTCTTTCAGTTTTTTTCCTGGGTAAGTTGTAAATACGTTCAAAGCACTTTGGCTCAATTGGCATATTTTAAACTGAAACAGGCCATCCTCCCCCCCCCCAGGTCACATCACAACGTGTAAATTATCTTGTCCAAATCCTGATGGGAATTCCAGTTCCAAATCCAAACTGGCCTGAATCAACACCAGCAGAATTTTATAAAATTAAGTCACATCCAGAACATGTGGCAAAGCTTTAACACAATCAACCCTGATGAACTAGCAGTCTGCGTCATCGCCTTTTCCCCACGGGACATTTTTTGTTGTTTTTCTTCTTCATCACAGAAAAATTGCCATATTTTAATTGTTTCATCACTGAGGTTATCAAAAATCCTTTGAAAAAGTTTCTTAAAAGATATTTGATCTTTAAACACAGGTAAAAGCTCAGCCCAACTTTTATCAGTGAGAATAATTAGTCATCTAAATCTTCCTGTATCCAAAGTAAAGCATCTTTCTCCAAGAACATATTTTTTAAACTGGAACATGTTGTTTGTAATGGTCTGTTTACATGAAATTAAGGGGGTTGATGAATTTTTCTTTTAATTTAAACATTACAGAAGTTTTCATAGCGTTCAATACTGAATGTTTATCATGTTAAACTTCTAAATGTGGAACAACTTTTAATCAGTAGAACGAAAACAATTAAAGATAAAACTTTTATATGAAAAAATACCTATAACTAAATACCATAAATACCTCGTATATAAATACAGAATTATATATATATTATCTGCTAAACCTTCTAGTAAATCTAAAAGTTGCAACAAAATGATCTTTGGAGTATAAAAACTGCAATAAAGTCCCTTAAAAAGCATATAAATTAGTTTTCCTTTTCTCTGAAACAACTATCCATTGCACATGCACAACAAGACTTGTTAAAATAATGGAAATCATTCTTCAGATTCAGTCATTTTAACTGGTGAATAATGGAATAGATTTGACATTTGGGAACCAGTACAACTTATAGAGTTATGGATGTATGATTTGATGCAGGAGCTAAACTGCTAATGCCACAGATTGCTGTTTTTTTTCATTGACCAACATCATTTTAATCATATTATAGAAATCATGTTGTAACAAACTGTGATTGCTTAACTATTAATAATTCAAAATGTTCTTCCTCTCACCTTTTTCACAGCAACCATGGACGTCTCACATGAGGTTGACTACTACTACCACGAAAACGCCAGCTACAACTACAGCTACGAGGATTACCCCGCCCTGTGCGAGAAGGGCGATGTCCGGTCCTTCGCAGCCTTCTTCCTCCCCATCATGTACAGTGTGTGTCTGGTTGCGGGACTGACGGGAAACATTCTGGTCCTGGCCATCTACGCCTACCACAAACGGCTGAAGACCATGACGGACTCTTTCCTGAGCCACTTGGCCGTGGCCGACTTGCTGCTCCTCTTCACGCTGCCTTTCTGGGCTGCTGACGCCGCCAGGGGCTGGGAGTTGGGGAACGCCGTCTGTAGGATCGTGTCGGCCTGCTACACGTTGAACTTCACCTGCTGCATGCTGCTGTTGGCCTGCATCAGCCTGGACCGCTACCTGGCGGTTCTCAGAGTGCAGGGCGGAGCGGACAGAGGCAGACTGCAGCAGCTTTTCAACAGGAGGCATTGCTGGAAGTGGTGCTCAGCCGTCTGGGGAACGGCCTTCCTGCTCGGTCTGCCTGATTTAATCTTCTCAGAAGTGGTGTGGACATCCAATAGGAACGTCTGCGTAGCCATCTACCCTTCGTCTATGGCTCGGAGTGGTAAGGCTGTGCTGGAGGTGGCCGAGGTGCTGCTGGGATTCCTTCTTCCCCTCCTGGTCATGGTGATCTGCTACTGGTCTGTC
The DNA here is from genome assembly GCF_904066995.2 of Poecilia reticulata. Classification (NCBI taxonomy): domain Eukaryota; kingdom Metazoa; phylum Chordata; class Actinopteri; order Cyprinodontiformes; family Poeciliidae; genus Poecilia; species Poecilia reticulata. The sequence goes on from NC_088846.1 coordinate 20,993,789, forward strand.
TGCCGAGCGCTGAGAAACCTTCCCATCGAGAGCCGAGGCAAGAAGTGGAGAGCCCTGCGTGTCCTCCTAATAGTAGTGGGGGTGTTTGTTGTCACTCAGCTGCCATACAACGTGTTAAAACTGCACCGCGCCGTAGATTCAGTGTACATTTTTGTAACCCATTGCCAGACAAGCAAGGTACTGGATCAGGCGACCCAGGTGGCGGAAAGCCTGGCTCTCATTCACTGCTGCATCAACCCGATCCTCTACGCCTTCATGGGTTCCTCCTTCAGGCAACATATGATGAAAGTCGCTAAGAAGTTTGAACAAAAGAGAAGGAAGAGGAGCCGGAGGACACGAGAGACTCCAGCGGATGGTGAAGAGATGGACATGTCGTTTAACTCTCATAGCGCAACCCAGGAGACAAACTCCTTCTCAGTTTGAGTGAATCCAGTGGATCTCCGGCTGTGGTTCAAGGGCCTTTCATGGTCGTTAGGTGTCAGCCTGTAGGCTAATTATGTGTCACGCAGAACTACTAAACCACAGCCAAGAAGGAGTTCTTCTTTTTGCACAACTGGACTTTTGCTTCAAAAAGAAACTTCTTAAGAGAAGTCAAAGGAGAACATTTGAGAATTCAAATACTCAACTGAAGTGGAAAACAGTGAGCAAAGAACAAGTAGTGGTTGTTTTGAAACAGTCAAAACAACAGAGGGATATGATGGCGCTTTGGTCTTTTTGTACATGAATGTCAAACTTTTTGAGTTTCCAGTTAGAGAAGCAACAATAAAACACTTCCTAACACACACAAATAAAAACACTCTCAAATGGGTTGGGACTTTATTCTCAACTCTCAAAGCTGAGCCAAGAATAAATTATGCTGTTCAAATCAAACAGCATAATTTTTGTGCTCGGTTGACAAGCTAACCACTAATAGCACTAGAAGTGCAAACTCTGTGTATAACTTCACAATTTATGTATTCAATAACTACATGAACTTGTTTACTGACAGCAGTACTTCCATAATCTCTGTGTGGAAAAAATATGAATTGCAAGCTGCCAGAAGTGCAAATAAACAGTTTGATATTGCGTGTGTGAGCTTATTTTCAACACACTATACTGGATTTTTGAACTGAGTGTGGTGAGAAACCCACTTTCTCACTGGGAGCTTTTACTTAAAAGAAACTGCTTGTTTATTTTTGTATCTTAGTTTGGAAATGTTTTTCCCCTCTCTGTTTTTTGTAAAATAAATAAATAAGTAAAAAAAAAAAAAAATCTCGACATCTTGTTTTGTTATTGTTTTGGCACCAGTATTTACTGAGGTCATCTTTATAAAACACTGAGTCAATCCATTATGGTGGGAGAGTTTAGACCATCTTAAGGTTGTTTTATGTCCTTCTCATTGAAACAGAAAGTGTTTTATTACTAAAACTAAAAAAACTAAATCAAAGCAAATAGTTAAAATTGGGTCCTTGTTAAAATGTCTTTTTACTGTTTTCTATTTCTGGTAGATGTTGTATCAATTTAGACATCTATGAGAAAGACTTGTTTTCCATTATGCTATGTTATTTATCAGAACACAGTAACCCCAATTGCATGCTAACCTGCTAAGCATGAAGGGATAGTTATAATCAAATCATAACACATTTTTATTTGAGTCTAAAGTAATGGACGAGCCATAACTCTTAATCTGCATTGCCTTTGTTTTCCCGTCTTTGCTTCATGAACTGATGCACTTACATGGTATTAGTCAGAGATATTTCTCCACTGGAAACATTTGCCTCCCACTCAACCCACACAGCTTAAAGTATGCACAAGGTAAAATTCTTCCGCTTTAGATTCTCTAATAAATACAGGCTGTTTTTTTTTTTAGAAAAGGGTTATATTCTGGTAATTAACTGCTCATTTTAATTATAATCAGCATGAATAAATACACCAGGTCTCCTTGATGGTGCACACATGTTCCTGCTAACCAGACACACATGCATGCACCTTTCAATCCGAGTACAGCTCATGCATCTTTCTGGGTTGCTGTGGTTGAAATATTTTCTTTGTGGTTGTTTCAGTTTTCAATTTGATATTTGATGCTGCAGCAAACAAAAGAAATCCCTCACAGAGGTTTGACATCCTGAGGGATTCCTAATGTCTTACGGGAAAAACTCATCTGTCATTTCCTGGACTGTTTGAACATCTGAAGAAGGGATTTCTGCACACGCCCTGAAATTCCTTCTCAGCTAACAGCAACAACAACACAACTGAAACCACTTCCAGGAACGTTGCAGGAGTTGATAACGAATGTTTTCGAGCAGAGTTTTGGGAGTAGAAGTGCGCCGTGCAGTTAAACAGTAGAGGAACGAGGTTTAAATATTTACTGCGCAGCTTATCGTCCAGCTGTCTGCTGCAATCTGTTGTTTTACATTTGAGTTTGTTTGATCATAAAATCTCTTAAGACATCCATTATACAAATACAGGCCATTAACCCCTAAATGATTAGATTAGCAGGAAAGGTTGTTTTTTTTCCATGCTGGATTCCAGCTGATTTGGGTCAAATGATGGGCTACGCTTCAGAAGGTTGCTTGTGGAAACCATCTGCCTAGAGCAAAACAGACCAAATTTTGAGTTTGAAATGTAAAAATGTATAGAACACAGGTATACATCAAAGCAGTTGTTTCAGAACATTTTCCATGTCAAAAACAAGTCTGACAAAAGAAGCATGTTCCTATTAAATGGCTGGCATTTTCTCTGCTTAGAACATTGCAGTGCTTAGTTAGACACTGTGTATTTTTAGGCACAGTTTATTTTAGTTTTCCCGTTTATTCAATATGAATGTGATGCTCAGAAAAAAATAACAGAACCATCACTGTTCTGACTGAATCAAAGAGTTATTACCTTTATAAAGACTTAATACCTACTACCCTGTGTGCATATTGTTTACTTCATTATCGAGCGTTTAGATGGTTTTCCTCCTCACTCCAAGATGATTTTTTAAAAATTAGGAAGCTGTGAAAAGCTTGGTCATCACGTTTATGCAGTGAACATGTTCATAAAATATGGATTTTCTAAATTATATATACAAGCTGAAAATTAAACGATTTTAACTAAGATTTTCTCAAAATGAAAATGATCTCAAGTTATCTAACAAAGCGAATAGTTTGTTAGACTATACAGTGGTCATTATTATTTAAAAAAGTAAATTTCTGATTATTTCATGAGCACATAACAAAATTGTAGTGGTAATAGCAAAGTAAAGTGCATATAAACATAAGAAGCTATGGAGTCACAGCAAACATGAGCAAGTTTAAAGTCTTTGTTTTTGCATCTTATGTGCCTCTTAACTCAGTTTATAAAACATATTTTTGCTTTGATTTCTCAAAAACCAAAACCAAAAGTCATTAATAAAGTCAAAACTGGAACAATGGGAATGTTTCACATTAGACTGTTTTCACAATCCCACCACCAAACTTCAGTCAGGAAAAGGTGTTTTAAAAAAAAAAGACTATGTGCAATGAAACATGACTTCTTTTAATTAGAAAACATAAATACACAGAATTGTCATTCAGGGCTCTGAATAGTCATCAGTTTAGAAAAATGGCAAACTCAGTTATTTAAATGAAGACATTTAACCTAGTTTCAGTTACAAAACACTAGAACAAATAGCCTTCCGTTACTTAAATTAAGTATAAAATGTAGTTAAATATACAGCTGTGAAAAAGGGAGGCCTAACCTGGCAGTGTCATTAATATAGAAAAGAAAACTTTCTGGCTTTTTCCCCTCAATAATAAGGTAACAAAATTATGCCAAAACATTTATTCCTTAAATATCAGATGTTTCTGAATCAGAACTGTAACAAGTGATGCTTTTCTTAAAAAAAAAAAAAAAAAGCTTACATTCCCAACCTTGGTTGAAATTAAAAAAAATAAAACCAAATGCAAAAATAATAAGTTGTAGTAAGAAAAATTGGCAAAAACACGATCAAAGTCCAACAAAATAAGCGTGTTACAGCCTGTGAATGTGGAAAAATATAATGAGGCTGTAGGATTAATCTTACTTTACTTCTAAGACACGTCATCTGTCTGGAATTTTTTTTATTTACCCAGAAAACCATTAAAGTCTTAGTAAAGACATAACATGTGGCTTCCTTAAAAATATGTATACATCTGATGAAGAACGCATTCAGGTGCCAGGCGTCGTTGACAAAAGCCAGTGTATCGTATCTGGTGCACAGCTGTGTCTGGTGCACAGCTGTGCAGTCTAAAGATGTGACTGTTTTTTTTTTTTTTTTGCTTTTTTTTGTTTTTTGTTTTTTTTTAAGGCAACAATATGAAGTACTGGCTGTGCAATAACAACATAACAGGAAATATTTCTTGGAGGCGTGTGAAATGAGGGCAGCAGAGTTGTGGCAGGCGGCAGAGATCAGTAATTGAGGATCTGCACATCAAACAGGTCACACACTCCTGCACCGTCATCCAGATTGAAGCTGTAGTCTATACCTGTTCATAGGAGTAACAGAATCTGTGAGATAATCTGGGAAATGTAATGCATCACACACTTTCAGACATCAGAAAAAGCCCCAGGAAAGAAAATCTGGTGCCAGTTTTTCACACCTGCGCTGCAGACCTCCAACGTTTACATTTATCCATCTATCAGAAGAGTGACATGACTCAGCATGCCGTAATTGTTAGTACTCATTTTAGATTTCTAAATGACATTTTTTTTGGGGGGGGTGGGTAAAAATGACCAGAAGAGTATCCAGTAAAAGTCATGTTTAAATGCTGCTGAGAATGTGGGAATAAGTTGCTGCTTTTCACTACGCTGGATTTGCTGAGATACATGTGGTACTGATAACATAATCATGATCATCTATCTTATTCGACAGATTCTCTAAGCACATGCAGTCCGCTAAAGTTCAGACTGTCAGATTTTATCTGTGGCACAAAGTTATTTTCCTTTGAAGCGAAGGAACGTACAGCTTGAATCGATTCCAGAATTTAAGCATAGTTAATATGGTCTTAAGTTCTGAAATCATTTAAAGCTATAAGTCCATTGTGTCATATAACATAGAGCAAAAACCGAAAGACTGGTAGTACGTGCACCACTAAAAACGAAACAAAAGTATGTGTGTGCAGAACAAATGTATACAGTCCTCGTAAAAGGGTGACTGAAAACAGATAATTATGAGATGTTATCCAGATCTAACTAAACAAATTCAGAGGTTTGTGATGCAGGTGTTATAATCCTCACCATTAGAAGACATTAGTTCATCAATAAGGTCAACAGCTCCTATGAGAGAATAAAAAAAAGAGAGTTTAAAATAAAGATTTTACTGATTTGGTGTAAATCAATCCACCCCCACCTTAAACAGTCAAACAGGTTTAATAACTTCCGTAGAAGTCACCATAAACGTCTTTGTAACTCGAATCGTGTTTCCGAGTTCCAGGTGTGACTGCTACCGTTTGCTTTTTCCGTTGGAACAACGCTTCATTGTACCCTGAGATACAGCGATTTAGACATAACTTTAAAATAATAAATGTACACCAACTTAGCAAGTTCAAGGTTCCTCAAACACTTAATGTTTAACAGGATCTGATGTTATTGAGCGGCATAACTTTATCAGTTGGGTTGCTGCTTGGTTCAAATATAGCTCAACTGGCTCCAACCACAGACCACATTGGTCTCCATTCATCCTCTTTTCTAATATTTGGTTGCTAAGGTAACGGGTCAACAAATTCTGCTTCTGCCCAGAAGAAGCACCTCAGCTGACTCTTCAATGCAAAGCAGATTCATCGGTCACCAACTCCTTCTCTTCAGAAAGAGTCTGAGCCTAAAGGAAGCAATCCAGCTTCGTCCACTGAGACCCGTGACCTCTGACTACGGCCTTGTTTACACAACAACAATTTCTGGTGAAAATTAAAGAGTTGTTGTGTTTGTACAGTAAATGTCTATGAAAACAGCTAATATTTTCTCAAACAACGGCACAATTTGAGAACAGTTCTAAAACGTACCGTCGTCTGTTGTCTTGTTGTAAACAGAATATGACTTTCATCCTAACTTTGAATTGCTCTGGTGTGTCTTTTCATCATCTGTGAAAAGATTCCCACACCAGACACCCTGCTGTGCTGAGGCATCACCTTGAGATCAATTTAGGGTTTCATTTCTGGTGATTTTAGTGGGGGGGGGGGCAAAAAACCTTTTCCCCCTTTTTCTAACAAATCTAGATGAATCAGATTTGGCTCAAAACATTGTTAGGTTTAAGGCCAGAGGTTTTCCAACCCAAGGGTTTATGTCAGAATGTGGTCTTATCTTATGATCAACTGCAAACTCTTTACGTAAGCCAGTGAAGCAAACATTAAACCACCCATGATCGTTATCTCTGCATGTGGCGTCCAGCAATGCGCCTCACCCTCTCGGTCGTCCCTCATGCTGTCAGCGCCTGCGCTGAGCCGCAGCAGGCTGCTAACGTCCAGAACGGACTGGAACTCTGGATCCTCCAGGTCTATTTGATGCTGCTCCAACACGACTGCTGCCGACCCGCTGTGGCACTCTGCAGAAACATGACAGCAAGCAGGAATGCTGTTAGAAAATTGACTTTCATATGCGTTTAAAACCTTTTCCAGCTCTCATATTCGTCCTAAAGCTAATTTTAAACCAGCTGGTAGTTAAAGTATTTAAGTTGGTACAAACAGCAAGATGGTAATAAAGCAATTTTAACAAACTGACACCTCAGGACTTTTTACCGCAATCTATAGTTAGTCACAGTTTCCGGCACCTTGTTGTGTAACAGCAAGGAAACAAAACTTGAAATCTTCTGTTTTTGCCAATTCCTCATTTATTCCAGTAATAAAGGTCTGCATCGGTTTCGCTTTGACAAAGGCATCAGCTGAACTCGCATGGTTACAGAAACACAGGCTCTGATGAGCAATCCAACTGTTACTGGAGAAATCGCTTTCACAGTGGAAAATAATGGTTTCTCATGACTTGTGGGAAAAATCTGGCTGCTGCAGAACAGTAAAAACAGCATTTATTAAATGCGTTAATAAATGTATGCAACTTTCTCTCCAAACAAACAAAGCTGACAAAAACAACAGCACTCCACAGGAGAGCATTAACAACTAAAAGTTCATTTAAAAAGGCAAGATGTTCGACTTTCTGGGTTGCTTTAGGCAACCTTATTGTAAACATTTACATTTTTTGTTCACAACAATATAAATGGGTTCTGTATTAATTTATGTAACAATCTGATTTAAAGCAGATGGTAGCTGTACGTAGGCAAACATTTATAAATAAAAATCCCCATTTTAAGGTGTGAACCTCTGGCTTCAGATCACATAACCTGATCAAACTACATATCATGACTCTCGGAACACTTTCATTTTAGTTGCAAGACATTGTCACATATCACTTTCCTGTCCTGGCATGTAAAAAAAATGCTCTGACATCTGATATCCTGGGACAAGGTTTGTGATTTGCACCATAGGAGTCAGTCCAGTCAGGTAACAAGGCCGTGTGTGCTTTCAGAATACACACCAGGGAATGCAGAACCAAACAGGTGTGTGTGCAACTCAGCAGCACATCCCCGAATCCTCCATGTTATCACTTTACAACCACAAACGTATGTTTTACTGAGATTTTAAGGTGTAGACCGACACAAAAATCAATTCATGTTTATTTCTATTTTGTTTTATAACAAAAAAAAATTATAAGTGTTGTGTGCAACACTTCTAAAAGAGCTTAGGCTGTTACTTCTGAAGGACTCTAATGTGGCAACTCAAACATGAATTTGCTTGGACACCAACCGGCTCTTGTGCTGTAGCTGTGGAGCTCTCTGACAGTATTTCCCTACAGCTTCCCCTAATGATCAACTTGCAACAACTCAGCTAAAGAAACATACATCTCCTCAGCATATATGCTGACGCCGCCATATTTCACCATAGGGGTGGCATGTTCAGTGTGTTGTAAGATTTGATTTTTTTGTGGCTTTTTCTGCCCAGTTATGATTTTTCAAGAAGTGACCAGCAGATCCCCCATCAGCAGACTGTCTCGCCTCAGCTATGAATCTCTGCAGCTCCTCCACAGTCACCATGGGGTTCTGATTAACAGTCTCCTTTCCCAGCCTGTTAGTTTAGGTTGGCTGGTCAGGTTTGGACTTGTGCTATACGATCTCCAAATCTTGGATATTTTCAAACCATCTTATCAGTACCTTTATCCCCGTTGAATCCACTTCAAACACTCAGACCTTTTTAAATAATTTCCAAAGCTTACAGGAAACACGGAGAGCGTTAAAATTTGAAATGCATATTTAGTCGCTCACCCATCTGCACGTCACCAGGGGTGGAAGATGGAGTGAGCTCTTCCTCAAGGTCTGGCAGCACCATCTGCTGGTCTGAGGAGACGGAGTCCTGGCTGCAGCAGGAGGAGGTGGGGTTGGGGGTAGTGGCAGCACAGTTTAGGAGGGGGAACTTCTGCAGGCTGGCGGGCGTGCTGGGCGGGGTTGGCATCAGACAAACGTCGTCAGTGGGTGGAACAGGAAAGACCACAGGGACTCTGGAGCCGGACTCTCTGTTGATGAGCATCACTTGGATGGGAGCAGAGTGGCTCCGCAGGTTCACTTGGTATTTCTTCTGACCACTTTTACTCTGTAAAAATGACCAATAGAAGCTTACTGTATCAAAGAAACTTTATCAACAGGTTTATATATATATAGTTTTCAGGAAACACCAAACAGCCTGCTGTGAAAGGTCTGCTTTAACACAACACAAAGCTGGGAAGAACATTTTAAATGTTGAAGTTTCTAGTAAATGCTTCCATAAGGGAAGAAAATGTTAATTTCTATTCAAGCTGGTAAATCACTCTACCCTTTCAGGAAGTGGCACCTCCAGCTGGGTTCCAGAGGGAGCCACAACAGCCAGAAGAGTGTCTCCACTAAAAGAATTGCAGATGTCCTCGTGCGTCACAAATTTATAGGTGGAGAGATGTTAAAGAAACAGGATTAGCTTCAAGAGAAAAAAGGAGACAATCAAAAGGGAAAAACAAAGGCTGTAGGCATTGTGAGGGTTAGCCTGGCTGCTTTTTCACCGAAAGACAATAGTGATTATATTTTTAATCCTCTTTTCATAGCCTCTTTCTGTTCAACGGGAAAAACAATGCCGAAAGGATCCGACGGGAGTTTCTTTCATACGAGAAGAATTAAATGAGCCTTGGAACAATTCAGAGTTAAAATGTCAAAACCACGTGAACTTTTCTTGGAAAGAAATCAAATGCAAAGTCTCTGTGACAAATGTAAACACTTGAGGTGGGGGAGGGGGGGGAATCACAAATTTCTTTTAGCAGTGCTAGAAAGCAGGAATGAAATGTTGGAAAGTTAACAGGAAAAAAACAAGGATTAACAATGAACAATTTTAAACAAAAACATTAAAAAAAAGAAACAAAGAGCTGAAGGATATGCACGGACGTCTGGATCATGGGTGAGGTGTTTGATGTCCTCTTCCACCCAGGCCTTCTGGTCATCCAGCTCCTTCTCTTGAACCTCGAGCTCAGCGATGTGGGCTTTTAAAACTCTGATCTGCTCCAACATCTCCTGACTTGGGCTCCCGTTGTTCTGCCCCCTGATCACGGGAAGGGGAAAAAAAAAAAAGAAACGTTTTAGAGAATATAAAATCACTGCTTGTCAATTCCAACTTAAATATTCAAAGATCAAAGATTCGCCAGCCACTAATACTCAGGCATGTAGTTGCCGTTTCGGGTTTGCTCATTTTAAAAAATAAGCTAATATTTGCAAACCTCCACTGGATTATGTTCTTGTTTTTCTTCTCGATTAGCCCCACACCTTCCAGGACGTTCGTGATGTCATAAATCCTCCTCTTCTGCTTCACTGCCAAACTGTCTGCAGCCTGTTGATTCAGGGCAGACAGAGACATAAGTCGCCCGCTGTTTAAGAGGCGTTATCTTAAAGCAACACGCGCACAACACCGAAATATTGCCCAAATCCTCCCAAGAAAAAAAGACAAACAGCTTTTGCTTAAAAAAAAAAAAACACTGACCTTTTTTTAAATAAAGTAACAAAGGAGGAGGGAGGAGAAGGAGTCTATGAAACATCCAATGTAACCATTAACCAGGTTTGGCGCGCAAGAAAAGAGGGAAATAGATTCATGGATAGAATTGAAAGTTTAATGGATGATTTGCAAAGCTTGTGGTAGTACATGTTAACATTTTAAGCAGGATTCCTGAAATGAAGATGCAATGCAAAGAGCCTGAAGTCATTTGTGGGGCTTTCTCATTAAAAACATTTTCATACCAACTTCACTGCAAAATTGTTGCTTTGTGCTACTGAAAGCAGAACAGTAAAGTAAAGCATGTTATACTGAAGAATTCACCTGCAAATAAAACATCGTTTGACCATAGCAGTGTCTCAATAAATTTTATTAAAAATGTGTAAGCCTATATTTATCAATAAGGCACCTAATATTAAAGGTTTTTTAATGTGCAAAACTGTACGATTTCAAAATGTGTTCTTTTGGCAAAGTGTATTTTGCCAAATGTTCTATATATGTTTTACTTTATCATTCTAAGCACAAGAACTTAAACACAACTTTATATTTTGTTGTGTATAATGACACCATTTTCACAAATTACATCAGCTTGTCAGGATTCACAATTTAAGTCACCTTTTCACCAAATACTACTTTTACTCATACTTTGGTAATTTTTTAGTTATACTCTTTAACTCTACATGTAAAAATGAAAGAAGGGCCACTTTTACCTGAGTACAAATTTTGGCTCCAGTAATCAGTCTACACGTTTCGCTAAAGCGAAAAATAATTTCAGCTTACCATTTAAATTCACCTGTAGAAACACTTCAATCATTTTTGCCTTTTTTCTGTTACAGAAATAGGTAAACAACGAAGATCTGTGGCAAGGATTTTACATTTGGCGACTTCTGCAACAACAAACTTACGTTTTGAAAGCTTCCGATTCTCTTGAAAATACATGCATGCATAGGAATTCACATTCCGGTGCTAAAGATACTGAACCTGTAAACAATAAGTCTGATTAACGTTTTCATCATACTGCAAGTTGTTTTGTTTACAGTTTGTCCTTTCATTTGTTTTTAACGGATTTACAATGGGGTAAGCCTAATGGCGGACTCCTAGTGCACCTGTTCCACACATAAATACACCTGACGACTTGTGACGGACAGCCCTTTGTTAAAACTAGCAGCAGAAACTACGGGGCAGCACAGCACCGATCAATCTTTCCCCCCCAATACAGTCAAATAATGTGAAAGAGTCGTCTCTCGGTGTCACTGACCACTTTTAAATCAAGAACGCCATCCTTAGCTTCTTGCAGAAGACTGACAAACTTCATCGTGAGGAGCCCCAAACTTTTTTCATGGCGACTCGAGGTCGAGCGTACAGTCACCGTCCTTTCCAACTCCATCTTCTCTCTAGAAAGAGAAGCACCCACTTTTTTTCTTTTTTTTTTAAAGTCAGCTGCTTGCGTTTAACTGCAAATAGCGACCATTACTCTCAACTAACAGATTACACGTCTGTTACCTTAACAGGACCAGCATTTACACTGCCTCTGTGGTCTTTTTAAATGAACGGACGTTACGTTGGGTTACGGTTGCCACGGCAACCCTTGTCCACCTCGTGAACCTCCTCCCCTTAGACTCCGCCCCAAACAATACGGAGCGACATTGCAAACAAATCAAATAATTTGACAGTTTTAGTATTGTAGAAAAATACATTATATGATTCATAAACGTTGACATACTAAAAGTGTTACTATAAATGTAACAAGACAGAAACACTCATGTTCATAAATTTATGTAAAAATGTACATTTTTAACTAGTCACAACATAGCTTTGCTAAGCAATTATGTATCCTACGTTTCGACATTGAACACATATATGTTGTTTTGCTGTTAGCTTTTATAATACTTTAAATTATAAATGAGTAAAAGAAACATAAGGAATTTATTGTTTGTTAGAAAATTGTTTCAATATCCCTTTATGATTTATTTGTAACCAGGCTTTTAACATTTTTGAATTTAAATCTCTGCTGCATTATAAGTTAGATTATACTAGAATGCATGAATTGGGACCTTTATCTGACTATATAATAAAACTATACTAGAATTAACTGGATTAATGTGAAGAGAACTTTACTGATTTACCGACTCCCCCGGGAGGAGGCCTCGGGTAAAACCCAAGACACGCTGGAGAGACTATGTCTCCCGGATGGCCTGGGAACGCCTTGGGATTCCCCCGGAGGAGCTGGAAGAAGTGACTGGGGAGAGGGAAGCCTGGGCCTCCCTTCTGAAGCTGCTGCCCCCGCGACCCGACCCCGGATAAGCGGAAGAAAATGGATGGATGGATGGATGGATGGATGGATGGATGGATGGATGGATGGATGGATGGATGGATGGATGGATGGATGGATGGATGGATGGATGGATGGATGGATGGATGGATGGATGGATGGATGAACTTAACTGATTTAGTTTTGGACTTTGACTAGGACACGGTAAGCCATTTAGGGTCACCATCCTGAGGTAAAGTGAACGTCCGTCCAAGTTTGGTTGTCCCTGCAGAAAGAAAGCCTATCTACAGCATGATGCTGCCACTGCCATGTTTTATAGTGAGGACAGTGTGTTCAGGGTTTTAAATTCTCTGTACATTTTGACCAAGGCACATTTTTCACAGGTGTATAATAGCTAATCTTGATGGACAACATTATTACATTGTATTGGACTAAAAGTAATTGATTTGGACAAAATCACATTCTTTAGATGTCATCTGATAAAACTTAATTTGTTGTAAAATATTAATAAAATTAACTGTGAGAATAAATAATTGTCATTTCAATATGATGTCCCTTATATTAATGTTCATAGTTGTATCTCTTGAAAATAAAATTTATTTGATAAGACATACAAAAGACAATCAAAAAATATATATGAATATATATACAAAAAAATATAGTTGCATCTGTAAAAATAAATTCAGCATAAAAACTGTTTGGTGGTTATTATGTGTTAAAGTCTTTTAGCACATTTGTAAGGCGCTTCATTTTTTTCTCCATGACTTTCTTGCTGGCCTCTGTCTCCTCCAGGAGCTGACGCATCTCTTCCTCTACTTCATATACCTATATGGGAAAAAAAAAATCACATATAGACAATTACAAAATAAAACTATATTACAGTTCTTTGTATTATACCTTCACTGATTTAATTTCTATTTTCAGCATGGCAGAAGACAATAGGATGATGGAATGACAATCTGTCTTATAACATCTGATGAAACTTAGCAACAGCAAAACAAGTGTTGACATGTGCATGAAATTATTGTACCTATAGCATCCTAATAAATTATTAGCACTCTTGAAAAAAATTGCATGTTGTATTTATGCAGAAATAAAATCCATATTTTACCTTTAGATTAGCTTGTTCTATGTGTTTTTGCTTTTCATTAGACAGCTGCAGCAGCTCGGCTTGATGTGCGGCCTGGACAGACTCCAGCTGCCGACGAAAAGCATCATCCACACAGCGCAACTTGTCCACTGCAGCTCTGCATAAGAGGCAATGATAACAAACGAAGCAAGTTATTTATGTGAAAGACCTAATGTTTAAAATGCAACACAAGTGTTCCAACTTTCTAGTTCAGTTGCAACAGATAAATTATGTTTAGTGTAATAATATTCACTATCTTGTTTCAAGCAGAAATGTAATAGCATAAAAGTGGTTGAGAAAACTTATTTTTTTACTACATTTTGTGTTAACAGCAAATTGTTGCAAAGATGTCTAACATCTGGCAACAAATGCAGAACCATTTCATTAAAAGTGCATCATAAATGCAAAACAAAGCAGAACAGAAATCTGCTGAAGTTACCTGTGCGCCTCTGATGCTTTCTCTCTTTCTTCCAGCAGCAGGCGCTCCTTGGAATCAAAATTTTCCTTCATACGCTTCACTTGGCTTTCAAGGCGAGTTAGCAGCTCTGCTTTCTCCTGCCACTTCTTGTTTGAATCACTAATGAAGGATGAGACACATAGAAAATAGGCCTGGTTTCAGACACGAATTACAAAACAGATATTCCTGCATCTAACACAAGAACCAAAATTAATCTGAAACATTTACCATGAAATCTGTATCCTATTTCAGCAGAAAACAGTAGAGAAGCTACTTGCATACAATGTTGTTTTCATCTAAATCTGATCAAATCCTTTGTATTCCACCTAATTTTTAAACATGTTATCAGACACACATTCTCCTTATTTAGATTTGCCTGTAAATTCTTTTGGCATCCTCCAGCTCTGCTTCCTTGTCTTCCAGCTGCTGTTTCAGCTCCTCTTTACGCAGGCTAAGATGTACCAGCTGCTCTTTCAGCTCAGCCTGCTGGCTTGTTTCATCCTCCAGCTGCTGCTGAAACTTTTTTTGGGTCTGCACAGCCTCCTCCTTCAACCGGCGGATCAGCTCGTCACGCTCCTGCAAGGACTGAACAGCAGGAAGGCAACGGATGACAACGGAGCCAGACAGTCTCTTGCTTAAGGCTATTCTGCATCAAATACAATGTTATTTTTCTCACTCAAAAAGATGAGATTAATAATTGGAATGTGAAAAATCTGCTGGAAGAGTAAAGATTTTAGTAAATATTAAAGCACCTCTTTCAGTTTGCGAATGGTCTCAGTCTGGTCATCCACGATTTTGGCTTTGATTCTAAGGGCGTCGTGGTCTCTGTCGTTCTGTTTTCTCTGAGTCTCCATCTCAGCAGTCAGCACCTCTATCCTGGCCTCCAAACGTCCACGATCCTGAGCCAACGACGCACCTGGGAGAGAGAAATAAGTACAAGCAGGAATTAAATTATATCTTTCATATTACTGTTGGACAGTGATTTGTGATAGACTAGCATAGAGTAGAACATATTTGTGAGGTGGAAGGCCAAAAAGTTTTAGTCTCATCTGACCAGGTACATAGATCCAATTTATAGCACGATCAACTAAATATGACTTAAAATAAAATAGACTTCCTAATTCCATGCCTTGTAATTGGGCAACTGTCTCTTTAAAAAGCTTCTGCTCTTTCCAATCATCAGCACATCTTAACAACAGTGCTCCTCTACTTTATTATACAACAGTTTGACTGAGAAATACTTTGTATGATGAGCTCAGCAGATGCACAGTTCCACCAGGTGTTGCTGCTGCTGCTAGTTTGGAGGAGCTGAGCAGGGAAGGCGTGGGCGAGGGGTGTTGTGTGAAGCAGAAGCTCGGCTGGTGACAGCAGCCGAGCAACATGAGGCAAAGCTCAAAAAAGTCTATTTTACATTATGTCCTCCGAAACCCCTTTAAATTGCTTATATAAAGGCCATATTTATGGTATGCAGGCTAGTAGTTACATTGCCTTCTTAAATGCAAAATACAAAAAAAAAACATGGTGTGACTGTGGTACTGTATGTAAAAAAAAATGTCTTAAAAGAAATTGTCCTTCTTTGCTTTGTAGTTGCTAATCTCCAAAATGACCACTAGATGGCAAAGTTACTGTCCAACCCTCATATTAGCTCTACAAGCTTTTTTGTTGTGGATTTACAGGTATATAAAGCCTAAAAGTGCATCTCATTGTCTCCACTGCCAAGTGAAATGCATTCCAAGTTATTCCCTGGATCTCCCTCACCCTGCTGAGCCAGCTCCTGGCCCCAAATCCTCCTCTCAGCTCGCAGACCGTCAATGACCGACTCCTGAGCTGTGAGCTGAGACAAGAGCCGTGCCTTTTCTTTCTTCAGCGTCTCGAGCTGCAGCCCTAATCGTTGGCTTTGCTCTCCCTCTGCTTCCAGGTAGTGCACACGGTTCTGGCAGCGGAACAGACACAGACTGGATTAATGATCACTATCAATCTTTTTAAGACTGGCAGATGGTAAAGCAGCAGAACCATTCAGGATTCATTATATCTGAAAGTAATACATTCCCTAGATGAGGCAGGTTTTGAAAAGGGGCCAGGTAATACTATCCTGCTTGTCCGACCAATAATATTTAAATCCTAATCAGGTAATGATGTTAACTGAAAATAAAAATCTACTTTCTGCTTCACACCTTGAGCTCAGCGACAGAATCTTTCTTGGCTTTGATGAGCTCAGAGATTCGGGTCTTCTGTTCTTTCACCATTGCGGTGAGTTCCTGCACCAGAGCGCCTGATTTCTTCTCCTTTTGCTGGGACTGAGCAAGGCTCGTCTTGAGCTCCATCAGCTCTGCAGTCATATGATCACAAGCCTCCTTCACCTGAGGCAGAAAAAAGTTGAGCGTTTAAACATCAGAGAAGTTTGTATTTAATCTTTGACAGACTTGGCATTTCATCAGCAAGTCTCAACTTGTGCCCGGCCAAAGCAGCTTCTACATTCATTGATTTGCCACAAAGCAATGTTTCAGAAATGCATCCGGCAATCTGTTTCTCATTCAGGCGTTTCTTGAAGGTGAACAGCTCGAGTGACGTCAAGGACAAAATTGTGCAAGTGGTGGCAATCAGAAAAAAAAGATTGCATTTTGTTCAGAGCCTGAATAAAAGTATGAACTGATTCAAATATGGTCCTTCTGTAAAGCTTCCCTCCAGTGGCAATCAAAGACTACTTGTCCTGAAACAAATGATCCCAACTGAGTCTGAGCTTTTATCTTCAGTCTTTAAAAACTGAGGCCAGTACAGTTCAATCACTTTAAGAAAGCCAAGTAATAATTTACAGTTTAAGACAGAAAATCTCTAAAATTCAGGACAGTATAAAAGCTCTGGCAATATTTCAGCTTTTTTCATTTTTCCATGCAAGCTCCCTTTTTTATTCATGAGATTATTTCAAATATGCTGCTACAATAATTACTTTCAAATAAAATGCATTTTGGGGATTAGTCTCTGCTTCAGGTGGAGTGACCACTGGTGTCTTTTCCACCTGTGATAGTAAGGCTGTTCACCAGGCCTGCTGGTTTAAATTACTGAAGACTCTTCATCCACCTCTTGTGAACAACTAATTACTAAATAAAAAGAAAAATTATAAAAGGTTATTCTCTTTTTGTTACAATTTTTTTAGACCATACCAGTGTAGACCCACACCGTTTAATATGGAAGTGATAGTAAATCAGACTAAACTTTTCCGTTTTATGTCCAAGGCTTAATCTCATGTCTGATGTTTTTATTTATTGATTCAGTATTTGCTTAAAAATTCAGCCCCACATGTACTTGTTCTTAAACACTTTGTACATGTAATTTCAGAAGAAAAAAAAACTTATGCCCATCATACTTACAATGGGGGCAGGATTCCTTGAGTAAAATAAAACCAATAAGTCCCCTCCATTTTCAGGAATAACAAATAAATAATTGTGCGTTTTAATTAAATAAAGCAAACAGGTTGCAGAACTGCTGAAAATCACCAGGTTAATTTGATCAAAAATGTTGTATGCATTATGGCATCTTAGTAAGACCAGACCTCGGAGAAACGCGTTGCCTCGATGGTTAGCGCCATACGGAACTCGTCCTCCAGAGCAGCGTACAGCTTCCTGCCCTCTGCCAGCTTCTCCTGCAGCTCCGCCTCCCTCTGCTGACGTCTTTGTTCCACTGCTGCTACTTCCTTTGATACTGCCTGCTGGAAATCTGCCCCGCCGGGCTGCAGCCGCAGCTCCAGCTGTTTTCTGATGGAAGATGAGAATCGGAAGACAGCATTGACATGTATGCATCACAACAAAATCCTTAACATAATTATATTACCATGTATTTTACTTTAAGCTAAAAGAGCATAAAAACAATCACATTTATTAATTTATCAGATATATTTTTCAACTCCATTGTTCCTATATTTAAAAAAAAAAAAGAGTAATGTGTTAAAGATAATTTTTTCAACGTTGTACACCAGGTGTACCACACTGATCCATTTCAGGACCGCTACCCTTCTCCACATATATTAGTAAATTACCAGAAAGTTGTAATAGTGTTGTAGATCAGGCTGGTATTATTATGCAGAAGCAAAACCTCCACATTTTCATTTTCTGACTGTATCCTGATCAGACTTGGAGAAACAGAAAAGGCTTATTTTAACTTTTTTTTCTTTTTTTTCCTAGAAATATTTTTGCACAAATATGAATTGTGGTCATGTTTACAGGACATAAAAATAGGAAGAAATGTTTTGTGTGTGTTTTGAAATAAGCAATTTTAAAAGTGAGAAACTAGATGTAGTGTTTCCATCAAGTGTACCTGTGCTCCTGCTCCCTGGATGCTAGCAGTTCATGCAGCTGCTGCAGTTTGTCTTTGTGTTGTCGGACAGAAACTCTCTGGATGTCCAGCTCCCTCTTCAGAGCTGCTGCCTTGTTCTCCAGCTCCTGGTGACGTTTCATCTGAGGAATCATGTTTAGTAGCATCCTGTGACCCGCACTGGAGAATTATTTTACTTTCTACATTTGCTCTTAATTTGATGAACCTTGTATAATAAGAATAAACAGGTTAGGGTACAGTATTCAGATCTACTGAAGTATTTTACAGTCTCTTTTAGTACAAACACAAACTTCAGCGTATCAGGATTTTATGTGACAGGCCAATACAAAGTGGAAAATAGTTGTTAAGTTAGTATAATAAGAATACATGCTATCGCACAATTTTTACAAAGAAAAAAAATTAAACATTGTTTATACATTTGTATTCAGCTACTTGTACTTAAATAGCCCAAATAAAATCCAGAGCAACAAACTACCTTCAGAAATCGGGTTTATAAATAAAACAGTGTAAATCAGCATTAATCCAGCTGTTCTGTTTGTTAGAGAATATAAGTGAAGAAGCAGCATCATGCGCACCAAGAGGCAACAGAGCAACAAAACGCTTGAGGGTGGACTGATTCAGATCACACTTTTTGTTGCCTTTGGCCTGCATCCAACGCTTTGGGTGGTAAATAAAAAGTAATTGCAGTTCAAGATGGATTTACAAAGCATTGATATGAATGGCCTGATATCAATGCAAGCTACAATTTTCTGATTTTTATTTTTAAAGACTTTTTAGCATTTTTCTTCCACTTCACACTTATAGTCACACAAAAAAACATCAAAATAATGCGGTAGCCACTAGGGCTGTGTAATAATATCGATTTTGCGATATATATATATTATATCGATATTTTCTTTGCTAGAAAAAAAATCGATATTCATCCGCAAGTATCGTAACATCCAACTGTCACCTTGCTCACTCACTGCTTGCTTCGCCGGGAGAGTGATTAGGTCATCAGGCTTAGAGTGATTCCTTCCGATGTTAAGTGTCAAGGTTAAAAAGGTATCAAACTATTCAGAGACTTGGTGCACTTTATTTACTTTACAAATGCATGTAAGCTACAGTTTGTACTGTTTCAATTAAAAGAAACATGTTTTCTCACCACTTCTTTGATTCATTTTGTCCAGCTGTCGACTTTAAGTCTGTGTCCATGTCCAACCAGAGCCAGGTATTGTGTAGTTGGTTCTTTTAATCAGTTTTCAGTTAAATTAATTCAATCCAACTCTATAACAGTCACAAAATGTCACCAAAATCACTCTGTCCCTCTAAAATCTTTCAGAAAATCGCAGAAGTGTATTGAATTGTATCGTGTGCTGAATATTGCAATTTATATCGTAACGTGAGCAGAATATCGTGTATCGTATCGTATCGTATTGTGACATTATTGTATCACTACAGCCCTAGTAGCCACTCAACATGCCCTCCTATCCACAGTGAGAATGCGTACCTCCTCAGCCTGCTGGCGAGCCCTGAGAGCGTCTCCATGGGAGACGGTTTCCTCCAGTCTTTGCAGCGCAGCCCTGTGTTGTTCCTCACTGCTCCGGGCCTGCTCCAGCTGCCGACTAAGAGACTGACACCTTGTCTCCAGCTCCTCGACACGAGCCTGCAGCTCGGAGCGTCCCGATCTCTCTTTCAGCAGCAGTTCCTTCAGTCTGGTTAGTGCAGAACACCAGGAGTTACAAGCTGAATTTATAATTTATCTGGGTTGAAGTTAGGTTAGAAAAACAAACAACTTGACTCAAATTTTGGAAATGAACAAATGTATAATGGAGGTGAAATGTAAATCATAAATCACTAAGGGAAGGAAATGCATAATGTAAATAAAATGCCTCCAAACTGCTAAATCTCGTACACAGCAAACAGATCTCAGAACTGATGAGTCACCACTTGGTAATCGTTCTGTTCTGTTGAAGAGTGTCGATGGTGACAGGAACAGCTGTGTTTGCTGTTACATTGTGACAGCTGAGACTGATTTGTGTAATACTGCTGACATATACATACCACAAACCCGTAATTACGCCATCACGCAAATTTATGTAAATGAGAAAACGATGCAAACAAGGAAAATGCTCCAGACAGCGATGCCTGCTTGTGCAGAGGAGACACAACAAACACAGCCTCATGTGCAACAACACCTGAAATTAGAACTGGAGAAAATGAAATGCTGTTAAATAGTTTCTGCTCCCTTAAGGATTCTTTATATTTTTCCCTCATTTTGATTTTATACATTGAATAAACTGCTTTTAATTGATTATTTCATTTAATAAGGGAAAAATGCCATCCGGTCCAACCTACATCCCCCTTGTAATATCATATATTTTTTGGAAAGCTAAACTCAGTTTCACAGCTCCATTATTACCGCACATGCAGAAAATGATTTAGATAGAAAATCTCTGGTGGCTGAAACATATCAAAGCACCACATAAGCAATCTGAAAATCATTGGCATCAATCAGTCAGGAAAGGGTAATGAAGCCATTTCTACTACTTTGGGACACCAGCGAAAACAATCTAGCAGTGATGAAGCTTCCCAGGAGAAGCCGGTCAGCCACGAGAAACAGAGGCACATCAGTGATTCAATCAAGACGTCCCAAAACACTGCAAGCCTCATGCAGTTCAGGAGATCAAGATTTAATAAGAAAAATGGTGAACAGAACTACTGGTGACAACAAAATATGTAGAGGCCCATCTTACATTTGTCAGAAAAATATTGATGATTCCAAAGAGCTTTAGCACAATAACGATACAAAATTTAAACCTTTTGGAAGAGGAAGGTCATAACAAATGCCTGCCATTCCTTCTGCAAAGAATGGCAGGAGGAGTTATTAGGATTAGGGAATAATAACTCGTCCCAATAAGGCCGTTTTTTTCTCCGAATGGATAAAGCCATCATTTGAAAATGTATATTTTTTAAATCACTCCAGTTATCTTTATCCAATTAGCTTGATGATCTAAAATGCTAAAGTGAACCCCTTTATATTAAAAAAAATCCATAAGGGAAATACACTTTATCACAGCACTGCAAAAAACATGGATGGACGGACAAATAAATCATCTATATAGGACCACAATGCAAGTTCTTCTTCGGTTTCCTCATTTCATTTTAAATTTTGTTTTCGTGCTGCTGTTTGTGTGCAGAGCCATGTCCAACTGCACCTCCCTCCCTCCTACCTGTCTGTGGTGTGCAGAGCCATACTCTGAAGGTCTTTTTCCTCGCTGACTTTTGTTTGCAGGCACTTCAGCTCCTCTGTCAGCTTCCTCACAGCTTGTTCTGCCTTCCAACGCCTCTCCATTTCCTGATCCCGCTCCTCCACGATTATCTGAGTAGCACAATTTAAAAAAAGGGGGGCTGGGTGATCTTGAATAAGTGTGCACGTATATCTCATTGATTAGTCTTACTATGCCTCTCTAACTCCCACATTCACTGCAACTTTTGTATTGTAAGAGAATAAAATCATTAAGTTCTGGCTCGTTGTATTCTCTTGTTCTCCCGGATTCAGTGATGCCATGCGTGGAAATAATAGCCACATAGAGATGACAGTCAGCGTTCCACGTCATGCATTTCCAGAGTTTATTCCAACATTTAAAAGTATAAAATCACATCGACAACACAGACACTTCAAACAGACTAAACCAGACATTATTTTACCTGAGACAAGTAGAAAAGTAGCAAATAGAAAAAGGCAAAAAAACGCGTTTTTTGGATATTGCCACGCGGCTGCAAATAGCAAATCTGATTTGTTCCTCTGGGGTGTAGAGTTTTATTCAAAAGGGTGTTTTTTTGTTTTCTTTGTTTTCATTTATGCAATTATGTGATTAAGGCGTGTTGTTTCCCTTGTATGGCTACAACTAGTATCAAATTACTAAGTTGGGACATTCGAAGCAATTTTATTACCTTCTGAAACCTGTTTAATTTGAGGGCTACGGCGCTCTCTATGTAGACAAGGGAGACCAAAGGTCCTTTAGAGCAAGCTCTTCTCATGCGAGTTTGAAATGTGATTTTACTCCTAATTCCTGGTTGGAACAAAGCCTCTAGTCTTTTACCAGAGTTCAACCAAAAGTTAACCTGTCTTAAACCCATTTTACTTCCCTGCCGGGGAAATTCCTCCAAATACAGATCAGTACAGTAATTTTAAATTGACATGAAGCCTGGTATGCAAAGTGGTTCAGAACTTCTCCATCCTCTTAGATCAAAGCGCAGATTTTAATAATTAAGACAGTAAGAGAATATTCCTGAGCATTTCCAATATTAACACATTCATTCTAAACATTTTCCAATTAATATTATGCTAATTTTGATTTAACTAACTGACATTACCGTTTGGCCTAGGTTAGAGACTCCAAGTAGTTAATTTAAAACTACAAATTAGTTAAAGTCATGTTAATTTTAACTAAATGGTATTCTACTAATTAAATTGCAATTATTAAAAATATTATGTGTTGCTAGTTTGTTTTTCTTTAAGTTTTAGTGCTTTCTCGCTATGGGAGATGACTTGAGAAGTCTCCTCCGCTGCCTGTGTGCCTGAGTTAATGTATGGTTCCTCCCTGATAACAGACATTTTTTTCTGCAGGTCCTCTTAAGATGTTATCCAAAGGAATCCTGCTTAATCCACTATTTTCACATGTCGTAAGATTAACTGTAAGTTAATTTTTTTGTTTATTTTTCCTCAACAGTATCTAACATATATATTTTTCATGTATTTATTTTTAACTAACTCACGTCGTCTTGCCTACAGACATTTGGACACATAGACAGCCTCCCCCCACTGAGTAAAGAGGAACACCACCAATTTTATCCCATCAGTCTGTCACTGGGATACGAGGGGGTTTCTATATATGTTGCTTCAGATTTCTACTGCTGTTGGTTGAGAAATGAAGACACTGAAACAAAAGGGACAAAAGTTTGGTTTGTGAAATGCTCATTTAAGTTACACAAAAATAAGTATATATCAATAAGTTAGAACATTATAAAAACCTTATTTACTTCAGCATTTATTTCTGTAATTTAAAAAAAAAAAGTTTCCATCTGTCTCAGTGACTTTGCTGTTGTGCCCTTGGGCAAGATACTTTCCCCACTCCGCCTGCTGCTGGTGGTCAGAGGGCCGGTGGCGCCGGTTGGATGGCATCCTCACTTGTCAGTCTGCCCCAGGGCAGCTGTAGTTACTGTATAGCCACAGCTACAGAGCTGTACAGCCACAGCTACACACTCACACACCATCAGTGTGTGTGCATGTGTTTGCATGTGTGAATGATTGGATGTAGTGTAAAACTGACGTACCACTGGACTCCAGAGGTAAATGCAGACCATTTACCATTTACACACAAAATTATTTACACCATAAGCAGCATCCATGAACATATGAGCCTTAGTGGAATCTCATTCTCAGGCAATTGACTTGAATATAATGATGGCCCACCTTTTAACACCCTTAGCCCTTCTGGGAAGCTGTTATTACTCTTTCTATTTGTGAGGTCAGGCAGTGATGCTGGATGAGAAGACCTGACTCGCAGCGTCTGCTAAGGCGTTCCATCAGATTGAGGTCAGGACTCATGCAGGTCAGGTCAAGCAAGTTCTTCAACACAAAACTCACTCATCCATGTCTTTGATGTGCATTGATGTGCAGTAACAGTGGCACAGGAAGCAGCCATCGCCAAACTGTTCCCACAAAATGGGCAGCATAAAATGATTCAAATGTCTTTATATACGGAAGTATAAAGAGCTCCCTCCACTGGAATTAAGGGTCTGAGTCCAGCCCCTGAAAAACAGCCTTAAGCCTTAATCCCCTTTCAATCAATCAAGTTAATTTGTATGGTTCAACATACATAAAAACTGAAAATTACAAAGTTATAAAGAAAACACCATATACAGACATATACAGTGTCATCACCAAAACAATACACATCAAATATGTTCGTAAATGCTTCATTTATTATTGTTGTTCAAAAGCAACTTTAGACAGGTGGGTTTTTAGTCTTGATTTAAAGGAATTCAGTGTTTTGGCTGTTTTGCAGTTCTCTGGACGTTTGTTCCAGATTTGTGGCATATAGAAGCTGACTGCTGCTTCTCTGTGTTTGGTTCTGGTTCAGAACCAGAAGATCTGATAGGTCTGGAAGGTTGATACAACAACAGATCTTTGATGTATTGTAGTGCTAAGCTGTTCAGTGATTTATAAACTAACAACAGTATTTAAAAGTTACAAAAACACATTGCTAAAGAAGCTCCCTCTTAACAGATTGGTTTATCTAAGGATGTTACTAGAAAGTTGAGAGGAAGGAAAAATGTAGTAGAAAAGAATGCACTCACAAAAAGGATTCCCACAGCCTAGAGAGGAATGTGAAGCAAAGTCCATTCAAGTGTTCGAGGGAGATTCAAATGGTGTGGACTGCAGCTAGAGAATCTACTCAAACGTGAAATAAGCAGTGGAGTTTGAGAAAAGTCAAGAGTAAAGGTTTATACAGGGTCATATACATTCTTATAGCTAGTGAAGAGATTAAACTACTAAGTTTTCAATGGCATTCTAATTTACAGGAAAGTAGTTGGGAGTTGCAGTTTTCTTCAATTTAAAAGTTAGAAGTTCATAAACTATTTTGCAGTGGCTCGGAGCAACCATCAGATAAATCACAGCAGCTAGAGCTCTGATGAAATATGATCAGGATGTTTGCAATATTGTGCTCAGGACAGATAACCTAAAGATACAGCTCTTTGGCAACAGAAACTATAAATATGTTTGGATCATTTGCTTGTTTTTTTTTTTTAAAGTGCAATAACCAAGCAGATATTGGACTCTGCTGCTACAAAGATAGCCGGATTTTTATTAGGTTTCTGAGCAAAAGTAAGGACAAAAGTAGGACAATTTGTTTTTGTTTTCTACAGGAGACATATTCTTCAGTTTTTATTTTTTTATTGTGTTTACAATATATTCACTTACTAAAAAAATGCTAGAATTCATCCAAGTAGATGAACCATGCAGAACATACCCTGTAGGTTTCTTCTTCCTGAGAGGACTTGACTGTTACACCGCCGGAGGTCTTAGCTGCTCTCAGAGGTCGCTTCCAGGTTTGAGAAATGGACGGTGCGGCTCTGGCTCCAGCAGCCTTTCTTCTGGGCCCCAAAGCAGACTTTGACATGTTCAGTTGACGATTCTCCTGATCGCTGCAAAATATAAACAAAACACAGGAAATGAACTGGCTCTAAAACTAAAGCAGAGCAGATCTCCAGAGAATGTCTGGAGTCAAAGCTTAAAATCCTAGCATGCTTTACACAAATGTAAAATATGAGTCAAACTGGAGCTGCAGAGTGGACAGATTTAAGCCTACAGAAAATAGAGCACAAGTCGTAAGCAACTGATGGAGAGAGATGAGAGAGGACAACAGGACATCCTCGTTCTTAATGACGGAGGTGACGTGATGAGACATTAAAAAATAAGCATCATTCTCCTGGTTTTAGGTGTAAAATGATTTCCTCTATTATCAAGGTAACTGATTATTGAAGTCAAAACATAATAACATGATAATGCCCTCAGCTGCATTGTACATGGCTATTAAAGGTGCTATTTTTTAAAATGACTACTCCAACAGTTCCATGGACTTTCCACCAGTGATTAAGATGTTTCATATGCACAAAATATTTATTTAAATCTCAGAAAAAAAATCTGTTAAAAGCACAGCCTCACCTGTCTGTTCTGGTGCTCTTGGACTCCTGGGTGGTCGTGCTTGTCGTCGTCGTGTTATGGAATTTGGAAATTCTTGTGTGTTTTTTGTTTTCTTTCCCGTCACATTCGCTTTCTGATGTCTGGTCTGTGTCCCTCTTGGTTTTGCGTACCTTTGTCTGAGCACAAGTAGAGATACTAGCTTTTTCACCTGCAGGGGCCTTAGCAAATACAGAGAAAATATACATGTTAGGTAGGAAACAGACTCAGAGAGAGAATTCTGATTATCTGACAGACATCAGGACAACAGATTTCAATGTATTTTATTGATATTTTATGAGCTAGACCAAGACAAATTAGTCCATAACAGTTACAAGGAAGGATGACAATATGTACCTATTCAGATTTTTATTTTAAGTCTAAAAAGTTAGGCCTGCATTTATATTCTGTCCTTGATTCTCCAAAAGCCAGTGCAACCAACTGCCATCAAAAAACAATATGTCTCTGTTATATAATCTCAGCATAGACACAGCTGTGCTGCCAAGAACTCAGGGGTTTGATAGACGCCTCAAATCGATAAACAAAAACGTCACGAAGACCAAGAAACAAAGTAGACTGGTAAGAGATGAAGCGGTAGAGATGTCTGAGCATCCAAAACATTAAAGAGCATGGTATAACTGAAAAACTACAATCGACCTAAGCTGGCCTTAAGGGGGAATCTTTAACTAGAGAAGCAGTCAGCAGACTCTGGGCAGATAAGAATAAAACAGATTTTTTTTGCCCTACATTTTAAAAAATAGTTTGTGGCCTGAACTAACGTTGCACATGACCCTGAACACACCATCACCACAGTGTAACATAGTGGTGGCAGCATCATGCTTTGGCAATGTTTTTGCTTTGCAAAGACAGGGAAGTGTGTCAGAGCTGATGGCAAGACAAATGGAGCTAGAAACAGGGCAAACCTGGAAAATATTTAATACAGGCCAAAAAGAGACTTCACCTTCCAACAAGATAATAACATTAAACAAAATGCCAGACTTACAGTATAATGGAATGGTGTAAATTATGGCAATCAAATCAGGGTTTCTACACTTCTTCCATATAAAAAATCTATACTTAAACTGACTGAGCTTCAGCTAAAAGGAGGAAGGGCAAATATTTATGCCTGCAGATATGTGAAGCTGGCAGAGCCATACCACAGAAAACTTGTGAATGTTGTTGCAATAAAAGTTGACTCTACAATGTATTGACTCAAGGGGACTGAATGGAATGCCACACTTTTTAATTCTTTTTCACAAAAAAATGTGAAATCATTTAGAATGTCTCCTTACTACCTTCACAATTATGCGCTTCTTTGTGTTGGTCTCTAATGTAAAATTCCAACGTTGAAGGATATGAATATTTTCGCAAAGTACATTTGATTTATAAGTTTATATGTGAAATCCTAAAATATTTCCACATAACTGGATAACATATTGAGCTGGGATTCAGCCTTTATAAGTCATGCCAGTGACTGGATCATCAGTAAAGTCTAATATGCAAAAATACTTTCTAATGATCGTTTTCATATGTTACCTGCTGGATCAGCTGCGATACCTGGTGCTCCAGCTTCCTGATGCGCTCTTCATTGACGGGGTCAGGTGAAACGGTAACAGTGGGACAAACTGGCTGAGAGTTCCGATGGACTGGTTGGGTGACTGGACCTGTGGCTGCGTCTGTTGTTTTTTCTGAGGCGATCTGCTGCCGAAACTGAGTTAGCGCCTTGTCAATGCGTGGCGTGGTGACAGCACCCCTAACCTGAAATTATATTTTTTATATTTATATTTTTTTTATTTCAAGGTTTCAACTTTGCTTTAGGCACAAATTTAATTTTTATGGCTTTTCACAACACAAGACAGAATGTGTATATTGCAGTCGGCTTTGCCTGGGACCCTAAAGTGTCATCTATCAGTCCATGATGTGCCTCCTCACCCAGGGCGACATCTAATCAGGGGTGGCAAGAGTCAAGTATGTAGATGGGGATGTCTCAAGTGTTTTTCAGACACTTCTGCTTGATGTGTGTGAAGACAGTTGAATATGAAGAATGGGTGAAGAATAACGTAGGCTACCAATTGTATTGAAGTGCTTGTTTGCAAATGCAATATCATGCAACAGACTGGAGGAAAATGAAGTACAAATAAGTAACAGTGGAATAAAATGACAGATTACCGCTTCACCGTGGCTCGTATCGGAGGAAAGCAAAAAGTCCACGTAGTCATCCAGGCCGGGGATGTCACTGCTTATTCCTGGAGATGAAGGATGTCTGAGCCGGTCCAGGCCATCCAGGACAGAAATCTGTGGCAACGACTCCATGACAATTTCCCAGTATCCTGCAATAAAGCAGAAACACAGTTGCATTAGAAAAACCTATACACAGTTATGATTAAAAAAAAACATTAAACAACTGTTACTATCTTAATATATTGAATAATGTCAAAGTTTGTCCTCCAAACATATTTTATCTATTCTTATCCTGATTTGCACCACTTATGTGGCTTGTGTAACAGGAGAACGTCTTGAACGAGAATATCTGTATACAAAGTCAGATAAGGACGCAAGTTATCAACATCTTTTCATAAAAATGAAAACAGCTCATTTTATTGTTGCCGGCTGTAAATTAATCATGAACAGAGGAAAACATAACTGGAATATTTTGAATATTAAAATGTCTGTCAACCTAAATAACAAAGCCAGAGCTGAAAAGAAACAGAAATAACAGATTATAGTTTAGAACTATAATCCGTTATTAACTGTAACAGATTTTAGTTAATAAGGCTGTTAGTTTTATAATGACTTAAACTCAGATGAGCTTATTAAATGAAACAAAAAAGATAAATACTAATCTGTTTATAGCTAACACAGCTTTGAACTGTACTAATCAACTGATCAATTTTGTACCGCAAATATGGATAAAATGATGTTAATATTTGATTATATAGAACTTTTAATGCACTGGCAAAATCTAAAAAATAAACTATTCATGATTAATATAGGAAGTTAAATTCACACAAAACAGGATAATTCGGCAAAGTCATGCTCTTGTTTTTTAGATTGAATATTTTTTTAATAATCAGATAAAAAAAAAATCCCACAATTTGGTGGTCTTGCATAGATAACACAAGTTTTAAATAGAAGAAATGCACAATAAAAATACTTCTTGGTAGCAGTGCAAGTGCAAGCCTTCAATAACGTTTACAAAAACAGCTGGAAGGGCAGAGAAGGAAATAATAGGAACAGTCTAGTCCTCAGGCTGAACTTTTCTTGTTCTTTTCAGAAACCAGTATACAAACCTCCAGCATGTTTACAAAAACTACTTTCTCCGAGGCTTTCAACAAAACTAAGAGCAGCACAAATATTACATAACCACAAACTTTGACTGTCCAGCTCACGTCACTGGATAATATTTTTCCAGCACTTCGCATTAATAATTTGTACCGTCTATATGATCCTCCTCACAGTCAATATTCTTATGCACACTGTGAGCTGTTGCAATAACTATGATGTGAATCATATTTTTTTTAAACTTCCAAATAGACTAAGACAATTTTACCAGCTATATATGTGTACTTCTGCTCCACATAATGTGAATAAAACCTCAGTAAAAAAAAGACTGCTGGAAATTATAGAACACCACTGTGGATAATAATGAAATTATGCATTTTTAAATTAAACTTCACACCATTCAAAGAGTAACTAAACCACAAATCACCTGTTCTTTGCCATCTTTTTCTTTAAAAATGTGTTTAATTCTGCAATATTTGGCCAAAAAACGTCTTAGTGAGGTTGAAGGCAACTACTGTTGAGTTTATCTATTGGCTGTAATTGTACAGAGTGGTTGATGTGTATGACAATATCGCGTTCAGTTAAAATCGTCTCACTCAGACATGCGCCCCCATGGTGAGTTAGAACCATGGTGAGCATTGATCAAGAGCGCTTCTCACCTTAGTACATGTGTGATTCATTTAGAATGTGGACATGGAGTGGAATGGGTCTCCTCTCTGCTCTGAATGCACAACAACACAGATAGAAGTCACTAAATTTGCCAAAAGTCGCAAGAGGAGTCTGAAAATCACATATAGCGATAAAGTTGCTAAGTTGGCAGCAGTGATTTCCTTTATCTTGACCACAGTCTCACTTAATCCCCTCTGCTAAACCTCACACATGACCACACCCTCTGTGTCTCAGTATTAATAATACAGACAAGAGAAATCTATAGCAACCAACAGGCACAGCCGTACAAATGACCAATTAAAACACTTTTCAATGCGGAAGTTGTGACAAAGATTTGTTTAAAAAAATAAGTCAGAACAACCACAAAAGTTGTAAAAAGTCATTCTTCATATTGGCTATATGTATTCATGGATAACTGTCTTAAAACATTTTCTTGGACTAGATCACTGCATGAAATACAGACCCAGGCAGGATGAAAAGACAGCTCACTGAACAACTATTATCAGTCTGATTCTCTTTAATATAAGCACTTGTTTACTTCTTTACCTATTCAGGTTTCAATTTTTTGTTCAGCGTATCCAAGCTTTTATATTTCCTATTCTGTATTTTCATCTACCTAATTATGTACAAGGGTAGTATTTCTATTCCAACCTGGTGCAATGCAGATGGGGTTGTCTCCACCATCCTGGTTTAAAGTGACGCTGCGTAAGCCTTGTAACCCCAGTAGGCACTGAAGAAGATGATCGATGCTCTCTATGAGGTTGGCATGAAGACTGAGGTGCTTCAGTTTGTACTCAGAGCCATGAAGATACAGCAGACCTGAAAAAATGAGTTGAGGAATAGTTAACATTAAATGTATCAGTCAGTGCAGATGGATCAGAAATTTTCACAAACAGTTCTTAACCCACCTGTGACATTATTTATCTGATTGTAGGACAAGTTTAATTTCTTCAAGTTCACAAGGCCATTCAATCCTGAGAAAGGTGGGACATTGAAAACTGATTTGAAGAATTAATTATTACTTCAAGAACTTGTAAGGAGCTCAAACATTTTGTTTTGGCAGGGAAAATTTGAAAGAAAAACACTCACCTTCAACCTTTGTGATTAAGTTGGATGATAAATTCAGAGTCCTGAGGGAGGTGAGGGAACTCAGACCCTCAATCTTAGATATGCGATTGGAAGAAAGGTCTAAGTGGTGCAAATGCCAGGCAGAGGACAGGCCCTCGATCCTCGGGATGTGATTGCAGTGGAGATTAAGAGATGTAACAGCAGGACTCAGGGGGACATCTTTAAAACTACACAGAAGGAAGCAATGTCAGAGTTAAAGTAGAATAAAACTTTAATCCAAGCATATTCTCAGCATTTCGTTTTACACAAATTCAAGATTTTTATTTTATTAATTACTTCCTTCAATGTATTTCCACTGGTTCTGGTTATAGATGATTTTATTAATTACTTTCTGCAACACATTTACACCTGCTCTGGTTATTAAAAACCCCAATGGTTGTCCATCCATCCATCCATTTTCTTGCACCCTTGTCCCGTGATGGGGTCGGGTCGACCTAGGGGCAATTTGGAGAGGCCAATTAACCTGACGGTCATGTTTTTGGGCTGGGGGGGGGAATGCGGGCTCCATGCGGGGGGACCGGGGCCGGGGGTCGAGGGTCGAGCCCAGGGCCTTCTTGCTGCAGGGCAACAGCTCTACCAACTGCGCCACTGTGCAGCCCCCCCCCAATGGTTGTGATTAATGTAATTTAAAACGAGATCTTCACCAATAAGGTATTTCCTGACCAATCCCATTCCATTTTTGTTCAGGTTAAATATGTCTATTAAAACTAAAACACATAATAGGAGAAAGTGTTTTTTAGAGAGATAGTTTTAAATTCAACATGAAATAGGAGAATATCCTTATCAAAGCATAAGTTTCAGACTTCTGTTCTTAATTAATTCAAAAGTGTTTATTAAAGTACATGTTAATACTCGACACATTTGGAAACAGGAAAGGATGAGAATTTTTTTCTTCATTTTTTAGTTTGGTAGTATCAACCAAGTTTTATTTCTTCAAATTGACTAACTTTTAGTTGACCTTATTATTGAGCAAATTTTAAATTGGCATTTAGCTCATATTAAAAAAATTGCTACGATTCAAATTTAACTATGCTTTTAACTACATGCTTTATTTAAAAAGCGATTCTGAATCCATTGCATTAATGCAAATAAATAAATTATGTAATGTTTAATGTAATAGTTATTCAACGTTACCTTGTCAGCTGCTTGTCAATAAGGCTGAGCTCTTTATCTCCCATGGTAACAGTATCCAGCCAGTTCAATCTGTCGAACTGCTCAATATGAAGTTAGCTAAGAGGAATAACGGCAAACCCCTGCCAAACTCCGCGAACGGTGCAGAAAACTGTATTGAAATCAGCGAAAACATTCCCAAAGTCTTCAGGACAAAAATCACGTAGCCTAGCCTAGCCGAAATGTAGCTTCCACCAGTCGCTGGGGGGCTAAAGGAAATCAAATTATTACCAACTTATCCACAAACAGCAGTCAAAACTACTGGAACAACCCAACAGCTCACGGATACGTTCATTTAAATATACTGAAACAGCACACTGTGAGTTTATAACAATATTTAATGTCGCTATTCGGCTGAGCAAAATTAAAATCGCCGCGTCTGCGTTCACACTTCCTGTTTACATGACGTTGCTAACGGTAACATCCGGGTAAGTTTTCTGCGCTCCACCCACAAGCTATAGATCTAAAACAGTGTATCAAGGCCGAGAGGTGGCGCTTACGTTTATTTTGGTAGCAGCAAAAACGTTAGCATCAGCAATTTACATGATAAACAAAAAGCTAATTAACTGAAATTTAATTTAGTTTATTCATATGAGGTCAATTCACAGCAAATGTCACACTTTGCAAGACAGGGCATTGGAGGATCAATATTTTCAATTTGTTGGAAGTGAAAACAAACGTGGGCAACCACAGTGGCTGATCACGCTATCTTAAGTTTCAGTTTTGGAAAATAATTTTTTTTAAAATCCAAATTTAGTTGACTGCATTTTTAAAAAATAATAAAATTAATCACCAAAAATACAGCATGTCCAGCAGTTGTGCACATAGTGTATTTGCTGCAGCTAAATTAATCTTTACACTGACTAATCTAAGCAGTTGACAACAGTGGTGGCTGATGTCAGCGTATTTTTACTATGGAATAAAAGTTCTTCAGATTAATTTGCAGAGAATATTGACCTGAAATTTTTGATCTAGGCATAGATTGCAGTGGGAATGCAACAAATAAACATAAAAAAACAGAATCATTTAAAGATTTTAGAGAGTAACATTAATTAAACTCATCCATCATTGATTTGCATTAAGTCACTTTCACAAATTGACTTGTTTTAGTGTACAGCAGTGCATCTTTCCCCAGGAACCATCTTTCAGATTAAAAAATAAATAAAATAGAGGATGTCATTGATAATTGATGGTTGATCGCAATCATTATAAAGGTGCTTACTTGACTTCACAAGTTTTTCCATTGTGTTAAAACCCTTCAAAGAAAAAAACCTGTCTGGCATCAAAAGTAATTCACTTACAACAAGAAATTGTCTGGTGTATTTAAGATGGTAATATATCTGACTGCACTATTTTAAGTTATACATTACTTTTTTTTTTTTTTTTTACATATTCTTGGAGTAAAAATAGAAAACGCAGAAAAAGAACCAAGAGCAGAGGGTGAGCTGAGGTTAATCCTTTGCAAAAATCATTGCAGGTTTATTATTTTTGCAGAATCCCAAGTGATACATTTATTTATTTGACTATTTCAAAAGAGAAAACAAGAGTGAAAAGGACAAAAAAAAAACAATCGAAGCTCACATATAGACTAATGTGAAGCATCTCTTGTCCTTGCTGTCAAGATGATGCATGACTAAATTGTTTTGCAGATGTAACAAATGTGTAACAAAAGCACTAAATTGAACATTGAACATGACAGAATGAATCAAATCTACTTTAACTAAATAAAACAAAAACAAGAGCATAAAAAAACTATACAAGACAGGGGAAATTTGAAATTATTTGCAGAGCTTTGATAGATTAAGCATAGATGCATTGTTTCTGCTTTATTTTCCTCTGATAAAATTCATAGCACTGAAAGTTGAGAGCTGTTAGACAAAGCTTGGAGTATGCTTTGCTTTCTTTGTATGACCGTCAGTTAATCACAACTGAATCATAAAGATCCTGACCCCTATTATGCTCATAATTCCTCCAGCAGCTTCGCAACCCGGTGAGAGATTTAGTGCATCGCACCTGAACATCTTCCATATTATAGGAGCTGCATGACTGATCACTGTACTCAATGGCTCCTGGCCAGCTGTGATAGAACCAATTAAACCTGCAAACCAGCCAGTGGCCCGCCTTGACCTGTGAAAATGATGATGTGGTGCTAATGAAGTGACTGAATTAGAAATGCCATCTGTTGCTGCCAGGCCACCACATTTCTCAACGACTACGATTCACAAGGGTTCTGTGTTAAAAATAAAGTGATGCTCTCAATTCCAATTAGGCAACAGGTCTGATGTGAATCAGTACTCTAAGTCATCCTTAGTAGAAAATGTGTTCCTTTAGCACAGCAATGTGTCTTTTTAAACATTGCTTCTTCCAGTAGTTTGTTGGAAAATGGTTACAATAAATCCTGCAGTAAAATTGTGATTTAGGGACACCTCTGCACATGCCGGATAAATAAGATCAAATTTATATCCAGTTTATATGTATTAGGTATATATCTATAAACCTTTAAACCTTTTGTTTGTATATTTGTAACATAAATGATTTACAACATTAGGTAGGCAATATTTTACTATGGCATTACATTTTTCTCATCAAATATGAATTTGACATTCACATTCATTTGACTATGCATTTATTAACTTTTTTTTTCTTGGGAGAATTAGAGATTGATTAACACCCATTTTATCATAAATGGCATTAATGTCTGCTTGTAAAATTATAACACTGTAAAATGATATCTAGCAGATTATATCTTATTTTAAATTTGTGTCATCATAGTACATTACATAGCACATACTACATTTTATTTTTTAAGGCTTTTGGTGCTATCTGTGCTAATGGTGAAAACAAGTGTGGGAGGTGCTGTAAATGCAAAAATATTTGTTTTTTAAGCTTATGATGCGTGAAATATTTTAAAATAAAAAACTCCAAAATGTATTATAAATGTAACTGTCACAAATAGCGGTGCAGCTCTGTCACAACACAAGCAGTGATTCCAGTTTGAGTAAATTTCTTCAGTAATTTGGTGTTTTCAGAGAATAATACCAACACAGTTGTTCCAAACACAAGAGAAACTCTACAATTTGGATATGTTTCCCTAACACTGTGGAAAATAAGCCACAACACATTTTCAAGGATGGGAGGCAGATTTATTTCAAAAATTCTTATCATCCATGACTGTACAACAGATGCAATGAGTACAAATTATCCGTAATAGTCACACCTTGAACATGCTGAAAACAATTCTTCGGATCACTATGAAAAGAATATAAATAAATGTAAAAAAGCTCCTTATTGTGAACAACAAATGAGAAACATGGTATGCATCCAATACAGCGTGAAACAGCAGAAATCATGTCTAGATTTCACCCAAATGTACAATTAAAACAAATCACATTGTCATCAGGTGCCAAAGAATACGAGATTAACTTACATTCATATTCATCTCTCTCCCTGCAGTGTGGCTGACTCACAGAAACATGAACATACAGCAAAATACAACAAAAAGAGAACATTTCATGTTCTTCGGTTCACATAACTGTATTTTATATGCACAATACAGAACAATAGATGATAAGCACACAATATACTGCGTTTGCCTGCATGTTTTTTTTTTTTAGAAAAGCAACCGTTCTTGACTTGAGAATATTCAATGCTCTTTGCATCTTGCAGTAGTCTGGAGAATATTTATATCCCGCATTTTGATAAAGCACACATCAGGAGGCGATGTTTGGATGAGGCAAACAAGCTGCAACACGTCTGAAAACATCTTCCTCTGCTGTCAGTCACTTCCTGCGTTGTCTCCTTTCACTTTAAACACACCTCCCTGATCAAGAGGATTTTGCTGGTATCCAGTGTCACAACGTCTTTGCTGATGGAAAAAGAAAAGAAAATTAACAAGGTGCTTTTAAATGTATGATTTTAGTCACATGTAAATGGTGGCTACCTTGTGAGAATCTTTTCTCTCAAACATTCAAGATTTTTACCAATAAAGGACGCCCCGGATCATTCTCCCAGATAAAGTCTGGTCTTAAAAAAATGAGCTGCTGCTGCTGCATGACTTTAAACAGGCAGCTCAAGCTCAAGGATCCTCCAATTAAGATAAATACAAGAAAATATGCAAAGTACAAAGGGCCAAAAGTCTGTCTATATATGAAGGGTTTTTTTTCCCTTTTTAAACTTTTAAGCATTTAGTTTGGTGTTACTGCTGAAGTGAGAGTTAATTGCATGGTAACACCCACAGAGATCACTCAGAAAGAAGATTTCACCAGTTTAGGAGTTTTTAAGGGATTAAAAAATGGCCTAAATTTTTTTTTAAATCACCCATTTCACTATATTTCACATATATTTGTAAATCCAGAAATCAAGATCAAAACTCTCTCAACTTAAAAAAGCTAAACTGATCTGAGCGTATAAATCTATCCCGTGGAATGAGAATCCCAAGATAAAAGATTTCTGTTCTCGGGCACTTGAGTGCAACAGGAACAAAATGTCAGGCAAGCGCTAGATTGACTCTTATGGCCATTTGTTCCCATAAAGAAAATCAGGGGAAATTTAAATGTCATTTGATGAAAAGAGCAGGTGTTAGAAGGTCATATCCGTCCGTTCTTATTCCCAGACAGCCATTAGTGATAACTGCAGAAAAATGGGCCTTACATTTTCTCCCAGATGAAAAATCGAAGCATCATTTATAAGAACACTGAGTAAAGTCTCAAGCTGTTTAATTCAAATTCTCCGTCTCCTTTAAGATAGATTTAAACCTTTAAAACCTTGAACTGTTTCTATGGTTGACATTATCTGTAGTCACCTACAGATACTTTTCAAAAGAAATAAGTAAGAGAGTTATGTTGATAAATAGGAAGTAAATACTGACCGTACTCAGTTGTCGATGTCCGATATGTGGTTCTCTATCTGCAATACAAGCAATTGAGGCATCAGTGCAATAATCTATAGAAATAGACGTTCTGACACATAACATTTTATTCAGCTGGTTTCAGAATTTCATTAAAAAAAAAATATGAGGGATATATGCAATTTTACAGTTTTTTATGATCAGGCTTCAGATGTAAACTTAATTCTGAAAATACAATAAAAGACTCCCTTATGAAACAAACTGGCCATTTTTGTTTAGGCAGACAGGCATCCTCACTCTACTGATATGTTTAAATTACCTTCTTCTTTATTTTCCTTATCTTTTACATCTTAATTTCACATAATGTTTTAACAAGGTTATCAAGAACTTCAAAACCTTCCTGAAGACATGGAGTATTTAACATGGCCAGGTCAAAATTCATAAATATGTGCTTTGTGAGGAGTTGTTTTATAGGTAAAGATAACCATAAAAAATAAAGAAACCAATGCTTAAAATTTATACAACTAGATGGCTTCAGGTTGTGCCTCCGATCAAACAGTTTTTATCTTGTATGAGTTTAAAATGGTATTAATATAAAAAAAAACACAACATTGAAATCCCTTCCTTTTTGTGTTTCCAGAAATTCAATAAAGGTTTCATGATCTCAAATTGTGTCTCTAAATATTTTAAACTGTATCATATCACACAGATGCATAAAACGGTTCTGTTTAAGTTACAATTTTTTATGACCGGTCTTTGTACCACTTGGTGTAGCTTTAATACGAGTGACTGGGCACAGATTCAACTCAGGCTACAATTTCTGTTTCATAGCCAAAGACGGTACATTACTTTCGTTTGAGAGAGTGAACAACCCACTCACTCCTCGCAGAGAGAGAGAGAGGGAGAAAGAGAAACAGAGAGAGAGAGAGACTGTCTGCTTGGGCTCCTCACCATATCGCTGGTTCCTTCATCTTCAAAGTCATCCTCGCCTCCGTCCGTCATCTCTCCTGCCTCTACCTCGGCTGTTCCCTCCACCTCCTCTCCTCCGGAGTGGTCTTCGGCGTCACCATGGAGACGATCACACACCTCCTCCTGTTTCCTCTGCATCTCTGGCAAAAGACAACGCAGAGAGAAAGAGACCAATGCCAGAACAAAACAGATTTTTTTTTTTCCAGTTTCATAGAAGAAACATTTCCAAATTAGTTTGCCTCTTTTGTTTGCGTGTCTTTGTTCAATACTTTAAATTATGCAAACACTTTATGTCTCTTCCAGTTAATATATTCACAGGCGCTCCTACAGCAGACAGGTTCTGCCCTCCCTCTCTGTTGTTTCTTACCGGTCTCGGAGCGATGTTGCCTCTCAATCTTTTCCAGCCTTCCCAGCAGTGAGTCGATCTTTGTCTTGATCTGCGACAGCTCCTTCTTGATGGTTAGGAGCTGGTCTGTCTTCACTGTGAGCACACATACATAGTTAAAAAGCATAGTTAATGTGACATTAACTTCACCAAATGCACATCAAAGACCTTTTAAAACCTTTTAAAACCTAAGTTTCAAATCTCCGTCTGCGTATTCTTGCTTATTTTAATTGTACGCAGTTCTTTCAATGTCCTGTGAGAAAATATATTTGCCCATTTATCCATAACAACTGGAACGTTTAATTTCTAGCAGTAATTTTTGTAATTTACCGTCTATTAAGAGCGCCCCTCAGATTAATTTCACTCCCTGCTACGTCGACAATGAAATTACTGTAATAACCTGGTATTGATTGGAAAACGCAACGTCTCACCTTTTAGAAACCATCGGAATTTTTCAGATAGCACAAAGTGTGGCGGAAATACGGTACTGATAATTTGGCTGGATCGTTGCTGATACAGTACGTTCTGTCTGGAAGGTTTTAAGTAAAGCTGGAGGCAAAAATCAACAAACATTATATGAAAAGATTTGATTAGATGTGCGACTGTTTTTTGAATATTTTATTTCTTTATTGCAGGTTAACATCTTACCTGCAACAACAAAGCATTTTGAACAACCTTATTGTGGAGAAACAGAAAGAAGTGGAGAAAATGACTACTGAAAATATTGTGCATCGTGTGCACATCTTAAGACGCAAAGCAGCCCGGACTGTCACTCTACCAACTTTACTCTTGACTTGTGTAAATGTTGTTCTCATCGTTTTATGCCAGATGCAGCAAACAGACTTTAACATAAAACTAACAGACAACTTTGAGGGAGTTTCCCTTTTGTCTCATCAGACTACAGAATATTTCCCCCAAAATTCTTGAGGATTATCAAGATGTTTATTGACAAATGTGTGATTTGTGTTCACATAAGCAAACAGAAGCAATCAGTCAATGCTATTTTACATAACGAATATCTCATAGTTACAAACATAAATCGTTAAGCCTGATTAAATTCTTGTTTATTGCATTTTTTACTTTGCTTCTGTGTTTGAGATTAACAACTGATCTGTGTTTTTATTACAGAAAATTACGGTTTTATTGCAGAAATGAAGTGGTGTTTCTTCAACTGCTATTAAGGAAGTTGAACAAAATGAAATAAATGTTCTTTCTTTAACATTTGTTACACAAAAAAGAAAATCAGTGAAATTGTTGAAGCTAGTAAAGGAATAAAGCTATGCTGATGTGAGAAAAACATCAATCAATGGGACTTTCTGCCCTATTTTTAGGTTTCAGACACAATTCTAGGAATATTTTAATCAGATTATGATTCAATAATATATATATTTTTTTATCTTTATATCACTATGTAGAAAAAAGTTATTTCAAGGAAAACAGATCAAAATAATTGGGAAAGAATTTTTGAAAATGGTCAAAAGGTGCTATAAATATAGGTAATTTTGTCACCTTGATATTTTACTCAGATTTACTTACTTTTTTTCATTTGCAAAGCCTTTGTTCCCTGGTCACAGCTTTTACTTTGGCGAGTACATTCTTTTAAGGAAAACAACACAAACAACACCAAAGTTGTAGCAAGCCATAATAATTAACTCTCTCCAAGCAAAGCTGGAAAAATTAATTAGTGGAATGAAAAAGGGGGAGAAACAGTCAACATACGTTTAGGGCCAGTGATGGACGAGCCAATGTTGATTGCTCGGGGGGATGAGGAGGAGGAGGAAGAGGAAGAAGAACAGGCTCTGACCGGAAAGGAGGATTTGGCTCTGCGATTGGACGGAACAACTATCCGAGATCGTTTAATGGGGATGACGGCTCGGGTCGGGGGCACAACGCGGCCGTGGTACTCGAAGAGTCTGAAGGTACAGAAATGTTTAAACAATTCTAAACTGTTAAGAAAAATAAAGATGTCTTACACGGAGAAAGACATGCTTTTGACTATAAACAAAAACATGCTGTTTATTGCCTCATTCACTTAGACTGAGCAGAAAGAAAGACCCACAAAGTATCAAGATAGACTTTAAAACTGCCACATTTTTCAATAAAATCCACCTTAACTTGATAAAACAAGCCACATTCCCCTTAAATTTCACAGAAAACAGCAGATTTCAACCCTTCTATAAATAAACCAGGGAGGAAGTAAACAAACTGCTTAAAATGTCAAAAGTAGGGAACAGTCACTGCCTTGCTGGCGCAAATGACCAGCCAGGGGACTATCTGACATTCTACGGATAAAAGCATCATTAGCAAGCCCAATGGAGAGAGGAGAAAAAAAAACTCCTCAATATGACATTCATTAAGGCTATGATAATGCATTTACTGCTCAGATGGAAATGAGGGTTATTCTGCACAAAAAAATGGAAAATTGGCAGGAAGGATTTGTTCCCTAAAGGGCAAAAATATCACAGGAGAGGCACTTCCTGACGAAGAAGTGATAGGTTGAAGCTTTTCACTTACCTGCTGTAGAAATCATCTCTGTAGTAGTCGTAGTCAAACTCATAGCCACTGGGGACAAAAATAAAACGAGCATTGTTTTCATTGTGTTCTGTGCATACTTTAGGAACAAGAAAAAAAACATAAAAAAGGAGGTAAAATCTGGAACATTGGCATTTAGGCTGAATAATGTATTCAGTGGTGTTTTTAAAGGAAGAGGCTGACATTTTGGAAAAATATAATCGTCTTGTTAAAGGTTTTATTAGAGAAGACTCTTGGTTTGGGTATACATGAGGTCTACTGTCACTCAAAAGGGTTTTAAAAGCATATGTTACTTTATTCATGTAGACCAGTTCTTTTGTGATTATGATTAACATAGCTGTCAGGAGCATTAATAATATTTGAAAAACATGTTTTTTTTGTTGAGAATTCAGTGCGGAAGACTCTTGGTCACTGAGGTGACAAAGAACCTAATGGTCACAAAGACACAGCTCCAGTTTTAACTTGTGGAATGATCAAGAATGTGGCCAGACTGACACAGCTTGAGCTTAACAGAAATACAGCCAAGAGATTGTCAGATTGTGAGAAATAAAGTTCTAGACTGAACTCCAAACATCATTCTAGGAGAAAAACAAACAAAACTCACCAAATGGCCAACACCATTTCTACTGTGAAGCATGGTGGTGGCAGCATTATGCTGAGATTGTGTGGGGGTCTTATACCAGAAACTGATAAACCAGTCTGCATACCAGGCAAGATGACAGCAGCCATATATATTACATATATATAGAGAGAGATATAATCTGTTTTACAGTGCTCTGGACCTCCGGCGAAGACCATATTTCAACACAGAAATGACCTGAGGCAAACATTCAAAATATCAGAGGGAGGCTTCAGGAGCCGCCTGTAAATGTCTTTTAGTGGCGCAGCCAGAGCTCGGACTTAAATCAGACATCTGTGTGCTGAGGCTGTCCATCCAACCTGACTGAAGTCGAGAAAATATACACAGACAAATTGTAGAAAATACCCCGAAACAGGCCTGCCACCCAAGAAACATACCACACCAAGAAACGCTTGAGGCTGTGATTGCTGCCAAAAGTACCTCAAATAACAACTAAGCCATTGCTGTGAATACTTATGTGACTATTTGAATTGTTTACATGAAAAAATCCAGATGTATCTGAAAATATATTTTCAGTTTGCCATAATGGGCTAGTTTGCACCGGATCCCAGAACTGACTGCTGTGTTGCTTAGTATTCATGATGCTGTTTGTTCACTAATGTTGTCTAACAAACCTCTGAGGCCTTCACTGCCCAACTGTCATACTGTTTGATATTTTAATTTGTTTATTCTTTTTTTTTTTTGGCTACTAATATATACCACAGTTTTCAAGTTTTTATTTCTATAGCTGCATTTGAAAATCCTGCATCCATTTCTTTCCATTTCACATTCCATGTTGATCACAAACAAACTGCAATAAAGTACGGTGAAACTTTTAGCTGTTATGTGACAAATTGTGGAAAAAAATTATGATGGTTGACATCAGAAATTTGCAAACATTCTTGTCAGACTATTTGCTTTTTCTCATTTTCAGAAGGTGATTAGACTATACTGATGTTTATTTAGACTGCAATTTAAATACTGATAAGTGCAAACATTTTGTTGCCTGCATTTGGAATAATATAGCATAATATAAGTAAAATATATAACTTTGCAGATACAATTAGCATTATTTAGCTTTGAGGGATTAATGTTAATGAACACAAACAAAAAAGTTTAATTTCTCTGAATTATTTCTTTGGTCTTTTTCTAGACTAATGTTCTGTTATTGTCCTATCTGCTTGATTTTACATTCAAACAGGATTTACAAAATATGAAAGCAACTTTTAATAATAACAGGAATGCGTCACAATCCAAGCCCCATCCTCAAAAGTTTTACCTCCATCCTGCAGTAAATTATTATCCATACTGTACTGTATTTTCATAGAAACACCAAAAAGTCCAAAAAGTTCCCTGTATCTTCTGCATTAATTAAGATAGATTGAGATAAGTCAACAAACTTGTGGCTTCATTCGACATTTCTACAATAAAAATGAAAAAGACAAAATCATTACTAAAAAGCTACAACAAAAGATGAGTTGTATTTTTGCTTTTTGCACATAAATAGAAGGGAAGAAACACAGAGAACATTAAAAAGCACCAGCATAGACTTTCCCATCTTCTCCTTTTTGACTGCAGACAATGAGAAGACCATCCAAGTGGACAACCAAAAAATATGAAATGAAACACTGAAATAATATAAACTCATCACACACACCTGTAAATGGATGAGAGAGGTCTCTTGGAGAGCATCTTCGGTCTGTATGGTTTTGGTTCTCCTGCCATGTTGATATCTGGAAGTGAACACATGGTTAACATTTATTGGAATGCCGCCCTATAATTCAGACAGTCATCAGCAGGCATGCCATATCGACTTTAGGTTTTTAATGATTAATCTTAATCTTAGTTTTTTTTCAGCAAAACAGAACCACTGTATAATGCTACCATGCTTTATATGCTTAATGATGGTATTAGTCTGAAAATCCTTACATTTACATTCTCTAATTCAAAGAATGTAAACCATTAAAAACACTCACAGCAACTTTCAGCTTCCAAAAATGCAAATTTTGCTACCAGAGATTCTTCCTTAGTCTGACCCTCTGAGGTTATGATAATGTAAAGCTTGTTTAGTTTACGAGTTTATGACATAAATAAGTGTTGGTGGTTCTTCTTACACATCCTTTCCCATTTTGTTTCATTTAGGGGCTGTAATGCCAGTCAGACGTTTGAACCTTGGACATTTTTAGGTGATCTAACATGACGATAATCTCAAATTCACATTCAGATTGAGGAGGCATAATATGGACTAGCGTTATGTTTCTGTAAAGTCCCAACCTCGACTGAGCTTAAAAGTCTCTGCTTGTAATAGCGTGTCTCAACATTAATTTTGAGCTTTTCCATGTAGGCAAAAGTAAAATAAAAAACCCCTCAAAATTAAAATAATCATCTGTGGGAGAATAAAAATAAAAAATAAACAGGAAAAAAGACACAGGAAGACATGCAAGCAATTGAAAATTCAAATCAGTAATATTCAAACTGGGAATCTGGAGAAACCAGTCAGGTAGAACAGGAAAATGTTTGGAATACAAACAAAAACCCACAAAAACCTCCAGCTGACATACAGGACTATCTGGAAAAAAGCAGCGCGACTCTTTCAAGGAGACAGTAGAAGATAAACGAGAGCAACACATGATCCAGACCAATGGTATTGCTAAGCTGGTGCTACAAAACATTCTGCTTCCAATATGCT
The DNA here is from genome assembly GCF_904066995.2 of Poecilia reticulata. Lineage (NCBI taxonomy): Eukaryota > Metazoa > Chordata > Actinopteri > Cyprinodontiformes > Poeciliidae > Poecilia > Poecilia reticulata. Next base: position 21,038,016 of record NC_088846.1, read on the forward strand.
GAGTGATAGTGACAAACCTAAAAGCCAGATTAGACCAAAACTGAACTTCCTTGGCATAACAGTTTGATTACTGATGTTTTGGGAATGTGGAGCTTAAAAAAACTAGTGTGGCAAAATGAATTCAGCACGTTGGAAAACTTGCATTCATCCTCCTCAAAGTGGCGAATAAGACGTACTTGAACGCTTCAAAATGACAATTATTCCAAACACAACCCAGAGATGACCTCTTATTGGCTACAGCAGGAAGATGAGAAGGTTCTGGGGAGGTCATCTCAGACTTATGATATGGCTGAGCCACTTTAGAGAGAATAAACTCAAGGACTTACAGGAACTGGGGGCTTTTTGCCAAGAATAATGGGCAGCTTTACTGTCTGAGAAGATTAAATTCCTCACATCGACATCCAGCTCTTGATGTTAAAAATCACAACAGTCGTTTGCTGAAAGAGCTCAAATGAATTATTGCAATCCTAAAATTGTCATGTCTGTGACGATTGTTGGGGAACCATTGATTGGAATTATACCTTACAATTACTGAAGACAAATGCTTGAAAAAATGCATGAACAGATTGTCAAGCACTTTAAAACCTGCATAACTTAATGTATTGAAAATAAATTATGTTTTATTTCTTTTAGATTTTCCTGTAAGTGCTATAAATCTGACAGTTAGTCAGTGTGGAGCATATTATAGCAAAGAAATAGGAAATGAAATAATGAAATGGCAGCATAGAGAAATGTTTCTAGGTGAGTTGATATTTTAAACATATAAAATTATTTAAAGTGTAACTAACCCCCAAATCAAATTTTTTGCACATAAACTGTTTGAATTTTGACATTATTGTGTAAATTTGTTTAATTCTGCATTATTTTCCCTAAAACCGTCTCAGTGCTGCTCTCCTTAGAACAAACGATGCCTAATCAGTTGATTCCTTCAAATGGTACAGATTTACTTCAGTCCCAAGTTCAGGTATAAAACCAAACCACTCAGACTCACAGTTTTTTGATAAAAAGTCTCTAAAGATGTCTGGAAAGTATAGGTGCTTCTCTCATCCTGGGCGCATCAGTTTGTGGCCGTACGGTTTAAGTTATGCAAAAGGACAATGATTGAAGCGCACCGGCTGGTCCACATCCAAATCGTTTGGCATAATGCAGGCGTAGTCAAAGTCTGGATGTAAAAACTGATTGAAATGCTGTAGGCTGACCTTGAACATGTCATTAATGCTAAAAAAAGAACCCTTTTGCATTTCAAATTTCTTTAAAGTATAATTGAATGTTTTCAGCAAGTACTCTCTGTTTTATATTAAATTCAGAAATGCTATTTTGAATTTATATAGTTTTAACTTGCTTGAATAACAACTCAGATCCTGAACGTTTTCTGTTTACAAAGTTGTTAAAAAGATGTATTGTCACAACAGGAAAGAAGCAAAACTTTGAGATGACAGTGAATTTCATTAGTGGAAAGAACCAGATTATGCAAGACAGAAAGAAGGCTCAAAGTCAGTGTTAGGTCAGAGCGTGAAAAAAACCCAACAAAGAAATCTCCTTTAAGTGCATTAGTGAGAGTACTGGGACTGATCTGTACGCTGCTCACGGCTCCCATCATGACTGACATCTCCTCTCTACCTGCCAAGAACTGTGCTGCATTAAAGCCGGCGCGTATCATTGCATTCAGTCTGTCAAGCTTGCTGTCAGCGCCTCTGCTCAAAATCAGCTCAATGTTCCCTGAGTGCTGCTCAAGGACATATACAAAAACACAAACAACCTTTTTAAAAAACTCACTGATGATAAAACATCTGCAGCTCCAGGGATTTGGCTGTAGAAACATGTCACAATGGGGTCTGAAGTTAAGTTAGTGTATCTGAAGGTGAAGCAAGTGCAAGAGATGATGATAAGTCCTCAGCTGCAATGTTAACATTCTGAACTTATGAATTGGAAAGATTCTTAGATACGTTTCCATTTTCCTGCGGTGCTTCTTTTCTTTCAGGCTCACATCAAAACAACGTCTAGATTTTTCCAAACACTTTCCGTAGACTCGTCACAGTGCATCCCTCCTCATCTGCTCTCTTTCTTTAGATTGCCTTTATTTCCTCTTCCCATACCTAATGGACTAATGGAGTGGGAACGTATCGGCGGCACCGAGGTGCTTGGGGACAGCTGCTGTACCATTATCATTAGGACAGAGGAAGGCATGAGCAAGCTTCACATTGTTAGAGCGTCTTCTTCTCTACTTCCCCACTAGGATTATCAAAGAGCGAGCGGAGCACTAAAAAGCACTCTAAAACGACCTCCTCCGTCCCTCCACCCCCTAGCAGACACACACACACACACACACACACACACACACACACACACACACACACACACACACACACACACACACACACACACACACACACACAGAGCCTCTGATTAATTACAGTCATTATTCTAATCATATACAAAAGTGGCATGAATATGGGTGTGTGTGCTTGCAGACAGACTTGTTTGCCCGAGCATCCATAAAAGTTGAGACTGGATGAAGAGCACAATGAGACTGTGTTGCTAAGCAATAGCCACTTAGGACTTGATGGATACTATAAAGTATGAGCAGCATCACACTGAGGGGGGAATTAACAGGTTATTTATGATTGAACCACTATGAACAGGTTGGCTGCAACTGGAGCCAACAGCTACCAACTCAAGGTGTGACAGTGATTGACTATTAAGGGCTTCTCTTGATTAGGACAAATTGATGGAAAAACAGATTTAAGGAATCACTTTTAGACTCTGATATCAGAAACACAAAACAGCAGAATGTTAGTCCCTTTAAGATTTAAGAAATTATTCATTCAAACTGGAAAAGATTGTGACACCCATTAAACAGAAATCTTTCTTGTGAAATGTTCACACAACAAAGTCTACTATTACTTTTTATGTATCTTGGGAAGACAAGGTAATTAAATTGTACTTCATAAAAAAAATACCCAGAGAGAACCCACACACTTTATCCAGAAAGACTAGGGTGGGACTTGAGCCCACCCTAGTCCTTCCTGTTGCAAGGCAATACCACTACCAGCTGTTCACCACGCAGCCCGTCTTATTCCAGTTAGCTGAAACAATTTGACTGGGGCACTTCAGCTAATCGCTAAAAGTGAGAAAAATGTGCTAAAATCCTCAGTTAAATCTGTTAGGTGTTTAAAGAGTTTCTTGCTTTTCAGCCATTTAAAGGTCATCAAACAATAACTGTGGAGGATAAAATATGATTAAGAAAATAAGGACATCACTCAATCTGAATATCTTGCACAAAGGCTTGCAAAGACCAACTCAGAGCACCTGCAACACAGTAAGCTCTTTCAGATTTTAAGATCTGACCTACAGATTTTAGTACATGTTTTTCATACCAAGGATCAGGAGGACTTCAAAAATATTTACAAGACACGCTGTGAGAGCTCGCTTCTCCACAGGCTGCTGTGAGAACTAAGCTCTTTATCTTTTGTCTCTTGCAGCTGCAGACTGAGCTCAGACAGATGACCTACAGAGAGGCAAAGCAGAGAAAGCTTATTCCACACAGTGTCCATAGGCATGATGAAATATTTTACAAATACCAAAAAGTTCAACAGTTATGAGACTTTAGCAAGATACAAAACATTCAATTTAAACCTCAGTAAAATTAAGAATTGGGCTTTGCTTCAGCTCAGTTTTTCCATTTCTGAGCTGTTTTTTATTCAGTCTTTGGTGAATTTGATGGTCATTTTTTGTTTTTTTGTGGTTGTTGTTATGTTTTAGGGTTCAGTTCTGATCCATTTTTTAAAAATACGGTCTCTCATAATCCTAAAGCACATGTTAGAACAGTTCAAATATGTAAAGATGATCAGTCTCTTTCTTACTGCAGAGTCACATCCTGTCAGATAATATAACAAGAAGGGATGTTGCCGATTCCATTGTGACATTTTAAGGTCTATTAAAATTTCCTAATGTCCGGGTTAACCTGCTTGGAAAGCCAGACCAGATTATATTAGTAGTTGCTGTCAATATCCTCCACTTGTAGACTCTTAAATTACTTTTAAACATCTTCAAATCTTTTACCAGGCTTGACTGAGTTTGGTAAAAATCAGTTGATTTTACAAATTGAGGAGCACAGCAAACTAAACATCTCACATGTAGAAACCAAAGCTACACGCCTGGTGTAATTTAAGAGAGTCTGCAAGGTTGAAGTGCCTGCCGTTCACAGACATGGAGGGCTGTATTCAGGTCTTAAATCTCCTTCCTTCGGGTCATGGTATTGTCAATCATTTTAATGAGACCAACTAGTTCAGAATGAGTTTTCCTTTCACTCATGTGCTTCCTCGTTTATTCCTTATTGTTTGATTCTTGTACAGAAAATGACAGGATTTCCAATAGAGATGACAGAGTTTTTTACATCAGAGACAGAAGCTTAAAACCTTCATTAGACTCTATAAACCTCATTTATAAAAACGAACACAAGGCGATCCCATTTTTTTCTACATGAAACTTTAAATAGAGAAGTAAAAGGACAGAAGGCTTGGATGAAAAACACAATGCACTTAATATTTAATTGAAGATGATGTGTTCTCTTGTTGGTCTCACTATAATGAGGGATTATGTCCAAATGTAAAGCTGCTAAAATAATTTAAAAAAATTAAAAAATCATCCTTCAGCTGTACAAAATGTCTTTGGCTATTGATTAGCAGTAATTCTTTTTCCATAAACGTACAATTGTTTTGTTTTTCAATCCAGGCTTTCTGAAAGTATAAAACCTTTTACTATACTACATGCTGTGCAGGAAACGTTGACATTCTCCAAGTCTACTTTTCTACTAGCAGGGATAATTGAAGGTCACTTTTACTTATTTACCTCAGATTTTGTTTATCTTGGTTCTTTTTTTCTGCTCATTTCTATTAACATCCATTTCAATTCTGAGTATTTCCTTCATAAACTCTCAAATGTTTTTAAAAGAATAGCAAGAATTACTGACAAATAGAGCTACAATAAGGTACTGGGTTCATGGAGTTTAAATCTTTTGGTACTCTGACGTCCTCCCAGTCCAAAAACATTGACTGTAGTTTGTCCTGAGTGTGTGTGTGCGTGTGTGTGCGCGTGTGTGTGTGTGTGTATGGTTGGATATAATCGCCAGCCTTCCCTGGAATCAAGAACAAGTGGATATACATAAAGAACTGAAGAGAAGTAACTAAGGGGCCATTTAGCCTAACTCTGGCATTAACATCTTTTGTATCAATGTCAGTTATTTTTTTCTCTCCTGTTGTAATTTCATGTACTGGTTTTAAAAAAAGTCCCATCTGTATTATCAATTTAGTTTCCTTTTCATTTTATTCTCAAATAGTATGTTTTTAAATGAGTCATGCTGTTTTTTTATAGGACTAGCTCCAGGTTTATGAGACCCCAGCGTAACTTTATCCGCCTCCAACAGAAAAGATGAATTTTTATCCGTCCGACCTGGATCCCTGAAGAAGACAGTCATCTCCACCTCAGGGCCTCTGACTCACTTAAGACTCATTTATGTTAATGAAGCCAAGCCTGTGAGTACATTGCTCTGTTAGTGAGGCCACAGAGTGGGTTACCCTACCCTAACCCTAAATATACACAAAAGTGTCAGAGGTTCAACGGTACACAAACTGTACAAAGACTGTTTAAAATGTTGTAACATTATAACCATAAACTTTTATGTAACTTCTTGGGATTTTATTTAAAAGACCAACACAAAGTAGTGCACGAATTTTTGAAGTTGGCCTTCAAATGTTTTGCAAATAAAAATCTGATAAGTTTGCTGTGCATTTGTATTGATCCCCCACTGAGGAAATATTTTTGTAGAACCACATTTTGTTTCAGCTAGAGACTGAATTTTTTAAAATAATTATTCTTCTTTCTTTTAAAATAGCTAAAGTCAGATTAAATGGAGACAATCCAAGAACTTCAATCTTCTAGATTTAGCTTCGAACTTTAATGAGTTAACATTCTAATAAATTAATCTGTCGCATGTTCACGGCACTGCTGGAAAGTGAAACCCCACCCTAATCTCATGACTTTTTCAAACTCTTTAAGCTTGGCACACGGTGTGCAGTTTCAAAACGCACACAGTATCAGAAAGTGCTGCACTAATAAAATCTTAATGTCATTAAATCTTAATGTTAACTCACACCAAGTGATTCTGGTTACAAGCCAGACTGCTGGACTTGTTGCTGCATCCCCACAGGATCCCAGTCCAACAATAAATAGACAACGGGTTGCAGCAATTGATGAGCTTTTTATTGGAGTCAAACGCTGAAAAAAGGGAGGAGGAGGACAGAAAAGAGACAGCTGAGAAAACTCATGAATGTGTAAGAAATGGAAGAATTAAACGTCACTCCCAGCAGCAGTCAGACTGCATGATGTTGCCAAAAAAATACCAGAGGCTGCTTCATGTGTATCGCAAGTCATCTTCAGAGGTGGGTACAATGAGTTGAGGCAACTTGAGTAACTAAAAACTGCTGCACCAAATTTATTTTAACTTCTCATTTTTGGAATAAAGCTTCTCTTACTAATGACCACTGATCTAAGCTCACAACCAGAAATAAACAATATTGGCCAAGATGTGAACGTGTTTTGCACCAAACATGTCTTTCAGCAGTTTGGTGGACTGAAGAAATACATCCACACAGCGTGATGCTGCCACCACCATGTTTCAGTGTAACGATGACATGTTCAGAATGGAGTGTTTCAATTTTTAGGTGGATGAGAATGTAAGTTTACAGTTGTGCCACAATCTTAGATGAAATTACGCACACATGGATGGTTTTTAATAAGGTGACTTCTGGAAGTGGGTTGGCGGCACTGGATTTTATTTAAAGGTATTAGAGTGAAGTGGCATAAAGGCAAACGCATACCACACTTTCCAGATTTTTATTAATAAAACAACTGGAAGACCATGAATCATTTCGCTACATAGAGGAGTCTAACACATGAAATACTAATAACAAAACAGTAGATGGAGGCTCAAGGGATACAAATAGCTTTTTTCCAAGACAATTTTTTTTTTTTGCATGAACTTTATGTTTATTTATTGTTGCTGGTTTTATTCTTTTATGTATTTTGTTGCAGCACAACATAAATTTATCCTGTGGGAGAAATAAAAAGAACCTTGAAGGCACTGCAGCTGTTTCTGTTGAGCCAAGCACGACTTCCAGAGAAGCTACTTTAACATCGATCATTAGACTTTAGGCCTTCTGCTGCTATTTTGTGTCGTTCTGCCAAAGTGATGCAGCGGTGCGCTGTCTAAACGTTTAACACATAAGCGACCTTGAGTGTTGTGGTAAATGCTGTTTGGGAAATAAAACAAGGGAAGCTGTTTTCCTTCCTCTTCTTTTGGCTGAACAGAATTTTTGGCAGAAAATGGATCGCTCCTCGCATAGAGGACGCTCCACCGCCTCGATGACACGCATCCTGAGAGCAGGTGAGCTGTGTTTGATTAAGAGATCATTCGGGGTACCCGCATGAATGCAAATGTGCACCTGAGAGACGCCCGGCATGACACCGCTCCACAGATTCCATCTACAGCCTGTAAATCCGGCAGCTGGGACTTGTACTAATCTCCCATCACGGTTCAAGGGCAGAGGTCTCTTTTATTGCACCTGTGAGTGTCGGCTCGCTCTGGGCTCAGAGACCGACGGCTCCGACCGAGGAGAAGCCACAGTGAGTAGGAGTGGCCTGCAGTTTTAGGTGTAATTTTATGTGTATTCAAGCTTGGGGACTTGCATATTTACTGTAGCTGTCAAAGCAAATCAGGATAAAATCAGAGTTTGACGTACACGTTACAATTAAACCATGAGTTAGGCGCACTTTCTCACATAAACAACATTTACATAGTCAATATATCAATTTGTCTACGCTTGTAAGGTTCTTGAGTGAACTAAAAGATAATTTGAAACAAAATTAGCATTTTTCTTTAAACTAAAACTAGGATAAATACCCCAGGCAAACCAATTTGCCGCTCTGCAGCCCATTTGAGGTAGAATTTACCGAGCTAAAATCTAAATGCAGAGCTGAGCTCTGAGAGTTTTTTTTTTTTTTAAGCAAGTAGGGCTGTGTTTCTGCTCACTCATCAGTCAGGCACAGGATATATCCTTAGACATGCTATACAGCACACTTCCATATAAATACTGCAGTTACTTTCCCTTACCTTGGCTGCATCATATTTTAATACAGCTGAATTTGTAAGCAGTCGGTTTTTTTGTTTGCTTGTTTTTTAATGGCACAGATTAGCAGTTCTTTCCAAAACCATAAATTAATTGAGATTTAAGCTTGAAAGGTTTCAGTTTCTGGAAAAAAAACTCAATCTGATTAGTTTTCTTCAACGCATCAAGGGATGAATTATCCTAAGCAAGACCAGAAACTGCTTTTTGTTAATTTCCAAATGGTTTTTTGACATCAAAACAGTCGAGACTCTCATTTTCCCTCAATATGCTTCATAAAGAAAAAGGAAATAAATCCATACAAATTACTTTGTTAGTTAATTAGTTACTGTATCTCTGGCTATAAAATATTTTTAAAATGTTCTATCATCTTTGCAACCAACATTATGCTCTATGAGACTGAGCTTCTTTTTTTTATACCATTTTTGTGCAGCAGTGACCTTCCTTTATGCCTTTTGAGTTTTCATCCATCCATTTTCTTTACACCCTTGTCCCTTAGTGGGGTTAGGAGGGGTGCTGGTGCCCATCTCCAGCTAACGTTCCAGGCGAGAGGCGGGGTCACCCTGGACAGGTCGCCAGTCTGTCACAGGGCAACACAAACAGGACAAACAACCATGCACACACACACACACACACACACACACACCTAGGGACAATTTGGAGAGGCCAATTAACCTGACAGTCATGTTTTTGGACTGTAGGAAAAAACCCACACATGCACAGGGAGAACATGCAAACTCCATGCAGAAAGACCGGGGCCGGAAATCGAACCCAGAACCTTCTTGCTGCAAGGCAACAGCTCTACCAACTGCTCCACTGTGTAGCCTGCTGCCTTTTTGAGATTTTCTAAGGTAATTTTGATGTATGGAAAGTCGAAGTTTCAACACCAAAGAAAACTCAACACTCTGCACAGGTGGAATCTGATGACAGCACTCAAACCTTACTGATTGACTGGAATCGACTTGTTGTTTTCGGCTTTCAGTCGTTTCAGGTGGATATTCTTAAAAAAAAAAAAAAACAGACTTACAGAACAAATACATCCATACTACCTTATAACACGAGTATTTTTGATTTTTTTAATTAACCCAATATAAGTATACCGTATTTTCCGCACTATAAGGCGCACCGGATTATAAGGCGCACCTTCAATGAATGGTCTATTTTAAAACTTTTTTCATATACAAGGCGCACCGCATTATAAGGCGCATAGAATAGACGCCTCAGTTTGGGTTGCCGATTTGTTCCGTACTCTATTATTACACATCCACATGTGTAAAGAAGTGGTCCCCAGGTACTTTATATAGTAGGCTGCCCCAGTCGTTGTTTCACTCACGGTGTTGGTGTTGCGATATTGTGCCCAACTGCTTTCTGGGTAACACAGACCAACCGACACGCTGCCGCCGCAGTCTCTGTCTCTCTTCCCTCCGCCCCCCGGCTTTAAATGTATTATCAAACTTTATTAACAAACCAGCGTTCTGACAGCTATCCCAGCCTGCACTGCGCACTTCTTCTTCTACGGGGGAAAATGAAGTCGGCGGCTGCTTACCGTAGTTGCTAGCTAGACCTGTTGTGGCTCAATATTGGTCCATATATAAGGCGCACCAAATTATAAGGCGTACTGTCGGCTTTTGAGGAAATTTAAGGTTTTTAGGTGCGCCTTATAGTGCGGAAAATACGGTATTGTCATAACTTGAAGATTCAGATGATTTAAACTTTCATATTTCCTACAGCTGCTAAGGGATTTCCATCTTTTTTCCATTTTGGCATATTTTTATTATGATGCAAGAACTTGGCTTTTATGTGCATTGCTGTGAAACACATGGGGCCGGTCCGGTACTTCCACCTGTCCACAGGCTCATTAATCTCTGCAAGCAGCTGGAAAACAAACTGCCAGCTGCTTGAAACCACTTGCACATCTGCTCCAAAAAGTCAGCTGTCTCCCTCGTGAGGTGACTGAAACATGGATCTTTAAAAAATATCTTTGGAGTGCAACATCATCCATGTTCCATACAGCCAGCGTTCCTGCACATGTTTTATTCCAAACTTCTCAGACTCAAATTTACAGAGTTCTCAGTCCTCATCATCCATGAGTTATGAATTTGTGGAAGATATTTCTGTAGGACCAGGCTTTAAATACAGAACCTCTACAAACCGGAGAAAGATGGAAAGAAGGAAGGATCCTATTTGACCTAAATATACCTAAAAGTCATTGTTTTACAGATTGCTTAGAAATTATGTGAATTATTAACATGCACTTCAATGGCAATACGTCTTAGTTAAGAGAAGTCTTGTTCAACATTTGGATCTCAAACCCATCAGAGCTGAAGTTTCCAAATAACATATGCAACTCCATGGACAAATGTCCCTTCAGCAATCAATATTCAATTTGATAAGTAGCATGAGCCTTGCTCACAAAACTTCAGTAAAGTCAAATATTTTATTTCTAAAGGACTAGTTAAGCAATTTGAGGAAATTCAAAGTATTTTTTTAAACAGCTTCAGCAGAATCCCTAGTCGTGCCTATCACCACTTTAGGCAAGTTACTGAAAAAGAATAACAAACTTTGCTGCAGATCAAAAAGACTTTTTGAATTGCTGGATCTCTTTGTATACAGAGACGTTTAGTTACTGAAAAACAAACCAGACAAGTTCAAGAGTGCTGAAATCTGGTGAGGCTTGTTTTGATTAAAGTTAGATGTTTCTTAGCATTACAGTTTTCAATTGCACCGACTATAAGCCCAGGATTTTTTGTTGTTAGTTCTATTATGTAAATGTCAACCAACATTTTAAGGAACATTTTTGGGCTGTAAATAAAAAAAGAAAAAATCTTTGATGGCTAATAACTAACCTGTGAGAACAACAACAGCTTTGGTAACAGCTTTAATGTCATTAGATTCTCCCTGCACTTGTCAAACTCATAAGATCTTTAAAATAAACAAGATAGTTTTATGAAGATGTGAATCTGCTGTTACTTTCAACAGGCTTCATGATCATGTAGGATCATGATCAGCTCATAGAAACTGTAGATAGACAAGCTTACTGCCTTCTGAAAAACACCATTTTGGTTTTCAAAGCAACCTAAAAAAGTAGTGCATTTTATCTGGTCTTTATAAACTAAAAGAATTTTGTGAATAGCATTTAAGTAGAAGAAAATTGAGATATTGTTTTCATTTTTCACAAATAAAAATGTCAAAGATGCATTTTGTTCAGTTCACTTTACTCTGATATCTCTAAATAAAACCAATCTTTAGTAAACATAGTCCACCTGTATTTTATTGAACTTACATTCTCCAAAGGCCTCATAACAAAACAAACTGTCTGGCGTAGCTAACACCTTGAACTCCCAACAGTGAAACATGGTGTGGCTGCACCATGCTGTGGGAATACTTCTTTTTTTTCAACAGGAACAAGGAAACACATCAAGGAAGAAACTTTACTGAGTTGTAGTTTCACCTTCCAGCGGGACAACAATCCTAAACATACAGCCAGAGCTGCAGAGGAACGGCTTAGATCAAAGTCTCCTTTTGTGGCAGAAGAAGCCAATCCGCGAAAATCCAATGGAAAACATGCTGTGAAACTTTAAATTGTTGTTGGCAGACTCTCCATCTCATCTAAGTAAGTTTGAGCTTTGATAAAGAATACGATTTCAGTCTGTATATGTGCACAGCTTGTAGAAATGTACCTTGGATGCCAGTTCCTTTAGATGCTTATTTGCAAAACATATTAAAATGTATACATTTTCGACACTTCACAATTACTGTATCCTTTGTGTTGGTCTATCAAATAAAATACATCACATAATTTTGCATGGCACTGCACTGTTGAGCTGAGAGCCTTCAATCTGCAATAAATAACCAAAGTGTGATTAAAATCTGAAACAAACAGGAGGCCTTCTCCTGTACCAATTACAACAGAGCATTCTGCATTGTAATTATGGTACATCCACCTATATCTATTTTATGAATAAGTGATTACTATGTACAAAATGTATGCGCAGTGCATGTAAAAATACAGCACCCTGTCCCTGCTTATATTAGGCCAGAGTCCAGGTACACCCTGAATAGCCTGACGGTTGAAAGCAGGGCACATGAGATTCATTAATACTATGCATTATTCATTTAATCAAAGCTATATTACCCATGCAAAAAGTGTCTGTCAGCACTGGCACGCACAGGAGCATACACACACACCTGGAGCTGCCATGTGCATCCAACGCTCTGAACAACTCCCCCTTCCTGAAAGGGTGACAACCTGAATGCTCATTTCACTCACAGAACAAGCAGATTAAGGCTGCAGTCAGCAAACACGCTACAATACAGGCAGCAGTCTCACTGACTATCAACACAACATCTGTGTTCACAGGAAAGGAAAGCATGTGGGTTTTCTGTGTTGATGCAAGACTTGCATCATTTGCTTGTTCTTCTTGTCACAAAAGAATAAAGAGTTCTGAATAACTGAAAACAAACCCAAAAAAATGTTTTGGCCTGTTAAAATAACAATATTAGACTTAAAGGCAGAGCTCCGGCTCTTCAATCCGGAGATTATTATCAGAATTAGAAGAAAATCCAACATAAACAAACGTAAAACGTGGTTAATTAACTTTTGATCTATTTTCTAAAACTTAAGAATTGAGCCAGAAAACAAAAACGTACCAACATAAACTTGAGCGACCTTAAATTCACTAATTAGAAACAACAACTCACATCTCTGGTTGCGACGCCTGCCTTTGTACATGGTCATGTCGAAAACCCCGAAGCTTCTGCGCTGCAGCCGAGCCGCTTTCTCTGTCTGCGGACTGTCTGCTGGCGGCGGAACAACAGAACCTCCAGACCCCCACAGAGCCGCTGCGGACCGAACCATCTGCCCGCCTGTTCCGGGGGGGAGGGGAGGAGGCGGAGCGCTGAGTACAGCAGCCCAAAGTTCAACTGAAACCGCCTTTTACTCTTCCTGGTTGGCTGAAGAACCGATAGTGTTTTTTTAAATATATTATTATTATTATTATTATTATTATTATTATTATTATTATTATTATTATTATTATTATTATTATTGTTGTTGTTGTTCTGTTAGTTGTACAGGGGTTTTGTGAAGACTGTGAAACACTGTAGATTTAATAAAGAAAGGAAGGAAGAAAGACATAAAGAAACAAAGAAAGAATTGTCTTTGTATTTCAAATAAATATAGTTAGTTAGTTAGTTAGTTAGTTAGTTAGTTAGTTAGTTAGTTAGTTAGTTAGTTAGTTAGTTAGTTAGTTAGTTAGTTAGTTAGTAGACATAATAAAGATGATCTCAAATCAGATTTTCAACAGGGTGACCAACATCAACCTCAAAATCCAACATGGCTGCTATACTGCAGTCATAAAATGTATCTTTCACACATGTAGTGTGTTGTTAAATCCCTAATTTTTTAACTTTTTTCCCCCTTTTTTTGTAGTTCAAATGCATAGACATGAATTTAAAAGGCTTTTAGATCTCACTAGCTCTAAGAGTAAAATCATCATAACTAGCAGAAATTAGGTTTTGAAAACATCAGTTTGTGTATAATTCATCTATACAATGTGATGGAGTTACTTAAATTAATGAGCCTTTACATATTAGTGTAATTTATTGAATGTGCATATCTAGCCTAACCCTAATTAAAAGAGCTGTCGCTGGTTCCTCTTCACCTGAGTTTCACCAGTAGCGGTCATATTTCAGACAGTCTTTCAGGCAATGCCTTCTGAAACCAAGAGAAGCTTTCTTCCCCTGGTTTCAGAAAAGAAGAAAGCTTTCCTTATCAGATCAAACTCTTCTCTCTGTAACCCACATGTGTCAAACTCAAGGCTCGCGGGCTAAATCTGACCCAACAGAAGTCTTTGTGTGGCCCTCAAAACTCTAGAAATAGAGTCTTGAGGGCTCTCAAGACTCTATTGAGAGTAAGTTAACAGTTGCTCTTGAGGGCAACTGTTAACTTCAAGCTAACAGTTGTGTGTTTAAATATTATTTTATCAGTCAAACAGCCAAAGTTGGTGTGAAAAGATGTTTAACATTATTTTATCTTCAGAAGTTGTCATCTAATGCAGACAGGTATTTGTTCAGAACAGTAACAGTATTGGCAGTTTTATCAGTACATTCTGATTCAAACATCAAGCTCTGCTTACATTTCCCCTCCAATACGCCACACAAGCCTCTTCCTGTCTGCCAGTTGTGTTCCCCGACACCTGCCAACAACACAAGGACCGGGAACATTCCCAGAATCTCTAACACTCTACCAGAGATTCATCAATTTAACTGTAAAAGTAAAACCTGTAACGTTTCACCACACCAAAAAAATACTAACACTTTGGAATCCGCAGGAACTTGCTTGAGAGACTCTCTATGTACTTTGTCACCTTATAATGACTTAGAAAGTGTTCCTGAGCAGAACAATATCTGGGTTTCCTCCTCAATCTGTTGTGACTCAATCTTGGATAACAAGGATATTAATAATGTATGAGTGACTGAATGGATGAATAATTAAGATGGTAGGATTCTCTCTAACACCTCCAACATTTTAACATGCATGCAGCTAAAGACTGGCTAAACATAGCAAATCTACTAGAAACCATGGAGCTTCTGATTCTGAAACTATCCAGCAGATTTAACACATTTATGCAGAATTATGTCTTCAAAGATCAACACTCAGAGAAAAATATTTAAATACTGAACATGCCAACCTTAAATTAATTTCAACTGGAGGTGGAGTTAAAGTATATTACCATATTTTCCGCACTATAAGGCGCACCTAAAAACCTTCAATTTCCTCAACAGGACCAATACTGAGCCACAACAGGTCTAGTAACTATGGTAAGCAGCCGCCGACTTCATTTTCGCCCGTAGAAGAAGCGCGCGGTGCATGCTGGGATAGTTGTCAGAACGCTAGTTTGTTAATAAAGTTTGACTAACCTATCTACCTAGCGACCTGATATTCAGGTCGTCTGCAGGTCATTTAGCACCACGTTCTCCACAAACATGCTGTGTGCGAACGGAGAAGGGTGACCATCGTCCGGCCACACCCCGGCCCAGTTGAGGAAGGCTCTCCTCGCAGACCTGAGTCGGACTGTTTTGTTGACATTCTTTATGTCAACAAAGTGGCTTTATATATTCATCCGGGGTACTTCGACTAGGGCTACCAAGGGACCAGCCCCTATACATTCAAAGCTTGGGGGGCGGAGGGAAGAGAGACAGAGACTGCGGCGGCAGCATGTCGGTTGGTCTATGTTACCCAGAAAGCAGTTGGGCACAATATCGCAACACAGTGAGTGAAACAATGACTGGGGCAACCTACTATATAATGTACTCGGGACCATTTCTTTACAATTTAAACATGTATCCAATATATATTATTCAGTATTAATCATTATTTATTTGTGTCATTATTAATCATTATTTTTTTGTGTTTGTATAGTTATATAAATATGTATTGATGTTACTAAATAATTTATTAAATTATGAACGGCTGTGCTTTGTAATATGCTCATCATACATCAATATCAGAATATTCCATTCCTATTGCTATAGCCACTAAGCATATTTAAATATGCTGAACTATGTATTAAAAACATGCTTAAATAATACAATTGTTTATAAATGTAGCTTTGATACATGTTTGAATATGGTTTCCAGTAACAAAAAAGCGTGTTATGATCGATTAAATGCGCTGATACGTCATTGTGCCTGCTGAGCACATACTGAGTGGAGTGGTGTACCGCTCCAAGATGGCCGCCCTAAATCTCGTCAGCGACAATAGGGGAAAGCGGTCCATAAGGCGTCTACTCTTATATTATGTCTATGATCGCAACACCAACACCGTGAGTGAAACAATGACTGGGGTAGACTACTATATAACGTACTCGGGGACCATTTCTTTATTATTATACATTCATTTTTGTAGAGTACCGAACAAATCGCGTCCCATATAGGTTCAATTCAACCCTAACTGTAGCGTCTATTCTATGCGCCTTATAATGCTGTGCGCCTTATATATGAAAAAAGTTTTAAAATAGGCCGTTCATTGAAAGTGCGCCTTATAGTGCGGAAAATACGGTACATGCATTCTGGCATGAATAATTGTATTTATCCAGACACTTACATGAAATGCTGATATTTTCTTTGCGGTTAGTGCTTTTTAAAAAGCCGTTTTCGCTCTGCCTTTATGCACAGATCGCTTCATTATTTCAGGAGCAATGTAATTCTTTATGAAGGATGAAATGTTTTGCTCTCTGCAGCACTTCATCAGAGTGATGGTTTGATGATAGAAAGCAACAAACACGCACAGAAAAGGAATAAATTAATACATAGTAGAGATCTCTTCTGCAGTAAACATGCGTTTGTTTCTCTTGTTGGCATTTAAAAAAAAATTTAATGAAAGGAAATAAAAGTGGGGGGAAAAAATACAGGAAAAGTGAAGGAGAAGCATATGGAGCTTTTTATGCATTTAATTGGATGCGGACTTGTTACGCTTCAAATGCAACCCATAAAATCACGAGCTTTGTACAAAGATGAGCTATTCAGTATTCAAGGTTCAACTCAGAAAATCCTTTTATTCATGACCTTTAAGCCAGCAATATTCTCAAATCATCAGGCAGTTCATCTCTCTAGCCACAGTCCTTCTATATGCAATTTTTTTTTTAAGATGATTGGCTTTGGACTGAAGAGACACATTAACAAAGAGGCAAAGCCATTCCAGCTGCTGCGGTGTTTGGACTCGGTGGAAGATGGAGTCTTCTAATTGTGACATCTAATTACGGTGACATGGAGGTTACAGTTGCTGTGTTTCTGTCTAATGTTTTCAAAAGTCCACCGGCATATTTTTTCTTCCAAACACAAAAGAAGAGAAGCTGAAAGAGAATGAAAGCTGAATGTGACAAACACATGGCGTCAAGGCCAGCCTCTTGGATCAACTGCAAATGTCACCGAAAGTGAAGGTTCTTTCACACACGCAGAAATTAAATGAGAAATCTGCAACTCTTCCTCATATTTAGTCAGGGTTTATTTTAAAATCGTGTATTTGGAAGCTTGTCTGTTATTACGCATTATTTAAACCTCTTTGGGAAAAAGTAAGGTCACTTCTCATGCAGTGATCCATGAATTTTCAAAGTTGATTGGGTTCGAAAGGTCTAGTCACACTGGTGTGTGCCTATAGCTCCCTCTAGTGTTCATACACGCAGCAAGCAAAAAGATCCACCAATAAAATCTTATTTTTACCATAAGATTTGTGAAAATGGACAAGGCAGGAAAAGTAATATAAATCGAGGTTCAGTTGTTTTGTTTTTGCTTTGGAAATTTTATGAAAACAAAATTCTGTTAAATTTGTTTTCTTGTTTTGACTCCAAACAGGTCAGTGCTGCGGACATAAATAAAATCGCATGAAAGTATTTTCCGATTTTAAAAGAGAAAAAAAAATCACTGTAAAGAAGTCCAATAAAAAAAAGATATGAACATATTTTTTACTTTTAATAGTTAAAATCTTCTTCAGCTTCTAAAAAAACTATTAAGGATTTTCTTAAGTGCATTTGTTATGCTATTTTATCAACAAAACTTTACAAAAACAGCATTCATATTCAAAGTATTTATTTAACTCTTAGTGAATTGCATTGAGGTCACAAATAATTTTTTTTGTTTGTTTTGTATCTCTGGAATCAAGATTCTCCAAAAAGACCGAAAAATACAGAGACAATGAAAAGGAAATTTTTTAGAACAAATTATAATACAAATTATTGAAAAAAGAATTTCAAAAGTAAATGAAAGAATAAGATATATAGAAATATGTTTTTTTTTAGTTTAGTACAAACCGAGTGAAACTCAGAAATGTGTGCATTCTTCTTGTCATGCTATGTTTTTATGATGTAAAAAATTAAATAATGATGAATCCTTTCTTAACTTTTTACACCTTTGCTTTAGCTTAAACTGGTTGCATTAGACTTAATATTTTTGTTTTATTTACACTTTGATCCAGTTTTACCCTCTTAGATTTACATGTACAATAGATAATGGAGAATCTGATTTAGACAGTTTTAAATGTTAACTGTTTCAACTTTAAACCCTTTACTTTTCTGTCAGAAAGCTGAAGATGGAAAGACATTTCTTTTTTCAAGCGCAGTATGAATCAAAATCAACAACAGCATGACTTCATATGAGAAAAAGTACGTTTTGGAATGACTTAGACCCAAATCTGAGATGAGATGTCCTCACGATAAAGACTTGGAGAACAAGTAAAGAACTGGGATGCTGATAGACTGCAGCATTGAATGCTGATAATAAACCAAAGTGTTCTTTAATACTGTATTACTTTCTGTGTCGACATATTTACTGGGGTTATTAGGCCTTTTTAATGTATTCAATTTAAAAAATAATAATTTCTTTTTGGGTGGATTGTGCATGATAAATGTTAAATTATATACATAAAAACACTGAGGTTATTTATCATGCTCTTATTTTATCACATTAAAAACTTGGCATTTTTACACTATATTCCAGGATGATTTTAATTTGAGGTTAAAATTTGCTTTGTTTACATATATATATATATATCCAAATTCAATAGCAACCTGCATATGGTCTTATTATGGAGAGTTTTTAAAGTTGCCCTCCTCTGTTATAAACAAAACTTTTTCCAGGATGATGTGCAGTACGTATCTTAACCACCGAGTGGCGCTCACACACTACCAAAGAGATGACACCATCTCTGACACGAGCTAACTCTAAAGCAGATCAAATCAAACAGATGCTTGATTATAAAAACATTAGTGTGGTAATACTGATACATCAATGTCCAGCCTGTAGCTGCAGAAGGAGGAACAAGATGGAGGAACGCTGCATCAGGGAGTTAAGTAGCTGCTGGGTGAGAACAGCCACCATCACCGTCAGTGAATGCTTCTTTTTTTTACCCAAGTCATTGCAATCCAGTCATTTCCGGAAAAATTAAAGTGTGTAAAGACATCGTTGAAGCTTCAGAGTCTTTTAGTTTTTAAATCCACTCAAGCGCGGGGCGCATAGGAACCTCGGAGGGCCGAGCGCGTTCAGGGCGTCACAGGTTTGACCTTCCTGTCACATGTCAGGCCATCAAGCAGCCACACCCCGCCGCTGCTCGCTGGGTGTAATTTAAAAGTCCTGAAGAAAATATCAAGGAATCTCATAGGGTGCAGGTTGCGAGCGCCGCTGGAGCCTAATCAGATATCAAGTTCATGTATAAAAGATAAGGCGAGGAGGGTTAAATTTCACTGAGGCAGCAGAATAAAAGCAGAAGAGATCATTTCCAGAGCACAGGGAGGCATTACTGCAGGCACGTGCAATATACCTCTGGCACTTACGGTGCATTGTTAATATGCTGGATTTATTGTGAGTGTTTGTGTCTGTGTGTTTACAAGGACACTGTGGATGCACCGTGCCACGTTAAGCAAAGGACTATTTGTCTTTGACTGCTACAAGAAAACATTTGCTCACCCAAAATCTGTTGGATCATTTGCTATATTTTCATTTTTCTCTGGACAAATACAAGCGAAGCTTTGTTCTGAGGACATATGGCTTTGCCAGCATGTGTAACAATCAGGTTGGGGCTCTTTAAGTGCATGCAGACTGGGCATGTGAATTTATGCTGACATTAGAGTGATTATTTATCTGCGACTAGTTTTTCTTGCAACTCATTAAGTGAAAGCCTGAGGAGGCTACACATTTTCTTTCAGGGGTCATTTTATAGCTTCACTCTCATTATATATTACTGAAATATTTATTTCCTCTGGAGCAGAACTTCAGCTGGCTGCATTTATGAGACATGATAGAAGTAGCAGCCAGAAAACTATCACATTAAGCTGCTACACAGGTTTAGCATGATCTAATAATTACTGTATGATGTAAGTAACAAGTATTTTCAGTTGCATCTACTAACCTTTTACCTTAAATTGAAAAAAAAAACACAATATCCTACCAAGTGTTTAATCTAGTTTTCTGTGCAAATATCTTAGTGCAAATGCAGCAAGACAAAATGAACTTACAAGTTTCTTTATAGGAAGACATAGCTTTTTTTATGTCAAAAATCCCTTAATATTGATGAAATAACTCTAGTTCCACTGGCAGATTATGTCATAACATGGAAAAATATCTAGTTATAAGTGAATAAGTACATTTCATAAATATTAAGGAATTATTTACTTATAATAAGCTCCTAAATCTTGCAGGAAAGTTATTTCAAGAGTATTAAGATATTTGCACAAGAAACTAGACAAAATGTTTTGTGTTTTTGCAAAAACAGCTTCAGCTCAGTCAAAGCAGATTGAGGACACGAATGTTCACATCTGGTCAGATTTTCAATTTCATTCAGGCATGCACTTTGACTAGGCCATTCTAACTGAAGTACATCATAGTCCTGGCTTTATGTGTAAGATTTCTGTCAAACTGAACCTCCAGCATTGTGTAATTATAATTTGCACAACTTTAGTCTGCTTGTTTAAGGACCAGAAGTAACTTGGAGTATATTAATGTTCAAAAGTCCAGACTTGAATTCAATAAGAGATGCTTTCAAGGGAGCTAAAGATTAATGTGATGTCAATGAGGACTTCCAGACTAGAAGTTCATCATTAAAGATAAATGATCAAATACCAGAGAAAAGCTGCAAAAAGCTTTTCAGCTGTTACAGGTAACAGGTTTCACTGCTGTAATACCAATGAAGATTTTACCATTGATCATTGAGAATGGTATAAATAATGTTCAAAATGAAATCTTTAGAGGTATATATATAAAATCAGTATTTTATTTTGGATGTTTTATGACTCAGCTCCTATGAGAATCACACTTCTCGGATGAATGAAAATGAAGTTTCAGTAAAAACTCTAAATATAAGACACTAGGCACCCTGACTCTGTGTGAACTTCGTGGCCATCCATTAAGGGAGGTCGATCAGATTCCTCAGTTTGGATCAGGCTTCACTAGTTTTGAAACAGCGAGGCAGACGTGGGCCACTTCTCAGATCGCCATCGTAAACTTGATTGATTTTCTAAACGCTTGGGACTCATTTGCTGCAAGGGGGATCATTTGTCACCATCACCAGACAACTTCTCTGTCCTTATCTTTAGAGGTACCCTGTGGACGTCTTGCAGATTGAAATGGTTTCAGCTCTGACGGAAAATGCAAAAACGCTTCTAGAAAACGGAAAATTGACAATTCTGCATTCAAATTAGTGGTAGGAACACAGAATGTGAGTCATAATAAAGTCAGTCTAACTTTTTCTTACCGTCATTTGGTGCAGTGGACTCCTTATTTGGGTCCACCCTTACATGCTTCCACCAGTTACAGAACCTCGCAGTATGAGTATTCATACCTCAAGAAGTTTCACGTTTTCTCACATCGCCACCATAAACCTCAAATTAATTTGAGATTTATAAGACTACACTACAAAAGCACAAAATCTTACAAAGTATTTTTGGTCTAGATTCAAATCTCTTAGTACACTTGAAATGAGACAAAACTAACATACAAGTGACTTTGCAGCAAAATATAGAGGCTTGTTGTAAGTGAATAATTCATTAATATTTGTTTTAAATCCAATCTTAAACTGAAATATGCACTGTGTCATTTAGGTAGCTTGTGGCAAACATATAACAGGAACTCTAAAGACCACAAATTAATTATGACGTGGAAGAAAAGTGATACAAATCTAAAAGGTGTGGCATGCATCACTCTTTAACCCGATACTCCAAACTAAAATCCAGTGCAACCATTTACTCTTCAAAAAAGACATGATTTGTAAAGTGGAGTATTAATAGTTTTCCTGTCAACAGTTTCTCCCACCTAAGCTGTGAATTTCTGCAGCTCCTCCAGAGCTTCTGTAGGACTTTTGACTGCTTCCCTGAATAACGATCTCACTCTGCAGCATCAATTCAGATGGATAATAATGTCTTTGTAGGTTTGTAGTTGTGCCATACTCACTATTTGTGGTTGCAATGTGACAAAATATGAAAAAGCCTGTTGGGCAGGAATACATCTGCAAGAAACTGTTGCTTAGTGTAGCCTAAAACACAGAGGGAAACTATTAGCCAGACTCTGTTTTATTTATAAAACCATTACCTTTAAATGCTCACTAATTAATACATTATATCTTATTCAGGTTTTACAAACAGAGAAGCGAAGACAGCGATCCTCTTTTTGCTCATAGCTGTAAGACAAACTGAATCCCTTTAGGCACATCTGTTTCCCTGCTAACCCCACAGCTGCCCCTTTTAAGAAACCGAAACAGTTCATAGACACAACATTTCCATTAGCGGCCTTAAAACCAGCAACAGCAGACATATTTTTAAACCACCTTCACTGAACACGCTACTTCCTGCCATTATTTATGCTATGCTTAGTGAATCACTTGCTGGCTCCAGCCCCAGACTAAAGAGTGTTGGCAAAAAAGCCTTGCTAAATGGCATATCGTTCCTGTCAAGCCAAAGTTTGTGTCATGTACTGCACTTATTTGAATAAATAGTTTGATGCTGCTTAATCAAGACCTGGAGACCCAGAGCCACTCATTTGAAAAGCTTCATTTGTTCGTAAAACCGACAGGAAGCCAGCCTGATGAAATGTCAGAAATCTTCCACCTGACTTAGAAAACCTCTTACTATTAGTAGTAAATGCAACATAAGGATGAGGAAAGGGTTATGCAATGTCACTGTAATGCATTTCACATGTGTTGCAGCAAACACGGCTTAAAATGGATAAAAATCAGTTTTCATTCATGTGCCATAATATTAAATTGACAAGAAAAAGACCCAAAATTTTTCAAATACAAAAAAATAAAAAATATCATTAGGTTGAAAGGCTGCAGGTCGTTTTCATAGTGGACTTCTTCAGATAGTAAAAGTACCAGCTGTTGACTATGATAATTCAGTTAATGCATCATTTTAATTATTTAATTTCTTAAAATGTTCTTCAAATTCTTAACATACATTACCGGTTGGAAAGCCACCTTATCATTACCCTAATCTCCACATATTGTGGTATTACGTATTTTCTAGTATGATCTTACAGCATAATCAAAGTTGCCTTCAGTTGTGTTTAAAATGTTAGATATATCAAATATGACTTAAGAGAAATTTGACTTGAAAATTTGACCTCTGTCTCTTCAAGAAGCTTTCCGACACCTTCAACATGTCATCACAATAATGCATCTACCACCATTAAGAGTGTTGGACTAACAAATGGTTTGAATTGAGCAGATTAGGTATTTACTACATGCTGTTGCTAGACTGGAAGAGAGGGTATCATAGAGGGAGGAGGGAGTTATCAAAGCAGCACTCCAGGTGTGTTTTAGATGAGGAAATAACATTACGACATGAGAAAAGCTAAAAAAAAAAAGTCAAATACTCTCCCTTTAATGCTGCTTATAGTCGGGAGAAACAAGTTAGTAAAATACAAAATCTATATCTTCCAGGGGCATGAATAATTTTGTACTTAACTCCATAAACACTCACTGGCCCCTTTATTAGGTAAGCTGCACATTATTGATTTGGTATTGTTACACAGTTGCTGCAGATTTATCAGCTGCACACCCACGATGCAAATCTCCTGTTCCAAGTCGTCCCAAAGTGCTCAGCTGGACTGAGATCTAGCAGATTACCGGAGTACCGTGATCTCATTGTTATGCTAAGGAAACCAGCCTGAAGTGATTTAAGGTTTGTGACACGGTGCAGCATCCTGCTGGAAGCAGCCATTAGAGAAAGGGTACGCTGTGTTCATAAAGAGTTGGAAGTGGTCAGCAACAATAGTCAGTCAGTCTGTGGCATATAAACAACATTCAATTGGCACTAAGAGGCCCAAAGCAAACCAAACAAACATTCCCCGAAGCCTGGGGCGATAATACCAGGCAGAATGGATCCATGTTTGATTGTTTTTATGAGAAATTCTCATAATACCATATGAATGTTGCACTTTAAATTCAAAACAATCAAACCAGCAGCAGGGCGAGTCCATCTGTTCTCATCAGATTTTAACCAGTTATGGTTAGTCTGTGAATTTTATAATTGGCTCACTGCTGTGTCGTTTTACTTCATACGCTTGTCATTTCCCGGTAGGTTTAACATTTTAACAGATTGTAAAAACCACAGCCTGTTTGTATAAATGGTTACGTTAGCAACTGTTTTTCTTTCTGTCATCTCAAACTAGTCTGCAGATTCTCAGCTGATCCCTGACACCAACTACGCATTTTTGTCCACACAGCTGCAGCTCACTGGGTAAATGTTTCTTTTATCCAATAACTGTAAAACTGAGAAAACGATTTGGTTTAAAACCTCCACAGATTATAAGTTTCTGAAACATCTGACATCCACAGACATGCAACATTTAAAGCCACTTAATTTCTACTAGCACCATATTCTGATGCTGGGTTTGAACCTCAGCAACTCTATTCTTTAAACAAGAAATTAAATTTAGCAAAGTTAGTGGTTGAATCTGCGATTCTGAAGTTTGTCATAATTAGTCATTACTGGGTTTTAAGCAGAGAATAGCACTAAAACTCAGTTGGGTGATAGTTTCAATGAATTTTAGTCAACAATTTTTTTAAAGAGGTTGAAATTTAATGCCATATGATGCTAAAGGTAGCTGTCAGTTAAATACTGTTTTTATTATTAATACGTCTGTGTGCAGTGTTAGCATGATATGCAATATCACAGAAAAACCAGCATGAAACTGGGCAAAGTGAGGTTACAGAAGTGACCCAGCGGCGCTTTTTTTAATTTTTAAAGAGGAAGCAGCAAAGACTTTTATTTTCCATGGATGACGCTGTGAACAAATCAATAAGTAATATGGGAAAGCTTTACAGGGATCTACCAAACTCCCATATGGATTATGCTGTGAATGCCCTCGCTCCCTCACTTTCTTTTCATCTCCTCGCTTTTATGTGTTGCTTTTACCTTTAAGGATTTCACACCTCCACAGTAAATACGTCCAATTTTATGGAATGGTTTCTAAGATTTAACTGTCCAATTTAATATTGCCAAGCAAATATACCGCTGACTTTATTTTTACCATAAACAGTATGAGCCAGATCAAAATATTAAAACTCCAACTGGAGCATTTGTTTGTCGTTCTGGGTTTGGGGGTTTCAATAATGAAGCTTGAAGATCTCATACTGGCAGAATATGAACTGAATCTTCGACTTTAAAGTTTATTTTTTTTACGGATTTATGAAATTTACTTTTCTTATTTGTATTGACCCCAGTTTTATGACTCTTGCCTCACTTTTATTTAAACTCACATTTTATTGCTTTTGTATAAAATTTGATTTGTTATCTGCAATAAAGTTTTGAACAAAGCTATTGAAAAAGATGCTCTCACAAGGACATGTAAAGAATGTCGTACTGTTTGAAATCCCTTTTTTAATTAGAGATATATGTTTAGTTATAAGGGCATGGTTATTTGTGACATAGAAGCAGTAGATGTTATTCATCCTGTTATTTCAGTTGTCACTAACAACAAAAGATTAAATTACTAGTAACATGTAATGCCATGCAGTATTATTTTCAAATATTTTTATATATTTATACATGTACATACATATATTTAATGCAAAATGTTTTATCTGAGACAAGATAGCTAGAATAAAGTACTAATACACACTGAAGTGAACAAAAACCAAGTAAAATTATCAGGGCCGGACTTAGAAGGATGTGGGCCCCTGGGCTGGAGCCAGTTTTGGTACCCTGTTCACCAATATATATATATATATATATATATATATATATATATATATATATATATATATATATATATATATATATATATATAATAATTTTTGTAATTTTTTTATACATATATATATACTTGTACGGATTTTGGATTTTTTTTTTTTTTCCTAAGGTTTAATGTGTCCCCTGGCAAGTATCTCCTTGATGTTCTCCAAAAGATGTATTATAACTTGTTTATATCCATAAATATTAATAAAACTCACCCGATGTGTAAAAAAAGGAAAGAAAAATATTTGGTGCACCTCGAACAATTGAGCTCCTGGCCTACTACATTTTTTTGTTTCCCTTTCTAAAGAATATTAGTTTAAACTGCGGGTAGTTTTTTGATCTCATGTTGAATTATCAATCAGCAAGTTGACGTAAGCAGTACATAAAGCAGTTTTTTGTTTTCTCACACTATATGGCAGCTCTTAGATTCTCCATATCACAAACTGAAACAGGTATTTTCTTACCTAGAGACTGTCCAGCGATGACTCTGCTGTTCTCCCCGGCCACAGCCGCCCGGGCGTTCCTCTCGCTGGCGTACTGAACGAAGGCGTAACCTTTGTGAACGGAGCACCCTACTATCTTCCCGTATTTAGCGAAGATGGCCTCGATGTCGGCCTTGGTGACGACGGCCGTGTTGAGGTTGCCGATGAAGACGCGGGAGTTGAGGGAGCGTGGGTCATTCTTGTTGGTCACGTTGCTGGTCTGGGTCTTCCCAGTCATCCTAGTCCTGGAGCTCTGCCTGCTGGGAGATACATGTGAGCGGGCCGCTTAGAGACACAGCAGAGATCAGGTTCAGAAAGACCAGGATGTAAACACTGTAATAACTACTAGACCTGTCACCATAACTAACTTTGCTGCATGAGAAATCATCTCTGAAGTTAGGGTTAATATTGTTGTCTTGAGACAAGTAATGTAATGGTAATGGCACAATAATGCAAGTACGCCCTCTCAGAGATGAATAAATGTTAAGTTTTAATGCTAGAACAAGAAGACATTTTAGATATCTAAGATAAATTAGCAAAATAACCAAAACAACAAATAAGATGGATACTGAAGTCTGTCAACAAAATTGTATTTCAAAAAGTGGAGCCAAATTTTTTCTTTCTTTGGTAGAAAGAAAGAGAGAAGGAAAAAAAACACAATAATGCAACTGGAAATGATCAGTCTTGATTATTTGTCATGTGATTAATTAATCTATTGTTTGTTGTGACCAGCTTAGTAAGTACTGTAAGGCTTTGATATACAGGCATAGAAAAGAAAAACACTTGGCCTCTTCAGGTGCATCAAATAAAATAAAAATATAGCCTTCTTGTGAGGGATTATACCTCATCTTTCAGATCAATAAACTGAAAAGCCAGATTTAATTGAACTGATTTTAATGATCGATTTGTCGCTAATCTTATGCCTCTATTTTAGCCATTGGCAAAGCACTTAATATTTTCATATCCAGATAAACAAGAAAAAGTCCAAGCTACTCAAACCTGCTACGCCTGAAATACATTAATAAATACAAATTCATTTGGATTTATTTGATATATTTTTGCTGCAGTGGTGCTTTTGTTAAA
Organism: Poecilia reticulata; assembly: GCF_904066995.2. Classification (NCBI taxonomy): domain Eukaryota; kingdom Metazoa; phylum Chordata; class Actinopteri; order Cyprinodontiformes; family Poeciliidae; genus Poecilia; species Poecilia reticulata. Next base: position 21,065,487 of record NC_088846.1, read on the forward strand.
AAGTGCTTCGTAATGTTGTTTGTCTCCCTTAGACAAAAAACCCCAAAAAAACCCAACATAAATGTGCAGGAATGACCTTGGGAGTGATAGAGGAAGGCAACTGGACTTCTCTTGTATCTTGAAGTCTTTTCGCTTCTCATCCAAAAGGTTTTTCAGCTCTTAATGTTCGCTTGGTAGTATTAGGCTTATAAATTGTAATCAGAAACAATCAACCTGATATGGCAATATCAATCTAATGGGGCAATATAACACCTTATTCAACAGGAACGACCATTATGTAGCACACATCATTTGTGGTTTAAGTAGCAGATAATCTAAATATATACATAATAAATTAGTTATATCTGTGTGAGGTATTACTCTGATTCCTTTAACAGAAGGTTGAGAGAAACGTCTCCCTTCACATGTGCAGGCAGAAACACATGACCTTTCACCTAGTTACGTGGCACTGATAGAGCTAAGAAGAGACTCTATTACTTTAATTGCGTTAGATGGCCAAAGCAACACTTTTAGAGCTGACCAGCAGCAACTGTTGCCAGGGGTGACAATGAAGTGTGTTGGACAATGTAGTAAGTGATTTGTTTTGTGAAATATCTCAGTAACAAAGCACATTGCTCAGCATCTGAGCCGTTTTGCAGCTTGTGCCGCCAGTTTTTTTTTTCTTCTTCTTTTTTTCATGTAACTGTGCTCATGCCTGTGCAGAAGGCGACAGTTTGCTGTCGGCGGGAGGTGAGGGGGAACTCTGACATGGAGGCAACTGTGATTCAGACGTGTGGGTCTGATGAGCCTTTCTGTGCATGTGAACTGTGTTCACGTGTTTGAAAATAGCTCAGCACACCGACATCACAACAATGTGCCCACTTATTTTCATTCTTTCTGAGTCCTCTTTGCTTTCCAGTGTTCATTTTTACGTCCTTTCAGATTCAGAAAAAAACTCATGTAAAAGAATAAACTGCTTACTGTGGTTGTCGACCTTAACCTGCTCATGCTGTTACCCAAACAGATTTTTTTTATCTGCCTAAAATCTTGAGAAATATAACAAAATATTTAACAAAAAGCTAATGTAATGGTCGGTTCTTTAATATTTAGACATTTTGATTACTTGGATTATAAAATAGATTATTTCCAGATGCAGAAGAAAGTTAGATAGTGTAAGGCTTTAAGCTGTTTCAATGCAGCCAGTCCACTTTTGACCTACTGGACAAATATAAACTTAACAAGGAGAGCATGATGATGATACATGCTCTCCTTGCAAAAATCCTGCTTTTAGCAATAACAGTCTGTTTTCTCCATAGTCCAGGTAAAACATTTATGATGTTTCTATTTCAGAAGGATGAAGCAGAATTCACATTAATTGGAGAAATTCTTGTGTTTATTGTTCCATTGTCAGGTAATGAAGTGACTTTAATTGCTTTCTATTATATTTTAATGATCTGCAATTTGGTTATAGATATATCTGTAATATATCAATATATCTAGTGACAAATCGATCATTAAAACCAATGATGATGATGATGATGATGATGATATAAACCGAGGAAATAGCTTAGAACTATTTCCTCAGTTTTAAGGAAATAAAACTGAGCTACTCTGAAGACTGTAAATACAGGACACCTTATGAAAAAACAAAAATTGTTCCATCAAATAACAAAAAAATGTCCAAAAGCACCATTACAAAATACAAGTAAAACTCAACAAATAGGAATATCATTCAAAAGTTTATTTCAGTAATTTATTTCAAAAAGTGAAACATGATAAACTCATGATACAGAGATTGTTATGACGTTGAAAACAGAAAAGTTACATGATCGTCGTCTAAAACAATCATAGAGAAGACAGCTGAGTGACAAGGAGAATGAACCACCGAAAGCTCACCGTTCAGGAAACTTTGACGTTCACAGTGGGCTGGATGAAAGCAGCAGAAGTGTAAAGTTGAGGGGAAAGAAAAACTGTGCTACTAAACAGTCTATTTCACATCCTTCTGAAATAGAAACATCATAAATGTTTTACCTGGACTATGGAGAAAATAGACTGCTATTGCTAAAAACAGGATTTTTGCCTTTCACTCACCTTAACCTGTGATCGTCAGATCTAACAGAAATTAACAAGTCAAATCATTGCTCTGTAATACATTTCAAATATGAATCTATATAATATAAAAGTTTCACTTTTTGAATTAAATTACTGTCATGAATTAACTTGTTAATGATATTCTAATTTCCAGAAATGAACATCGTTGTTGAGTTGAAAAACTACTTTTGAAGATTTTTTTTTTCTTTCACCAGAGACACATGATCTCTGGTGTAGCATCAGGATAGAATATTCCCGTCTTATGTTGTTAGTTTCAGACACTCATGAGGAAAACCCGCTGGAGTACCCAACACACTACAACATGCTGTAGCTGGATTTGCCTTCATGTTGACACACTGTGTGACACTAAAGGTTCCTGACCGAGTGTTTGGATCCGAGGGGTTAGAGATGAAAAAGGACTGGACGTAGCATCTTATATGAATCCTGAAGCAGTCGGTTTGGCACATCAGCAGTCTTCTGAGGACTGGACCCTCTCCTCTCGTCATGCCTCGGGCCTCCTGGGACAATTGTCGAGTGTCACCACAGGAATGTGGAACATGAAGATGAAAGCAGAAACTCCGAGGATAGTCGCTTCTTGGAATTCCCTGTTGGTCGTCGCCTTTGTGTTTTTGTTTGGCTGTGAGTATGAGGACACTTTTATAATGAGGCTTCTGTACAACCAGACATGCTGTTTTTCACAAGAGAAGCTCCTATGATGTTGTGAAACCAGTGGGTTTTTAACCCTTTCATGCATAGTGGTCACTACAGTGGACAGCTATCTAAAAGCCTTTTTTTTGCGCTTCTTGTGGATTTTTATGTTATAAATGCACACAGACCACTGAAGTGGACACCAATGCATCATGACATACACTATCAACTACTGGCCATCAGCTGCAAATGCAAGAAATTAGTTTTGTTAAATCCAATTTGGCCGACAGACAAAAAAAGCATGCCGACCGACCCGGTCCCTCCTTCTACTGTGGACGACTCTTGCAACAATATTGTGACATCACATAACCACTTAAGAACAATACTACTGATGTATTTTTCAAATAACAACTTTGTATTTGGAGAAAATTACAATTGATCATCTAAAAAAAAAAAAATTTTTTTTTTACAATTTTTTTCCTACCTTTTTTATGCCTTAAGAAAATAAAAATAAAAAATTGTAAAAAAAAAAATAAAAAAAATCCTGACACAAAGGATCATAATTCATGCATGAAAGGGTTAAATCTGTTAGCTCACAATAAATGGTTGAAGAATTTTGGATACTGAATCAGAAATAATCGTTTAATTAGCAGAATTCACATTAATTGGAGTAATTCTTGTGTTTTTTGTTCTATTATCAGGTAATCAAGTGACTTTAATTGTTTTCTATTATTAACAATTAATTATCTGCAATTTGGTTATAGGTATATCTATTTTTATCTAAAAGGGTTTGGCTGGGGGGATCCAACAACCACTGGATTTAGGAAAGAAAGCAGCAAAAAGCAGCTGCCAAATAGATGCACTTAATCTCTGAAACCAGGAGTTTTGGAAATGTGCTGGTCCAGAGCATGCAAGTGTGTCACTTTACACAATGTCAAGACATGAACAAGAACCTTACTGTCGCCACTATTTCTTCCCAGCAACGCACCAAAACAGAAACAAAGAAAGGAAAACAGTATATTAACAAAATCTAAACCAACTCAAACAACCCAGGATCCTGACAGCAGTAACACCAAAAATAACCAAATTAGCAAAAAGGTCAAGTCCTAATTGAATCTCTGATTACATTTTAAGCAAAAAAAATAATTATTTAAACTCCTATTTGAGTTGCAGTGAAAACACCCCAGTCAAAATCAAGGATTAAGTATATTTATTGTTGGGGGAAACGACATAAAGTGAGATTTTCTATTTTAAACTGGATAAAGGTTCTCGGTTGCCATACATTTCTAAAAAGATTCAAAAATCTCTTGGTTGTTCATTTACTTAAGGAACATATAAGGATCAGTCTAAATGCTATAAGTCCAAAGCTTATGAGGCGCCTTCAACAGAGCATGTAGAAAAGGAGTTTATAGTCAAAATTATATCAAAGTATTTTCTAAAAATACGTCTCCACATTGTTTCTTCTGAAGATGAAGGAGAAAGCGTGCAGAATCGTATTTACCTTTAGCGTCATCTCACACACACATTAACACACTCTCTCCGCAGTCAGGCTCCTCCGGGGCTCCATTCACGTCACAATTTTCCCCATCCTACCTCTTCTTTACCTCCATCCTTTGCCTCCACCCACACATAATCCGCCCTAAATCCCTGCATTGCTCTTTAAAAAAAAAAAAACTTTTTTCAAAGCCTTGAAAGGAAGATACGTAATTTAACTCTACTGATAGTCTCATAATGCAGCAATGCTGTTATTAAGTTTTCAGAAGTTAATTGCCTTAATTAGCAGCAGAGCAGAGCGGGGAAACCTGCATTTAAAAGGGTTACCAGTCAATCCAATCAAACCACCACTGCATTCGCTCTGTCTCTGTCTCCGAACAGCCTCAGCATCCCGTCACACCCTCTAAGCGACTGATGGATGAGAAGTGAACTGAATGTGCATGAGTGAAGCCATTAGATGGTAGACGGCAGATTAAGCAGGCAAGAGAAAGGTTTAAGTAGATCTAATGGGAGATAATGTAAGTTTCCCCCCATTCAGATGTGTGCAGAGCCGCACTACAAGGCAGAATGAAAACACTGGTTTTTATTCATTAAATACGATTAACAATGTGCTTGAAAGTGATGTCATCCAATGGCTGCTGGCTTATATAAACTCTTTGTGTTGCTTTGTGGTTTTTTAATCCTCGAAACAATTGATGTTTCACAAAGTTAAACTTCAGTGGACCATCAGGATTTCACGTAAAAGACTAGAATAGGTCATAATGTTAAATAAAAAGAAACATCTGAGAAGTGTGGTGTGCATGTTTTCAGCCTCCTCTACTTTGATTGTCCTAAATTAACTGCAGGGAAAGTTAATATCCTTGAGAAGTCGTCCAATTAGAGAACATAGCACAGATGAACCAATTGCTGTTTTTAAGGATTAGTGTGATAACACATCACACTGTAAGAACACAAAATTTTCCCAAATATTTTTGGTCTTGTTTTTTTTATGCAAATAATGTAATAGTACGCTTGAAATAGGACAAAACTAATTTACAGATAACTTTTCAGGAAGATATAGGAGCTTGTTTAAGTCTATAATGTTGATTTAAAAAGTACTGGCTCCCCTGGCAAAATATCTACCAATCTGTAATTGTTTATTTGTATAAACAGTATATTTCATAAAACACTGGAAATACATCCCTATTCTCTTGCAGTGTTTCTCTGACATCCACCTTCACTTGAAGATGGAAACTGTGACACTGCAGCCATCTCTCCAAGATGAAAGTTTCTAAGTAGAAAGAGCGTATCAATTTTTAAACGTGGCTACTCTCTTCATTGTAGGCTGTTGTGCTTTACTTTAATTTTTTAAACAACACAACATGCACATATATCCCCTGGTGTATCGTATGCCGTCATGTCATATAAATAATTATGGTGGCTTGCCAAGATATAAACTGACAGGTTTGGCTCAGAGAGAATTATTTAGAGAAGCAGCCATGGCTGCATGGTACCAGCTCAGGTTGGAGAATCTGTCCATAAGAACAATATAAGTACTCAACTTAACAAATGTAGCTTTTTTCAATGAGTTTCCAAAGAAGGCCATGAGATATACATGTCTTGGGAACACAGCTGAGACCAAAATCAAACTGTTTGGCCTTTATCCAAGCCTTATCGTGGAAAACCATAAAGCTCACACAGTCAATCCCCACAAGTCAAGTCAAGTTTATTTGTATTTCAGAAACGAGGCAGTTCAGTGCTTTACATAATAATGAAGCAATTAAACATGGCAGTGGCGATTTTATGTTGTTTCTCCAGCAAGGGAAAATGATCAGACTTCATGGGAAGATGGACGGTGTAAATCCAGACCAATACTGAAAGAAACCCGACTGGAGGCAGTGAAAGACATGAAACTGGGGAAGAGGTTTACCTCTAAAATAAATTTATAATCTGTGGCAAGACTTTATGATGTTTGGTGATATGGCTGAAAAACACAAGGATGTAATGGTTTCATATCAGTCCATATTGATTATTGTTGATTAATTTTTTGCTTTAAATATCTGATATGATACCAAAGTGATGAAGTGGCATTTACTGCTTTTCTACTTCGTAGTTTTAAGCAGTTATGAGGCATGTTTGTGAAATCTGAAACTGCTGCTGCGGCATTTACTCACCAATTTGTTGCTAGGTAACTGAAAGTTACTCACCAACTTGTTGCTGGGTAATTGAAAGTTACTCAACACGCTGTTGCTAGGTAACCAAAGAATGAATGAGAATGCTTTAGCTGGGCTGTGAGAGGTTGAGTGACTAACATCCCCCAGAATGCAGTGTGGTTTTGGATCGGAGTTCAGTGAAATTATAGAATATTCTGACATATTTTCTACTGATATCGATCACGTCTCTGTCTCGATAAATATTGTTATTGATGTATTGCCCAGACCTAGCTAAAAGACAGACGTCAGCTAGTCTGTGTCTGAGCTTGGATAAGAAAATGGGAGTCTCAGCACGTACAAAGCTTGTACCCCAAAAGACTTGCCGCTGTAATTGCACCATAGGGTGTTTGCACAAAGTGTTGACTCATGTGGGTTCAACAGAAATACTCAGCACACTTCAGCACACATGCACACCCCGACACACACACACGCACACCCCGACACACACACACACACACGCACCCACACACACACACACACACAACTTCATGTTGCTCTATCCCATAAAATCCCAATAAAATAAATTTCCGTTTGTGGCTGCAATGTGACAAAATGGGAAAAACGTCACAAGTGTGAATACTTTTGCAATGCTCTGTAATTGGTGGAAGCAGAAAAGTGCGGACCAAAACAAGCCGTTAAAGACAGCAAGAAAACGTTATGCAGACAATATCACACACATCTTCTGGTCCCAGCATCAATTTGAAAGCAGACGCTACGTTTTTCCATCTGCTGGCTCTGTTCTTTAAAGTGAAACCTTTGTAATCTATAACAACTGCACATGACTACCATCCAGGGTACCTTTAAAGAAAAGGACAGAGAGGCTGTCTGGTGATGGTGACAAATGATCCTTGTTGCAGCAAATAAGTCCCAAGACTCCAGAAAATCAATCAAGTGCATGACAGGAGCGAGTGAACAGAGAACTGAGCCACATCTGCCTCGCTGTTCATTCATAACATTACAAAAACTACTCAGTCTGATCCAAAACTTAAGCATCTCACCAACATCACTGAATAGATGGTGGTGAAGTTTATACACACAGTCAGGGTACCTGGTGCTTGATATTTTGGGTAATAAATGAACGCGTTTGTTCCAGACATTTAGCTGCTCAGGAAGAATCTGGACTATCACTTCCTCCTCCACATGCAGCTATTACGCTTCTTTAGTCCCATGCCAACACATGTGCTCACCGTTTTCTGTTCATTTACCTCTAGGATTGTGTGCATAGCTTCAGAAAAAGATCAAAATGAAGCAATTTTGCCTAATCAGAAGAGCCTCAAGCTATTAAAGACAAACAGGCTTTTGTGAAATGACATTAGAAAATAATACGCTAGGCATTTTTGCCATCTTCTGTTACAGTGAAAATACTTTCAATACAGGACCTATTATGCTTTGAACAGGTTACGATACCTCTACATTCTATACAAAACATGTTCTTTTTTTTTGTTTTTTGCACAAAATCATTCTCAGATAATGAGATTTTATTTTACTCAGTTCTACCTATTTGGAGTTCCTTTCAAAAGTTGTTTTAGGGACTCTGGTCACTTTAAAGACAAAAAGCTCCAACTCCATGTCAACACTCTCACTTTATGTGCGTGAAAATGGATGTGCAACTGTTCAGCAACACATCTTTAACCCTGACTCAGACCCAGAAGAAGAGGAAGTGGAGCCTCCTTCACGAAAGGAGCAAGTGGTTTCTGAATGGAAAGTCAACTACAAAACACTTTCCAGCAGCCATTGTACAGCAGTAAAACCAGCTGACCGAACATGCTCAAGCTCCACTTGCTGATTTTTTGTTATTTTCAGGTTTTTAAAACAACTCGTTTTCTAGTCACCAAAATACTTAAGTTATTGCCAACGAATGGTTACTGCCAAGGCTGTTTCTAGAAACAGCAGACACCAAAATGGAAGAATGAAAATGTGTAAAAAGTCAATTTTGCCTAATAAGTTCCCCTTAAAATGTTTCCAAGATGGAAAAGTCAGAAAATCAAAATCGGAAATGAAAGTGAAGACAAAAGAAAAGAGAAACAAATGACGTGTAAAGCTTAGTTTATCCAACTGAATCTGGGTTTTTGGTTTCTAAAAAGCCCTACACACTGAACACTGCACAAAGTTAATAAACCTTAAAAAGCAAGTAGTCCTCCAACATAAAAAAGTATGGTTTTAGCTTTCCTGAACAAACCAGAGCCTTTTATTGAGCAGAGAAAGTCAGTGTAGCCATCTGTATATTTGTAGGAGATTAAATAACCTTCAACAGAGCAGATCATTATATCCTCTCAGGTTACTTTGCTGCCTCTGATAGACAATCAAGAAACCAATGAAAATCACATATATTGCCAGGAATGTTAAAAAACCCCCAATGTATTCAAAATATGAACGTATTAGGCACACATGTTAAACATGAATAGAGAATCAGCAAATCAAACGGCTCAAACTCAGTTCATTCAGACAACCAGGCGTGGTGAAGACAAGCTCCTGAAGTTCAAACCGAATGTCCAAATGAGGCAGAAAGGAAACTGAATATGGCTCAGATATGTTAGTATTTCAGAAACTACAAATCTATATGGGTTTTTTTTACCAACAACTACCGCAAAACACAAAATCCCACCACGTGTTTTAGTCTAGTTTCTAGTACAAATATCTTATCTTGAAATAAGACAAACCTACAAGTAGCTTTTCAGCAAAATATAGGCGCTAGTTTGAAATAAACACCTCAATACTGATTTTAAAAAAGTACTAATTCCACTGACAGATTATCACTGATAAAACATGGGAAAATTGTCTTAAATTAAATAATCTGCCAGTGGAACCAATACTTTTCTTTACCAATATTAAGGAATTATTGACTTAAAACAAGCTCATATATCTTGCTGAAAAGTTTGTCTTATTTCAAGAGTACTAAGATGTTTTCAGTAGAAACTGGACAAAAATACTTGGTAAGAATTTGTGTTTTTGCAGTGTATCTCTTTGCACATTTCCAGTGAGCAGACCTTGTTGGCGTCAGAGGTCAGAGGAGAAAGGACAAAGGTGAAGTTGTCACATAAAAGGCAATTCTGTAGGTAAAAAATTATAAATTATAGTAAAAATTATAACAAAAAAATGATTTAATAATAACTATAGTTGACATGGTTTCCTCAAACAGAGAAGATCTGGAACGTTAGATGCACATTTCCACCTTTTTCACTGGTTTCCTGTGACACTTGAGTCACCACATCCTTGCAATCTGAAAAATAATCCTCAACACAAAAGGCTTCAGAACATCTGATGTGCGTTTGGAAGAAGCCCCTTTGTGTCCCTCTCTTTCCTGCACTCATTTCTACATGCAGCTCTCAGCCTCAAGATCTATTTGAAGTAGAGAATAGAAAAACGTATTACTAAATGTAATAAGGCTTCTTTGAGAGGCGATGGCAAAGTCCTCACAATGTGTCTGCTGAAAATGTTCAGGTATTGGATTGAAAAGGAGAATAAAAAAAAAAACAACCAAAATCCAGAGAACACCATTCAGAAAACCCAGAGATCAGCTGATCAAAACCACTGTAAGAGATAACAAGGAAGCTCGGCTCCTGCGGCGTTAAGTAGAAAGAGATTAGAGGTGGTTTAACTTTTTCCACAATATGGTAATGCCAGAACTGAGCCTCGCTGAGCCACAACCCAATTCCACTGCAGATCAGAAGTTTGCAGAAAAAAAACAAGAAAGGACGGACCAAATCGATGAGTCCTGAGCTAATGAGCAAATGTATTCATACCCCTGGGATTTTCTCACATTTTATTTCATGGACCAACAAGAAACGTCAAAGTATTTAATGAGGATTTTAAGCGGCTGATCTACAGTAAGGCAGAGCATAACTGTAAAGCAGAAGGGGCACAAAGCTTTCAACAAGTTCAACCACTTTTACTTTGATACCCTAATTAAATATAGTTATCTTATGTTGTCTACAGCTCTGGAAAAAATGAAGAGCCCACTGCACTGAACTCCATTGAAAACCTCCTGGTTATTCCACCAAATATTGATTTCTGAACTCTTCTTCAGTTGAAACATTAATATTGTTGTTTCTAAATTAATACGAACTTGATTTCCTTGCATTATTTGAGCTCTGAAAGCAGCTTTATTGTTATTTTGACCATTTCTCATTTTCTGCAAATAAAAACAAAATTTTGCCTGTTATTTCAGAGACATGTTGTCAGCAGTTCATAGAATAAAAGAACAATGTTCATTTTACTCAAAAATAGACCTATAAAAAGTAAAACCAGAGAAACTGATCATTTTAAGACTCTTTTTTTTCCCATAGCTATAAATTTTAATAAAAAACAGTCATGTTGCTAATTTGACCAAGTAAAAAAATATATATGTTATAAAAAAATAATAATAGAAACTAATGTTCCCAGGTTCTCGTGCACTCTGGCTGAGCTTGAGCTATTTTGCTAAGAAAAATGGGTAATAATGGGCTTTTAACTTGAACCTTCAAGACATGCCCCTGAAGACCTGCAGCTGTAACTGCAGTGAAAGGTGAATTTACAAAATATTGGCTCAGCAGTGACTTTGTTTTGGTCTGGTACATAAAATCCCCATCAAGTTTATTGAGGCATCAGATTGCCAGGTGACAAAAAGTCAAAAACAAAAAGCACTATAAATATTTTTGCCACAGACTATAAATGTGGACAGGTAGTGCATTTATTTTACTGTAAGATATAATTTCCTCTTTTATACGCTGAGTAAGCAAATCCAGTGTGGCAGATGAGATCTATGAGGACTACTGGATAAAGAAGGACACAAAAGATGTTTGTTGGGACTTTTTGTGAACTTCAAGCTGATTTCTACTCACATGTGGACACAGAACATTAGCTCAACAAATGGTTCGTAGTCCCTAAAGTCTGAGAAAAATGTCAAACGTCTTTAAGCAGCAAACTCTAAATAACCTCAGGCTGCATGTGGTAGAATAACTACAGAATATAATCAGGGGGTGTTTATAAATCTTCACTCTCTTTTCGGAGAAATGATATAGATTACTTTGTTAATTATCATTAATTACTCTGCTAAATGATTAAATGAATGACTAAATGATTAAAGTAAAACAAACTGTTTCTCAAGCCGATTCAAGCAAACTTCAAAGATTATTCTTTTACAATATTGATGAGTCTTTAAGACCCTCAAAGCCTTTCATGACTGCCAGCCAAGGCTTGGCAGAAACGTCCCAGGCCAGAAAACCCAGAATTCAAAGCAGCCTGATAGGAAAGACAGCAGCGTTCGTGGAGATGGAGCCGGATTCATCTTGGCACGCTTAATTCTCGAGAAATGAATGCTAAATAACATCTTTATGCATCAGTGGAGCTGGGAGTGCATCCTAGCTCTTCCCTGGCATGTTGTCTGCTGCACGCGCTCTGTTTTGCCTCATAAAAGTCTTTCTTACAACCAAGTGAGAGCTCTTGACAGTGATGTTTTTCTTCTCTCTCTCTCTGATACTTCTACAGCATCCTCCACACGCCGCAAAGGTTCCAAGTTTAGGTATTTCACGAATCCTCTTTGGTTCTCTCACACCGACTGTCAGAGGCTTCAGAGCGGGAATCCTTGGGAGATAAAAAGCAAAGAACTGGTGCAAGTACTCATTTTAGTGTTTCCTCTCTCCCTGATCAATCCTGACTGACTCGTGCTGCTGTCTGAGGAAAAAAAACGGGAAGATGAGAGTGGCTCATACGCGCTGACAAACTCTTGAGAAGGAAGCATTCAGGCCACACTCACCCTCCGCCACTGAAACGTTGCAGTGCAGCATTTTTTTTTCTGGAGAAAACGGCAACAGACTTCTAATGCACATTACAGGGAAAGTCATTGTTTCATATTTGTCTTTTCACACTTGTCCTCTTAACTTAAGTTGAACTTCCTTGACTATGTCTCAACTTTGGAGGAGTCCTGAAAACATTTCTTCTTTTGTCTAACTCTTTTGATTGACAGTCTACAAGCTATACGTCTTGAATTAAGCATGATTACGCTTCAAGTTATGTAAATGTGCGGTCGTGGGAAAAATTAAGTTCACCCTTTGAGCCACTTCTGTGTGATTTCCCAATTTTTTTCATATTGTTTATAGGCTAAAGCTGGGCAATATGGAAAAAAAATCCCATCACAATAAAAATATACAATATAAAGCAAATCACTATTTTGTTTCCTGGTATTTTTAAGAGGGACTCGAAGACATCAGAAGGATGTTTTTTATTTTGAAGATTTATTTTTAACAGTTCAAGATGTCATTCAGCATAACTCAACTCCGGGTAAATAAAAAATGACAAAAATGTCAAGCAACACAGGAGAATGAAACCAAAATGAACATATTCTTTCACTGGTGTAAAAAAAAAAAAATCATGCATTCAAATGTAAATTTCAAAAATCTCTCCTTTTATGTCCTCTTAATTTTAAGTACTGCTTTTCAAGAATGAGCAATGAAGAGAGAACTATGTAAAGACAAAAAGACAAAACAATACCTTGGTGCAAATTTTAGAAGCATTCAAGGGTGAAAAGTTAAAACAAAAAAATAGACGTCATTGATGTCAAGAAAAGACATATCAGCTTTTTATACCCTCAGTGCAAACATCAGCAGTTTTCAAAGACAAAAAATAAATAAACAAGCTAGACAAAGTTTCTGCTCTGTTGTCAATCTGTGCTGGGTCAGACATTAAGCTTTATAAGTATGTTTTTTTTTTTATTACTTTTGTTTTTTGGAAGTGCGGAGGTTAGCACTTGTTCCCATCTAGGGTTGTGAAGTTTTACATTCTGCACACGCTGGTGAATGTCGCTGGTTTAGGTGGAAAAACAGACAAGTTGTTTTGCGGTATATTTACTATCGTTTTATCGCCTTCAACCCCGTTCCTTCAGTTCATTGAGACACCGCTCTCTTAAAGATCTCCCCACAGGATTTTAATCAATTTGAAACATGGACTTTAACTATACTATTGCAACACCTTGATTTTTTTTCTGTTGTAGATTTATTGCTGCATCTGGGATCACTGTCGAGGCTTTTAGCTTTCCTTCTTATTTCCTCACATTTATCATCAGAAAAGGTTGAAAAACAGACGACTTCATGGTTTGTTCATGGCTCCAAGCTCCAAATCATCACGACTCTATCACCATCCATCATGAGATGAAAAAATAAATAAATAAAAAATTAACAACAGACCAATATACGGATATAAAACTGAAAAAAAAAACAGCAATAAAGCTCCAAAGAAACTAACTAAATGTTACTGATTGCAAATAAACTTTCTGCTTGAACTTTTTACAAACAGTAAATTAAAACTTTGCTTACTGCAAAGCTGAATACACAAATTAAATGTTACAAGTTTTACTTATTTCTTATATTTGAGGCTTATTTTGCCTGTAATGGAAGAGAAACCAAAAACATGCAGGTGTCACGTGACGGCTTTTAATCGGCAGCATTGTGTATTGGCACAACATCGTGCGCCTCCTGTGATTTCTTGTTCCAGATTTTCCCTGGATTGTAGTTTTCTGCATGTTTTTAGTTTTTCTCTTTCAATAAACACAGTTTATTCTGTCTGCCTGCCTCCTCTCTGCATTTGGCCTCTTCACTTCATCACTGTATGACCTTCAGACCTTCAGATTTGCAGTACAGTTTTACATTACACTTCACATTGCCAGCAAAATGATCCAGTCCCACCATCTTTATCTGCACTCAGGTTCTTCTTCCCATCATGCTGCTTTCACTCAAACTTGGATGATGGCTGTTAAAAATTGAACAGCAGTTTTCTCAGCAGTTATAGTGTACTTTGTTTGTAACTCTAATGTTTAGATCTAGCTAAGTGCAGCACACACTACCTTCACAAGAAACTCTGAAACATGGGTCAGCAGCACTGCTTCATCATTAGGTTCTGACAACATGAGTCTTACATGAATGTTTCTTTTTTTTAAGTGATTTTATCTCTGATGTGTAATAAAATGTTTTATATTTCTTATGTATTTATATAAATTTAAGTAAAAGTGAAAAATGTATATTTCCTGAAACAATTTAAACAAAATGAATTTGTGTCCGTCTTTTTCTAGCCAGTACCGATGTTCTGATGTTCCTTCTGAATTTAATCAGAGTTTATTGTGGCTCAATGAAAAATTGACTGGCAGTCTGACTCAATTAGTGAGTTTTAAGCTTTTATGTCCCCAGCCCAGAGGGTAACAATGGCAGAAGGTTATACTGTTAATATCACAAACTGAAGGAAACAGACATTACTTCAGTAGCTTACAAACACTAAATCACCTGACCGACAGATAAAAATATTTAAAAAAAATAATCTAGTGTCTTCAGTGCTCACTTTCAAAAGTGTTAAAAATTGCACAAGAATAAAAGTCCTTCTTTGTGCAGAATCATCACAGATTATGTAGATGAACCTTTAGAGTTTCTGGTTGACTCAGGGAAAAAGCACAAACAGCAAAGATGTGAACTTTAACCTATAGATGCCTTTTTACGGGCGATCCTGGACAACTGTTAATGCAGGGACTTTTCTTTAGCCAACTTTTAACATAATTTGTATTTTTTTAAAATGAAAAAACAAATAGATTTAAAACATGCTGTTGGTTGATGCCCTTATAGACTGGAAATCACGTAGTTTCGATTCATTTAACAAATAGGTTGGAAAGAAATAAATGAGATACTCAGTATTTGACCTATAAGATTACTGATCAGAACCGATCACTGGATTATTGGTTCATTCCAATCCCTGGTGGAATACACTGCTTGTGTACCTAAAGTGCTCCTAATTTTTTTTCAGCTTTCGCTTCATAGCTCACAGATGTAAAAGTATTATTTATAATAAGCACATTTAGTTGTTCCTTTTGAAGCAGGAGAGAATATACAAGCTTAAATACATTTATAAAACACAGCTGAATCCAGGTAGATTTTTTTTTTCTCCAATTTTTCTGCTCCTTCGGGAGAATACACCCAGCAGGAGGTGTGAGGACTTAAAATTATAGCTGAAAATAGGTCTAAAAAAATCACCTCCAGCTTTTATTACTGGGAGAATTTGGTGGAGAAATAATGATTTCAGCTGAGATGACTGCTTTGATTTTCTAGCTGTCACTCAAAACAGAAAAAGAAATATTATTATTGAAAATGAAGAACTGCCACAATCACCACATAATGTGCTTAATCAAAAAAGATTAATTTAGAAAGTGGAGTGTACAGTCTAATTGAAGTAGCGCTTAATTAAATATAATTATAAAGCATGATGAATTGAGCTCAGACAGATGGAGAGAATTGGCTATAAAAAGAGCAATGTACAGATTCGGAGATATGTGTAATAACAGCACCGTGCAGGAACCGGTGCCACCTTTTTTAATAGTGCTCTGTTACCCTTGCTCTTTTTTTTCCCCAGCCTTCTCACTGCCATAAATTACTCAGCTAATACCCCAACAGCAGCAGCTAGTGCTGAATCATTCAAAGACCTCAATTAGCAATTAAGGACTTAATGAATAGTGGTCTGTGCAGGGCAATTTTGCTTCCAGCCCAGGGGAGCCCGCTGGAATCTAATCTCTCTTGCAGGACATGAGCAGTAACAACTGCTTATCAGCGTGGAGAACACACAGAAAAGCCAATTGTACGGATATAATGAGAAGCCAGAGTGTAGCAGCAGTGTTGAAGCAGCTGTTTACTGGGTATCAGGAATCATTTTGCTCTGGATCTAAACAAGGAAATGCGACAGTTAAGACTGTTACCTCCCATTACCTACAAAATAATACGAGGGGAACGAGATGGGAAACCTGAACTCCTCAAAATTGTGATAATTTCTTTGAAATTCCTCGCTGAGTTTGGAAACATTGCATGATGAAGATACGTTTTGAATTAAATTTTTTCTGTTTGTATTTTTACAGACTTTTTCTACATTTGCACCCATTTTTCTTCACCTAAAGGTGTCCAGTAGCAAAAAGAAGTCATGTTACACAGACAGGAAACTGCAGCGACCAAAACGGTCCAACCATCAATGTGAGCGACACTAATACCCAGCCACACTGTTGCCTCTTTTAAAATGTGCTCAAATGAAAATTCTGCAAAATGTGTCAACTTCTTTAGTCTGATTAATTGTCATAGAAATCAATAGAATGATCAATTACTAAAATAATTGTTATTTGCAGTCCGATAGGAGACGTGTAATTGCGGTACTGTTGCGGTAAAATGTGTTGATAATTCAGCTAAATCTTCCTGACCCTTTTCTAACCCTTTCTTCATTATGATAGCTTCATTGTACACATCGATATCACCACAACAATTTTAATTTCATTCATTCTGCAGATCTACATCCACTTTTTAAAAAGATATCTGCACTGCACTTCTGCAATCGTTTTCTACGTTGCAAAAGTCAAAGTTAAAGCAGAATGCAGCAAAATCAGCTTTCCAAAATGAAACACCAATTTCATTAATTACACAACCCCAGGAAAATCTGCAACTACATAAAGACTGAGGGAAAGAGCAACCTCTGGGGACAAAATGAAGACATTTGTATTGCCAGTCATCTTTCAAGGAGTCTACAACTGGGCTTCAGAGCAGAATATCAAAGATTGAATATGCAGGCTTACATGACGCGGTAGGTAGTGTGCTGCCTTATGAATTATTACTGTCACTCTGTCCTTTTATATTATCATTCCACGGTCCTGTAATCATTTACATATTTCTCATACATTTAATGAAGGGACTTTTCTGAACTTAGAGGCCTCGCTTGTGCAGGGGCACACAAAGCTTCTGTAGGGAAAATACACTCCAATTTCCATCAGCTTTATCTCCCCTTCCTCCTCTCCTTCTCTCTCCCAGCTTGCGACGGGGAAAAAAATATATATGGAGGCTCTCTGAAGCATGAAGACTGAGGGCAGACGATCAGTCGCCTAAAACTATAGCTGCACCATAATCGGATTGGGGCGACCTATAGCCCCGGCCAGCGACGAAGACGGCAGGGAGATAAAACACTGCGTGACCTGCACGGGGCGCAGCGGGATGAAGTCATATCTCTGCAAGATGTTTTATCTCGCATTGCACAATAATAGAAAGGGCGGTTATCTTTGAAATCGGAGCGCTTTGACTGCATACCTGAGGTCAGTTTGCAATCTTTTCGCAGCATTAGCTCACTATTTGATACCAGGAGGATCATTGCGTTGTTTTTAAAGCAATATTGGGTTCCCAGAAGTTTGACTCCAAAAAACTCTTGAATGCACCACGCTGTTGACCTCTGAGAATACTCAAAGTTATATTTCTTTTTCTAACGATGAAATTGCTGCTCTTCCTCTGAGGAATTCACTTAAAATAAATGATTGCTCCCACATCGCCACGTCTTTCTATAAAAGAGACTCCCCGCTTTGCTCAAGGGTGTATGAACATGTGCTTTCCCAGATCCCTTGGCATGGACACATTTCTTCATTTCCCTAATTTCCCTTTTTGTGTACCTGCCAAATATAGCCTTTGCCTCGCCATGTTAAAGTAACTGGGTCACTGGAGCTGTGATTAATTAGCTGATAAAACATGTTTTCTGTATGAAACCAGGCTGAGAAGTCTCGGTAATGATAAGCAGTGGGAGCTGAAAGGTCAGAGGTCAAACCAGGTAAGTCTGTAGAGAAAAATCTGGGCAATCTGTGAAAAACATATCAAATGAAAATAAAATATGCGCGAGGACGAAATATTTGTGTGTGAAAATGTAGCCTCCACAGTGTGAGTAAGAAAAACAACATGACAAAGAGCTGATTATAATTTAATTCGAAGAACAATTTGCAATTTAAATGGGAAAAAGGGCCCCAGTGTGGTGTTAAATATTACAGCTGCCACTGTTTTCAGTTTATTCTATAAAAAAAACTGATTTTTGAGAATCAGCGACAGCAGGAAGACTAAAAGCAGCGACACAAAGCGCTAAATAATGCTGATTTTAATGCCTTCTGAGATGAAGCCAATAAAGACGAACAAAAACTTAAAGGAATGGCGGACAGTTTTTGCTCCAGATGATACACTGGCTTTCTCCTTCCATAAACAACTCAAATAGGGTGTTCAAACTTAATTATCAAGCAATAAATGATCTACTTGTAGAGCTCGTTGTGTTTGTTTTTGCTGGGGTTTTGTGAGCTAGAGTAAAGGACAAAATGCTGAATGAAAAGGAAAAGTAGAGGATTTTGACTTTTTAGAGTTTTAAGTACTAAGAGAAGCTCAAGTTCAGTCAGATTAGATAGAAAGTGTCTGAACATACATTTTTAAGTTAAATTCTGGACTTTAACTGGGCCATTTTAATACTAAATCACTCAACTGTAGTGGTGGCTGTATGTTTAGGGTCACTGTGGAAGCTGGTGCAGCTGGTGCATATCTTTCTTGCCACTGAGGTTCAGTACGTCACAGTCACTAGTGACACTAGTGTGCAGAAACATACCAGGCTGGGATTTGAACCTATGACCTTCTGGGTCAAGTGTGCATGACCTACCTACAGCCATGCACACTTGACAAAGTGTGAATTGGAAAACAAGGTAAAAATATTCTTTCACAACAATACTCTTAGTATCAAAGGGATAATTTTAAGAGTGAGAATAAATCACAGCAGTAGGGTCTTCTGTAGTTGTTTCAATGAACAAATGTTTTTTTTTAGATTTAATAGATTGAAGAGTAGAGCAAGAGAGCTTAATTTTTACAGCATCAAACAATCTGTTTCTGTAAGAAACCAAAGGTGCATAAAAATAAAAACAAACATAAAAGAAGCAAATAGGCAAATAAAGTGATACAAATACATTTGGTATAGATAAAAATCGAACAAAAAGCGTAATATATAAAAGATTTGTAAAAAAAAAAAATGCTAAAAGAAACTGTATTCAAATCAGCAGCAAAACATCTTCAGGAGAAATGAAACTGCACAGGCCTGAAACAAAATTCTAGTTTACATATTCAGTAGAAAGTCTTAAATTTAAATTAGTATTTTCTAGGTATGGCTGCCTGTATCAAGGTAAACGGAGGTTTTAAAACGATTTTTCCGGCATACTGTTCTTACAATTTAATGAGATGTCAGAGAAAGAGCTGCAGTGAATGGAGTTTTTCCTCTCCTGCCTCTTGGTGTTCACTGCTGGTCAGCTGGCTAAAAGGAGGAGACAACACTTTCTCCTTGCTTATATAAAGGATGCCACTGACTCATTGTAAATATTTCTCTCTGCAAAAACACAGACAGCCGTGGTATGAGAGAAAGCATCACCCATAACTCCTACTGAGGTAAAGATGATTTCAATTAACAGATGGCCATCAATAACTTAAACACTGCTTTTCAATTTTGCAGTTTCCAGTCTAGAATGTAAACATGGTTTAGATAAAGTAGACATTTTTATTATTTTAGCAGCAGACAGATTTGTTTTTAGATTTTCTTGCCATTTTTACTTAAAGTGGTCATATCTTCAGAGTAATTGATGCTTCAGTGCAGTAGTTCAGCTCCTTCCCATTTGAAAGTAATGCCAGCATAAATGGCCATTACAGTTTGTTTTTATTCCCCAGTGCTGCAGAAGGTGACCTTCTCCACCTCGGAGGCCCAGTTAGCTGAAATATGTCATTACAAAACAGCAGCAAAATATTTTCTTCAGTAAACAACAGTTTGTCTTCCTTGCATTTAAGACTTTAAGATTATAACAAGAAAAGTGTTTTGTTTTTAAAAGTTTGGCTTCACAAAGAGACGTACAAGAAAACTGTGATGACTTAAAACTTCTGACCTGTGCTTATTGCTGAGGGCTTTGAGTTTCTGCTGTTTTCTGTTAATCGTTGATTTTTTTGGGGGGGACCACTTACCCACCAAGAGGTTGCAAAGGGGCACTTATGACCAAACCCACAGGGGTGCCAAAATTGGAACAACTCTATTTATTAGGCTAATTACATTCACAGTAGGAGTGTGCCATTAATTAATTTTTAACAGAACATAAAAGCATGTAAACTTGCAGTTTGGATGAGTAATGAAAACTGTCCTGTGCAGTGGTATTGTAACCTGGTGATCAAATCATTTTTTCCTGCTGTCTTTTTGTTATTTAGATGAACTTTTCCACCAGCAGGACACTTTTACTGATCAGAAGCCGAAAACAGATGTGACCCAATCAGAGAAAATACTGGGCACAAAGTGTTTGCATTTTGCCCAAAAATCATCTGCAAATCATATTAATTATTTAAAGTGTTTTCTGCTTTAAACAGTACAGCAGCAAATGCCTAATTCACAGAAAAAAAAAACCCAAAATTGTTTCATATTTAAATTGCTATGTTCACTGTAACAGAAACGTAATGATACAATTCGATTCAGGACCATATTAATGCAAGGTTTCCCTCAGAAAACTGCCCAGCGCTGGGTGAATGGGCGCTGGGCAGCCATTCATCCAGCAGACCATCGTTTTTTTGAGTTAAAAAATGTTTAAAGTTGACAAGACATGCCACTGCTTTCAGTGGTTCTCAGAAAATTCTGGTGTTAATTATTTGTAGGATGTGAACTAAAAAAGTCTGATTATCTTTTTGGCATTAATAGCTAAAAAGATGAGTTCTTTGGGACACGCTGATCTTTCCCTAATCAAAAACTTCTTCAAAGGAAGGTGTAGAGGAGAAAATATCAAGGACTTCCTGTGAAAAATTAAAGCGGATGACAGTGAACCAAGAGAAAGTTCTGGTGGCTTATTAAACTCTTTTCATTTTACCTCAAGTCAGAGCCTGACTCTGTGAATGACGTCAAACTCAACTTATCCATGTTCCAGATAAACTCTGTGACCAAGCTAACGACTAAGAGCGATAAAAGTTTAAGAGCAGGGCTGCACTTTTGCGAATATGTCGTAATTGTAATATTAGTGTGAGTAATATTCATATTGCAAAGGATGGCGTGTGATAATTGTACATTCCAAGTGTTATGAACTTGCATGCCACGTTTTAATCTAACATTTTAATGTAATATTTGGCCAGTTGGACAGAGTCTCACGGCAAGAGGCGTTCAAGTGACACAAGTTCATCAGAGTGATGAGAAAGAGAGGAAAGAAGAAAATTGCATGTACCGGTATTGTAACTCATATAATCCTCTCAATATTTACAATTTTCTGTAATTGTACAGCCCCACTTAGGGGAATATATTTCATATTACATGTTCCGTGTGGGAGACTTGCGGTACAGAGGGTGTAATGAGGTACAACTAAGCTTTTATAAGGAGAGGAGACATTTTGGTGACGGAAGATAGGAGAGAAACTTCCAACTTTCGCACTTTATTCTGACTTAATGGACTTGTCTGTTTTTTGTTTTTTTTTCAACCTAAATTTTGAGGTCTTGGTTAAAAATGCATCTTTCTTTGTTTTTTAATGTCATAAAACAACCAGCTGAAATAATCAAACCTTTTTTACTACTCTACAGACATGATTAAGTATATAATTTCAATACTAAATATTGAGGAATCCTGAAACGAGATAAAAACAATGCAAAATTATCAACATATTTCACAAATGGAGATCTAAAAAGTGTGGTGTACATTTGAACTCAACTCTATGAGTCAATATTTTGCAGCATTACATTGTGTTGCAAGTGTTTGGGGGAGTGACTCTATTGGCTTTCCATATTTCTGGTGTGAAATTCTCACCTGATCCTTTCTGTAAAGCAGCTCAAGAACAGTTATTTTGGATGGAGAGTATTTGTGATCATACATTTCCAACTCTCAACTAAAATGTAGACTTTGGTCCATTCAAACAACTGATTATGTTTCATTGCAACTCTGACGTCATACAGCAGAAAAGTTTAATTTTGGTTTCATGTGACCAGATCACTGTCTTCTGCGTGTTTATTATAGATTTTGGCATTTGTACTTCTGATAGCCGACAAGTTGAGAAACATGAATGAAAAAAAAGATTTCTGTTCAACTTTTGCATTAAAGTGACTCCAGAACAGCTCTCCATTAAACTTTTCTTTAGAAACTTTAAGCCAATCTGAAATTATATAAAAAATTAAAAAGTAATGTGTTGTCTGAAAACATCTAAATCCTTTTCACTTCTGCTCCACCGCAATAGTTTTAAAACAATAAAATATTTAATTTCATCAGCACTCTGTTTCCCCATGTTTCCCAGTATTTCACAACCTTAAAACTTTTATTAAGGTGCTCAATCTTAAATGCTTACTCGGAAAAAGCCCCATTAATTGGTCGCACGTGGGCGTCGCTTCTCCACGCTTCCTGTCAGATTTAGGAGTTTGAGTCTTAAAAAGAAAATAAACTCCTGCATTTGTAAACCCTGTTTGAACTCGTTCTGGAGGAGTATTGTCATTCTGCTTCTTATCTGGGGTGAGACCTCATCCCCGGCTTTTGTGAATGGGAGGTGGAATAGCGCGGAGAGAGACATGTGCGGCGGCGAGGGCGCGGGGTTAGTGACTATATCCACTCCAGACTTTCAGGCAGGAATCAGCTAGCTCCAGCTGCCAGAGTAATGAAGTGCTGGCAGCTGTCCCTGGTGCTGAAATCAGCCTCCATCTCTTTGAGCGGGGGAATATAAAGCGACTGGCCGCCGAGCTGAGATACCGACGCTGCAAGGCAAATGGCACGTCTCAGAACAAAACCCAAGTATCAGATGCATGCATAGGCACACGCACTGGCTTAAACTGCTGTCTCCCAGTAGCTAAACACACAGGCCATGTCCTGAAATGGGTGAAAATAGGCATTCAGCAGCAGAGGATGTAATAAGAAGTACAGGGTGTTGCCTCATTGTGTATTAGATTTCATACATGTGTGAAACACCTACACCGGCATCATCTCTCTTTTCTCTTGTCTGAGTCCTTCATCTGTTTTCTCTTTGCTTATCTCTCCCAGGCAGGGACATAAAAGAGACAAGAGGAAGCTGCTCCTCTAATCCGTTCCTTGACCTCTCTGGGGCTGCTCAAAAATGATTTTCGTCTGTATTTGCACCTGCTAAGGGTCAGCGATCAACCTGCGGGTGCAGCAGGACGTGCCTGAACTGGACAGTGACAGATTACTGACTCGGTCCACCGGCGGCTGGATACACTTCCTCCCGCCGTTCCGAGCTCATATAGGGATTCAGTGCATGTGCATTCCAGAGCCAGCCTCCCACTTCATCCCCGGCGAGAGATAAGTATTGTTTGCGTAGCAGCATATTTCATGCTCGGCTTCCCCCACCTGTTTCCCCTGACCTGCAAAGTCTGAAGGCGGGAGAAGCTGTCGAATGTCCCCTGCTCGGGTATCTCTGGAGCGTGATTGAAAAGGTCCTCGTCTCCAGCTGCTTTCAGGAACAAAACTTCTGTCAAGGATTTTAAAGAAGCGATCCCAGTGGTCACTTCAAGGACTTTCTGTCCACAAATTCTAGGACATTTTGTGTGTGTGTTTTATTTTGGGTCTGTCGAGGGGTTGTCGCCTGCAGGTTTTATGGGTGAGTTCAGGCAGCAAGTGGAGGTCAAGCTATTAATCAAATCCGTCAGCAAAATTTGCATAATGAATTGCTGCAGAATTTGCCTTGAAGATCCCCCTCCCCTGTTGCCGTATCAGCTCGTGGGTGCAGACACTTTAAGTACTTTACTTAAAAGACAGGAGCCAGTCAGACATTTCCATAGTACAATGAATGTGGGTAAGAAATGTGTGTTGGGTTGATTAATTAGTTAATCAAGAAGCAATCTCTGACTGTATCAATACATTTTTCACATCAAATAAAATTTGATTGACAGCCAAACATTCTTGAGCTTATTTTGGCCTTGAATCTGCATCAGTACCGTTACACTTAAAGCTAAATCCACTGTCTGTAAGTGAAGCAACATGTTTTGCATTGAGGTGACGCCTTAAACGTGAAGTGTTCTGGTTTTCAACACGTCTTCTGAATCTTCCTCATACCTGGGCAATCTTTTACCATGGCTGTTTGTGTTTTTGTATTTTTGAGTGGAAATGTTTGAAAGAGCAAAATCTGCCTTTCTGTTAAGTGAGGGAAAAGTAAATTTTTTCAGCTAGCTAGACGGCACCATGTAACAACAAGGGGGAGGGGCACTCCAAAAATCCAGAGAAAACTTAAAGGTCTCTCCTGCACTTTATTTGGCATCACATTAAAGGGTATTTAATCCATAGAAACTGAGCTGTACAACAGCTGTTTAAACTTTAAATACAGATTTTAAGACCCTGATGAACAATAACGTGTAGTTTCTTCACCTTGATTCTCTGTGTCACAACTTAGTGTATTTCCAAACTACTGAAATTGTTCTATAGGTATTTCTGAAAAGATTATAATAACCTTCCCTTAGACAGCTGCAGGCAATGTGCAGTAACAGGCAGCGGAGGGGCGCTATTACCTTACTTTAGTTAATAGAGAATGGAACAACCTTGCAAAAGGATTTTTACTAAGAATGTCTTGATCATGAGTTTTTCTTTTCTTGGTATCAAGTCATTTACAAGTAATCATCTCATACTGAAGTTTATAGTATAAATTACACTCTCCTGTTTCAGAAACATAAAACTTTGTTCTTAAATGTGTAAGAGTTGATTAAAATCTTTCCAGCTGCTCTCTCTGCATCTCTTTCATATAAGGGAGATTTGGTCAATAAAATAGGCCACAAGTTGACAAGCTGTACACAGGAAAATGTCTCATGATATTTAAAACATGGCTGCTTGTCCTGCAGATACAGTATTAAGGAACAGCTTTAGCAAGTTGGAAACCAATACTTTCTAAAACTTCAGAATATCTTGCCATTTATTGGCCCATGACTAAAGTCGAGTATTTGATCAAGCTATTTCTTAAGGATGTGCTATAATTGTTGTTATATTGAAAGTAGAAAAGCTGAAACAATGGGAGGATTAAGAAGTGCAAGGTTCCACTTCCCGACAATTAAAAAATAACTAAGATTTTGATAACACTGCACTTTTTAAAAAATGCATAGTACATTTTCTAAATATTGATTTGCTAACTTCCTCATGAGGCTAAGCCAAGTTATCGGCGTATTTGGAATATGCTTTGAGGCATGTTGGTCATCAAACTTCATGTCAGTTTACCCAGTATTTATCATTTTATCCCTTCCTATCAACATTTCCTACCTGTAAACAAACCTCATCTGTGCCATTTTGTCCCGTCATGTTTACAGAGTTTTACCACACACACTGCATCAACTGGAAATAAAAATAAATGAAAAGAAACAAATAATGTGTAGCCATCTGCGTTCACTTATTCTGCCTGAAGCTAAATTAAGCTTTATCACTAATTATTTATGAATTATTAGATAACTAGAAAGATGTGTGAAAATTGTTAAAAAGTTTTTTTATTTTTATGTCATATTTTTTGTAAATATTGCTGTAGGTTTAGGCAGGCAGAGGGATGGGGGATCACATACTTCTTGAGATTCTTCA
Source organism: Poecilia reticulata (assembly GCF_904066995.2). Classification (NCBI taxonomy): domain Eukaryota; kingdom Metazoa; phylum Chordata; class Actinopteri; order Cyprinodontiformes; family Poeciliidae; genus Poecilia; species Poecilia reticulata. Next base: position 21,091,208 of record NC_088846.1, read on the forward strand.
GTGTGGAGCAAGAAGATGCTGCAGATCTTCTAGAAGCATGTTGTGGTTTATGAAATCTCTTCTACCATCATATATTTTTTTCTCAAACTAACAGAAAAGACAAATTTGATTGTTTGGAAACATTCCTGACTCCCAAAAAACGCATAAAGCAAAACTCCACTCATAACCTCGATTAAGGTAATATTGTTTGCTAAGCAGCAGACTGCAGGCTAGGCAGAAAATTTGACAAATTAAACAACTAATATCAACTTGTCTTGTTTTTGGGAACCGATGAAGAACAGCAAAAATGTTTAATGTTCAGCACTGTAGTCGCTTGGCAATTACCATAAATTTAGATAATGTGGAAACTAAAAGGTGATAAATGAAATGAATTGTCATCGTGTTGTTTATCTACATGTTTACATGTATTTATTGGTGTACATTTTGTGAAGTTTGAAGTGTTATATAAAAAGAAATACCAAAAACACTAAAAAAAGACCAACAAGGAATAAAGATCAAAATGTTTCTAACTATTGAAGGATAAATAATGTAATCCATCAGCTGTGTTTTTCCTCAACGAGAAGATCTGAAACCTCTTGTCAGTTGAGTGCAAATCCAGCTCAGTCAAAAAGCAAACAGAAGCACAATGAAAACACCAAAACAAACTCTGGCAAAAGTTAAAATTCTCACCTATTAGAAAAGCAAAATCCTTAAACGTGAAAATCAAAAGTGTCATTTTTGCGACCTGGCACAGGTACAGCCTCCAACAGCAGAGAAACACTTCAAAATCAGATAAAATCGCACCAAAATAAGCCATGATGAGACAGGTGAGTGAGGGGCAAAAGGCAGAAAATAAGCAAAATGTTGGAATTATATCAACACGTTTTAGGAAGCTGCATTTAAAAAAAAAAAAGAAGAAGAAGAGGGAGAACAGAGAAGAGGGGCAAAAATATCAAGAGCGTGTGCGAGCACGTAGGGCTTATATTTCTCATCGGATGTTGCCGGAGCAGCAACACTCAGCATCCAAGATCTCAATGACTGCATGCAGGGAGCAAGAAAACATTGGGTTTTTTCTCTCTCTCTCTCTCTCTTAACCCCAGTGTTGGCGAAACACCGAGGCAAGGAAGGAGGAGGAGGACAAAAACGAGGTAAAAATGTGCTTAATAAAAAGGTCAGCGGAAAATGTACTCACCGGGAGGGAGTAAAAGGGTTGAGTTAAAAAGAAACTGGGCGGTGAAGGGCTGCTGGTGTTAGCAGGCGTGTGAGCACCGAGGATCTGCGGCGCTCCGGCTGCGCTCTCGCTCCTCGCTGCCGGTGGCTGAGTCACGTGACACGGGCTTGGCTCGGAGTTTCTCAGGCAGTCCGAGTCTGGAGAGATGGGGGGCTTTTTCTCCCCTCTGTTGTCACTCATTAATCTATTTCCTTTTCAGAGCCCAGGGGAATGTGATTTGGTGGCTGTGGAGGACCCCTCCGGAAAGATGTTGTTTTGTTGTCTTATATTTTCTATTCCCAATGCAGCCTCCAAACCCACTGAGGTTTTCTACTTCACAGTCATAAACTTTAATGCATCTATTAGGGAATGCATCGCCAAGGAATGCAATCATTCACCATTAAATAAAAGTGTGGCGTGCAAAGGATTCAGTGCAAACAAAGCTTTTGCTATTTTTAGATGTGAATTTAAAAAAAAAAAAAAAGCCCAACAAAATACCTTGATTGAGGTTTGATTTCTAATTATTGGCATCACTCATCTGAACCAAAAAAGAATAAAAAATCCTGCTGAAATGTGTCTAAATATTGTTTTATTTGACTGGATATTTAAGTTTGAAGTGTTTCTTTTTACTTAAAGGTAAAAAGAAATAAAAGATTTGGAGGTTTTCTTGCAGAACAAACAAGCAAGAGTTGTGAAGAAATGCAAAATTATTGAACGAATAACAAACAGCACCTAACAGGCAAAAGTGTGTATAAGTAATTCAGTGTTTCCTTTATTTATTATTTTTCCCCACTAAAAGGAAGATTGTGTAGCTCAATAGATTTTTTTTGTTCAATTCTTGCTTCTTCTGCTCTCACTTTTTAAAATAAAACTCACAGTCAATATCTTTAGGTGTAAAACAGACAAGAAATCCATAAATTCTCCAATCATTTTTTATTAAAAGATAAAGCTCCAGGTCTTCAGCATATAAATTGTGATGTGTGGTATGTGGAGAGATGATCAGACTGCCTGATTAAAAAGCCTGAGTTCAGGTATTTAGTTCGAAGTCTCATTAAAGTTCTTATTAAAGTTTGATCACCTTGGAAGTCATTATGGCATTCATTTCAGACAGTGTGAGGAGAAATTATATTACTGAATGTAAAGAAGCACATTTTTGACCGGTTGCGTCAAAAGTAAGGACCAGCCGGCCTAATTCAGTCGTATCTGAGCGCAGATTGATCACACTTTGCAGGATTGTTTTAACTGTCTTTGCCAAATTGGAGGCTTCTGAAGCACGAGTGGCGTGCTTTAAGTTACAACATCTCAACTGGATTTAAGTCCAGACTTTAAAATTTGTTGTTTTGTTTTGTGTTTTGCATCATAGTCCTGCTGCACAGCCCTGAGCTTGAAGTCACGATCTAACATCTGGACCTTCTGCTTCAGGATTTTGTGCTGTAGAGTGAAATTCAACATTCACAGCGAGTCATCCAGGTCCTGGAAAGCAAAGCAACCCTTCACCATCACACTGCTACCATTGTAGTGTAAATGTAGGTATGACGTTGTTTTTCTGCTGGTTTTAGTCCTGATGGACCTTTACGCATCGTCCAAAAGGTTTTTCTTTTCTGTTGTCATCAACCTACATATTATTTTCCTATAAAATATTTTTAGCAAATGTTAGACTGACATTTTTAATCATTTATTTATTGTTCATGTTGGTTATGAAACTCTTAAAACAAATGCCGTTTTACTCAGTCTCTTCCTATTGTTGAAGAGTGAACGCTGAATTTGACTGAGGTAAATGAGGTCAGCGGTGCTTTAGATGTTCCTTTGTTAACTCCTGGATGAATCATCAATATCCAATTAGACTAATTGTGTTTAGCCTAATTGCTCTCATTGTGGTTAACTGGAGTGCCATGGATCAGAACATGATGTGTTGCTTTAAGATTTTTTATTCTACTTCACGTCGCCAGGCAGGTTCTGTTTAAGTAATGTCTTGATTCTGCAATTGTGGCAGTGACTTGATTTGGATAGTTTCTTACCTTTTTAATACATATTTTCATTTGAAAACTGCATTTTACAGTTAGCCAGAGTATCTATCAGCTTATATTCTTAACTTCTTTTTGTGATTTGAAATGTTTAAGTATAACAAAAATGGAAAAGCAGGGCATCTTTAGGGGGAACAGAGTTGTATGTTACCAGTTAAAGTTAATGTTGTTATTTGTCTCAACAGTCTTAGGACATGTTAGATTGTTAAAGAATTATAAGTTTGTTTTTTGTGTTATTTACAGCAATGTAGGTGTGCTGCGGTGGTGCAGGGGTTAAGCACAACCCACCTACGGAGGGCTTAGTCCTCAATGCGGAGGACACAGGTTCGATTCCCGGCCTGGTGACCTTTGCTGCATGTCTTCCCCTTCTCTCATTAGCCAATTAGCTATCAAATAAAGGTCACTAGAGCCACTAAAACCTTTAAAAAAACAGCAGCAGTGTAATCCAACAACATCAAATGCAGATGGATTGAAGTTGTATAGATTCGGAGAGAAACATTTATCAAAAGACTTTTATTCTTTTTTACTGGCATCCCCGTAAAGAAGCATAAAACAATAAAATATCATTGTTTACTGAAGTATCATAACTCCATTTTACCAAAAAAACTCACCCCTTGCTTTGAGTTGTTTAGTGAAGGACAAAAATCCGTCTCAAAGGTTTTACTTATCTATATTCATGCAGCATTTTACGAAGCTGCTTCAGAAACAAACATATGTATTTTCACACATGCCAAGATTTTATCAACATTTAAAATCCAACATCCCAGACACATTCCTACACAAAACTGTCTGATGAAGGATGCTCTTGTGTATTGTGTAAAAATCTACCACATAATTTGTCTTTGTGAAAGCCAAACACAGATCTTACTGCCTCTGCATGTGCGCTCCTCTGCCTATCAGCCCCTTGAGAAGTCATTGATCCACAAAGACCCTTTACTCTCACGACCGACAGACGATTCGGCAACAACAAGGACTTCTGCTCCCCCCTGACAGCATGACCACTTGCGTTTCCGTCAAGAAGAAGCACAAACCCGGGAGCTGTCAACCTTACAGAACAAGACCAAATGAAACATGATGACAAAACGGGAAAAAGTTTTTCTCATTTTTTTCTCTTTTTTTCCCAGTTTACACAAAAGACGCACCTTTTCATGTCCTGGAGCTGCCTTAATGATCTGGAAAATGCTCAATCAATATTGTGTCTCACCTGAGGGTTGCAGACATTAACCAAGCTTTAAACTCTGTTAGAGAACGGCAGGTGTTGACATCCTCATTGATCATCAATATTCTCATAAGACCCAATGTGGGCTCAGTTGATTAATCCGTAAAGTAGTTTTTAATGAGAAACTGCAAGGATCGTATTTAGGAATCTTCTTCTGTTGGACTGGGATTAAGTTACAAATAGTTAAACCTGCAGGTTTCATCTAAAACACTTATGTGGAGCTACAGTGATCTACAAAAGTGTTCACACTCTTTAAACTTTTCCACACTGCTTCATGATACAACTACAAACTTTATTGTGTTTAATTGAGATTTGAAGTGATGTCCTAATGTAAAGCATTGCAAAAGTATGAACTAGAAGATAGATAAAAAAGTGTGGCATGCATTAGCACTAAGCTCCCCTTTTGTCTGATGCCCCTAAATAAAATCCAGTTGAGAATTGCATGTGTAATAGAATAGCAGCGCCACATCAGCCCATAATTCCTGAAAGATCTGCTGGACTGCAGATGTTTCATAGGATCTGAATAATTTTCACCGTCCAGAAAGTTACCTGGAAATGATCTCATCTCTGATTCATCCATCACCTACCTGTCTGCATGCGTTACTGTGGTAACAACTGTGTTGTCAGTGACTAAGAAGCTGCTAGTCTGTTGACACAACCCTGGAATAAATCTTCAAGTTAAAGTCACAGTTTTACAGGCATGGATAAAGACTTATACAGCAAAGTTAACAGAAGAATGAACACAGTCTGGGGCATCGTGTGGTGTGGTGGTAGGGTAGTCGCCTAGGATACGGAGGCTATAATCCTCGATGTGTCTGTCCTGCGTTTGATTCCTGAACTTGAGACTTTGCTGCAGGGTTTCCCTTCTTCTCTCTTCACCCATTTCCTGTCTGGTAGCTGTCAATAAAGGCCATAAGTGCTAATAACTTAAAAAAGAAAGTAAGAAAGACAAAAAAACAAGTACATTAGTTCCAAGATGTTTTACACTCTAAAGGCATGAAAAGTGCAAAACAAGACAGTAAAAATCGTTATAAAATGTATAATTTAAAATAGAATAATAGTGGTTCATGCCTTATGTAAAATAATAAGAAATGAAACTTGATTATGCAGAGTTTAGAACAGTTTGATATTTATATCCCCCACCACTGTATCTACTTTGGATTTCAATGGTGTAGAAAAATATTCCAAGAAGTAATCTCACCTGATACCCAAAGTAATAGATTGCCAAAATGTTTAGCATATAAGTGCAACTACAGCTAAGTTTACCAAAATAGTCTGCAGGCCATTAGTCTGACTCATGCCACGGTACGCAGACTCGCTGTCTATACTTATGAAGATAAACTCACTTCAACCTGGAATACTTCCAGTAGGATTGTTATCTAAGACTATTTTCAACTCATAATTATTTCTCTGCTTGAGGATGCTCATAGTCTTTGTACAAAGCACCAAACATTTAGCCAAGAAAGTAATTTAATATGGAAAAAAAACGAGATGACATCATATGTCAATGAGCATTTAATCTTTTCAATCTTGAAAGATTAGGAAAAGGACATTGTATTAGGGCTGAATCAATAACAATATATATCACAACCGACACGTAATCAATATCAATAGAAAATACGTCTGATAGGATGTTCAATAGTTTCATTGAACTCTCATCTAGAACCGCACAGCATTCTGGGAGATGGAGGCAGAGGAAAGACTTTAGCCGCTCATCCTCTCATGTCTAAGCTAGGTTGGTGGAATCAACTAACTCACTCACTCTTTGGTTACCTGGCAACACACTCATTTTTTTGTTACCTAGCAACAACCTGTTGAGTAACTTCTGCAGCAGCCGTTTCACATTTCACTGCTGTGCCTCATAACTATTTAAAAATAAATTTAAAAAACAGAGCGAAGTGAGAAGATGAGCGCAACAAATCCAGAAGAAACTGTGGATTAATCAGGAAAGACCATGTCACCAGTTTGGCAGTATTTCAGATATTTAAAACAACAAAACGAACCAATAATTATCAATATTGACTGATATGAAACACTTCTATCAAGAGGCTTCTTTCAGCTCCACATTGCATCATTTTACTATGAAATAAAAAACTAAACAGATATCTGTAATCCAGCTATTTTCTACCTGCTCTCTTTTATTAGGAGCAGGATTTATTCCAGGATGCCATTAAACATTTTAAAAGGGGAAACAGATTGTTAAAGGTTCATTGGTTCAATAAATCCCTGCGTCGCTTTTTTTATGACCTCAGTCCTGAGGTTTCATGCATGTCAGCAATAACAACTGAGGCTGATTTCATCCTCCTCCTGTTGTAGAAACAAGTTGTCTCCCGTTCCCAGAACAACACATCTGAGTGCTCCGAGTATTCAGCACAAAGGAAACTGCTCCCCACTCTCCTCTGCTAAGTGCCACACATAAACCTCAGAGCAAATGCCACTCCTGCACAGTTTGACCAAACGGCTCTGGCTCCCATTCATCTGCCTCCGCCCTCTTCCACCCCACGATGCATGGTAATTCTCTGGCTGGCATCCCAGGCCCTGAGCCGATGGTTCAACAATATCTGGCACGCAGCTCGTCTTTTGCAGCTGATACGTTGGCTGCCTCTCCCAGTGCTGAGCCATCCTGCACAGGGAAGAGAGGATGGCTGGACAGTTGTTTTTCTCTCTCTCTCTCCAAACACCTGATAGACTACATTTGTTCCTGGCATCAGGTTGAGACATGAGTCTGAGCTCTGGCAGAGCTGAGCTGTAATTATAATGGGGGAAAGTACATATAATGCAACGTTAATGGCAAAGGGACTGATGGTTCGCCCACAATGTCCCCTCTTCAAACACAAATAGTGCATTAGCAGCAGGGATTCTTTCTCCTCACTCTGATTGAAGCTATTAAATACAATTTAGGATATGCAGAAATGGAAGTGGAAGCGGGTGGCTGAGTGATGCATCTTTGTGCACCACATAAGCTTTGTTCTGTTGTAATACAGCCACATTACTCAGGATTCTTTAGAGGGGAGAAAAGCATTTTAATGGAGTTAAAATTACAGCTCTGAGAGAGAGAAAAAATGAGTGCTTTCCTCTCCTCTTTTTTTCTCTGTTGCTCTGTTTTTGTTATGTTCGACTCGCACCTCATTTCTGCAGCCTTGCTTTGCATTTGCTGCCATTTCCAGCAGAAATTATGATGCATAGAAGGTAATTTAGTTGTCTGCTGTGGGAATCAGGAAGACAACACAGTTTACTATAGAGCAATGATTAAAGAAAAGGTCATTTACTAGTTCAGCGTGTGTGTGTGTGTGTGTGTGTGTGCGTGTGTGAATCGTAAGTTTCTTTTTCATTTGTATGTCTGTGAGCGAGCATCAGATCATACGTCCCATGCACTTGTCAACGGGCATGTGACTGATGAAGCGTAACCTTTTAATGTGTTTACAGAGTGACATTTCCAAAGATCTGCTGTGTTCTGCGCTGAAACTAAAACCCTTGACATTCTTCAGACTCACATTTCCCCAAGCTGACGGCTCTGTCAGCGCTCATGCCAAGCGAGGCTAGCGTCAACGACATAATTACATCAGTGCCTCATCTGCCTCTGTCAAATCCTGCATTAATATTTGTGCTTGGAAACAAATTGTTCCTCTGCTTTTATGCATGTTTGAACTCTTTCTTCTTTCCCAGAGACTTTGTGGGAAGTTGAAGATTTCGCTTTGAAAAATGAATCAAACTCCTCCAGCTGCATCCTATGAAACCTTAAAAGCAGCATCCATCACTTTTGATACTGACTTCTAAATGAGCTCTGAGATCCAAAGGGCTGTGGCTTTAATCCATCTGTTTCATTTGGATTCTGAATGTGGTCAACCAGATGCTGCGGGTCTCAGTCTCACACTATGAATTCACCCGGAAAACTTACCAATTCACTTTGAGGTATTATTAATCTGTGCAAATGCATAATTGGCAATGAAATATTAACTGGAGGGAAGTTCTCCAGTTTAATGTTCTGCAGTCCAAATTCTGAGGTGGTGCAAATGAAATGAAATTGTGATGAAAAAGCAAACCAGTGTAGCCAGTTTAAGGGCATCAGAAACAGGATGCTTGTCTTTTGGGGGATAAAACAATTTCAGGTTAAAGATCGATTTTAAGACAGCCACTTAAAATGATCAGTTTCTCTGATTTTACTTTTTATAGGTATATGTTTGAGTAAAATGAACATTGTTCTTTTATTCTAGGAACTACTGACAACATGTCTCCAAAATTCCAAGCAAAAATTTTGTATTTATTTGCAGAAAATGCGAAATGGTCAAAATAACAAAAGATGGGGAACTTTCAGACCTCAAATAATGTAAAGAAAAAAAGTTAATATTCATTTAGAAACAATAATATTAATGTTTTAACTCAGGAAGAGATCAGAAATTAATATTTGGTGAAATAACCATGAGGTTTTCAATGGGATTCAGTGCAGTGGGCTCTTAATTTTTTCTGGATTACTTTGATAATGGATAGACCATTTGAGATATCAGTTATGTAAAAAGCCTATGACCTTAATAAATAATATCTGTACATTTCCGCCATTAATGTGACGCATAGCCTGTGTTATCCAAATGAAAACAAACAAATATCTTAAATCATCAAAGTAGTAAAGTTGCATCAAGCAAGTTTCACAATTTTATGCATTCTGTCTTCTTGGCAAAGAGAATCCCACAGTTCAGATGTCCTTCTTGGATTTGCTGCACCTCTGCATCTTTAGCTAAAGTCATAGTTTGCAGATAAGTTAAAAAAAATTGTGCAAAGGTAGCAATCAAGAAAAGGGCATAAGAGAGAATTATTTAGATAACTATGAAAAGAGTAAATACAGTCATCAACATGTCAGTAAAATATGGTAAAGACAGTAACATTACAAGAACTGGATGCTGCTTCTTCTTCATGGATAAGATAAAACAAAACGGAAATTATTAGGAATGCTGATCACAGCCCGGCAGCAACACTGAAGGACCTGCAGGTATCTCTGTCATCTGGTAACAATTTACCATTTTCCCCACATCTTGCCTGAGGAGTATGGTTGGGAAAAAAAAGCTTTTTCATTCAGAGAAAACATCTATTCCTAACTAAACTCCCCTAAACACTTGCTTCAGATTGTGTTTCTCTGTTTTGAAACATTGTTGGAGCTCATCCTCAAAAGATGATCTGCATTATTTACCTGTTTGTCAGATCAGACGGACGCTGGAAGATCATGCGGTGCCTCTGAATTGTGCACAACACAACTTCATTGCATTGTTTCAACCTTTATTGATCTCCTGCAGTTTCTTGCACTGCCAGCAGGGGGGGAGTTTTCTTCAGCAGCACATAGCCACTCTGAACTGACAAAACAGTTTTTTTCTGCCAAAAAAAAAAAAAAACAGACCAATGAACATTTTTATTACCAACTTTAGGAGCTACAAAAGAGCCTGTAAATCTAATACTATGTCATGTGCAGCGATTATTTATTAGTTTAGGTATTTAAACCTTAAAGACTCAACTTTGCAATGAAGTAAAACAAGAATCGTTTGCAGATGTAGAACTATAAGATGCCCCTTGGAAAACAAATGCACAATGAAGGAGCAGATATTTAAGTGGCCAGCAAAAGCAGCTCAGTCAGCTGTCTTCACCAGCGTTCAATCCATACATCAGTGTTTACCTTCCCAGCTGCCTGTTTGAGGAGCGATGTTGCCCTCGTGTTTCCAACTTGGAAAACATGCTTACCTTCATTTGGGCCCCAATGCTCTTGTCGATGTAAATCAGGTCGGACTCCCAGGCCAATCAATAAGGACGTGAGAGAGGATTCACTCTGTGCACCTCAGGGACTCATCAGTGACAGCAGTCTATTACTCTGCAGCGGACGTGTGAGCGAAGCCGCTTTGAATTGCAAATGCAGACCTATGGACTTGCCTGCTATGCAAACTGTGTGATGTGCTAAAGGCCACCAGGGAATAGCTGCCAGCTGCACAAAGCAAGGCCCTACTGCGCAGTGACAAAGTTCATATGGAAGAATAAACTCCAAACCCTGCAAATGAATTCAAAACACAATACGGTCTGCGGACCCCGGGCATTTATACTGACTCTTGTTCCAGCGGAAAACTGTATTTGCAACTTTAGCTCCGTTGGGAGCTCATCTCTTTGTGAGACTTCAGAGCTGAACTTCCGCTCAAGAGTAATGGGTACACGGTGTTATTTTTCCTTCCGTCTCTCCTTCTGTTTTTCAAGTGTTTAAAGTTCAAGCAGGGACACAGTGTGCTCCAACTCTCACTCATTAGATATTATGCTAGCCTGCGCGCTGAAGAGCGCTCTAATGCTCCTGATTAATTCAGGTGAGGCAGAAGTTGGATGCCCGCGCTCATTATCCTCCCATGTCCGTTTAGAAGCAGCAGGGGGATTATTAAACCTCCTGTAGGTTTTTGAAATGTTCAAAGGTTGCGGTAACCCTTTGCCACATACTCATGAGCACTTACGTTAAGCATCATTAGGAGAAGATTTTGCTAAATATCCTCAGCAGCAGTGCTTGTTTACTGTGAGTACAGGAGAACAAAGTAGCTAAATGAAAGGATAGGTCATGAGTTTGGATGGGTCAAAATGTTCTGACACCAAAAATAAAGCGTTTAATGGTTCTACAAGTGACTTCCAAAAACACAGTGATGTAGGTCAAAGTTCAAATCAGAGTGGGCTTTATTACATTTGCAAAAATATGAGTTTGGGTTTGCCATGAACGCTTTGGGTCTTTTTTTAAAAACATGCTGCCATTTATATGGATTGTATTGCAGTGTAATGTTTTCAGAAGTTGTGTTTTAGCAATTTTACAATCCTCTGAAAAGTGTGTTATTTTATTTTAATAATGTTTTGGTAGGATCTTGTCTCGCAGGCATTTCTTGATTTTTAATAAAGAACAAAACCAGTAAAATAAAGCAGCCTTGATATAAATGAGGATTACTTTCCCGTCAGCAGCAGTGTGTGTTTGTGCGCGTGGCCTGCATGCAGCGCTCAGCAGAATGATTAAAGAAAGTGTACTGCTGTGTATGAAAGTGCCGGACCCCATAACGAGCAGTGAAGTGTTTCTCGCAGCAAGTGCGGCCTTCAGACTATTATTTATTTACTTTTTGATAACATCATTTATTTCAGACCCACACAAATATTATAAGTGAAACAGTGGGTGTAGCATTACTTCTCATCTTTCTCAGCTTTTCCTTTGAATGTTGGAACGCTGCATAAACATTAGACAAAATTAGATTTGCCATCTTCAACCTGAATGTCTTCGGTTCTCACCCCCTCCTCTTCTTTGGACCTAATTTATCTCTCTGAGCTCAAGTCAGGTCATTTAGGTTCATGATGCGTCAGCGGCTGATGATGATTTGTGAGCACCCGGCTGGAGCTTAGTGTCATGCGCTCTCTCATTGTGCGCGACATGTGGGTCCCAGGCCTACAGTGCCGCTCTTGTATTATTAAAGAGGTTCTGTTGAACTGACCTGACGGCGACCCAAAGTAGCGGGAAGCTGATGCAGTGTGACTGAAGCTTTCTCCCTGCAGACCAGACGATACAGGACATGACTGCAGGGTATTAGCGACAGCACATTATTAATTAATCATTGTATCTAACTGCTAGCGGAGCAGTGTGTGCAAATGGCTGGACCTGAGAGGAAAAAAAGAAGTTATTGTGTGCATACATTTTCTGTTTTATCAAGAGGCATGTGTTTCCAAGTCTGATTGTTCCTGCAGCTGATTATCAAGTGCCAAAAGAGCAGAAGAACAAACGCTTTGTGTGTGCCGTGTTCAGCAAGGTAATTTTCCACTCACTCCAGCTTCTCCATAACAAAGAGGCAACCTTGTTAACTTTCCGAAAGCAGCCTCAAGTATGCACCAGAATCAGACTACATGAGATGCGGAGAATAATTTAAAAAGCCAGCTTTCACTTAGAGGTGCAGCGCGAACCTAAACAGACATGCCTGCTCTCCCCTAAATAGACCGGTATGCACATGCGAGAATAGCTTCGAGGCAACGGAAGGCCTCACTCTAATGGGAGGGCTGTTCTGCTGAGAAGCTGTTACTGTCAAATATGAAAAAGCAGCTGCTGCCTCCTCTTCGTCTCCTCACTCCCATAAAACTTCAAGCATCACTCACAGAATTCTCCGAAAGAGAATTTCCTTCAAGCACTTCCGGCCTTTTCCTCATGATTACCCGGAATATCACTCAGATCCCCTCTGATGAACGTCATTCTCAAATAAAAGTGACAAAGGTATATCTTAAGTCCTGATTTTAAAGATTGCTGCAGAGAAAGTAATTTACATAGATTTCTGACATCTTCAACCCAGCAGTCTGCTTTTCCTTTACTGCCTTTTCTCTCCAGCATGCTTCCTGTAAAAAAAAAGGAGACTGGTCTTTTTTTTATAAGCCCCAAAAGTCAGCACAGCTCCCTCTTCAACTATATCTGGAGAAATGATCTCCTTCATGGATGGCAGCTGCCTTCAATCTGAGCTCAAGAGAGCATCAGTAGTCATCTCGGTTCTTCACCCTGTGTACTTTGTCACTGTTTCCTCAAGACAATTTTTCTTTGAATCCCACCCTAAAACCCATAAAAATATGGAGCTTTGACTGCAAGGATTGAAAGTCTACAGTATAATGCAGAGACAGAGACTTCCAAAGGCAGCGGCTCCGAGGCATGTTCCCAACAGCTTGTTAAACAAAAAGTGAATACCTCTTTGCACGTGTTAACCTTGACATCTGTGAAGCATCTGTTTCATCGGAGCACGCCTCCGAGCTGCACACCGGTCAGATATCTGCTTTAGAGGCAGAGAACAAGAGAAGCACATAAACTTCGAGATAAAAAAGCTGTGCTGCGGTGATAATGATTAATTTATTTTTGTTATGTCTTTCATACAGTTGCACACCCTTAGATGTCATGAAGCTTTAATATTTTTAAGAATAAATACAGCAAACCAGACAGAAGGGAAGAAAAGAAAGCTTTAGCATCAGCATGGAGATACATTAGAAAAACTGTCAAGGTTTTTTTTCCTCTGCTGGACAGAAAAGCTGGAGAGTTTTTATGACTTGTTAGGTCATTCCCACTGGACTCAAAAGAACATTTTTGACCAGCTGGGAAACCTTTAAAAACATCAGAGGACGACTGATAGCACTCAACCAAATAAACTGCAGAGATGAGCTACTTAGCTGAACTGAATGCTGAATTGTGCAAATTAGAGGAAACATCAGAAGAGAAAAATTAATTTGTTGAAATGTTGTAAATTTAGTCAAAAATGTGATTAAAACATTTACATATCTTTGAATCCCTGGAGAAGCTTTCATTAAGTATTGGGTAGTGGTGTGAAGTAATAGATGGGCTTCACTAAACTTTTCCTGTTTATGGATTATCAATTATTTAACATTTTTTGTAAGGCAAAAAATTTACTGAGATGTTTTTTCTGAAGCTTTTTTCAAATTTAGTAGCTCACAAGATTGCAGAATCTTCACACAATTTGGGAAAGACAAAAGAAGATGGACTGAACAACTCAAAATATAAATTAGAAGTTGGAACTGGCTGAAAATAGTAAGAGAGCGTTATTATCTACTGTGAAGTGAGTCCTGTATTGATATGGACTGAGAAAACATTCTTTCAAAAGTGACATAAACACCCAAATTTGTTTACAATTTCACTCAGAAACTTTAATTGTTGAAAATATTGAAATTTTTCAACAATTGTGTGTTGCATCCTGTTATTAGTGCTTTGCTGTATGTTGCTGTATGCAGATGTGAACCGTCCAATCAGAGTGAAGCTGAGCTATTTCACAAAACAAATACTGGGTAAAGCAGGTAAAGACATACCCAAAATACTTGAAGCTGTAACTGCATCAAAATTTACTTCTGTTTGTTTTCTTTCACAAATAGTTCCAATAAAATACATTTGTCTCACGACATGCTGTTCAGCGTATAAACACGTTTGCAGAGCGCTGTGCCACCAGTGATTCCTCCCTTGTCTCCAAGATGACCGACTATAATGCGGCAGCTTTTTCTTGCATTTCTGTCAAATATAAAAAAAGAAAAAAAAGATACCCGAATAAGAAAAAAACTTCTTTCTATGTAGGATTAAGGGCAGCAACAAAGACCTATTATAACCTTATGTCCTTTACTCCTGCTTTGTGACGTTAGCAGCATATTTACTGAAGGTCAGGCGTTTGCTTCAGCAGACTGGAAGAGAAAGGAGAGCAGAGGCAGGATGACACATTCTTTGTCTGTGAAAGCAACACACTATCAGCTTTGTGAAGGAAGGATAACTGGCCAAGTCGTCCAGACTTGCCTTCCACATCTCTGTGGCAGTAGCCTTGCAGGAACGGGCTCCCGGTGCGTCTCATTCTCTTTCACTCACAGCTGGATGACTTATTCAGTTCCCCCCTGAGCTACCTGCATGCTTTACCTTTTGTTCTTCGCTGACGAGAGGCATACTGTAATATATTCTTGAATGGCAGCATACATTATGCACAGTTCCAGCATTTTCCATTTTGTTCTTTCACAAAGGGGTTCTGATGTATTTTTTTTTTAAAGAATGAAAATGAAAATAATGAGTGTTTTTGTTTCTTAATGAAAAGTTAAGAAACAAAGATTTTGTTTTTCAAAATCTTCCACACACACACAAAAAAAGAAAGAAAATGCAACTGTTTGAAAAATCTCTCATTGGAAACTTTGGGCTGTGAGTTATGAAAGTCTAAATTGGATATTGTTGTTTTGCTCGTGTTGCCAAGGAAAATCCCACATGTTGTCAATGTGATGCAAACAGTCATGTCTTCATCCAAACCTCTGAAACCTGAAAAATTAATAACTGCTGTATCTACAGTCCAACAATTGTAATAAAATAAAATAAATAAATAAATAAATAAATAATATATATATATTTAAAATGATGTCTCAAAAGGAAGTTCTACACTTCAGTAGTTGATTGTGGGTTTTATTCATTTTTCTCCTGTTTTTCTTCTGCAGGAATCCTGCTTCATGCAGGAAACACCCCAAAACACCAATAAAGCATCGATCTCAGGTTGTTCCACAGCAGCTGTGACTCACGTTCTGTGGACTGCCTATCTAAACTGCATAGAAAACTATAGGTAGTACGGATTAAAAATAAACTACACCAATATCGACTCCTGTCTGCGAGAGTGAACTTTAAGGTTTCATCTTGGCTTTCTGCAGATGATGTTTTCTTTAAAACACATGCCGGTAATTATCCACCAACTTTGAACACCTTCAGAGTCCTGGGGAGTCAATAAAGTAAATATTTGCGGATACATAATTTTTTTACATTTCCCAAGCACACCATCCCCAGAATTCAATCTGAAATAAATATGGATCAAGGAATGGATCACTTCTCATGGGCTATTCATCAAAATATTTGTTTTAGTTTCTTTGCTACATCACAAACATTTAGTATTAAAACAACCTGGCTGGACTGATTGCTTTTAACTTAACGAAACCCTCCCACCAAAGTGTGAACAATTTCTTTAAGCATATCATTAAACTTTTGTGTGTATATTTTTTTACATTCCTATAACAATTCACATATATTTGTTTACAAATCCAATTGATATAAGTGTGATGTCACTGCAAATAAATGAGTGAATTTGTAACACCATCTCTGAGTCACTCAGAGCTCGACCTGTGAAGTTTGCTTCAAGAGTTTAGGATTCAGCAAGTAAAGAGATATTAGTACTCAGAGGAACAATCTGGGCGGCAAACGCTTCAAAGCAAATCCAAACATTGTATATCTGAGTGAATGTGAGTGTGTGTAGTTTTTCATCCATAATGTGGTCAGTACCATTCATCTCCAAGGGACTCCAAGTCTGCTGGGGTCTTCAAATGCTTTTAAAATGCTTGAAGCTCCAAAATGAAAAGGAGGGGGGGAAAAAGATATAAAACAAGTATTAAAAGTCAGACAAAAAGCACACACAGCTAAAAACCAAGAGAGAACAGAACATTTGTTTTTGCAATCTATCTTCAAATTTTCGCCTCTCATAACAATCTCTGGCTTTTGTGCTTATTTTGTGTCTGTGAAGAAGTTCAGATTCCATTGTTAAAAGTGGGGAAAGTATTGAATAATGAATAAACTGCCAGGCAGAGGAGAGCAGTGGCAGCATGTGCTTTCAACACAAATAAACATTTGTTTTCAGTGCGATAATACAACAGAAATCATTCAAGAGACTTGAAAGAGGTGTCCCATATTTTCATAAAGTATTTGAAGTTGCCGTGTTATGCTCATCTGTATTTTGCTTAAAACTTTAACAGACTGAGTTTGATGCCTTTCGCTGGGGGAATATTCCCTTCAACTACCTCTGAAAATTTTGACAGCCTGCTCTCAATAGACGTAGGATCATTCTTTCACCACAGTCTTGTTCTCTTAAGTAATGTGGAGAGGTTTCTGTAAAGTTTGACTTATGATAAAATATAACTTTTTCTATCGTTTTAATGTGAGTTTGCCAGACAACAAACTCTCTGTTGCTGCCGATGACTCACTATCAGAAAATCAATGAAGTGGTGATACTCTGCACCAGCTTTGTTTACTGTCTCGTCTGTCTTCTTTGCAGAAAATTTTATCGCTTGTAAAATTGGTTGCTTAAATCTCTGCTTTAAAATGTAGACATAGCAGCTTGAAACCGCTCATATTTTCTTTCAGTATAACCACAAACTTTACAGGGAAGGGCATGATTGTAAAGTGGAATTAAAAAACTTTCACTAAATCAAATCTGACAGGTGTGGCTTGTGTTTACCTGCTGTTTTGTAACGGCCTCATAGGTTTGTTACAGAATATTTATCAAACAGCGTCATGAATACCAAGGAGAAAAGTGATGAGAAGTTCACCTCAGGGTCAAGTTATTGCTCTGGTCAAAATTGTGCTGCAGGAAAATTTACCTTCAGTCAATCAATCAAGTTTATTTGCATAGCATATTTCAGCAACAAGGCAGTTCAAGGTGCTTTACATCATAAAAAACACACACAAATATAACAAATACAAAGTTGTAGAATTGTCAAGTGTCATTGTTACACATCAAAATGTTGATTAACGTTTCATTGATTATGTTTCAAAAGCAACGCTAAACAGGTGAGTTTTTAGTCTAGATTTAAAGGCACTCAGTGTTTCAGCTGTTTTGCAGTTTTCTGGGAGTTTGTTCCAGATTGTGGTTCATAGAAGCTGGACAGGGGCATTTGTCTCAATCCTGGAGGAAATCCTGTGGAAATCCAGAGCCACTGTGGAGGTTCAGCTTCCATCAATACAACAGCCTAAATATACAGTCTGAGTTACAATCAGATGCTTGGATTAAAGAGCGTTCATGCGTCAGAGTGGCCTAGTTAAAGCCCAAAATAAATCCAATTTTGAATCTTGAATCTGCAACAAAACTTTTACATGCTCTGTCCATCCAACATGACTGATCTGGAGACATTTTTCAAAGAAGGATGAGCAACGATTGAAGTAATTAGATCTGCAAAGCTGGTAGATCTACCCCCTTGCCCCCCCCCACAGCTGCGATTACAGCGAGGTTGGCTTTCCAGAGGAGCTGAAGACAAGTTCACACTGTGGTTCTCTGATTTTTACAGGCATAAAAAGTCTTTTTGTTTTGCTTTTGCTTTTCCATTTGGATTAGTTTTGGTTGCTGGTTGTTATCACTGATGGTTGTCGGTGCCAGTTAATTTGTTTCTGGTGTTCTCATTCTTAGATGTTGGTGTTATTTTTAATTAAATGTTATATTTTTCTGCTCCGTTCAGCTTCTTCTGTGTTCACTTCTTCCTTTATTAGTCACCTTCCTTCAGTTTGCCTCGGATCAGTTTCCTCACCTGTTTATGTGATTCTTATTGTATGTTTTTTTTATAGATTTATTTATAGATTAAAATATTTTATACACATACTTGTTATTGCATTTATTTTATTTTTAATTTACTTATCATACTACGCAGATGTATAGAATTTTTTGTATTTGTATTGCCTGTTTGTTAATATTGAACTATTTGAATGGAGTAGCTTGTCAGCATATAAGCATCATTATAGTATCTGATTCGGCTACTTGTCATCCCAGTTACCATGCATCAAATTCTCATTGTGTTCCTATTTTAGTTGAATATTTTTGAAATAGATTATAATTTGGACCACTTGAAGCATTGGGTGTACCTCCATCACAAATCCTAACAAAAAAGGAAAATCTGTATTTGTCCTTTGCAATCATGCACTTGTTTGTGTTGGTCTACAATACCAAAATCCCAAATCAAATCCATTAAAAAAAATTGGATGTGGCAAAATGTGGGAAAGTTTCATGCGTTTGTGTTTATTTTGAAAGTTTTCCAACTACTTCCCCCTCCTAAAGTTATGTATATTCCTGCTATACTCAGTGTGTACATGGCTAATCTTAGTTGCCACAGTCACTGACCAAAACTCAGTTCTTTTGCTACCAATTTTCATTCGAGGGCTGCAGTCTTGATTGAAGGCAATGATATTCTCCTGCTCCCAGGAGGAGGGTGTTGTGGAGACTTTGCCGAGGCCCCGTCAGCAAACACCCAGACCCTGCTGATTCAGGGAGTACAGAAAACTCCCACCGTGTCCTCCAAGGCTAGGACTTAGCACCAAGCCGTGTTTGTATCCAGTCAGCTAAAATCTCCGTCTATGAGTCCCGCAGAAATGCCAGCTGAATTACAAGAGCAGAGCAGCCCTCCCAAAGCTGCCTCTGACTTCTGTCACCCCAACTCCTGTTTGTTTGTCTGTGTGTCTGCTAGCTTCCATCTCCTGGTTTCTGTTTCATTCCTGCCAGCCTTTCTTTAAGTCTCCATCTGTCCATGTGTGTTTGTCTGTCTGTGTCCCTGGAGTCCAGACCGAATGCATCTGAGTGCAAATACCACACATAAGCCTCAGCTTTCCCCCCCCCCGTTCTCCCGTCCATGTTCTTCTCGGTGTGAGTCAATGGCGCCCAGCAGAAGGCGTCTCCAGGTTTATCCACAGATTCGATTTCTCCTGGCAGGGCCAGCGAGCTGCGACAGATCGATGACAAAGCCTGTCAGTGCAGCTCACCGTTACTCAAAGCTAGATTGCCCCTGAAAGCCCATGCACCATGTGGTTAATGAATTAAAGAAGCAGCCAGCCAGCATTGATCAGAGCAGCCGACAACCGTCTATATCTTCCTTTTTTATGAGTATTCTTGAGTGAACCAACTGATGGTTGAGAGATTTAATCACTCCCTAGTTGCAATTATGTTGACCTCTTTACTCTGATTTCATTTACATCATTTTTCTTTGCCTCAACACCTGAGGAGCAGATAAAATTAGATCAAACAGATGCTATCTTTTAAGTTTTATTCTTCATGTTTAAGAAACAGCTTGAAAACATCCATCTTCATCAGTGTTTCAAACACTTCTTTTGCCCTTGGAATACTTTTAAAGGTAAAAGTTTTATGCAGGGGTCTACATGAAGCCTTTGTCACACAGAGACTTCAAATGCTGAACATCAAAGTTGAATTTAATACTCCTGGGTAACCCTAGGTATAAATAGTTCAGCAAACATTACAGCCAAGTTTCTGTTAGCATTTTATTGAACTACTGTCTTATTGTGTGAAGTATTGTTAGATCTTGTGTGATATTTAAGTTTTAGAGTTTTTCCTGTTATAGGCGCCCTAAAGTGCCATCCAAGGTGAACAATACCAAAAGTAGGTGACAAACAAGTTATAAGTAAATGAAAATAATAAGTTTAAAAATAGGACCGCAACATTATTTTTTCTTCTATTCTTAATTTCTCATTATAGGTTTTTTGTTTTATTTCAATTATTCAGTGCGTTTCCAAATACAACCGCTAGGGGGCGACTACTGTATTGGAATCATAAAGAAGGTTGGACACACAGAAGAAGAATAAACATTACTGTTAGATGCTAGAAGCTCAACATAGCGTCTCATCTTTTCTAAATCACAGGTAAGTAAAATATATTTTGATCCATATATATATTGGTATCCTCAAAGAGTTGAAGATATTATTGAATAGAGAGTCGACTAGTGAGTAAAGTTATGCAGTTTGTAATGAGTATGTTGTGTAGAAAACGGGACATATTTCTCGGGGCTAATTTTTGGTAATGCTAGCGGACTTTGTACATGTGTGTTGAGCTAGCTGAGAAACAGCTGAAGGACTACAGAATTCACTTTTAATTTATTGTTTTTGCCATTTTGATATGGTTTACACACAAAGGGCATTAATTTTGTGTTTTTATTCGAAAATATACATTTATTTATTATTTATTACAAAAACCTGAGAAACCATGTTGTTAATGACATCCAGTGAGGAAGTAATGACTGCCTATTTGGGAAGCTTAATAAAGAGAGACAGCTTTACAGCTTTACACCTTTTTCAGTTTTATAATTAATTTTTTGTGTAAGAGATAAAATATTATTCTGTGAAAACAGTGGATAAAGTTAAAAGCTAAAATGCTTAAATATTAAATTATATTTTATTTGTAGTTATAATCAAAGACAAAGAGCTAATAATGTGAATAAAACCTATAATAATATTTAATTGCAGCTGCAGCAATTTTCTTCCATCATTTACATTTCTCTTTAATTGGTGTTGAAGGCCAGGGAGAGTAGATGTGTTTTCAGTCTGGACGTAAAACTTATACTGACTGATATGATAAGACAAAAAGGGACAAGGTATTTGAGTTAAAGCATTAACTAAAACATTTCTATGGTTTAAAGAATTAAGTCATCTGTGAATAGGTTTTGCAATTTGACAAAAGTCATAATGTTAAATGTAGCATGTTAAAATAATTCTCGTTCAGTTTAAAGGGATATTAAAGTCATTGGTGATGTACTCAATCTAAGGACTATCCATTGCAGTTGCTCAGTGATACCTAAAGTATTGCAGTATTGTGCAGTATGTTCATTATAGAGAAGAAGAAAAAACAAAATTACCATATTACCCTCGGCCCATCAAGGTTATTGGGTAACAGTGACATGCATTCTGCTTTTTGCCTCTCAGATTGAACTGAAAGACAAAAACTATTACTAATATATTCTTTTAGGAATTATTTTCATAGTAACTACAATATTGGATTTTTTTTAGTTTGTTTTACAAGTTACTGTGAAAGATCTGACGTGTGCTGGCTCCTGTTTATTTCTCCCTGACTCTGTAGAAACAGAAAATAAACAAAAAAAAAACCTTTTTTTTTTAATTCTTATAAAATAAACTAGACTTGAGAACCTTGACTCAGAAAGAGAAAGCTATGCAAGATAGTTAGTTAGATAGTTTAGTTTTCTTAAAAAGTTGTTTCCTTTTCCTGTGAAAACCCATAAATTTGTACGCTACATGTTTTTTTTGTAGTTGTAAAACAGAAGCAGCACTTCAACACAATATTCTCTCAGTGGGTTTTTTCTTCCTTGCTTGTTTTCTTTATGAGACCTACCACAGACTTGAAGTGGCAAAGATGCTCATATGTTGAAAACAATTAGACTCTTTTTCACACATTGCTGCGTATGTGGCTTTTACCGCTGGACAACATAATAAAGTCAAGACCAGTACAGGCGTATTTTTCATTTTAATAAACTAGGAGTCATAAATTAACCAGAATTGGACAAATGAAATAATTGCAGACGATTTTCTCACCCAACTGGTTGCTGATTTGAATTAGACGGCAGCATGAAGCACATCTAAATCCAGGAAGTTCATCAATTCAAAAACACACTGAGAGCTGTAGCAGCACTGACCTCTTAACTGACTCTCTCCTCCTGCTTTTCTCACATGCAGTTTCAGTTTCCCACACTGCAAAACGTCTGATTTTTCCATCGCCCTATCTAAACGCCATCACACTGCAGAAAACAGGGGGAACCACAAAACACAATCCCAATGTGTAGAACTAGTGTGGCGGTCCCAACAGGCTGCTGAATGCAAGGCCCTGTCAATTTATAGCCCTACTGTACCTTTTCATTTTATTGCCCCCCTCATTCAAGCAGCAATAGCGGCAAGGAAAATAAAATGAAATTCCATTTTACATGCAGTCACCTGTTCAGGTGAAAAAAGGAGGGTTTTTTTTTTTTTTTTATTCGGCTTAAAAAAGGCCACCAATTTCAAACGCTTGCAGCACAGCCAGCAACTGTTCTTCAGCTCGGGAGTCCACTTAAAGCAGCACTTCAGATCTGGTCAGCTGAAAAGTGCATTTGCCTGTGAGTTATTAATAAATATGTCCATTAGGTCGGTCAGTGTACCTCTGAATGAAGGATGGTTTCAGAATATAAATCTCAGGTAAAATTGAGACAGAAGGTGAACTGTTGGCTCTGTGACAGCAAAACTTCTTTGCAGAACAAAAACTGAGAGTTTTATTTAAATCTTAGTTTTAATCTAAAGCTGCCACGCTTTGTGAGCGGAGTCGAATGAAAAAGTCAGAGTTGCGTGACGAGGTGAAGGTATGTGAAAAACTTTCTAATAAATTTCGTAATTTTTCAGTGCCACATTGAGGTGGACGTTGAAAAAACTCGCTAGACCTCATCAGTATCACGTTTGTAGTTGGCGGTAAGAAGAAAATTGTGGAATTTTTTAAGGTTTCAAAATTATGGGCAATTTTATTTTGTACTGTATTTAGTGTTTAATCAGCTATTATGTTGTAATTGGGCAAAAAAAATAAATCTGCCACCATAATTTGTTTTGCGTATCTTGTGCTAGCTTTTATTTGGCTCAGAGTTGATCGTAGATAGACAGATTGATTTTGGGCAGTATCTATAGTTCTCTGGTGAAAAATATTCCAGACTAATCTTTTGTGGTTTATCTGTTGGAGGATCTTTCTAAACTTTGCCCTCATTAATTTTGTTAATGTGACTTTCAGTTTTGGAGTTATAAGATAAAACATGTATTTTCTACCATAGCACCACCTACAGGTGAATGTGGCTGAATATTTTTTGTTATAAAGCAATTAAACTAGATGGTTTTTTTCAACTTAGATGAGTAGTTCATGTGTTTGCAAACAAAACATTAAATATTTTAGCAATGACGTCAAATTGTGTGACTGAGCATTAAATCCTTGTGAGCTCCATCTTTAAACACCTTTTATTAAAGCTTGTGATTAATTAATTTGAGATACTTTCAATCAGTCCCAGTATATCTTACTCCCATATCCATGGGCAGAATTACAAAAAAGGATAGTTTCACAGATTTATGTGAGAAATAAGTGGAATAAGAGGCAGTCCTTGAGCATTCATTTTGAAAATTCATGGTCATTACCTTGTGAGTCCATTGTTTTGTTCCCTTACTATTGCAGTAGACACTAGAGTTTCAACGTGTTGTGAAACCTTTGTGCAAGTAGTATCTTGGTTGCGAAGCAACAGCTCTAAAGTCTTCAAATATTCTGTTAACAGATGTTTCTAGAGAAATATTTTCAGAAAATGTCCTTTCTGACTTACAAATTGAATTATTTATGTTTGATTTTCAGCTGCACAGTGGCGCAGTTGGTAGAGCTGTTGCCTTGCAGCAAGAAGGTTCTGGGTTCGATTCCCGGCCTGGGGTCTTTCTGCATGGAGTTTGCATGTTCTCCCTGTGCATGCGTGGGTTTTCTCCGGGTACTCCGGTTTCCTCCCACAGTCCAAAAACATGACTGTCAGGTTAATTGGCCACTCCAAATTGCCCCTAGGTGTGAGTGTTTGTGTGCATGGTTGTGTGTCCTGTGTGTCTCTGTGTTGCCCTGCGACAGACTGGCGACCTGTCCAGGGTGAACCCCGCCTCTCGCCCGAAACGTTGGCTGGAGATGGGCACCAGCACCCCTCCCGACCCCACTGAGGGAAAAAGGGTGCAAGAAAATGGATGGATGGATGGATGTTTGATTTTCTTTTGTTGTAACACCTCTTTGATAATGAACCCAACTTTCATTGAAAATCCTATTGATTTTCCTTGAAACTGTGTTAAATTTGAAAGGAAAATGTATGTTTTGAGCAGCTCCTGTTAAAAACCAAATCCTCCTCGCCAATACCAGATAGTTTATTCTGTTAATGACTATTGTTTTAAGTTTAGTGACATTTGAAGATACAAGACAACAAACAGACCTCAGTAGTGTCTAAAACAATGCACCACCAGTCAAGCCTAGAGACTCCCCTTAATGATGGTCACCAGCTTGGTCTCACACTCCTGAGGAATGGGATCGTGTTCACTAACCATTTCTTCAAAACAAAATTTGTCTGAAGCTGTACAACTTACTTGAGCCTTTCAAATATAAGAAAAACACATTTATTAAGTTTTTTAAATATTCTTGGGTGTTTTACTGTAAAATTAAAACCCACCACTAATTTTATTTCTATTCTGTTTTGCCTACAACTTATTAGCTTGTTACTTCCAACCATGTTCAGAGCTGGAGAAGTGTTTTGGATGAGAAGCAGTCCAATTGATTTCCACTCAATTAGCAATTAGCACTAGTGGTGTTGGAGAAGAATCAGCTGAAGTCCTAATCCAGCTGCCTGCCACAATGAAGCAGTCTAAAACACTGCAGAACCATAGAGACTAGGGATGTAACGATATACAAAGACATGCAGAAAATTTTAGGAATTGCTCTTTTGGTTGTACCGAAGGTTTGTATAGAGATGAAAACAAATTACATAATTAATAAACTCTTTCCCTGAGACAAGAAGATGAGCAAGTTTTAAAAAAGTCTTTATTCGTTATTCTATCTGTCTATCTATCTGAATAACAACAAACAGTTGCAGGGTGTGTTCATGGCAGATGAGTTCATCATTTATTCAGTAATTAACACAAAGCAGACAGCCGTGATAAACCACTAGACTAAATGCGTTCCACTGCGACACACTAAAAGGCGCTTATCTTAATATCATAACGCTTAAAATCCAACGCAATTATTCTTCACAGGGGCGTGAAATTGATTCCAAACATTTTCTTTTTCTCCTCCACACACGGTTTGATCTTTGCTCCCCAGAACGACCTTCAATAAAAATTCAATTTCTCACCTAAAGATATCAGAGTTTCATCTATAATAATACTATTGTGTGCAGCTCGGATTATGAAATGTTTTTCTCTCGTATCGCTGAGGAGGCGTTCTGATGATCCAACCAGCGCTGCGTAAAATGCTTGATTAAAAGAAAGATGTTTACTGATTGAGTTTTTTTTTTTTTTATTAAAACAGACGTGAGAATCAGAGTGTGAAGGTGTGCCAGATTTAGTCACAGATGGTAGACAAGAGAACATGAACTCTGAGATCACCGTCTGGTGGAAGCTGCATGAAAACATTAGGTCTCCTGTTCCAAAATTATCTAAAAACAAAAATATAATAATCTACTGAACGTTGTTTCTTTGGAAAGAAAAAGTCTAATTGCAGTTTTCTCAGTTGATTTGGTGCATGAATTACCCACAAAAGTCGGTCTCTTTCTCAAAACCCTTAGTTTGTCTCTCATGAATAAATGTGTCAATGAACATGTCAGTACCTCAGAATGACAAGTCATTGTCTCATTGTGTACAGATAAGACAGTCAAATTGTTTCGTCATGTCACCAATATAGCAGAGTACTCTGTTATAAACCACAGCTGAAGTTTTGATGACAACAGTTGTGAATTGTAATTGTAGGAGACCAACAGGAAGAGACTGGACAAGATTCAAACAAAGCTCAAAGTAAAAAAACAGTAGCACTGAGAACATAAAATTTCCTTAAGGAAAACAATATATGCAGTGCTGAAGGAATTACAGTTCAGTTTTTTTTAAACCTGCTGACATTCTTGGCTTTTGGGCCACAAATTCTCATAAACATCACAACAAATATCTTCTCTGGTGATGCAGCGTGGAAATAATCTTTTAGTGTTTTATCCTCCCGCTCCACTTCATCTTCTCTCTGGATGTCAAACCCGTCCAGATCTTGGCTATTTCAGAAAACATAATTCTGTGGAGTGGTTTAAATATTTGTATTAATTTATTTTTTCATGTAACTCTTACAGAGTGACTATAATGTGCTGCATATCATTTTGAGATATAAGCACTTTTTTTTGCAAAACTTTATCTTTAATGTAATTTCTTACCCTACCTGAGCACTGCCATAGCTTTTTATTAAAGCATTGCAAAAATAAAATTTAAATGACGCATAATTCAGACATAAAAAAGCAAACTGGAATTGTAGCAACAGAACATGGTGCAGCCCAGTAACGGCACAGTAAGTCTAATTTATTGGAACAATACAAAAGTTTCAGATTTTAACAGCTTGCAGAGACGAGCTTTAGAATATTTCCCCCGTTTTGCTGCACAAAGTGTCATAAATGTGCAGAAGTTGGGATAAATGTGATAATGATGATCTCATAATCTTTTGAAAATTAGAATCCAGAATTAAAAGTAAAGTAACTTTGTAAACAAGATAATTTTTTAATGAAAAGAGACACCTTACCTTACCTTACCTTAGCAACATATGAGGCTTTCAGGATCCTCCATCTTTAGGTTGCCATTTTTCTCAGTGGTTGTGGGTCTTTAAATCTGTCAGATCTGTTTGCCTTCAGTATGCAGGAACTTTATAATGTTGACCAATAAACAAGGAACTAAATTTGGCGTTTTATTAGCCCACAGTTGTTATTCAGATTATAATGTCTCAATTTTGGACTAGGAAACAGTAGAATTATTCTTATGGTATTTAATAAATATTGTAAAAATGTCCTGTAGTCAGATCAATTTTGATATTTTATCTTGTTGTAAACTGCTTATAAACTTTCATCCTTACCACAGACACTGTTTGATGCATACATATTAAGTACAGGACAAATTTTTCCCACTCATTCGATAGCATTACATGATTACATTACAGAAGAAAAACTGTTCAGAGGTGATGCTTGTAGCTACTACACTGAAATTTGGCATTAAAGGTTCCAACACCAATGGAAGAAGTTAATACTGTGCAGCAATGACTTACAATTGTTTCAAGTAATACACAAAGTAGTTTCCAAGCAGTTCATCAAACTTGTTAATGTAAACTTTGCAAGTGGCTATTCCTGCACTACGTTTCTTTTTCATTCTATGCCTTTTGTTGCAGTATTTCCTATATTTTAATTAATAAATGAGGTTATTAAATCCCCATAATTAATCTTCCAGATACTCGTGTAGCTTTAACTGCTTCCATTGTGCCAGAGTGTTGGTAAAATTGTAAATAAAATTAGATTTGAGGTTAGATGTCCTTTTTGTTTGTTTGCTTGAGAAAACCGACTCGTACATTTGGTCCTTGAAGACTATTTGAAATTGATACGGTATGAAAAATGTATTCAAAAAATGTTGCGGGAAACAAGCAACTAAAAAGCTGAACTGTAAAAATTACAAGCTCAGCTGTAGCTTATAGCTGGAAGACTGCTGCATGACCATGACTGTTTTTATGCTCAATTTTACTGTTGGAATTTAGTTTTTCAGACAGTGAAACATTCAAAAAACATGGATTCTGATTTATACTGCCTTGCAAAAGTATTTCTCCTGGCAGTTCTTTCATAAAAGCCACACTAGTAAAGTCTATGATTAATGTTTACCCCTGGACTCTTTTTACTTATTTAGTCTTTGAAAGAGAAATTGGTTGCAGTGGATTTTCTTTAAAAAATGACTTCCACTTTACAAATATGCACTATTTTGTGTTGGTCTGTCACAAAATCCCACTAAGATACATGTATATGTACAGCAAATAATACAACACATTTGAATGAATTATGTTAGCACTTTTGTAACTTATTAGAGGCTATGATTTACATTTGTACATTTAAGCAAAATGTACATAAACATTTTGCTTAACTATACAGATGCAACAATGAGCTGTTTTATTAAAGTTATTTGGAACATAAAATGGTGAAAGCCCAACAGGACGCGCCATCTGCTTCAGGAATATAATGGCATTATCCACAACAGCTGGCAGTCGCTGTTTTGAGTCACTAAATAATCTCTCTGCAACAGAGTCAAATATGTAAAATATTAGCCCATACCTAAACATGGTCACATTCATCTTTAGCTTCTGAACAGATGTTTATGTGACACAATTTATTAATTTCAAAAAATTAAATCTTTTTTAGTCAATCTTTTTTATTAAGTACATGATAGAAACTGAACAGGTGAGGTTTAATAAGTTTTTACGTAACTGAAGACTGAAGAAAACATTAAATACATTGTGGATAATGTACAACATCTTTCCCACTGACACGACTAATTCTACTGCTCTATTACACATCTATACATACATGTCTTTTCTACAAAGATCCAAACAACAACAATTTTCTCATAATACCACTGTGTTATTTGGCTCAATCTTTGACATATAGTAAACCAACTTAAGACTGATTTGCTGCTTGAAGCTGAATTATTTTGGGATTTGTTTGTGAATCTTGCTAAGGTCTTAAAGATAATATAAAAATGTTCTGCCTTGCAAAGTTCATATGAACTTAATTCCCGCCTGTAACACTGCCTAGCTGGTGGAAAGATTTACTTGTGCTTGCTCAGGACACCCCGGAGGAAGTCCTCAAAACGTGGGACAGCATATTGGTGGACAACGGCTTCCTTTGCACCATTTTCTTCATCAGCGATTGGCTCATCGGCAGAGGCGGCGGGTTCAGCGCGGCGCAATCTGCAGTTGTAGTCGTACTCGGGGTCGCAGTCAGGATCTGGAAGAATAATGCCGTCCTTTCCAAGCTTTGGGGCCTCGATGCCACCAGGTGGAGAAAACTTTGCACAACTGGGATCGTAAGGATGGCAGAAGGGTTCATCAGGAGCTTCAGAACCAGACTTGACTGGGCTGCAGTCCTTGTCATAGTGCATATAGCAGTCGTAGCCTTCCTTGGTCTTGCCGCGGACGCCAAGCTGGTAGCGGACCTGGTTGATTTTTTGGTTTGTGTGTGTGTTTCAAAACAAATGCAAAGCAGATTTATGACTAAAAAAAGAAATTTAAGCATTATTCAACACCCATTTCATTTTACTATATATTTTAATAAGTCATATGTTAGCATGACTGTAGAGGACTAGTCAAAAAGAAGCAATTCAAACCTAAGAAGAGGACTTTGGGTTCAGACCTGGTGCTCGGGGAGCTGTGGAGGGGGCCTGCGCAGGGCGGCAGCAGCTGCCAGTATGCAGTACGGGTTGGTTCGCGGGTCACAAGTCAGAGGAGCCGCAGGAAGTGCATGTTTGGGGGCGTACTCCAGGACGGGTTTGGTGAGGCTAGCGAGCCTTGTAGCGCTCAGAGGGTTGCAGCCTGCGTCAAAGAGAGGGTTGCAGTGCTGCTCTGTAGGTGCCTCCCTGGCTGCAAAGGAAGCAGGAGCAGCTTTACTGCCACAAAGAGGATCCACTGATGGGTCACAGCTAGAGTACATCAGGTGATAGAAGCCACTGGGGGCCTTTTGCACCAAAGAGGGCTTGCAGTACGGGTCCTTGGGGTCGCAATTGAGGGCAGAATAGGATGGAGCCGGACCCAGCACAGGGCGGTACCCAAACGCTGCTCTCAGGTGGTACTGCAGGCATTCTACATCTTCAGGTTGGCAGATCCTAAGCAGCTCAGACTGCTGCTCATGGCTCAGGAAAGGCTCCAAGACTGGACCATAATGGTAGTAACCACTGGGGCTCTTCATGGGCAGCACAGGGGCGAGGATGGGAGCTGGTACCTTAGCTGGAGCCGGTTCAGGAGCCTTGGAGGAAAGAGGGTAGAGGCAGTAGGGGTCAAGGTAGGGGTCACATGTTCTGATGGAAGCAGCCTTGAAAGGGGCAGGCATGACCACTGCAGCTTTGGGCTTGCTGGTAAACTCTGCAATGCATTCTGGGTCATCGGACTCAGCACAGGTTCTGTATATTTCACTGAGGTGTTTGAGGTAGTGGTTGAAGGTGGGCCCCTCCTCGGACCTGTGCTTGTTTTGCAAATAGGCCAGATACAGACGATCCAAGTCCTCCACCTGAACAACAGGGGCGAAAGCAGCTGAAATTAGCATAATGATGGTTCAAACAATTTACAAGCCACTGAAATTGGATTTAAAATAATTAATACATAATCAAAAGCTTAAAATCCAAGGCCATTTTTAGCCTGTTCTGTATTTGAAGCAGGAAATGAGCCGGGCTTAAACAACATAAATGTCCTGGGCATAGAGCACTGAAAAATATCTAAATATTTAAAGAGGGTAAAGGCATATTAATACTTTTATGCAACCAAGATCAGAGCAATAAATCATTCATTGTTGTCATCTGAACTGAAGACGGAGGAACATTGAGAAAAACAATCCAATATTCTTACTGCCTGAAATTATTTATTTAATGCAGTCAATGGGGAAAAAGGCATTTTAATGCAACAGTATAATGCAATCTGATGGATTGTTTTAAGGAAAAAATGAGGAGCTTCGTAATCGTGACTGGCATAAAAATGAATAAATGATGTGAAACAAGCTCCACTCACCCCCTCCTGGTTGTGGGTGTCCATAAAGTATTTGTACCATCCCCAGAAGTCAGGCATACGTTTGAACTGGGGCACAGCCGCGACGGGGACATTCCTTCTGTTGCGAACCAGCTTTTTCAAGTTGGTCATGGCCTCTGCTTTCACATTATCAGATACTGCAGCTGCTGCAGGGAGAAACAACAGAGAAAATAAACTAATCTTAGCTAGGACAGTGCCACAGTTTGTCCTGAAAGTAACTCAAGACAATCTATGGGTACTTGCAGCCAAAACAACTTTGCATAATCTTGTTAAACTTGATAAGGATGTGTTTTATGTTTCATTCTATGATGCTATCATCAAACCATCTTTCATTAGTTGCTCATATATTTGTGTTTCCATGTAAGATACACCGAGCACAGATTGGCACTAAACACAAAATCAAGTTGAAAGAAGTGTCATTGGCCTATTATTTATGCAAAACTAATTTATGACTAGGCTCAAGAAATTATTGGTTACACCATGCTAAGGTAAGCTAAGGATGAGTTCTTGGTCAACCCATTGGTTACATTTCTAATGTATATGTTTGGTTTTTATCTGAAGATGACGTGGTATATTCTTCTACATCTGTACCTTATCTAACATACACAGTACAAAAAAGTGCAGGAATTGTTGTTTTCATCGCCAATGCTTGTCCCTGTCGACACCCTTAAAGCCTGAGTTGTTGAAATGGGAACTGAAACTTGTTTTTTGTTGTCTTTTTTTAATCAAAATCAAAAACAATTCAGTCTCATAACATGCCTGAGTAATTTTTTTAGATATGTAGATTAGTGGTTGTAAGTGCTTTGAGAATTAAATGTTTTTATATTTTTGACTCACTATTTTAAGTAATTTAATGATAAATTCTTATTGTTACTCTTGTTTATATTTAAATGTTGTGCCGTAAATTATTTTGAGCATTTTGTGTGTTGTAAATGTCACTATTTTAAGACTTTTCACTTTTATACCAATGGCTCAAAAGGTCAAATTGTTCCTATAGTGAAAATCAACTTTTTTGACAAGTTATTTCTTTTTTTAACTGAATCTACTTGCATCAAATCCTACTCTTAAAGTAATGCTGCAATGAATCTTAAGATGTATGAAAACCAAAATTTTCTTTGCAAACACAAAAAGGACACTAGAATTTAGAACCATCTCTTTCTACATTTAAAACAAGTTTCTTTTAGCTTTAAGTTAAAGAGCAAGAACAGTGGCTTTTTATATTGAGGAACATATTTCAGATTAGTTGACGTTAATCTCGAACAAAGACACTTTTGATTGTTGTTCATATTGAATAACAAAGACAAAGCTCACCAAATGAAAACCTAATTTGAATATAATTACCCATATTATGGCTTCACCTAAACTATGTAAATCAACTGTGAACTGCATGAGGTTCATGCATGCTGAGTAGTGAATTTAATGCTTTTTTTTTCTTCCGATACATTTACTAATTGAACATTTTGAAACCCTTCAGTTTTCCATGCCACGTCAGACAAACCCTCACCTTCCTCCTGCTTGTCCTGCCCCACTGGAACGGCCCCCAGAAACTCTGTAAAAACACAAACAGGAGCCACATTAGCAGCAGCAGCAGCAACGCTTGCTAACTGGAAACAGATGTTGGGCTTTCTCTCAACATCAGGGAAAATGCTGAGCTGCTAATAAGCTGGCGGGTGAAAAGCGGCAGGTGCTGGAGCGCTGGCGCCCCGATGCAGGCAGCATCCTGCAAATTAAACACTCCTCCACCCCTCCTCGCTCACTCCTCCATCCAGCCTAAAGCACGTTGTGTCGCTTAGCTTTGAACTAAAATGGTGGTGTTTATGCCCCCGCTGGAGGCCTCCTCAAACGTTACCTGTAAAACTACAAAGAGTTGGCCCTCACACAGACCAATTATTCATGCACTGTAAATGTAGCTAGTGGGGGGGAGTCTGGGTGTCTTCTGATCTGCCGGGGTTTTATGGAGACATTTATGTTGATAAGAAAAACAGCCAAGTCAGCTGATTATTACACAATGTCCAGTTGTGTATGTATATTTTTATCTCTAAAAGCAACCAAAAAACATCATCTTAACGAGATGTTTTACTTTCCAAAAGAAAAACATATCCTTGTCCAGAAATGAATTTGTTCAATTGCCTCTGAGCAGTAAAGTCAATGTAAAGCAACAAATCATGTTAAATCACACCAAAAGCAATTTATCAGTGAATTGTAGTTATTTTAAACGAGACACAGGCGCTTTTGTGTTGCTGAAGAAACAATTTCAGACTTTGACATCAATGCTCTATTGTTAGAATAAACTATTATGCTTTATAACTAGACTAAGTGCATTTTTACCTGTTATGTAAAGGACATTCAGGCTGAACCCCATTTCTGAAGGTCATCACCACCCTTAGGACTCACTTTTCCTCCATCTTCCATTATTTTAGTTAATCCTTAAAATATGTCACTGAGAAATGGGACACTTATGCCAAGTCATCAGTTTTTTTACTGGTTAAATGCACATGTTTATATTCAACATACCTAAATAAAAATCTTGAACCTTAAATGATAAATATCATGTAAACAATTATGAGCTCTCCATCATATGTCGTTTATTATGCTTCTAAAACAACATGAATATAATCCTACTTACTACTACGTAAAGTAATTAAAATGTATTTGGATTTTCTTAAAATAGCAGAGTTTGAGAAGAATGCTAATTTGTCACAATGCTACATGTTCAGTACATTAACTAAGGTCTTCTTAGTTATTATTATAGCATAGCGTTTAATTGTTGTATCATTTAATAACATTTTGGTATTTTTCAAAGTACTTTATGTTTCTATATTTTACTTTACAGTCAAATGGTTGAAAGCCATGATAAATAACAGAAATTAGAAAAAGTGACATTGTAAACTTGTCATTTACATCTCACCTGGTAATAAGACAATTGCTAACAGGAGTCCTGTGAGGATGAATGATGGTCGTGCCATTTTCTGTTTTCTGTGCTTCCTGTAGGAACAGACAGGGAACAATACTCAGAGTTGCCACAATTTAACATTAGACTGTGCTATATGTAACACATTACAATGCAACTCGACTTGGATTGATCATCTCATTTTCTTTTCTGTGAAGAGTTTCATCTGCCTGCTAGGAATGGAAATCCTTGATTACACAATGCTTTCAGAACAAAGTGAAGGGTTTTATTTAACCGGCTGATGCAGAGACAATAGAGAGGATTGAGGACATGCACTAATAGAGCTTTAGAGGGATTATGGAAAATAATCAGAATATCAAATACAGCGACTGAACTCAACAATCAAACCACCAAAAGCTTGTTATATTGTCTTCTGTTGCTGCACAGACAGCTGCTACTCTCACTAAGATGAATAGTTTTACTCTGGCTTGTGAATCTTTTTAAGTTTTGCCCTTTTTAAAATTGTGCAAGTTCCCAGCAGGCTCTCTAAGAAAACATAGAAATAACTACTTACCTGCAAAGGTGCAGTGGATTCGGCCTCCTAGGATCACCTCGAGATCCAGCGCGTCTCTTTGGAGGGAGGGGTTGCTTCTCCAAGATGTCTGAACCCTAAAGCTCTCTGCTCCCCAGTATGAGCCGGACAAGCAGGGAAACATTTTTAAGGAGCCTCCCTTGGTCATTAAAAGACAGAAAAAGGCATGTCATGAGGCTAAAACATGCTGCCAGGCCCTGCAGGATTGGCTCCTGTGCTGACAAACATCCAATCAGCAGCAATCCAGTAATTAGGAAAGGTGAGCAGCTCGACTCTTCCTGGACAAGTTGAAGCTCACAGTTTTCTTCCTTACTGGGGTGAAATTCGGGGTGATTTTAGAGTTAATTTGACATGATGTTTTGAGATAAGTTAAGAAGTTATTAAGCTGCACTTGAATGTATTTCAGGTATTCTTGACATTCTCCTGTAGATACATAAACAGCAGTAAATAAGAGAAAATACTGTTTGTACTTGAGATTCTTATTTTTGAATGTAGCTGTTTTGCAGAAATTCACAGCAAAGAATAAAAATATTTCTTAAACAACTTCAGTCTTGCATCAGATCACTGAATAAATGAGAGACAAATATTATAACACAAGAATATCCAAGTAGTTTTTGCATCATGTTTGAAAGTTTCAAACTTGGTTTAATGAGTCTGCAGCTGAATCACTCAATTGTTATCCTCTTCTGAGGATTTGAAAGCTATGTAATCCCTTCACAAAGATACAAAAAAAAAAGATTTGCACTGATAACTCCTGCTTTGAAAACTTCTTTATTCTACATGCATCTTTTATATGGAACAACATGAAGGAAAGTCGAGTCGTTAGGCGAAGTACACCTCATACGGGGAGCCAATAAAGGCAACAAACTGCTGCTACAGTAGGAGGCAGCGCCTTCAGGACCAGCATACAAACAACTCTGCTTGTTGGGTTTACAGTACAATCCTGAAGCCTGGGCTCTGCCACGTAGCCTTCACAGCCTGCAGTCTGTGTTAGAGGAACGTACCGAGTACCGTGGGAGCAGTGGAAACTGATGAAAACAAGCTTAAAAAGATCAAACCATGCAGCCAACCTCTGAGGGTGCAGCAGCTCCTCGAAACATTCAAAGACTGACATTTATTTTTAATTTGTGGCCTTTACTGATCTTCAGTTGCACTTTGTATTTAGGTTTATGTATTTAAAAGGGATTAGATTGACAAATGAAATCCAGTTGAAACCAGACATTTATTACATTTATAACATAACATTTTATGTTTAAGTTCAGTTACAATTGAAAACAATATTTTATCATTATTTGAATTCAGAAGTTTGCATACTCTTCCCTATTTGGAATTGGTTTTCTTTTGTACGTATTTCCCAAAGCTTCTTACAATAGTTTGTTGGATTTTTGTCCTATTCCCAGTGAAAGCACTGCTTTAGCTGAGTTGGTTTATACACGCTTTGTGGCGATCACCACTTCAGACTGACTTTGTTGTTGTTAAGCTAATTTGGAGAAATGCTCCGGGTCATTTTCCGTTTGTAGAACCCATTTGGGCTCGAGCTTTAACCTTCTTGCTGAAATGTCTTTGTGTTGATGCACAAAATATTTATATTTATATTTAAGGATCAGTGCAATACATATGTAAATATCTTATAATTACTGTCATTCTCATAATTTTTCATCCTCAACTTAGAACATTTTCGTCAAATTTATAATACTACATCAAAATCACTTTTATTTATTAAATTAGCTTAAAAAGCTTCATTAATTCAATCTGTGTTTGAGTTTCTGTTTGTGCTTTCTCACATTTTTTGCAATGTTTACAGACTTTTTTCTGACTTTATGAATTTATCATTTCATATCCAAGCTAACACAACGTTCAGATCACACAATTTTGCTTCATCTAAATCAAGATGAACCATCTACATATATATTTATCTTGGGCTTTTATTTGAGTAAGTACATAGCAACTTTAGAGATTAAATCAATTATATTTTGTCAGCTTTTCTACCAGGCTAACATTATGCAGAGCAAGTTGTTCTTTGTACTAAATGGGACACAAATTAGTGAAGGATACTAAGGCATTTAAAAGCTGGATGTTCAATGTCTTGTGGTTTTAATCTGAATGTTTTCAGATTAAAACCACAAGTGTGAGGGCTGCACAGTGGCGCATCTGCCAAATGCGCCACTGTGTTGCCTTGCAACAGCTCTACCAACTGGGTACTCTGGGTACTCCGGTTTCCTCCCACAGTCCAAAACATGATTGTTAGGTTAATTGGTCTGTCTAAATTGTCCCTAGGTGTGAGTGTGTGTGTGCATGGTTGTGTGTCCTGTGTGTCTCTGTGTTGCCCTGTGACAGACTGGCGACCTGTCCAGGGTGTATCCCGCCTCTCGCCTGGAACGTTAGCTGGAGATACGCACCAGCAACCCTCCCGACCCCATTAAGGGACAAGGGTGTCAAGAAAATGGATGGATGGATGGATGTTTTCTTGTTGTTTGTAGCTGAAAATAAGGTGGATAGTTGGATCTCAAGAGCTTAAGTTTCTGCAAAGGTTACCACGAAATGAAAAAAAAGAAAGATTATATATAGTATTTATCAACATGCATGCTCCTAGGACTTTCTTCTGCAGACTTTTTTTCTTTCTTCCAGAGTTGAAATGTAATATTATCAACCTCCAGTACACTAACCAATTATTTCATTGATGTACCTTTTGCCTCCAATTTACTGCATTTATTGCTCTTCCAGACAGACTCTGAATGTGACTTGCATGTCTGAACAGGAATTTTAGTGCCAGGGCACTTAATGTCCTAATTTTACAGACATTGTCTGATTTTCATTCATAATAGCATCTGTCATTTAGCTATTTTTGACTGAGTCACAGTGCTGGGTTGAATTTTCAGACAAATGAACAGCGAACATAAATTTCAATGGTGTTCATTTCTTGAAGCAAAAAACATATTTGTTTTTCAGCAGGCAACCCTCTAACAAACATATGTTCCTTTTAATGGCAGAATTATTTCTAGTTTTTATACACATTTGCACATCTACCGGTAACAGAAAAAGTTTGAACTTAAATTTAAAAATTTAAAAACTAAACGTCGTCCACCAGTTTGAGCAGTTGTTTCTAAATAATGCCGACCGTTTGGCAGTTTGTCTCTGTGGACACGTGTCTCTCAGGAACCGTCTGACTACTGGTGACTCAGCCCTGGCAATTTTCACAGCTTTAAATTAACGCGACCATCACTGAGGGAAACATACTGTTGTGTTCTTTGGCTGGAAGTCAGTATCTGCCTGTGCTTGGAAATCAGACAGCGACAGATGTTGGCCAGAAACAACCATGGAAAATGTAACTCATTGGAGATTAAGGGTAAATAAAACGCAGGTGTTTGGTAGAAGAATAATTGTGTCATAATCTGATAGTCAAACAGCTGAAGCAGAGTCTAAGAGCCTGTAAAAACTCAAGACTGGCAACTGGCAAACTGGCAACTTTTAGCCAATTTAAGCTATGTTTTTGTCTTTGCTAATAAATATTTATTCTAATTATGTGGTGTTTTCAATTGAGATTTGTCCAGACTTAGAAGAAATATCCTAAATTAAATTATTTAAATTAGCTTGGCGTTGATTTTTACCCCTTTCTCTTCTGTTTAAGGTTTTAGATATTCAAGTCAGAAGATGTTGCACTGGTTACTGTGCAAGATGTTCAGTAATTCATACTAATCCTTTTCATAGATCTGTTGGGCGTTGCTGACAGCTCAGTTTTTAGTTTTGCTGAGCCTGTACAGGCTGCTTTGAAAATCTTGTTGTTTGCAATTTTATGTTCTCCGTAAGCCTTTATTTGCTTACAAAATCATCCAGAATAGTAATAAAGGTACATACCACATAGCTGTGCATGTGACCTTCATATCTAGTATTGATATTCAGAAAGTTATCCTCACATTTAAATGCCATCTACACACAAGAAAACATGTACGTATAAAAAATTCATTTCTTCTGGACTGCAGAAACTATTTTCACTTCTCTTACGACTTTAGTAGAAATGTCTTTTTTTTTTTTCCAGGCTGATGTAATCCACAGAAACGCCGTTGTTCATGTTCTGATTCCGGGTTGAGGTCCAGAGAACTGCAAGAAAGGTGAGAACATGTTTCTGTTTGTGAGGCTCGCCCTGCACTCTGAGCTTCCTCTGTATTTAATGAGCATCGCTGCAGTTTTTCCTCACAGTCGGTGCAGCTTCAACCCAGTCTGCTAAATCGTTACCTAAGCTATGCTGATGGGATTTTTTGATGACATTGCAATAGCTGCAGATACATTTATGTTAAAGGTTTTAGTTGACGGATACTTAGCTTTAGCTTAAAAATACTTACATTATTTTCTGATATTCTCTATTTTTTCAAATATATCTAAAAAAGTAAATCAAATAATATGCAGAGCTAAAGCTTCAACACTGAAGTTTCCCTCTTTCCAGATTTCTTCTCGTTTTTCTTTTTCATAACACCTACATGTTTCCAGTCACCGCATAAATTTTAACATAAGACTGATAAAATGTTTTCAAATATTAGATTCTTTGATTTCATTCATTAGGTGAAGTTCTATAAGCCTGTAGAATCGAGAACCAAATCAAATCAGATAAACTCATTAAAACAATTAACGTAATGAATCACCATAACATACACAAAACAAAACTATTTATGATATTGGAACAATAACGATGTTGTCCCTCTGAACTTTACAGACCTGAACTTGGGTTTAAAGCTGAACACTTTAAACCCAAGTGTTCAGCTTTCATCCAGAAGTCTTAATTTACGTTTCTGAGCACTTCAAGGACAGAAAGATTTGAAATCATAAGATGATGAATGAATCAATTGAATTTTTTTAATTAAAATGGTGTCATTTTTCTCTAAATGGTGAAAGAATCAGAGAGAATCTCATTTTGCTCAGAAAGGGCTCTTCTTATTTTTCACCAGAACATGTAAGTCAAAACTGAATGCATGTGGCCATAATTCACAGATGTAGAAATCATTTAAGCCCTTGGAATGAACAGTCGTTTGTTACATGCCATCTGCAGAATTTCCAGGGGTGACGGCACATGGAGTCTTTGTGCAGAATATGTAGCTACAGTATAATTAAACCCTGAACAGGTGTTTCCAAGCACACTAAAACCTTCAATCCAGCCCCAGGAGTAGCAGCAAACACAAGCAGGATACAAGCCCATAATTTTAGCATACTGTATCCCTGGGTTGTTAGGAGTTTCACAACATCTGGAGAAGTTTGAGAGAGAAAAATCTGATACTTGTGCCACTAACAAAGAAAATTATATATTATTAGACTGTTAATCATTATATTGCTGCACATAAAGTATGTAGAAAGGGGAGGAAAGTGCAGATTTCTTTCACCGTTCTCATGTGGACTGGATGTCCACATCCAGTCCACATGAGACTGTGGAAACAACAACGGATCCATTACAACAAGCTGATAAAATGGAAAACAAAGATTTCCAAAAGTGGGAAATGATTACACTTGTGCTCGTTTTGAGGTTGCTGGGCCCTGGGGAATGCCCTTTCTGTGGGTGTGACAGTGTATGAGACTAAAAGTTAGCAGGAAAACTGCAGAAATCTGTGTCAACAGGCAGCAGAAAATGTGCAACATCCTCTGCGTTTGCAGGTGGTTGACATTTAACTCTTAGCCAGCACCAAGGAAAACTAGCCGCATTTTCTTCCAGTGAATTTAGTGCCATTAGAAATTCACTCTGTGTAAAAAAAAAAAATAAGAGGTTCTGTTCACAAGTTTAGGACTAATTATGAAAACATATTTTAAGTCTTCTTGTTTAATTTCATGTTACTTAAAACAAAAATATTTAAGGGTTAATTCTATTGTCAGCAACACATATTAAAAATAAAAATCACATTTTGTCAAACATTGGCTTTTGCATACCACGGCTTCATTTCATTGCTATGTTACAGTCTTCTCTGGAGTCATAATGTTTTTTAACCAACTCTTCTGTGAGGAGAAAGTTATACGTCTTTGCAAGACTGTGCAAGTGACTCATCAAGTCTTTACATTTTGACTGCACAGAGCCAGGAAATTTTGTGTTACTTTAAATTAAAGTAGTCTCGGTTGATGGGCTTTTATGCCTATATATCTATTTTCAGTGAATGTTTCTTTTTTGTTCTGCCATTAAATGTTGACTTCTATATCATACAAGGATTCAAAGTAAAGAAATCAGGGTGTGACCGGCAGAGTCGGGCAGTAACTGGTTACACACTTCTGTCGCACTGCATCCTACTTTTTTCTTTTTATTTTAGTGAGATTATTTAAAGTAATGCTACTTTTACTTGAATGCGACGTCTGGCTGCTCAGTGAGTTATTTCACTCACTGAAGACCAACCATGAGTTAACCAAGCAATGCAACAGATACGCTATGTTTGTTCTCAAACTCTTTTGTTCTGTTTATCTCTGAAGTCTGCTGTGCCATTTTAAAATCACTACTATAAATTTTCACCAAGTATTTTTGCACTGTTCTGTGATAGAAATGTATATTACTTACTTTAAATGTCAATTTCTGAAACTGATAGTTGTGAAAAGAAGTGGGTAGTAACTATTTACATTTACTCAGTTATAGTTCTTTGTCGGGAAAATGTACTTTTAACGGTAGTTTTACCAGATCATGGTTTTACTTTTACATTAGTAGCATTATTATGAAGTATTTCTACTCTTTCGCTTGTATTATTATTCCATTAATAAAATACATATTGCCCAACTTTATGCAAAATCATAAAGTTGGGCAATATGCGTGTCAGATATTATTGCCTTAGACCAATTATAAAGAAATGATGAACGGGAATAGTTGGTAACTCTATTCTGTATATTTGTAGGTTGTGTGTCTTCTTTGTGTATGCTCCTTTTTTTCTAACATGTTATTTAAAAAACAAAACAAAGTTGGACAAAACCAGACTAATTACAGCCTCGAAAGAGACTAAACAGAGACCTCAGTTTGTTTCTTTTTTTTTACACATGTTGTAAAACCAGAGTTGTCGTTTACTTAGTTTCTGTCTCATTTGTGGGGGTAAAAGGACATTCTAATCTCTTTATATTGACCCATCCAAACCTGAGACATTTTCCAGAAATTAATTAATGTGAAAAGACAACAAAGCAGGAAATATATAAGCTGCTATCACTATTTCCAATCTTGCCACATATGATGATTTAAGACATTAATGTTGGCCGCATCTTAGCATGAGAAAGTCGTGTTTATAAGTTTATAATGTAGATGTGCTACTTCTTATACACTGTCAATCTGAATACGGTATGCATACTGGGATTAATGGTGTGGAATTCACAGTGTCCAGGTACATAACACTTTTTATGTCATCTCGTTTAATTTAAATTTTCTTTTTTTTTTTCACATCAAAGGATCAACTGATAAGCTAATAATGAAATTGAAATACTAAAAGTATGTGTAGTTGGACAGTTGTTAGATTATTCAGACAGGACATTTTGGCAGTTTCACTTTTAATTTCAAGCATCCAGCATGCCGATTGAGGGTGTGTTTACACCAGCTCTGTTTGATCCGCTTTAATAAAACTAAACTAGAAAGTTTGTTTGGGAGGTGTGAATCGAAAAGCAAACTAAAAACGTAACTTAGCTTATGTATTTAGCGCAAGTTGGAGAAATGGATCATGGCTATTTCTCCCGAAGACTAGGGTAGAAGTTGTCAACAATGGCACAAACGTTTAGTGAATGTGATATGTGAGAGATAATGTAGCAGATTTTATTCCATATGTCCAAAAAAGTACTTTTCCATCTTGTCTTTTCACGTCCATAAAACGAAAAACAAACGCACAGATGTGTTTAACCAACTCTTCTGTAAGGAGAAGGTTGCACTTTAACAATAAAGTCTTCAATAAAGCACAACGCCTAAAATAAAACGAGTAAGGCAAAAGATTTTTCAGTTCAATGTTGATTAGTTTCTGCGGTAGGAGATGTTTGCTTTTCATATGGGGACAAGAGAAACATTTCTCTCTAGCAAGCAAAATGAACACTGACAGTTTGTCAGATGCAGCCTTCGCGTCACCAATGAAATATTTATGAACTTAATTATCTGCAGTAGAGGACAATATAACAAACAATGCACCCATTGATTAAACTTTTCATTATGCTTACCATGCTTATTGTCAGGATTGTTGCTGATACATTCAACATAAAGAACCACTTAGTTTCCAGAGGCTTAAATATATTATAAAACTCACAAGGAACGGATTGTAAGGTGGAGTTGAGCTTGGAGTTTCCTAGAAGGTAAAATACATTTAGGACAGCATAGTTGTTAGTGTAATTAGTTGCTGGTTCACATTAGGGTTTATTTTCTTTTTATAAAATTTTTTTTAATTTAATTTAAAACACTGTCAAACCACAATCACCTTTGGGACGTTGTGGAACCAGGGAATTAAATGTTTCCAGTATATATGTTTTCCAATGTCCAGATCAATGGATAATGGATTCATGGAACAACAAATATAAAGACAACAAAGCAAAAATGTTGTAATATTTCCATTTTGACATGAGTTCTTTAAGGAACCAAGCTCAATTTAATTCAGCAAGGTACAGTTGGCCAA
This sequence comes from Poecilia reticulata, assembly GCF_904066995.2. Taxonomy (NCBI): domain Eukaryota; kingdom Metazoa; phylum Chordata; class Actinopteri; order Cyprinodontiformes; family Poeciliidae; genus Poecilia; species Poecilia reticulata. Next base: position 21,134,091 of record NC_088846.1, read on the forward strand.
ATGAAATATCATCTAAGGTAATGCGGTTGGTTCTCCAGACAAATTTCTGTTTTGTGTTCTGGGTTTTTGAGTTCAGTGGGCTATTCTCTCGAGCACAGACACCCAGATGCTTTTTAATTTTGCATCCTTTTAAAAAAAAAATATCAGACACAAACGATTGGCGACATGTTTGGAGCACGTTTACGTGATTTTTTTTCACATAAAACTCCAACAGTAAACTATCCAGTTTACTGTTGGGTTTTTTAATTGTTTTGGCGCCAGTGCTGTGCATGTTCTTTAAAGTAGCTTATTTCCTCTACTTAGATGCATTTTATATTGCATGAGAGTAAATAAATTGCACAAGTGAAAGTGACAAATTGTTATTTTATGGTAAGAAAACTGCCACAAGTTTGTCTTTCATCCTTGTAACTTACATAAATAGCTGATGCAATTCTTATTTTGGTCAAAATAAATAACATCAACTTTACATACACAAAGATCATTTGTTTCTCTTAAATTAATCAAGAAGAGACATCAAATCTCTAAATCTGTTTCTTCCAAAAGAGTGAATTGATATTTCATCCAGTAAAACATCAGCAATTGTACCATTTTAAGTGTAAAGATGCTAATAAGCATCTTCGAGAGAGAGAAGCACAATCCAATAAAGTTATTTTCCACAGAGCTGCTGTAGCCTGGATATTTCATAACATACAGTAAATGAGGCCAAACCGCCAAAGCCATTTACGGCTGTGACTGAGGAAGAACCGAGGCGCATTATGCACCTGATTGTTCAGATTAATGAACATTTAAAATCTCTTTATGAATAATATGTGGGCCAGGGAGGATTGAGAAGTCGTGTCCATGAGACAGTAAAATGGCACACATGTACATCAGAGGGGAATAAACGCTGTCACCCCGAATGAGCCCCGCACCAAGCACATCCACGTTGCTCCCGCCGAGGGGTCTGCGTCGAATCTGTGTCACACATGGTGTGAAACCGAGGCTGTTTGAAGCGAGGCCTCGGGACAGGGATCACACTCCGGCATGAAACGGGGTTTTATAAAAGCGGGGCGGGGAAGGTTTCAAGGCCAGTAAAGAGATTTCCTGCTGAGGAAACAGAAGAGCTCTGACGCCCAGGAGCTAATCACTGAGCGCTAATGCATTCAATCTGCCCTGACTGACAATTCCCCATCCGAACATGACAGACTCCTCCTCAGTTCACTTCAATTCAGCCAACTGGAACAGACATCCTGCATTTTAACATTTCTAACAAACATAACATCCTAGAGCGTTGTTGCCGAGTGTAATGTTTTATCAGACTCTTTCGAAATATCAGTACTTGTAGATTTAAGCCTAAAAATTTAATTTTGTGCACTTGAAGCCTTTAAAAATAATCTTTTTCTAACCAAATCTCAGAAGTCTTGTTGCACAACGAGAAGCTGATGCAATCAGAACAAAGATTTTGCTTTCTGGCCGCCCACGTTCCAGCAGAGACCGGACTGAAGCTTTTCATCCAGCTGCACAGAAATACTGGATGCACACTGCAAAAATAGACTGAAGTATCAGCCATTTTAAATAATTTAAGTTTGTTGTGGCTGTTATTGACTTGAGAAAAATATAAGTTTTCATTTTACTTTTTCATTCCCATGAAACTGCTGTTATGATTAGTGTAGGATTTCCCCCCCCCCCACACACTTTTATTTGTGACACAAGGGACTCCCTGGATGTGACATTATTCTCTTCTCAGGTCATGCACACGGTAACCTCCAGTATATTGTGTTTTTGCAGCAGAATAACTTTGCTTTCTCTGCAGACACAAGATTAAAACCATAAAGAGACAGAGAACTCTTTGCTTCAACAATGTTGAAACCTTTCCTTTTAGATCTTTGAATCTTGAGTCACTCAGATATGTTATCTGTGACTTAATGATCCCTGTTAAACAGGAAATATTGGTTTACAGTGAATCACAAACATATCCTCTAAAGTCTTTGACCTTTCAAAACAGCAGCTTGCATAGATACATATGTAGATATACATAATGTAGAAGACGTTTATAATTTTGACACTAATATTGATATTGACATTTTCAGCCAAGCTGGTATCGGTGTTAAATCTATAGAAGCATAGAAAGATTTGCACTTTAGTTTCAGATTCCATCTTGAAATTTTGTTTTATTTTTGTGTTGTAGTTTCTCAACTCCACTCCAAACAAATAGTTTTGATTTGCTCTCAAATTCTAATATTTTGAGCTTAAGAAAAAGAAAAAGGCATACAAAGCACGTCAATATGTTAAACTATTTTGTACACACCTATAAACTTTGTCCAAAAAAATAACTAAAAAAAAAACAACTTACAAAAACACCTGAAAGTCAGAAGTTTGAAAAGTTAAATTAAAGGCATTCTGATGTGGCGTGATTTTGCCAAAACAATTTCCCATTTCCCTTGCTGTTCTGAGAGAGAGAAACTTTTGTTATGATATTTCCCCGCACTGGAAACGGAGGTGAGGTGCAGGCGGTTGCTGCCAGCGTCTGTCTCATGTATGCAGGAGACTTTGACATTTTTGGCCACACAGCTGGGATTGTTTTATTGGTTATACTAAGAGTTAAAAAAAAAAAGTCCACATCTGTACTCCTGTTTTCCTTCTTCCATTTATCATCCCATTTCTCAGAGGAGGAGTTGGATATCGGGTATGAAATAACTTTTTTCCCCACAGGGTCTTGGAAAAAGTCTGTGGAAATCTTTGAGCTTTCAAAGTTTGAATGAGTTGAAGAAAAACTTCAAGAATATTCATTCATTATTCACGTCAAACATATTCTGATCTTTTATGATTTGTCTTTCTGTTTTTGTTAGTTTGGCTTCTGATTTATGGTTTTTGTGAGTAAAAACCTTGAAATATAGATTTGTTTTATAAATAATATAGTCTTTGGAATAAAGCAATACCTCCAGGTGATTTTTTTTCTAGACGGCTTTCGATAACATGTTGGTAAAGACAATTTATAGTGCTATAGTGTTGATGAATATCCTCTTGTTTGTTTTGTTTTACTACAAATTATTATACTATTAAAAAAAAATGCAGCTTTGAAAGGAGAAATACATATTTGGGACGCTACTGGCACGCTATTATTTGCAAAGCAGCCAATCGAAGAGCGGCATTCATTTTCCTTGCCATTGATTGGCTGCGCGGATATAAGGAAGACCGTGGACGTTACCTTCTGCGGAAGTGCCTGGATTATTTTCCCTATGTGTATCAAGGTAATAAATTTGATGTTTGAACGATTAAAATAAGTTGCTATAAGCGTTTTTAACAGGGGTATCAAGTATTCAGCGTTTTTAACAGGGGTATCAAGTATTCACATATTTTAGCTATTTGCTATGAATCCTAACACCTGCAAATATTGTCGAATACTTTAGTATAATTAATAATGCTACTTTATTCTCCCCACTTCTAGTAATTCTCTCTTAGAGCATATTTGCATAAAGTTGTTGGTGGTATTTTCCAAAATAAGAAAAATGCAGCTCTTTTAGACCCAAAATAACACAAAGAAAATGAATACATAGTTTTTAAACAAAGCAATATTAATGTTTATTTCACAATGTTTTCCTGCAGTATATCATGTTGTTGAATTTAATACCTCAATAAATAGAATTAGACACTAGTATTTGTGTCATTTGAAGTATTTGTTGTTTGACCTGAAATTTAAAGAATTATCTTTAACTAGTCCGGCATGTTTGTATGTTTTGGCTTGTGATTGGTTTGTCTTACCTTTTTACATATGTGGAAAAAACAAAGCAAATGAGTGTTTGCTTCCCCTAGCCCGTCAGACAGCAAACATGCATCTCACAGGAACAGGAAAGCCAGTCTGCTCTTTGCTGGTAATACAACTAAAAAACACATTTAGAAAACGGCGTTGAAACAACAGACGAGAAGAAAACACTGCCCCTTACTTTTATTAGACCATCATTAACTCTTCCTGCTGCTAATCTCTGCTCCTGATTCAATCAGTATACAGCTTGTTATTCTGCGCAGCAGCTCCTAATGAACTTTCTGCAATTTGGCTCCTGATTAACACCTAAATTATCTGATGAACTACTTTATAATCAGGAATCATCAACCACAGATTTATCCATCCAGGACTTTTTTCCCCAGTTATTTCTTTTCAGAGGAGCTGGTGTTACCTTTTGAAACCATGGTTCATTTACTTTTTAATTCACAATTATGCACAACCTACTGTTAATCTATTATATAAAATAAATTGAAGCCAAAACATTCCAGTTTTATGAACTTATTTTAATATTTTTGTCCTGGTATCTGCTTGCTTTAGCAGCCTGACACTGTTTAAGAGGATTTTCTGCCTTCTCTTTGCAGTATTTAAGCTGGCAGAGCTCCTCTTTGTATGTCTGAGGAGTTTACGTTCTTCTCTATGGGGGTAAGTGCCACGTCTGAGCTGTGTACCCCATGATCCAGGCTTTACTCCCACTCAGCCCAGGCCTGCTCACCGTGGAAAGCCCACAGAGCTGTTCAGACTGAGTCAATAGTTAGCAAGCGTGATCTGTAAGTTTCATCTAATTAAATCTACATTTTCATGTATAATTGTGTGCCTCTTCGAAGCCTCTGTAGGTTGAGTTATTGTGTAGTTATTGAAGAGAAATATGGATGTTTATGCTGTGTGTGTGTGTGTGCGTGTGTGAGAGAGAGAGAGAGTGCACTCTGCACACGGCTGCTGAAAAACCACCACGATGCATCCTGGAGAGCATCATTCATCGCAGCTCTTCGCCACCTGCGTGGCCTCTGACAGCTCCCCTCCTTATTATGCTGAACAATGAAAACTGCCACAACAATATAGCAGAAATTTATGCAAACATAAAGCAAAAAACAACTGCGTCCTGTTTTGTTTGTGCAATCCAGACAGCAAAAGTGTTAGACAGGTGCACGAGTCGCTGCACTGAAGAAAAATGCTGTATTTTAGTCAGATCTCTATTATCTTTTCCTCTATGCGCAAACATCTCTAAATGTGAATCAATAATTAAACTTCATCTGTTGAACTTACAACTACCTATTATAAGTAAACTTTTGGTGTCTATTATTTTTTATTTTTGTAATTGATTTGGTGTTAGTTTTTCTCTAAAGTGCAGTGCTGAATGTTTATAAAACAATGTTATATTTACTTTGTCTGAAAGCTCAGGTACAGTTAAGCTCAAAATTACTGCAGATTTCATTTTTAAATGACTTTCATTCAACCAAAAATGTTTATTTGCCAACAGGAAATGGTGCTTGTATGTCTCAAAAGAAAATAAAACAATGTAAAAAGAACATCAGTCAAAAAAAAACATATTTACTTTTTACTGATTAAAGTTTAAAAAAATAATTTCAACCAAAACCTGCAGGAGGTGTGTGAATAATCTTGACCTTAACTATAAATAATTCTTCAATATATATAGCCTTTTTTTTTTCTTTAAAGTAAAAGGCCAATAGGAATCTAAGAGTTCTTGGCTACAAACAAAAAGTAAATGAGACAGTAAATTGGTCAGCATGAACACATTGTTTTAAAAGTGTATAATGAAAAATAAAAAGCAGCAGTTAGTGGCAACAAAATTACAGCAAGCTTAATTATTTAATTTCTGAGATTCAATATTTAATCAAATATTAACTGTTTTGAAACCTAGGGTTTACTTTCAAAACAAAGATTTTTATTCTCTTGTGCAAATTGTTTAATTGAAGACTGTTCCAAGTTGTACATTTTACTGTTTAGGCTTCCATAGATCATATTCTGCAGTTTGATACATTTTCCACGAAGGTTTTATATCAGTCATCAAAAACAAAGCTGGCATCTGGTCGAGGTGAATAATCCCAGGAAAATGCTTCACGTTAATTTGTCTCTAAATCAACAGAGATCACATGTTTTCCTAACTCTAACAGGACTAATGAGATCCTTCGTGTTTGCAGTTTGAGAGACAAATAGAGCAATCAGTATCATGTGTTTTCACTGAAAAAAAACCCCCAAAAAACCAACTGTTTCCTTCTAATAAAATTAATCTACTCCACTGAGGCTTGTCTAATAAGAGATGTGTCTGATTAAAAAAGGCAAAATGTTTTGGCAAATATTTTTCCAGATGAACATAAAGCGTTCTCATATCAGATTATGTACTTTAATCAGCGAGCAAACAGCTGAGATTACGCTATTCATTACAACTGCTATAAAATATTAAAACTCTTCTCTGTAGAAATAAAGAGAAAATATCTGCACTCATTTTTCTTTTTCCCCCAGCAACGGCGCCATCTTGTGTTGCTTTTCCGCCGCAGCCTCAGAGCGTTTTGTCACATCCCTGCTGCCTGCTGGGGATCATCCGGGTCACGTCGATGTTGTTGGTGGCGAAGGTCTCCCTGGCCTTCTCCACGGTGGCGTCCGGCAGGCTGCGGGTGCGGCCCAGGATCCAGGCGAAGTCCACGTGGAAGAGCCTGAGGATGTCCGTGCAGGAGTACACCAGGGCAAAGTTCACGTAGTCAGTGGATAGGATCCAGTAAGGGGAGTAAGGGAGGACTACGTCGAATAGACACGGAGAGTAAAAGTCAAAGGTCAGAGCATAAGCAAGAAGTGATTATTTTTACTCCGATGTATTGCCGCTGACCGTAGGAGTAGGTTATTCCCAGTTTAGCTGGATTCTTTGGGTCCTCTATCACTCCGGTCCCCACGATTTTCCTCACCTCTCCTTTTCTGACACACACAAACACACACACAGAGTTTTTACGCAGCGCTAAACGGTGCCAACAAGCGCCTCCTGACACATTTCCACAAGGTTCCCGCTCGCAGTGACTCACAGTATTTCCGAGCTGACCACTCGAATGGAGTTGTCCGTCGTCAGAGTGAAATTGGTCTCGATGCAGCGGCCCTTCTCAAACTGGGCCGGCAGCTTGGCAATTTCAAACCATCTCCCCATGAACTGCGAGGGCCAGGGACACACGGGTTCAGAGGCAATTTAGAGCGACGTGAGAGGAGACTATGAATAAATCTGCATACTGTAATGGGTTTACAGAAACATGCGACAGGTTAGCTTTCAGGCTCTGTATCTGCAGTGGAAAGTCATTAAGTAACCTGCACTCTCGTTTTTTTCCCCCTCAAGGACAATATAGTAGAGAATATCTTAGTAAGTCTGCACTTAAAGCATCACTTCATGTTTTATTTCAGTTAAATAGTAGTTTGTGCACTCTTTGAGAACAGATAAAATGATGAGATGTTGCTTCTTTGTGATAAAATAGGAGAAATGCATGAACTATTTTTGATTTTGAAATACTGCATATTAATTTTTCAACGTATTCCATCTCATTTAATGTCATTTTCACACACAACCCGTTACCACAGTGAGATTTTATTATTTTTAACAGCTGCAGATAAATGCATTCCCGGCGTTTTGTAATGTGAAGCATGACTTGTAAAATTTTAACATGTAATAATAATTTCTCAGTTTAGACGGCGAGTAGATTTGCAGAAACACTTTAAATTCACTTTTTCAAAAAGGTTTTAAAAATATTAACACCACTAATATTTGCTCTATTGTAAAATTGTTTTTAAAAGACACCAGGATAGAGTTTCGCAATATTTTTAATGATGTTTATATCTAATGTCTCGTAAGAAAAAGAAAAGAAAAAGCAACTTAAATTGTGAGACTTGACTGCTGTTGAAACTTTTTAAAAAATCGGGTCATTCAAAGACATTTTGGACTCATCCTCTGTTACCTGTTTAAGGATGAAGGCGGGCTGGACTTCTGGTTCTGGACATGGACCCCAGTGGGGAACCTGAGCCCGAATGATGGGGATTACCAGCACAAGAATCGAAGACAGAAACACCCTCATGGTAAGAGCAGGCTGTGTTATCATGCAGAAAAACAACAAAAGCTGCTGTTATTCACTTCCATTCTACAAACATTACACATTTTAAAATCAGTAAAGGATTGTTTAAGTTGGTCAGAGGAAGTAAATTTGTCTTACCGGTTTCGTTCTTCTTTGTGGATCCGTGTTCTCTCCTCAGAGATCTCAGGGTTTGACTCAGAGATGTTGCTCTTCACAAAGTTTTTGCACATCCCTGAAATCAATGCGATTCTTTGTCTTTCTCCAGTTTTATTACCGGCGCAAAGTCGGTTATTACCAAATTAGAGTCATGGGTGACGCTCCGGCTGGAATGTCACAAAGTTATCAGAAGAGATGGGAACTTGTGCTTTTTTTGTTCTCTTTTTTTCAGATTTTTCCACTGATTTATCTACAGTCAGAAGTGTGCATACCCCAGGTTTTTTCAATTATTTCAAAGATTTTTTTTTTCCTTATTTATTGTGAGGCATATTAAAATTCAAAAATACTTTACTAATCCCAAAGGGAAATTAAGTGTTGTTATAACTTGTTAATTTAGATTCTTCAAAGAGTTATTGAAGATCATGATGGCTGTTGGCATCTCTGCAGCAGTCTGTACTGCACTGGAGATGAAGATGCCTCTGACTGAAAATGCTCTGCCTTCCCAAGACAATTTTGTGAAGAGGATGGTCATATTCAGTTCAACTGAAAAACAAATGTCAAAAATGTAAACCTTTTAGTAACGTGGTTGCTTAAGATACACTTTTTAAAACTCTTTAAGATTCAAGTTCAACATTTATTCCTCTTCAGCTCAGCAGTCCGAAACTGAATTTACTCACATCTCCCCATCTCCATGGATTTTGTGCAGCAAATTTCAGAAACCAGGTTAAAAACTTTAAATAATTTCCAAGGAAACTTTAGATACCATAAGAATAAGACGTGTCTGCTAGAACCTGAGTCAGTAACCTGACATTTCATTATCTGTAAGGTCCTGTTGCTGTTTGATAACACAAATACTCTAAAATAAACACAGTGATTTTACATGCAGAAATCTATTAAGTGCTGTCTGCTTCCAGACAAAACCCTCTGGCAACAAACAAGATTAAACTAAAGAAGAAAAAAGATCAAAAGGCTCAATTTCCAGCTAATATATCCAGCTTGTATTTCGGGGAGGAATGACTTGTTAGCTGCAGCCAGACACATCAAAGCCCGGTTAAAGCAGCGGCGGCTGCTTTCTGCCCGGATGGAGGCAATGAGCTCGACTGGTCAGAAGATCAAGGAAAGAAGCGAGCGCACAGCAAAACGGGCTGCAGGATAATGAGGAAATATCAAAGAGCTGAGAAACATATTAAAGATGCAGCATGCAAAGGTGGATTCGGAGGAGAGTTTTGGTCATTTTTAATCTTATCGTAAGGTTGAGTTTGGATTTTCATTTTTGTGCTGGTTTTCTGTCCCGTGAGGTTTCATAATTGCAGGGTTGTTTCAATTATGTTTCAGTATGTTTGAATCCCTGCATGGAGTTATTCTCCTAGTGCATGAGTGGGTTCTCTCCAGGTACTCCAGTTTAAGAGTTCAATACGTTAACAGGCAATTATCATATTCCTGTGACTTTCATCCAGAGGTATACTTAGGGAAACCCTCTGTACCTATGATGTTATGGTTTGTGAATATGACTGTGCAAAGGGGATCTGTTGTTCTGTTTCTGCTGAAACAGTTTATTGCTTGAAATACTAAAATTAGGTTGGGGGTTTTGTTGAATTAATCATACACATACAACAGAACATTTTTTAGATTGTAAGAGATGAAAATCTGCTCTGTGTTTTTGTCCACTAGAGGGCAGCAGAGGAGCTTTAATGTTAAATGATCAGCGGACCTTTCGGAAATTAAACAATATCCTCACATTGACTTTTCATGATCAGGCACTTGTTTTCAATTTTCATCCAAAAAGAAAGTTTTCAAACCTTAAAAAAAGACTTAATTTTATCTTCTAGCCTTTAATTGAAGGCATAAAAGTTTATTTCATTGACCAAAATAAATAAATAAATAAAACTTGGATTTGGGTTCAGCAAAATGTTGCTGGTTCACATTTCAGCTCCGCACCTAAAAGAAAATGTTGTGTAACAGCTGCGGTAAAGACTCACATGCCAGCGCGTATGCAGCCATGCTGCTGCTGATGTCCCTGCAGCTGTGCACACATATACAAACTGTGCATTACCACAGAGGGAGGACGGAAAACCCTGAAAGTGAGCAGCGACACACGTGCACTAGAGCTTGAGAATGTTTCCTGCTGCTGAGGGATGACTGAGGTCAAAACCTCGAGGACGATCTGTCTCACTGAACCGACTGCTCGGATGGTTATTGGTTAAGGTGGTTAAGACAAAAAAAAATGCTAAAACAGAAGTGAGAACGGAGGTGTGTTAAATGCCAAGAAATAAAAATGTGTTTTAAGAAGACTTTTAAAAGTGGACAAATAAAGAGGTGCTTCTAATACAGAAGAAACGACTTCATAGAAGTTTAGGAGGAAAGCTTGCAAGGTTGCAAACACCGTCGTCTCTGTGTTGTACAGGAGCTGCAGCATCAGATTTTATTTTGCTGCGCATCACAAACTAAATGGCACTATGAGGAAAAAACATGTGGAAATCAGGACGTTGCAAACTGACAATGACTCAAGACAACAAGATCTGTGTTTTGGATTTATCACCATCTGCAATTCTAGGTATGAGTGTAAAAGAGTGTTGGAGCAAAGACATCCTAGAAACCAGAACCAGTTACACCAGTTCAGCCAGCGGGGATGGGCCAAAATCCCAGCAAACTTTTGTAAAAAGCTTTTTTCAGCTAAAACAAAAGAGACGCATGCAAACCTCTGAATTAAAATTAACATTTAGGGAGGTTTTGACCAAGTGCCCGTCATTGAGCTCTGTTGCTTTGGTTATGAATATATGGGGGATGGAATTTGGGGATCTGAGATGCGAAGGAGGGTTGAGTTTGTTGTCTTAATTTAATTTTTAATTTAATTCTTCTCCCTTTAGTTGAAAAAGCAGCAAAAAAGGGCTGAAACTTGTGCATCACAATTGTTTTTAATTTATTTTTTATTCACTATTTTTTCAGTATTACATTGGTAAGTGTATTTATAGGTGTATATGTATAATAAGAATTGTATATTGTACTTTTTTTTTGATTGACTCTAAAAAAAAAAAAAAGAGCAACAAGAAATAATTTAATAATAACTGACCTAAAACAGGAAAAGCTTAGTTTGATTAATTTTTCTTTTTGCACCCTTTTAGCTATGCTACTGACATAACTGGCTTTCTTTATTTGAGACAAAATCAAAATAATTCTTTAGAAAACATGTTGTTAGTTTTAGATTAGAATGTGTTCAACAAGAGTAAATTATTTAACAAGCCTAATCTCAACAGATTTGTGTTATCTAAGTTTATTTACCTTGAAGCCAGTCAGTCATGTGTCTCGGTTGTGTAACGTCTCGCTCGTTATCCATTAACTGCAAAGCATTTCGCTTTATGATTAAAACCCGTCCACCAACGCTAAAAGCCTTTTGGCTCTGGATGTTTTCAAAGCAGAAGGTCAGGCCTCAGGTGAAATTTCCTTTCAGTTCAATAAATATGTTGAGCATGCAGCTGGAAGATTTTATCATCATTTTAAAACTTTCCACTTTCCACTTGAAGCCTAACGAAGCAGCATTGATTTTTAGAAGAAATATCTGTCTCCCTTTTATTCTATAGCAAAGTTTCGTTTCAGTTTCATCCACACAAAAAAAATAAAAAATACTTGAACTAGTATAGAAACAGTCATGTTAATTAGCAGATATAGTCCTAATCTAGTGCAAAAACAGCAGGGAAGAACAGGTGAACAGATGTTTTGTAGATTTTACAAACAAAATCTGCTACATGGACTGATGTAACTTTTGTTTGTTTGGTTTTGTTTTCTGAGCAATCCAGCCCTGCAGGTTTCTATTTTTTTTTATTTTGGGTTAAATACTTGAAAGTCAAACCATTTTTACTTAAAGTTTTATCAACTTTCAGTTGATAAATAAATTATGAAGTTAAGACTTCATAATTTAGTGGATATAAATCTTGTCAGGAGAAAGCCTTTTCCGTAAGTTTCAATAAACCACAGAAGATTAATAGACAATAATGGAATAAAATCATTTTTGTGTGTTTTGGTTTTGGATTAATATTTCATTTCATCAACATGCTTTTTTTATGCGTAATGTCATGACATGACAAATCTTGTCTGTAAAATGTCTGAAAGTTGAAATATATTTTTACATTGGAGATTTTACTTTTATAAAAAAGAACTATGCTAACTTTATTTCAGGTTATGACGCAAACAGGCAGTCAAATTTAATTTTAAAAAACATTCCCTAAAATGTGAGCCTGCTCGCAAGAATCTGCAGCCTTCACAGAAATTAGAATTACAGTCAAATGTTGTTTTTCTTAAATAGACGTCTAAAGCTACTCGAGACAAGTCCAGATAAGTTTGTTATGTAGCAGGCTAATGATGTAACCAAACTTTGTGGAGCTGAATATCTTTGGTGTTTCATTTGAGCAGGTCCCAGCTCCCACTTCACCAAAGGACAAGGAGGGGCTGAAGACGGGAAACGTTTGGGTCTTTAAAAGCCTCCAGAAACGGGACATGGTCACTCCTGCAGAACACACCTTCCTGAAGCAGCTGGATTTTGCCTCGTCTTTCAGCTGCTGTTTTCTGTTTTACTCTCTGCAGACTGAGGCGATAACATGAACGCTGTGCAGATTCTTACTTTGACTATGCTGCTTGCTGCTGGAGGCGGCGCCCAGCTTTTTAGGTCTGGCAAATGTCCCAATCCTGCAGTCCAGCCCAACTTTGATGCTGCCAGGGTGAGCAAAGTTTTATCTGATCTGGTAAAGTAACCAAAAAATTGTACTCAAGTAAGAGCAGCACTACTTTAACGTATTTTTTCTCAAGTAATAGTAGAAAATAGCCAAGAAATGAAATAAAAAGTAAAGACCAAAGTGAAAATAATAAAATAAGGCAAAATAAATATTTTTCTAAATCAGCTCCTTTCAAAAAAACAAACAAGAAAAAGTCTAATAAGTGTCTTTATCAGGTGAATTTTTGGTTAAAACGTTTGTCCTTTGTTCAGTGAAGAGAATCCAGAAATTTTACTCAACTAATAGTAACGATACTTCAAATTAAAATTACTGAAATAAAAGTCAAATATTAAGTAAGTATTTCCCAGAAACGTACTCAACTAAACGCAAGTATTTATACACCACTCTGATGATGTGGACAAACTCAGAAGTAGGCCTGTCGCGATAAACGATGAATCAATTAATCGCACGATAAGTGAAACCTATCGACCTCATTTTAATTATCATCTTTATCGTCTCTTCCTGCCTTTTACTCTTTCTGTTGATGACACTGAATGAAAAAAGACTCAGCTCCGGTGCTCTCCACTGACCCTCCCTTCCTCATTTCCTTAGTCTAATGTCCAGCGCACACTACATGAGTTGTCGGCCCATTTTCAAACCCTGAGAGACACATTAGCCGACAGAAGTCAGAAGTATAACGGTTCGATTGGGTGCAATTGTGCCGTGTGGTGTCCATCCACAAGGTCACAAAATAATGGCTACAAGTCCAGTTAACTAATTTTAAAATCAGGCATTAATGCTTTACTAGAATCTACCTGTGATGCATGTGGCTAGCATCAGCGTAAAGTCCTGACTTAATGAAAATCATTATAACCTATTTATGTCACGTTAACGAAGAATATCTGAAAACTTACCGCGTTTATCAACTGCGGTAGCATTTTGGCTCCAACTCCTCCCCTTGTCATTTCTATATTCTTTGCACTAAATGTTCAATAAACATTAATGTTGTTTCCACATATCATCTCCGATGTCCGCTGCACTTTGGGTTGCGCTGTGTCAGCTGTTTGGGATTCCCCTCCGTAATTTCCCCTCAGAAAGCAGGAGGAGAATCGCGCTTTCTGATTGGCTTCCTGTCACATTTAGCGTTAAGCTCCCAGTCGGGGAAAACCCCTGATTTAGATCAGAGCAGCCACTACGATCTACCCTAACACACCTCACACTACAGGATGATCGGTTTCGAAATCACCAGCGACAATCTTAGATCGGCCAACGATCTAAGATTGTCGTAAGGGGAAAATAGGGGCAAAAATGGTGTAGTATGAACTATTTGCATCAGGTAGTGGGATGTGCCCATCTTCTCTACTTAAATCTAGTGATTACTGAAGAGCAATATAGTATACAGACTTCATAATCTGCACTCTTTTGGTTGAATGCAGTATTTATTTCCACTTTGGCTTTATGTTGTTTAGTTTTTATTCAAGTACATTTTTTATTAATGGAGACTGAGAATCCATTTTATTTTTGTTTTTGGTTGTTTTGTTTATTTAGTTTATCAGTTCAAGTGTTATGTGTTCTTTTCAAAATAAAGTGCATCTATCTATGGCAGGAAATCGCATGCATTATTAGTCATTTCCATTAAATCAGTGTCAAAAGGTCTTGAAACAATATTATCGTTTATCGCAATAATTTTTTTAGACAATTAATCGTCCAGCAAAATTTGTTATCGTGACAGGCCTACTCAGAAGTCCTGTTTTGTAACTAAGCTAAATGTTTTCTTTATGTTTGAAGTTTAATAACTGTGGTTCCTATTCAGTATCTTGGTAAATGGTTTGAGATCCAGAAGCTGCCATCAACCTACCAGAAAGGTGAATGTGCCACCGGCGACTACAGCCTGCAGAGTCCCGGAGTCATCGGAGTCGTAAACAGAGAGCTGCTGTGAGTTAAACTTCCTGCTTGTTTTTGAACATCATCAGTCAAACAAAGTCCTGCGGCCTATAATCCTGAACAGAACTGATTTACTTTTTTTTATTTTTAACCTGCAGTGACAATGAAATCGTTAGTTCTGCTTTTGGCACAGCTGAAGTGAAGGACCCTGCTGAGCCGGCCAAGCTGGAGGTCTCCTTCTCTGAAGGTAAACAATTTTCTTTCAGAAACGAGTGTATTTATTGAAGTTATTTAAAATCCTCCTGCTGCTGCAATGACTCCAGGCATTCTTCGGGGTTCGTACTGGGTTCTGTCCACCGACTACGACAGCTACGCTCTGATCTACAGCTGCACGGACTTCGGCCTGTTCCACATGGACCTGGCCTGGATCCTGAGCAGGCAGCCCACTCTGCCCAAAGAGACCACTGAGTACCTGCTCAGCATCCTGTCCTCCATCGGCGTCAGCGTGGACAAGATGGTCGCCACCATTCAGGACGAGACGTACTGCAGTCCCATGTACCAGTGAGACGGGGTTGTGTTCAAAAAGCGTCTCTATGACGAGCCTCATCTTATTTAAAGAAATGTGTCTTCTACGTGTTTGTATTTTATTTTGTGGAAATAAAATTCCTGATTCCTGCATCCTAAAAAAGGCATTTTTTTTATTCATTATTTTGGTTCAGTGGTTGCATTTAACATTCAGTTTAAACTGTAAAAGACTTATTTTTATATCTTTAAGTCAAATTGATTTATTTGGCAAGAAAAAGATACATTGCTGTAAATAATTGTCTATTTTCTTTAAAGTTATCTCTGGAGAAATTGAAATTTGATCCTGCTTAAAACAAGTAAAAGGCTAAATAATGACGAAAAGTTAAAATGCAAAATATGTCAATTCTGTCAATAAATATAAAACAATAAATACCATTATTACAAAAGTACAAGCATTAATTAACACAGCCTTAATCCTTCAGTAGGATGGCAAAACATAAGCGGTTGCATGGTAGAATAGGAAAAAAAAACTTGATTTGTAAATAAAGATTTATAGCCAGTTTTCACCTGATATTGATTTAAAAATTAACGTCGTTAAATAACTTGCATTTAATTAGATTTATTTTTATTTTTTTGATGGCAGTAGAGTTTAAAGGTGAAATGGGCTTAAAAAATGTCTAATATAAGTTTTAGAGTCAATCAATTCAAATAAAGAAAATCCTGTCGCTTCTCAAGATGAACAAAATTTATCTGATGCTCTTTAAACAGGCATTTCATTATCCTAAGGCTGGATTGTTTCACCATCACAGCATCTTGGAGTCAAATGTCCTTCAGGTATTATTTAATGTAATAAGCTTGTTCATAAAACCTTCATGGAACAAATGACTACATGTGTCATGAAGTTTATTTAATAGGAATTACATTTTTGCAAATAAAATGCAGCAGTCAAACTTTATCCAGAATGTTACAGAAATATTTAAGTCGTTTTACACAAAATTTTCAGTCATTAATGATTCACTTAATGAACGTAGCTTTATAAAGAAGAACTGGATCTAAAGATTTTGATTCATCATCCATTTTATCCACAGAGTGGAAGATACAATTCTGCGAAAAGTATTTTCAACCTCACAAATTTTTTTCTGTTTTTGGTGAAAATAATAAAAACAAAACGTGTCCATGTATGATTTTTAGTTGGCAACGCTCAACATTAATTGTAGTTTACCTTTTATGTTCTGAAGCGACACTTTCAATTAAAAAAACATAAACGTAAAAAAATGTAGAACACCACTGAAACCCACATTGTTTGTTTTAGACACACAAGTTTATTAAATCAATCTGAAATAAAGATTGTGCATCGATAAATACAAACTCCATAATCTCAGTCTACTGGTTCATGGGGCTGCAGTAATCTGTGTCCTGGTTGGTGACCAGCAGCTTGTCCACGCTGACTCCGATGGACCGCAGGACGCCGTGCAGCTCCTCCAGCGTCTGGTCGGGCAGAGTGGGCTTCCTGCTCAGGATCCACACAAAGTCGACGTGGAGCACGCCGAGGTCGGTGCAGCTGTAGACCAGAGCGTAGTTGTCGTAGTCTGTGGACAGAACCCAGTAAGGAGACGGAGGAGAGTCTGGAGGGGCAAAGAGACACAGCAGGCTGTGAGTAAACCTCCACCTGCAGCGGGATTAGACACAACTAAAACGAGATTAAAATAAGCGTGGAAACCAAACGAGGGCCTGTACCCTCAAAGAAGTAGACCAGCAGCTTGGCGGGCTCAATGGGGTCGGGTTTGGCGATGCCGGTGATCACATCAATGGTCCCATTTGCACTGAAATTAAATAAAAATCTTAAAACAGTGTTTATAGATGCGTCTGATCCAGTGAGAGTGAGTAAATCTCACAGCAGCTCCCTGTTGACGACTCCGACAACACCAGGACTCTCCAGGCTGTAGGTGGCGGTGCTGCACTGGCCGCTCTGGAAGGTGTGGGGCATCCGCTGGATTTCAAACCATTTACCAAGATACTGCGACACAACAAGCAGATTCACAGTCAACACAAAGCCACAAACTGCTCTGCTGCTTCATCTAAAGGATTTCTCACCCTGGCGGCATCAAACTTCTGCTGAACAGCAGCGCTGGGGCATCTGTCAGGCATGATGACCTGAGCGTTGGCCGCCAGGACGGACAGCAGAGTGAAAGAAAACACCTGGAGGAGCTTCATCTTTCTGCAAAACCTTAAAAAAGTAGATTCTGAATTTTACCTAAATTTACACCAAAGGAGAATCGCGAGAGTAAAATCCAGGAGTAAATCCCAGTTGTTTCCTGCCTGTTCTACTGGGCACCAGTGACGTTTAGCGTTGTGTTGATGTATTTATAGTGGAGGTCGACTGCTGACCCCAGATCTGATCTGCATGTCACGTTTTGGTTTCATAAAGGTGTGAGATTTTTGGCACCTGTTCATGTCAAGATAGACGGATTGTTACCAAACACAGACCTTGGCTGCTGAACAAATATGTTTTCATTACTTTAGGTAACTGTGTAGATTACAGACATCATCTGTGAGGTTCCACATGCATGTAACTATGCATTTGAAAGCATAGTCACATGCTTTGTTCCATAATAGTTTTCTCAGTCCTTTTATTGCCTTCGTAATTTCTTTTCTTTTTTTTCATGCTTCTGTCCAATTTTGTTAGATTTAAAGATAAAAATATTAATATGAGCAGGCAAATAATAAAACCTGGACTGTTTTCATTTTGGCAAATCTTTCATGTCCAATTAGAAAAAGAATTACCAAAAAAATAAGTTAAATTAAATGGTAACAAGATGAGCTTTAGCTTTCAAAAAGGATATAAGAAAGACATTTTAAATAGGTTAATATGTATGTCAAGGGCTGCACAGTGGCGCAGTTGGTAGAGCTGTTGCCTTGCTGCAAGAAGGTTCTGGGTTCAATTCCTGGCCCGGTCTTTCTGCATGGAGTTTGCATGTTCTCCCTGTGAATGCGTGGGTTTCTCTGGGTACTCCGGTTTCCTCCCACAGTCCAAAAACATGACTGTCAGGTTAATTGGCCTTTCCAAATTGCCCCTAGGTGTGAGTGTGTGTGTGCATGGTTGTTTGTCCTGTGTGTCTCTGTGTTGCCCTGCGACAGACTGGCGACCTGTCCAGGGTTACCCTGCCTCTCGCTCGGAACGTTAGCTGGAGATGGGCACCAGCAACCCTCCCGACCCCACTGAGGGATAAGGATGCAAGAAAATGTATGTATGTATGTATGTCTAAAAAGAAAAGATATATTTCTAGCTTATTAATAAGGAGATACATAATATGTGAAAATCTGCAATGAGAACATTATCAAAAATGAGTCAGGAGCTAAAATATAATGTAAATATGATTTCCAAATTTTGTATTTTGTAACAGTTTTAAGGTAAAATAAATTAAAATTTGTCAAAATTATGAATAAAATAAAAATCTTATACATTATCAAACCTTTATGGCTCCTGTTGGAACAATATAGATATTTATATTATGATGTAGAATGGAAATGTTCCTTATTCCCCCAATGTGTGGAAATTAAGGTGTAAAGTAGTACCTGAAGGTAAGTTAAAGGTAAGTTTGTGAATGCAAAGGTAAAAAATATAAAAATTTTAAAAAGCAATGAGAAATTGTATAATAAGGTGAAATTTATCACACTGTGCAGTTATCAAAAATAATATACTCAGAATAAAAGAAATGTTCTGCTGAGATGGCATTTTCAAGAAAAATGTTTACCTTTATGCATGCAAATACAGTAAGTACATAAAAATATCAAATTATTTACAAGAGGAGAGCGTGCAAAACGGGGATGTTTAAAAAAAATACCAGAAATGATATTTGAAATGAGAAACTAAAATTACTGCAGGTATGAAAACATTCATTTGTTTGTTGGAAGAAGTTATTTTACAGAGTTAAGAAGGATCTCCTGTAACGCTACTTTGTGCACCGCGGACGCAGCAGTCTGTCGCAGAAAAAGCTCTGCAGTTCAGCAACAGAACCAAATGTTTTTTTCTTTTAGATCATTTTGTTATATTAAAAGCATATACATGCTTTTTTTGTTTTTTCATATTTTATTCTTAATTTTTTTTTCCAAATATTTAGCTGCATGGGTTTTGTAATTTACTGATATCTAAAAAGAAAACTACCCGGCTCCCATGATACCACAACAATCGTGATCCAAACAAGATTTCCCCCTTAAGGCGTGAAAGACACAAGGCTTCGAAATTAGAGGGATTACAGCTCAGGAACAGGTCATCATGTGACAGAGGCAGGAAATGCAGTTCATCCGGACACCAGACTGTTGCTGCAGTTAGAAGACGGACGTTGTCTCCTCTTACCCAGAGAGAATTTATAGCTGTAGCTGTTTGTTGAGGTTAAACCGGCTCTGATCCCTTCGCCTCATCGTGACTCCATAATGCTGGGTGCAAACAACACGGACAGAAATCCCTTATAAAAAGCTTACACCTGAGAGATTCCTAAATTAGCGGTTTAGATGTCCTAAAGCCCCCGTTCTCCTAATTCCTAAGTCCGTTATTTGTACTTTCCGCTCTGCTTTTTTCAGTAAAAAATCCACTTGACTTCTGAACGGCCACATTCAGGCGCAACTCAGTAAATTACGTTATGAAAAAGGTGATGTAATTCAGCTCAAAAAGTGAAACTCATATGTCATGTAGATGTTTTACACACAGCAATGGAGTTCAAACATTTACTCTGTTATTTATTTTTAGTCCAGTTTCTAGTGCAAATATCTTATTACACTTAAAATAAGACAAAACTGACTTTTAAGCAAGATATATGAGATTGTTTTAAGTAAATAATTTCTTAGTATTGATGAAAAAGTATTTTTCTTTGGTAGATAAAATCACTTATAACTTGACATGTTTTCCATGTTACAGGAGAAATAATCTGCCAAAGGAACTTACCCTATGTACCCACACTCAAGGGCAACTCAGATTAACCAATTAACCTAACAGCCTGTTTTTGGACTAGGAGGAACCTGGAGTACTTGGAAAGACCCCAGAAATCCCAAAAACTTAAAGGCAACAAATCAACCAGGGAAGCACAGACTTCTCCTTCATGGATGTTTCTATTCCAGGATGGGTAACTAGATCCTCCAGCAAATTTGAAATCTGCCTGTGGTTGTCCTACTAGTGACACACAAGAGCAGAGTCTCCCCAGAAGATGGAGCTCCTCTCCCTGCCTCAATGGACCAGCAGCCTTACTGACTGAACTCAATTAGTCGCTTGCTTGTATCTTGTCCTTTCACCTATATTTCATACTTCATGATCATCTCACTATTTCTGGGGTCCAAGAAAGCAAAATACCAGAACTTCAGAAACTGACAGCTGCTCCAAAACCTTGACTTTGTTGTCCAAAAGAAATTTTGTAGTTACTTTTCTCATGATGCTTTTTATTTTGTGAACCTTCTTCGAATCAGACAAAAATGGTGTCAAAAGGTTGTGCAGGAAAATGTTTTCGTTTGTGCTGCTATCATTTTAAAGTTGTAAAGAAATGTTTCCAGAGGTCATGAAATCTTCAAATCAGACTAAATCAAACCAACTCAACTACGTTTGTGCAGAAAATTTTTGTCTGCGCTGCTTTGCCCTTGAAGATATTCATGATATTTTAAAGGTAATTTTGATTTTGTAAAAGTGGGGGAGCTGGTTGACCTTTTGACCTTTAAACTTTCATTAATATATTCAAAGCCAAAGCAGCACAAACAGACAAAAATTGCTGCTCAAGTACAGTCGAGATGATTGATATCATTTTTGTCTGTTTTGGAGAAGGTGGGAGGTTGAGGGGGGGGGGGCTGGTTGACCTTTTATGACCTCTGGAAACATTTCTTAATACCGTTAAAATGATAGAGGCACAAATAAAATATTTTTTCTGCACAAAAGTTTGACATCATTTTTGTCTGATTTGAAGAAGGTGGGAGAGCCAACCTCACTCAGGAACCAGACGGTACTGCAGAAAACATTGCCATACCATGATGCTGCCACTGCCATGATGCTGCTACTTCCATGATGCTGCCACTCCCATGATGCTGCCACTGCCATGATGCTGCTACTTCCATGATGCTGCTACTCCCATGATGCTGCCACTGCCATGATGCTGCCGTTGCCATGATGCCGCCTCTCCCATGATGCTGCCACTGCCATGATGCTGCCACTGCCATGATGGTGCCACTCCCATTATGGTGCTACTCCCATTATGGTGCTACTCCCATGATGCTGTCACTGCCATGATGATGCTACTCCCATGATGCTGTCACTGAGATGATGATGCCACTCCCATGATGCTGCCACTCCCATTATGGTGCTACTCCCATGATGCTGCCACTCCCATTATGGTGCTACTCCCATGATGCTGCCACTGCCATGATGAGGCCACTCCCATGATGCTGCCACTCCCATTATGGTGCTACTCCCATGATGCTGGCACTGCCACGATGCTGCCGCTGACATTATGCTGTCACTCCCATTATGGTGCCACTGCCATGATGCTGCCACTGCCATGCTGCTGTCACTCCCATGATGGTGCCACTCTTATGATGCTGCCACTGCCATGATGCTGCCACTCCCATGATGCTTCCACTGCCATGATGCTGCCACTCCCATGATGCTTCCACTGCCATGATGCTGCCACTCCCATGATGCTGCCACTCCCATGATGCTGCCACTGCCATGATGCTGCCACTCCCATGATGCTGCCACTGCCATGATGCTGCCACTCCCATGATGCTGCCACTCCCATGATGCTGCCACTGCCATGATGCTGCCACCATTGTCATTTTTTCCAAACACTTCATTTGTAGCTTTTATCAGCTCAACGGACATGACTCCAAAAATTCACTCTTTTTTTTCTGAGGGCTTTTACAAATTATAATCTGGTTCTTTATTTATTAATCCCTGATTTTTCCATAACGTCACAAAAAGAAGCAGGTCAAATGTGTGGCTCCATCTAACTCGAAGGTTATTGATTAACCTATCAGAAGCTTGCAAAATCATGACATCATTATCATTGGGGCTTTCCTAAATTGTTTGAAATCATAATAATCTAAGATTATGTAAACTTCTATATTTGAAGAAGAAGTTAATAAAACTTATCTAAAAGAATCTCTATCCTTATTCTAGTTAGCAAAAAGAAATAATTTAGGTATTCTTAACAGACCCAAAACATGAAATTGTTAAAAAAAAAAGTTATCTTTTTATATAATCTGTTAATATCTGGTTACAGACTACTGTGTACTCGTAATCTCTTCATCATCTTTGTCATCAGAGAGCCATATGTTGTTGACGTCTTTTAAAGAAGTATTGATTAGCAGATCTCCAGACTTTCTGTCATGTCACCCACTTTCTTTCACTCTGATCTTGACTCAACAATAGGAAAGTTAATAAATACTGAATGAAAGAGTTAAAAAGCTCAACAGAGAAGAAGTGTGAACAGAAAAAACAGAAACTTTACACAAGACCAAAGAAACTCGTCATCTTTTGAGCTAATCTAACCACGTTGCTCTTTGGGAATTAAATTGTTGTTACTAAGATACCACTGTAATCTTTATAACTTGTTATAGATTTAACTGAAGAAATGTAAATGAGTTTACATTTCTTAAAAATCAGATTTTTAAGAAATCTGATTTCTTAAAAATGAATGTGACCAATCTAACACATCCATGGTTTTTCAGCTGCGCATGAATAATGAAAATCCATCGCATCTCACAGGAGCTGTCTTGGTTTGGGATTTAGGGACTATTAAGGAAACTGGACAGTGAATTCTAATCTTGCAGAAATCCGTTTGAGATTATTTGAGTTTTGTGAACATAATCCTGCTTGAAGACAATTATCAATGTAGATGTTTGTGTTTCCACCGAAATGGTAAGAAAAGGTTCTCTGACATCGAGCCTTATAGGTGTTTACTTTATCACCTGGATTCTTATCCTTAGCCTTGACTGTCACATTTGTTCAAAGTTTGTGATTCTTGCTCTGACTGTCGATCTGAGCAGATTTAGGCGAGTGGCTTTTATCCTGCATCTATCTACTGGCTTTTAAAGATCTGCTAAAATAGAAATGTTATTTTGTCTTCTGCAGATCTTTATTCTCATGTTTCTATGGTTTGTAAATCATATATAATTTTTTATTTTTGGAAAGTGGAGTTTAGTTCCACTAGCCATCCTCAGCTCTAGTTACCATCAGAGATAGTACACAGGCTCTCTCACAACCAGATGTAGGTCAAACTAATTTAAAAAGGAAAAAAACTGAGAAACAAAATTTCTGATATTTGACATGCATACTAATCATTCCTACAAACTCTGATAACATTTTAAAAAAGGTTTCAGGTGCATAGTTTTTAGAAATTTATGTTGATCATTGTATTGACCACAGTCATTTTATATTTTTTATTATTAACCCTTTGTATATTATTTTTCTCTATACCAAATAAAGTTAGAGTTTTCTATTTTCTCTGCGTGAGATTGTCCCTTTGCAATAAAAGGTACGTTTATTTTAGGCCTTTTTGCACGTCTCTACCAGGGGATTGAATAGCTGAAGGGCACTATTTTTGTCTGAGATGAACCGATATGAAAAGCCAAAATGAAGAAAGTAAAGACAATAACAGCATGTCAGGCACAATCCCTCCGTCAGAGTCAGGATCTAAAAACCTCGTTTTTAACGGTGGAAACCTTTGTGACATTCCAAAATGCTCTGGCAGCTAACCTCTCTTCTGCTTCGCCCCGTTTCGTTTATGTTTTATTAGCCTCAGTAAATACGCCCTCCAGCTGTAAATGCACATCTCAAAGCCTGTGGAGCAACAAAAACGGATGGGTACATAAGACAGAGCGAGTTTTATTAAGAGAAAGGATGCAGAACTACTCAGATGTGTAAATGTGTTGGTTTTGCTGAGGTGATGTATAAAGTCATACATTTTTGCGCATCTACGTCAAATTGGGAAACCACCATACGCTCAGTAATTAATTAATATTTGAGTACGTCCAGCTAGAGGCTCTTACTGGTGATTATTGACTGTCTATGCACAGCACAGTGTTGATCTGCTAAACTCTGGCGCTTTAAAGCAACTGGATCCCACAGAGGGAATGTTACACTAACTATGAAAAAAATAATAATTAAACAGTTTGACTCTTTCATCTTAAAGGAAAAATGTTAAATGGTTCAATTCTGGTGGTACATCACAAACAACGAAAATGACTACATCTTTTTTAAAGAAAATTTTTTATGTGCACCGTGAGAATTGCAATAACATTAGTTGATTTATTTATATCTCCAATCCAGGAATGCTTACCCAAACAATTTTAATCCTGCGGGAAGGAAATTGATTTAACGCTGATTATCAGTAGCATTTATGCTTTTAAGAGCTGCATGTTGACCTAGGAGGAAGAAGGGAAGCAACTAACACACTGCTGCAGAAAAAAAAGGTTGATTAGAAATATTTAACAAAGCAACATTTTTTTTTTCTATAAATAAACCATAATGACACAATGGTTTATTGTGTCTTTTTTTTTTTTTTTAGCAAAACAGAAACTTTTGAAAACAATCAATTTCACTGACTGAAATTACAGAAATAAATTACTTGGGCTTTATTCCAAAAGCCTAAAGTTTAAAAAAGTCTGGCACATTAATAAAGACATGAAGGTGAAACGGGTTATCCATTGTTTTTATGCCAATTGCAAAGCAAACACCACTTTACACCAAAGGTACAAAATAAGTTGTGATGAAGCATTTTCTCTCTGAGCTTTTCTGTTTATGCATTTCTGCCACGTTTCAGATCATAAAGCTAATTTTAAGATCAGACCAAGATACCCAAAGTAAATCATTAGGTTTTCATTTCTTTGAGGGAATAAACTTTCCAAATCAGTCTGGTCTTGTGTGAGAAAGTAATTGACAGATAGCGTAATGAAGTGTTTCTGTGCTTTACATCATTGTAGAGAAATGTTGGGCAACTCTTCTTTGCAGAATTGTTCAGTTCAGCCAAAGTGGAGGAATTTTAAATATAAACAGCATTTTTATCAAGCAGATTTGGGTCTGGACTTTGAGAAGTCAACATTAATTTTTGACTCATTTGTTAGTGTGCTTACTGCTGAGCTGGAGAAACCAACACGGCTGCTCAACGTCCAATCCTGACTTAGAATTTCTTCTGGTTGAGAATTATACGCTGCTGTATGGCTGCTAGACATTGCAGCCTACTTCATGCTGTCAGACAGGTTCTACAGTAATTTCCTGATGTTACACACCTGATCATAATTAGATGTTTGAGTCAAAGTATTCTGAAATATGTCGTGGAAGCTTAAAATGATTGAAAATCTATTTGTAAAACATTTCTGTACCGATAACAATAATATAACTCTTGATCAAATAGTGCATTCATCCTTAAAAGAGGCTCCACTGCCTGCAGATTGAACAGAGGGATTCAGATTCAGCCCCATGTCGCCCCCTCTGTCCCACCCCTCCATATTGTTTCTGCTGTTTGGCTAATTTTCTTTGCTGCCCACCAACTGTGAACGACTAGCTCCTCACTCGGCATTAAAGAAAACATCATTCAAAGTGCAGACCCCTCCTTTAAGCTTGGTTAGCACAAACTGTCAGATTAGGAGGTCTGAGAGGATGATCCAGCCAACATTCAGTCGGATTTCTGCCAAATTACCACCAAGCATGTTTGGGTCAGCTCTTTTGCACCCTGGGGAGCACAATACTCCTGACACCCAAACTAGACGTGTGTAAAAAAAAAACAAAAAAAACAGAGATTACAAGACTGATCAGTGGAGCTGTTGCGGTCCACAAACAGCAGCGTTCAGTTTCTCTGCATGGTGCCACTAAGCAGCGAAGGAGGGGGCTGGCCATTTTGCCACTGGAAAAGGAAGCTAAGCATTTAGGTGTCTTAACTGTGGCCTAAAGTGCTAACACGGGATTAGTGAGGTAAACGTTGAAAGAGGTTTAGCACTCCATGCTTAGGGACCAGTGCTGCTTCAGTAATTACACATCAGTTGCAAGGTGCAGCGGGTGGTTGGATGGGAGATCATAGTGATGTCAGGACAGGGAGGGCTTACCGCAGGAGATAAGGCCAGCTAATGGAGATGAAGTGAATCGGTATTTAAAAGGTCTCTCTTAGTTAAGGCACTTTGCTGGCAGCAGATTGTGCTCACTCCGCTGCCCAGTTGGATGCTGAAGGAGACACAGAGGAGAGACGAGCTCTTATCGGTTTGAAGTTACCTTCAGGTTGTATTTTTGTTTTTTATTTTCACCTGAATTGCAGTTTCACCTGAAAGCTCTTGCCAAGGTAAAGGTAAGTCACTAAAAATGTTTTTTTTGAGTCTTTTACTGCAACATATGCTGCATAAAACATAACCTCATAGGTTGATAAAATTAACCAAGCATCTAACAACAAATTAATTTTTTTCTGTTTTGTTAAAATTCCATGTGAGAAACTAGTTTGCATCAGCAAGAAACTTTATACAACCAACTAATACTGTTGTAATTACTCTATTAAATAAGCGCTTAAAATCCTCAGTTAATCAAATACAGTAATTAGTTCAGCTTCTTCACGTGGGTCAGTTGTAATCTGAAGGAAAAAGAAATAAAACAGGTTAAGCTAGCATTTTACTACGGGAAATTGTTTCTGAAAATGATATTCATGATGCACAAAAGTCTCAAGAAATGCAGTCAGCTTCATGCAGCTGCCAGAATGTGCATGGCTCCAACCTGTGTGTGTTGTGTTGGGGGATTAGGAAGGACTAGACATCGCTTCTGTCTTGTCTGATATGACCTCCTCAGGACTCCATCTAAGTTGTCAGCAATTTTTCTCTTTAATTCATTCTTGTAATGAGATTAACCAGGCAACTGCAAATCCGAGGAGTCCAATCCCCGGATTTGGCAGCTGTGGTGTGGCCTCTGCTCGCTGAAGGAAATACGGCAGAGGTGGTTGTGTTTTTTTTCTATGCAGCTCTCCTTTCGTGACAGTTTCACTCGCACAAAACTACATGATGCTTAAAATGTGCATGTAAGATTTGCTTACCTCAGGAAAGTGAGCTGAAGTTCAAAGGTTCACTGGAGAAATCCAAACAGCAATATACTGCAAGTTGGAGCTCGTGTTTATCCTATAATATATTGTGTTTGCATTTCAGTCAGTACATCCAATTTTTAAAAAGTATAGAGAGGAAAACTGATGGAAAAAATGTCAATAAAACAACTCTCGTTGAACTTTGCTGGCTCGCTTAGCTTTTGCTCATGTAATAATTTGTTTTCTGAAGCTTATGCTTGTGTTTTACTGTAGCTACAATTGTTGGGTTGGTTCTTTTACACATACTTGGGTTATTGTGCCTGAACATTTTTGTTCTCTTAGGATAAAATAAATATTTTATTTGCTATGTAAAGTTAGCTATGTTCAACATTTACTCTTTTAACTAAAGATTTGCTCATAAAGTTAATAGGGACGGTCAGTATTAGAAAAATCACTTGATCACTAAAGCTAATGCTAGCTTAATAAACTGCTGATTAATCAAGCTAGCATTAGCATTTACATGTTGACCAAACAATTGTTCATAAAGTCAATATAAAAATGAAGTATTAGGAATGATCAAAAATTAGCTTTGATTTTATGCAGCACAGTTATTCGCTTATGCTAACATTAGCTTTTTTAGCGCCAATCTATGCTAGCACTAGTACAACATTTAAACTTTGACTAAAAAATTGCTCAGTCAAAGTAAAATGAAGCTCTTAAATTAAAAATATATTTATTAATCTTATGCAGAATGGATGTAGTTACTTGAGATGATTTATTTCAGCTAACATTAACATTTTAGTTCCAAAAGTAGTTTGTGGCGCTAAGTGGTCAACATTGATACATTCACCAATTTGGCATAAAATAAAGTGGTTTTAGAATATTAGCATAAAATTATTTATAATAGGCTGCACAGTGGTGCAGTTGTTGATTTGAGTTTGTTCACTTTTACAAATATTGACCTATTGACTGCTAAGTAGTTAGCATAACCTAAGACTTACTTTTTTTGACACTCAAGCTATGAGAAAATATTCTTTCATGACGTCAATAGAGATTAAAAAACAAAAATAAGCATCATTGTTCCTAAATTGCAGAGTGCTGCGGTCATTTATCATGTATGTTTACTAAAGGGACATTAGGATTTTAGCTAAGTGTGGTTAGCATTGTTAAACGTTCACATATTGGTCAGTAATGGATAGTTCCTGTGAGTTCTTCTGTGTATCTTTATAGGGACTTTGACTTCCACCCACATTCCAAAATGGAGTATCGAGTTTATTAGACTCTAAATTTACTTTGGGGTTCAACATCCTGTTTCTGTTTGAGAGTCTTATTTTCAACAATAACAAGACTAGTTCTAATCTTGAGTGAGACAATAGAGGCGTTAACAGTGATGTGTCCAAAGTTGTGGCCCACAGACGAATGTCACACCCCAGCAGAACTCGCCTTTAAAAATGATCTTTGTTGACGAGATCTGCGGCCATCTTTTAAGGAGAGATTGAAAACATAAGAAAATACAACACATTAGACTCCCTCAAAAAATGAAATTGTATATCTTTCTTTAAGTAAACCAAATGTGCAGAACCCTTACTGTCTTTTGGCTCAACAATGAAAAGCTAACTATTCTGTTCATTTCGTTAAAATATTTTGTGTTTAACAGGTAAAATTATATAAATATTTCAAAATAATATTTTAGCATCTCTAATTTAAAATTAAATCAAACTTTTGGTCATAAAAATAAACTAAAACTGGCAGATAAGACCTGAATGTGTTTGGCAAACCATCTGAAGCTGGCATCCTCTTTTCATCTGAATTAATCTAAAGGGCTGTTTCACCATTTTCACTGCAGTCTGGACTGCATCATCTCTAGTTTGAAATAAAAAAAATGCAATTAAACTTGAACTAGATTATTCTAAGATGAAGACAGATTCTCTAAAACACAGTTCAACATTTGTGAAGCTTTGATGAGATGAGAATGTTTAGCTTAATAGACACACAGCTAAAATCTCATTAACATTACACCTCTAATATGAGGAGGTATTTGTCCTGTCACTTTTGATTCATGGGATGATCGGTTAAGTTTACCTTAAATATTACTTTATAGTCACTTATTTGCAGCTTTTACATAAAAAGGGTAATAGGCTTCTTGTTCTTGTCTTTGTTTGAGATAAAACAGGAAACATAAAGTCCTTCAAATTTAGCTTTTTCTCTACTCAAAACAAACTGAACAACTTTTCACCATTAAAAATGTAGATTTTTGTGGACTCTTTCTTTACTCAGATGAAGCTGCACATTTCACAAATCTTAAATACTGTGAGCGTAAACCTGGGGGATTTCAGTTTCCACTCCTGTTTTAGAAATAAAAATTTTTTTTAAAAGTCCTTTCCGCTGATTTGCTGATGTTAGTGTTTGTGACACGGATAAGGAAGGTGCTAGATGTAGCATGCGTTCGCGCCACATAGCTCCACATAAACCGATTGCTTCCCCAGATTTATCCACAAGGTGTTTTTGGGACATCCTGGGA
Source organism: Poecilia reticulata (assembly GCF_904066995.2). NCBI lineage: Eukaryota > Metazoa > Chordata > Actinopteri > Cyprinodontiformes > Poeciliidae > Poecilia > Poecilia reticulata. The sequence goes on from NC_088846.1 coordinate 21,163,733, forward strand.
GCTAATGGAGACTAATAGGCTTAGCACTTAGAGGTGTATTGTCCGGGATGCTTACTGGCAAGGTTTGCTAAGGGTAAAACTCTAAACGTGCGGATTACCTCTAACACATCCCTTTAAAGTGCTGTATAGCCAGGACTTAGCTAATAGGATCCTGGGGGTAGCAGGGGCCTGGGAAGGTGGGGATGGGGGAGTGGGCCGGGCCAGCAAGGTCAGCAGATGTAGGCAGCAGACTGTTGCAGGACTAACAGAGGGATTACAGCCCTCAGATTACACGGCTTTCAGAGGGAACTTGAGGGACTGTGGATAATGCATGATGCCTTGGGGCATTTTTTCATGGCAGCATTTGTCTGGAAGGAGCTGGACATCAGAAACGATAAAAGTGCACAGTTAACACATGCCTGACAAACATATCAATCATGTGCTGCTTTAATTAGCCTAAGAGAATTAATTTAAAGGGGCGGCCAGAGACATTCATGTTTGCTGCTGCAGGTTGGCCCTTAATTAGCAGAACTGGATTACTGAGTCATTTACAGTATCATATTTTGAAATGGGATTTGGGCAATACGGGGAGGCTAATTTATTTTTACAAGCTGCAAATTAATGCTTGTCTCAGTGCTAGACTTGAATCGTGACTAAACGTCCTTACAAGGATAGAAAAAGACGACAAAATCATCGGCAAAAGAGCATATTTGCTGGCCTTTGCACAGGGAGAGGATTTGGATTTACAGATTAATTTTGTGATGAAGGTTACAGCCAAGGTGGATTTAAGATTATTAGTTGAGTTTGAAAGGTGAGATTAAGGGTGAGAGGATAATGTGGTGGATGACATCTCCAAGGGGAGCTTTAGAAAAGATCAAATTTAATGTAAGGAAACGTTAAAAAAAAGAAAGAAAGAAAGAAAGAAAGAAAGAAAGAAAGAAAGAAAGAAAGAAAGAAAGAAAGAAAGAAACAAAGAAACAAAGAAACAAATTAACAAAGAAAGAAAGAAAGAAACATAAATAATACCGAAGTTGTTTGTTTATTTTCATAAAAGATGAGAGAAGTCAAGGTTTCATGTTCAGGCTGAAAATTATATCACAGATTCAGATATTTGCTTTCATTGTTAATACATGTTACTTTTTATTAATTTTGATAACAAACAGAAATGATTATTTAATAAAATATTAAATGATTCTCTAAGTTTCTATTCATTTCGCATTAAAAAAAAGATATCTGCTGCCCTCTAGCGGCACAAAGAAGACACTACAAGTTAAGCGATTGGGAAATCCAAGCGAGGAAAATGTACTTAATAAAAGCCAAACTCAAAACATTTTAAAATAATTCCGAATGAGTTCAACTTCATAAGTTAAGCAGCAAATCACATTATATTAAATTCTGTTTGTGAGCAGGATTCCTGTGGAGGTCAAAGGTGGTGTGTTTGTGATGACCCCCCGGGAGCAGCTGAGGAAGATGACGGCGCTGGGCGAACAGGGGACTCTGGATGAGAAGCACTGGTACCGGCTGGTCAACGGCATGTCAGCTGGAGGTGAGGATCCTGATCTTCATGCAAATCCAGCTTTTGGACTCATTATGTGGCGAATTTGGCAGATCGTCATGCAGCAGCGCCTGGAAGCTGAAGAGCATTTACAGTCGGGGCATGTTACAGCTTCCTGTCCTGTCAGGTTGATCTCAATGGCCTGTGCTGCTATTTTCTCTGCTCTTGTAGAACTGAGGCAAAGACAGGAGCTGATAATGAGGAACCAGATGGCCATGGCGCCGCAGATCCTCGCTCAGGGCCAGCAGAGGCTGCAGGGGGTCCCAGCACAGTTCGAACCTCGATTTATGGAGAGGTCTGGATCTGAATTCACCTACATAATCAAGCCTTCCTGCACCCAAGAGTTTTAAGCAGACATTTTAAACTTTTTGGAAATAGCTATCTTAGTAAATTCAACATTTTAATGGCGCAAAATTTTCAGGTTAGCAGTTTTGTCATTTAAATATATAATGAAAAATTGTTTTATCCATCAGATGAAGGATGTGGATTATTTGAATCTTGAATTTAGAAATCCCAGCTTAAAATTGGAAAATAAATAGAAAAGCTATCCTACATTGGATATTTGTAAAATATGATGTTATATTTGTATTTGGATGCTCTAAACTAATTCTATTTATTTGCACTGAGGGCAGAAATGGCTCTTTGGACTGTAACAATCCAGAATAGATCATACAAAAAGTTAAAAATAAGCAACTAAATTCAACGTTGAAATTTAAAATATGCCAAAGAAGGGATGTCAACAATGGAGAGATAACCAATCTTATTCAGCAACAAAAAAAAGCTTTACTGTAGTCCAGTTCATGAATATGTAAGTCTGGGGCCTTGAAGTCCTTTTAAGAAATTAAGCTAAATACTAAAAATGACAATGAGAAAGCACATGTATTTTATAAGAGTTGCAAAAGATGAAAAACAAGACTTGAAATTAAATAAAAGCTAGATGCACATTGGCTGTTTATACTAATTTTGTTAAGAATCGAGGCTCTTGACCCTCCTACGATTTCATTTTGTGGGTCAGAAGCTGGAAAATTTGCGAACTTCTGGTTTAGTGGGTAAAAAAAGTGGGAATGACTTAAGCACAATTTTAAGCACATCTGAAACCTGGAAACAGATTAAAATTAAAACAACTTAAAGGATTTTCCAGCACTGTGAAACTGACAGCTGGAAAAATGTGATTTTCAACTAATTGTTTCTCAACAAGTTGTTCCACGACAACTTGTCTGACATCTCATCCTTTGACCTCATCAGGGAGCTGGTTCCTCCCACAGAGATGGTAACATCCGAGGCGAGGCAGATGCACATGGGGCCTCACCTGGGCCCACCTCTTCCGCCCCACGCCAACGTCCTGCCTGGCAGAACCTTCCCGGGACCAGGTGAGCGCAGCCGTCCCACCTGAGAGAATTTCAACCTTTGGTGTTAGGATATAATAGGATGTTCTCTATTTTTCCCATCTTCCTCCTTCTCAGCTGGCTACGGCTTCCTGCCCTCGGAACCAATGGAAACGGTTGCCCGGCGACAGGAGCTCATACACAAGCAAAACATAGCAAGGTAGAGCATCATCACCGCACTGCGAAAATTCAAAATCCTACTGACTGTGTTTGGTCTAGTTAGTGCAAATATCTTAGTACACTTGAAATAAGGCAAATAACGTACAAGTAACTTTTTAGCAAGATATAAAAGCCTGTTTAAAGGAAATCATTCCTTAATATTCATATAAAAAGTACTATAATGCAAAAACACAACATCTTGCCAAGTATTTTTGGCGTCTTATAGGACAAAACTAACTTACAACGAACTTTTTAGTAAGAAATAGGAGCTTGTAAGGAATTATTTCATATTGTTACAAATTAAACAATCTTTCAGTGGACCAAGACATTTCCCCCTTATTACAAGTTAAAATGTTTTGTTTCACTGGCAAATTATTTCACTTATAACTAGTACTTTTTTATCAGTATTAATTAAGGAGTTGTTGATTTAAAGCAAGCTTGTCAACCATATTGAAAAGTCACTTTGGTTTGTCTTATTTCAAGTGTACCAAAATATTTGCAGTAGAAACCAGTTCAGATTTAGTGTAGTTTCACCGGCAGATTATTTCACTTACAATAAGACTTTTCCCATGTTTGAAGTGAAATAATGTGACAGTGGTATTAATACTTTCCATCAATATTGAGGAATTATTGACTTAAAACAAGCTCTGATATCTTGCTGAAAAGTTACTTGTAAGTTAGTTCTGTAGAAAGATATTTGCACTACAAACTCGACCAAATATACTCACCATGATTTTGTGATTTTGGATCACATCCTGCTAAATTATTTCAGCTGCAGAAAGCTTGTTCTAAAATTTGCACCAAATGTTTGTACTGCCCTATCTTCAGGATGGAGATGAATGCCATCCTGCACCAGAAGGAGCTGGAGAACGCTCACCAAAAAGGGCTCATGGGGATGGAGAATCCTATGTCGTACCATTCCAACCCCATGCTCTTCAGAGGCCGCCAGCGCGTGCCGGACGGCCACGACGTCTTCGTCCACCGTCCCTCCCTGGATGAGCTGCACTCCAACAGCATACTCATGTCGGCCAGCCCCTACCCACCCATCAGCTCGCTGCACAGGGAGAGAGGTCGGAGGGCTGGGCGGAGGCCCGCCGTCCACAAGAACACGGAGAACCAGGCGGCCAACCTGAAGGGCCAAACTGAAGACAAAAGTGTAGAGCAGAGTCCAGAGGCCACATCTGGAGAGGAGAAAGAGCTGGAAGCGAAGGGGGACGTGGGAGAAGAGTGCGGCACGAGTAAAACACACCACCAAACGAAAACAGACTCTGAGCTGGTCGCAGGAAGCAGGAAGAGCTACAAAGAGGGAGAGGCCGGGCTGCGTAAGACCTGCGCCGCGGCTCAGGACGGGTGTTCAGATATGACCAACGGGGCTTCGAATGATAAAGAAATACCCGGTCAGTGTTCTGCTTTCCAGGAAAAATTCATTTACCCTTCCACCGGCGGCGCTCTCACAGGGATGCCTTATGTCTTCCCTGTCCCAGGAAATGGCTTCCTTCCAACTGGTGAGTCTGTAAAAGCAGTATGAGAATTACAGCTTCATTTAAAACCATGAGATGATTTAGTTGACATGTGCCTTCTGCTTTCCAGGTCCACCAAATCTCTTTCTAAACGGCGAGGAAGTACCAGAGGACATAAGGAAGTGGACGGTGAACGACGTCTACAACTTCATCAGCAGTATCCCAACATGTTCAGAATACGCTCAGGTTAGTCATGAGAACCGTCTCTATTTCTTCTGCTTTTTTTCTTTGTGCTGTAGAGCTGTACAATTACAACATTTTGCTAAAACTCTCACCGTGTCATGTGAAACAAGTAATCTGTAAAAAGATTGAGTTTTTCTATCTCCTCCCAGTGCTATTATTACCATTTGAAGAAATGCAACCAAAAACAACCAATCAGAGCCAGGAGGAAGGTCTTAGTGCTGTCAATCAACGTTGTGTACGCTGCTCAATGAGCTAATGATGGAGAAAGAACTTGCCATTCCAGAAAAACTGTTTGGTGGCCATACGAGCTAGCTTGAGCATTCATGGCAGGCTACGCTGTAGTGAACCAGATATGCAGCAGAAAGCAAGGGGAGGGTGTGAGCAGTGTATACACTAGGATGATTGACAGCACTAAGACCCTCTTCCTGGGTGCAGATGACATCAGGACCACAAGGCGAAAGCAGAGGAGCCTGATCTTTTCACAGATTATCTGTCTCATATTATACTGTCACGACAAAGTGACAGTTTCTACAAATATGTAGAAACTTATTTTTTATAAATGTTACAAACTGCAGCTTTAATTCTTCTGAAATCATTTCTCCAGACGTTTAAGGACCACATGATTGATGGAGAAACACTGCCGCTCCTTTCAGAGGAACACCTTCTGGACACGCTGGGGCTCAAACTAGGACCGGCTCTGAAAATACGATCACAGGTACACAGACCCGAAGTTCAAAGTCAATGTTTACAAAACTGGATAATTTTTGCCACATACATTACATTGTTATCTACATAACTATAGATAATAAACAACAAAAACTACAGAGTACAGAGATTTCCTGTAAAAGAACACAAAAACATACAAGTTGAGAAATTAAGTCAAGAAATGGCTATAAAAAAGTAGCTATTCATTTAAAGATATCTACAGACAAGGCAAAACTTTAAAAGTCTAAAATAATTGAAACTGTGACAGTGAAGAGGATTTTAAGGAACATAAAAAAATCTCATTGCTCACTACAGTAATGAATGAAATCTAAAAATGTGCAACCCATTTGTCTCTGCTGTTGTCTCTAAACCAGAACAGCAGAACTTTAAACTTAGAAATTGAGGAAAAGTTCAGCTGATTATTGCCATCATGCAGCTTTCTGCATCTAACCTACATCTACTTTGCTTGCATGCCTGCAGGTCTCCAGAAGAATGGGCAGCATGATGTACATGCTGAACCTACCTCTCTCCGGCGCCGCTCTGCAGGCCACCTCCGAAAAGCCCGGGGACCGCTCGCCAGAAATGGGCTCGCCCGTCAACTGCAACAGCGAGGATATGGTGGCAAGCCCAAGAGACCCAGAGGTCATCAAATCCACGGAGCATCTTCACGAGGCGGAAAACAGTTCCCCTCCTTCAGCCAGCAGTGAGATGGCCTGATCTCTGCAGGCCATCTCAATATGAACTGAACCAGGTTCTGGCCTGAAGAGCTGTTTTTTTTGTTTACATCATGAGTTAGTGTTAACGATGGTATTTTCTGCTCAATATGCCCATACATGTACATAGTAAAAAAAAAAAACATTATTATTTTGCATTATGAAGTGATGCAATATTCTTCTCTTTCAATTTTATACATTATAGTTTCTGATTGTAGGTGTTAATTATTTTTCTAAGCTTTGTTTATTCAGCTGAGCTAAGAATAGAAATTATATGCTCTGCAAAAACACCAAATCTACCCAAAAAAGTATTTCTGTTCTAGTTTCAAGTACTTTACCAATATTCAAGAATTACTGACTTAAAAGAAGCTATTATATATTGCTTAAAAATTACTTTGAAATTAGTTTTTTCGTGTTTCAAATGCACTTAGATATTTGCACAAGAAACTAGACAAAAATACTGGAAAGATTTTGTGTTTTTTCAATTTGAGAAACATTTAACAATTCAACAATGGCTCATTTGTGCATTTTGTGTAACCGGATCCTTTTCTGCGTTGTGCTGGTTTTAGAGTGAATGGACCGTGACACAGTTTCTTTCAAGCGGATGATTCTCGGTTTATTTCTGACGAAAATACAGACAAAACAACCGTGTTATAGGCTGCCCGCTCCAAGTCCTCTCCCGCAGGACAACATGTCAAAAGGGGAGGGGCTAAGGGGCGCAAACAATTTAAAGACAATACCACAGAAGAAGAAATAAAAGGGAGGGGCTTCCGATCTTAAAATAACACGGTTAAAACAATGACAGAGGTGTTTCAGTAAGATAAGGAACAAGACAAATAACCAAAAGAAGACATTTTGTGTAATTATAATAAAAGAGAATTACAACCAGGTTACATTCACCCCCCTAGAATTACACAAAATGAAAAACAGTTAAAAGACACTCAGTACCAGTACAAAATAGTTTTCTTTCCTGCAACAGTGTAACACATCAGCATAACAGCTACCCTAAAATAAGGTCAGGAGACTAGAGATCGCTCAACAACTAGCGAAATCTCACGGTATCCTATGGACAACAAGAGGTGCCTTTTACACCCCCCCTATACAGAATAAACATATAAATGGTACTGAAGCTTAGGCAAACAAAGAAAAAGACAATCCTAGACAATGGCAGGAATTATACAACAAGAACTTGGAGACTCACACATCAATAACAGGCTGAACATTATCTTTATCATAAAATGCCTCAATGACAGCCATGGACTCTATCAGGCGACAAACTGGTTTAATAACCCTCCCAAAGCGTGAAGTTAGGCGGCGAACAACATCCCCTCCCACACTGTCTGGAGGATGAACAGAGCCAACATCATCAGGAAGATGAGGTAAGGAACCAGCAGTCGCCAACACTCCAGTGTCCATAGAGGAGTTTTCAGAGTCATGAGGCAGGTCACTATTTCCAACTGATGGAGCTGAGGACACATCCTGAACCCATGAAGCAGTGCGGTCCTCCCCATCACTGCAGGACAGGGAGTCAGGTAGGGTAGGCTCAGCAGGAACAGCACTAGGAGCCTCACTAAAACATTCTGTTCCATGTAGATCAGAAACCGAAGGGACTCTACCCACACTGTCAGCATGGCGGTTCACATCGCCATCCATGGTCATTCCCGCAGGTAAAAAGTTCACATCAAGCAGGAGATTGCGATGCACCACACGCTCATTGCCATGACGGTCTCTGATTCGATAAATGTGGAGAGCAGATTTGGATGCAACCACCGTGTACATCACAGGCTCCCATTTATCAGAAAGCTTCCGCTTTCCTCTGGCTCCCTTGTTCGCCACCAGGACCTGATCTCCAACTGACAGAGGGTGACCCTTGGCTCTCTTGTTGTACTGGTCACATTGGTGTTTCTGCTCTGTACTGGTGCTCTTCTCAGCCATTAGCATAGCAGCACGCAGATCTTCAATCAGTGATTTGACGTAAGAGTGGTAGTCGCAAATGGCATCGTCATGAAGAACGTTCCGAAAAACAAGGTCAACAGGCAGCCTGGGAATCCTCCCGAACATCAGATAGAACGGTGCAAAGCCAGTGGTCTCATGAACTGTGCAATTGTAAACAAAGGTCAGAGACTGGATCATCTGAGGCCATTTGTGCTTTGAACGTGGAGGAAGAGATCTCAACATGTTGCCCAGGGTGCGATTGAATCTCTCTGCAGTCCCGTTACCCATCGGGTGGTAGGGCGAGGTGTGTGATTTACTGACACCACTCAGCTCCAAAAGCTCAGCCAGCAGCTCACTCTCAAAATTTGCGCCCTGATCCGAGTGAATGCGCTGAGGAAAGCCATAAACACAGAAAAACCCATCCCATAGCTTCTTTGCAACTCTTTTAGCAGTTTGATCCTGACAAGGGAAAGCATGTGCTAACTTTGTGAAGTGATCAGTGATCACCAAAACATCCACAGACTTGTTGTTGCTGTCCTCAGCCGACCAGAAATCAATGCACACCAGCTCCATTGGAGCACTGGTCTTGATGTTCTCCAGAGGGGCTCTCACCGCAGGCTCTGGGGTTTTACTGAGGACACACCTGGGACATTTTCTCACATAATCTCGCACATCTCTCTCCATGTCATGCCAAAAGAAGCGATGACGAGCCAAGGAGAGTGTTCGTGGCTGACCCTGATGACCCGCATTATCATGGACACCAGTCAAAACCACAGACTTCAAAGCATCAGGGACCACAAACTGGAATCGTTTACCTTTTGTCAGAGGGTCTTTGATGACACGGTAAAGAACACCATTCAGCAATGTTAGTTTGTCCCACTGCTTCAGAATTTTTAAAGCCAGTTGGTTTTCACCAAAGCGTTCCCGCCTCGATGGACGGCGTCCCCGCTCAACATAGAGGACAACTCTGGAAACAACAGGGTCGTTTTTCTGGTGAGAGACAAGGTCAGTTAGACAAAGAGCTGTTGATGGACCTGTGGTGTGTGGGATTATCATGTCCAGATGGTCAGCTAAAGATAATGCATGCTGAGCCTGACCAGTATCTCCACTGCAGACAGATGTCAAAAGAGAGGAGACCTCGTCGCAGGTCATGGAGGCGTCAGCTGCAATTGAGGAAGAGTTGTCCACTGATTGGGGCTGACAGGTCAAACGGAAAACGTCCTGCACAGCGTGATCAGGAACCTCACAGACATGCTCCAAAAGTTCCTGACAAGGCTCTGACAGAAGGCGATCAGCCAAGGGCTTCACAAAAGGGGCTCTGCTCAGGGCATCTGCCACCACATTCTGTCTCCCTGGAACATACCTGATCTCAAAGGTGTATGGAGCAAGCTTAGAGACCCAGCGCTGTTCACAGGCATCCAATTTGGGCTTGGTCAGGATATATGTGAGAGGATTATTATCCGTCCAAACAGTAAACCTATGACCCTTCAGCCAGTGGCTGAACTTATCACACACAGCCCACTTTAAGGCTAGGAACTCGAGCCTGTGCGCAGGATAGTTGGACTGACTGCGGCTGAGAGACTTGCTGGCAAAAGCAACAGGTCTAGCAATCTCTCCATCAGCTGGGACCTGGGACAAAACAGCACCGAGCCCATCCAATGAAGCATCGGTTGAGAGAATAAATGGCCTCTCAAAATCAGGATGTGCCAGCACCACACAGTTGAGGAGTGCAGCTTTAAGGTCTCCAAACGCTTTCTCACAAGCTGGAGTCCAGTCCTGGGGAGTTAGAACACGAAATGTTCCAGCTTTCCCATGCCCTTTGCCCTTCACTTTACGTTTCTGACCTGCGGTGAGGGCGTAAAGTGGCTTTGCGATGCGGGAACAAGCTGGAATAAAGTGCTGATAGAATAGCACCATGCCCAGGAATGACCTCACCTTCTTCTGACACGGAGTGCAGCCATCCTCCTTCATGAGGTCCTTTTTGTCAAACCCAGAGATGACCCTGACCTTCTCCTGATCGACAGAAACACCACCAGCCTCCACAACATGGCCCAAGAACCTCACAGACCTCCTGAGAAAGTGACATTTTTTCTGGGCCAGCTTCAAGTTGTTAGCTCTCAGGCGACAGAAAACAATCTCCAGCCTCTTTAACGAGTCATCCTCAGAAGGTGCAAACACCAACAGGTCGTCTAGATAACAGAGGAGGCTGGAAAAGTTCAAGTCACCAAAAACGTTGAGCATCATCCTCATGAAGGAAGCTGGGCTGTTGCATAACCCTTGTGGGAGACGGTTGTACTCATAGAGTCCAAGCGGCGTGGTAAAAGCGGTATAATGTTTATCAGACTCATGGAGAGGGATGTTGTAGAAACCAGAGGTCAAGTCCATGGTGCTGAAAAGAGCATTCCCACCAAGAGCAGCGAGGCAGTCAGACTGATGGGGCAATGGATGAGCATCCTTAACGGTCTTAGCATTAAGCCAGCGAAAGTCAGTGCATATCCTCATGTCCCCAGACTTTTTCCACACCATAACAAGCGGGGAGGCATATTCACTAATAGACTTCCTTATGATACCCTTCATCTCCATCTCAGACAAGACCTCCCTCAACTGCTGATAATGTGCTGGTGGGATGCGTCGATAAGGCAAGCGAAATGGCTGGTCATCAGTCAAGTGAATGCGATGGACAAAATCCCTAGCCTCACCACAGTCCAGTTTCCCCCTGGAGAACACATCCTGGTAAGAAACCACGAGTTCAGCCAGCCGTCTTTTAGACTCACCTGACACCTCACAGCTCTCTATGTCGATGTCATGTAGACCACAGTCTCTCAGCATCTGCACTGGATCAGAACTGTGATGTGATGAGCTTGCTGAAACTGCAGAATGGTTGCAGTACACTTCAGATCTCCCCTGACTAAACGCAAAGTCCTCCACAGCAACACATGGGAAGACATCAGCAATTTTAGCATTGCGGCGCAGTACCAGAGGTTTGTCTGTTGGGTTGAGAACCTTCATAGGGACCCAACGATCCCCCCACATGGGTGTTACTACACGACCCACCAAAATGTTTTTTGGAGTGGAACGAGCAGATGACGGCTCGACGACCACAGTGCCCCCTAATGACAGTGGAGCAGTGGACGGAAGCTTCCCCCAAACCACATACTCCTGACGGGGAAGGAGGGTGACAGCCTGTCTGAGCCTGACCGTTCCAATCTTGTCAGGTAAAGTAGAGTTTGACCACCGAGAAACACAACTCAGCAGCTGCAAAAACTCCTCACACTCTGGGTTTGCAGTGCCTGATGTAATGAGTTTCCAGTATCTCGAATCAGTTTTCATTCTTTGAATAAGGGGCCGGAGCACATTGCTACCAATGATGAATTCATCATGTTGGCCAGGTATCAAAAATGTTGGTACCGTAAATTTGAAGCCATAGATCTCAATGTTCAACTCATAGATGCATCGAGGCCGCGTGAGAAGGCCACCACACCCAATGAGCACCACATTCTCTGGGACTGCAAGAGGGATCAAATCAACACCCGCGGCTCTTAGTTTGCTCTCTGCCTCCACGCTCAATGTGCATGACATACTCCCAGAGTCCAACATACCCCTCAGTGTAGATCGGTCACTCACTGCAACTGAGGCATAAAACAAATCACTAGCCCTCTGAACTCTCTGTGACCCCAAGAAAACCACTTCACTGTTCTCAGGTGAAGCGCTACAACACTCAGTATAAATAGTGTGTGCATCTAGTGCATTAGTGAGGGTATTATCCACACTGCCCATGCTGCCCCTCTCATCACACAGGCTCTCTAGTTTAAACTAGGGTAGTGGGAGGATGGCTGCGGTGTTTGATGAGCAGGCTGAGGACAATCCCTTTTAATGTGTCCTGAGCCGAAGCAGTTGAGACACAGTCTGAACAGTCTGCAGTGTGAATGTGTTGTATGCTCCTCTGAGCAACAAACCCTGCATGGAGCATGCTGAGGATGTTTAGAACTACGTGTGTAACTCCCCATAGGTTGACCACGTTGTTTTGTAGCAAGAGAAGCTGCACACAGAGACAGAACTTTATCAAACATCTCTGTCATCAGATGAGGTGGTTCGACTCCTGAACTGGAGGAAAAGGTTGGCTTGGGTGAATCGGCATTCTGAAAGGGAGTCGGTCGTGGAGCAACATGCTGCTGTGGCTGCTGATACAAGGGCCCTGAAGCTGAAGAACGATCAGATGCTAAAGCAGCTTGGGGAAAACGGACAGCAAAAGGTGCCGCATCGGCTGGCAACGCAGCACTGGGTGACTGAGCACCAAGCTGAGGAAGACAGGAGAGAACAGGGCCTGTAGATGTACAGGGCCTGTTCATAGTAACCATTGGCCTCCTAAGACTCACAACATGGTTATCAAGGCGGCTCTGGACCTCAGCAGTAGTCCACTCCTCAACAGGTTTCAGCTGGAAGGAAAGAGCTAGACCAGGATCAGGACAGTGGTTGATGAACATCGTAACAACTTCAGCTCCTGGATCCTCCACCTGCTTCCCTCTTCTACGCAAACACTCATCAGCCGCTTCAATAGACTTGTTCAGTCTAATCCAGTAGTCCATGGCTGTCTCCCTATCAGCAGGCAGGATGTTATAGAAGTCTCTCATTGGTAAACTGGAGAAGATCAGCTCACCAAAGTTGCGTTTCAGAATATCAAAAACGGTAGAAACCAACCTGTCACTAGATGACTGAGGCTGGCAGCGAAGCGACACCTGAACCACATCTCTAGCTTTCCCAATAAGTCTGGATGTGATGATCTCACACATTTCTACAGGGTTCACACATCTTATTCTTGACAGATAAGATCTCATCAAACCCTCCCATTCCTGGATCGAGAAAGTGTCAGTGTGGTCACCTTTGAAATATGGTGGTGCCCTGATATCAGACTGAACCACAAACCTCATTTGTGACTGATCGGTCGGGTCACTGGGTTGGCTGTCAGCAACCTGAGACTGTGATTGACTTTGTTTGTTTGGCCCACTCAGGTTTGTTGTAATGGCATCCCCAATCTGCCTAGCCAGATCAGCAATCACCCCACTGAGAGCCTCAGTAGAAACAAGTTGGCTAAGGTCAGACCTTGCATTGCCAACGGGTGTAGAAGCAGCTACAGGGACAGGTGGGGGGTTCAGCTCAGACTTATCAACAGAACATTCATATGCACTAGAAGGCATAGGCCTACCCCTTCCAAATGACATGTAGTGTTGGCCCCTCCCCAGACTAAAAGTGACCCTCCCGTTCATTTCATCACCCTTAGAAGGTACCTCAGTGTCAGACATTTTATCGAACAGTAACAGATAAACACCATGAAAAAGAACAATGCATCAGTCAGCAAAAAAAAAAAAACACAACTTATCTACAGGCAAAGGGTAATAAACAGACTGGTTTCTCGTCTTCAAAAAAAAAGTTTTTTGTATGATTATGTATTGTTTTAAAATTAGCTTTATTTTCCCAAAACAATAAAAAAAATTCACAAAATTAAAAATATGTTGGTTTTCACGTATTTCCCTTTTATGAAACAGGGTACACAAAACAAAGCAACAGAAACTTGACTTTGTTGCCAGGATACAGCAAACCAACGCCTGCCAGTCAAAGCGCAGGGCAAAGGCGCGCGGTGCAGCGAAGGCGGAGCCAAGACCTCAAAGGCGGGAAAGGCGCAGCGGAGCAGCAGCTTCAGCAGCGGAGATTCGACGTTACAGCGGGTCAAACGGCACCAAGTGTAACCGGATCCTTTTCTGCGTTGTGCTGGTTTTAGAGTGAATGGACCGTGACACAGTTTCTTTCAAGCGGATGATTCTCGGTTTATTTCTGACGAAAATACAGACAAAACAACCGTGTTATAGGCTGCCCGCTCCAAGTCCTCTCCCGCAGGACAACATGTCAAAAGGGGAGGGGCTAAGGGGCGCAAACAATTTAAAGACAATACCACAGAAGAAGAAATAAAAGGGAGGGGCTTCCGATCTTAAAATAACACGGTTAAAACAATGACAGAGGTGTTTCAGTAAGATAAGGAACAAGACAAATAACCAAAAGAAGACATTTTGTGTAATTATAATAAAAGAGAATTACAACCAGGTTACATTTGCATCTGCTGTTTGATACTTTTTTGCATTTGTTTGATTAAAAATAAAGTATTTTTCTACAAATTAATATGTAGTAGAATCTCTCTTTATATATAAGTGTCAAGATAAAGCATTTAATGCATACAGCTGAATCACATCTCACACACGATATTACATGCATCACTGCAATTAATCCCATTCAAACAAATCTGCTGTAATCTCCTGTAATATTACCATTGAAGAGAAGTCAAGATGGCAAAAGAAACAGCGTCACCCAGAGGCATAATATCGGAAATACGGTACATTTTGTAGGCCTAAATCTATACTGAAATATAGATGCCACATAAAAATATGTGGCATGTCTTGTTTCTTATGAAAAAATAAATACTAAAATATGCACGGAACATATTTTAAACATGTAAGTACATTAAAAGTAACATTTCTCCTCACCCTCATTTTATACAAATCAAAAAATGAACTCGTACTTCAATGTATTATTTTACAATTTACTGAGTGGACCATAATTAATTTTGCTTATCTTTGTCCATTAAAACTAACGATAATATGTCATATTCTACGGGAGTTAACAGTTGTGAATGCAAAGCTGTTTTCTCGCTGCCGATGAGTCTCGCGAGACTTTACACACGGGGTAGCTGAGTTGGAAAGGATCATGGCGGAGCGCAGGAGGCACAAGAAGCGGATCCAGGTAACATCACTTCATTCGTGATGAAACGTTGCTTCCGTCGGTTGGTACACTACAAGTAAAATTCGGGGTCGGTTTGTACGGCTAACTATCGGATTTTAGCCCTAACGGCAGCCTTATCTGACGCAAGAGTCGTTAAATAACTGAGAGCAATTGAAGCTGTAAGTGGCTAACGGTTGCTATCATTAGCAGGGCACCGAAAATAAATATCAGTTTTTACTACACTTTTTCTAGTATGCGACCTGTAGCACTCATACGTATTTCCCCTGCCATTTTAGAGACGTTTCTCCGCTTTCCGTCTTGCTCATCCTTGCAGTCGGTTTTAATTTTCATCGAGGCTGGAGAGGTTATAAATGTTTCCTGGCTAAGCTGCGTCAGCTCTAAGCACTGTGTTTACATAACGTGGGGCAATTTAATTAGTGAGCTTACACAATACACTTCTTTATATGTCCAGGAAGATGAATTGTAGACCCTCTTTGAGCGGCTTGAAGACAAAAACTTAAGAGTAAATGGACAAAGTACCTACAGGCTTCATTAACTTCGTCCTCGCTAGTATACAATGTGCAGTTCACTGTCATTCACTGTCATGAATTATAGTAAATTAAAAAAAAATAGGACATATTGTTAGAAAACTCCCAGAATTCGTTTTTCTCGATGCTAACCTAGAAAACAGGATGGATGCCTGGCAGCTTGTAAATGTTTTGGTTGATCTCTATTACAATACTTGTATTTACCTCAGTAATGAACTGCGACCAAAGGAATCTTGCCTCAAACCACCATAACTACATGCATAACTATTCTGTTTTGATTTGATTTTATTCATTTGTTTCAGGGTGATTCACACCTTTTTAGCAATTAAAATGAACCTTTAGCGTCTTAGAAAAATATTGTTACAACTTAAACTTCACACACTGAAATCGCAGGCACACATTTATTAACATGCACCAAATTAAATGTATCTTTTATTTCGAAAGGGAATTAAACGAGAATTTTTTTTCTGTTTTCATTTTCAAAGACTTAAATGTAGGGATACACGATAACCTTTTTTTTAAATCAATAAACAAATAACCAATAACTGTAAATAAGAAAGGCTTGTGAGCTAAAATGTAGCTCACAAGCTAATTTTTAGCTTGTGAGCTAAAATGTAGCTCACAAGCTAATTTTTAGCTTGTGAGCTAAAATGTAGCTCACAAGCTAATTTTTAGCTTGTGAGCTAAAATGTAGCTCACAAGCTCTGACATTAATACTCAAATCGAGACCACAAACAGTTGATTCTTTAAAAGAAGATATACAATTTTGAAGTGAAAACTTTTACTAATCCAAGATTTGACAAAATATTTAAACAGAAACCATGTGTAAAATGAACATTATTTAAATAAGGTGCATTACTTATTTAAATAGGTAAATTAAAATAAGTACTCTAGAATTGATCAGCGATTTAAAATAAATACAAAGCGAAAACATTGTATTCCACATGCTCAGACACAAGTTAGATTTAAAGTACATTTATATATAATACTAAATGTCACTTTGGTTATTGTAAAATTATGTTTGGCATTCTTTAGTAAGAACCATCTTCTTGGTCTTTGTGACGCTTTTTGTTCACTAATGTTCTCTAATAAACTTCACAGAACGACAAGATTAATACTGAGGTTGCTTTAAACACAGGTGGGCTTTCTTTACTAAGTAGGTCACACTTAAATGTGGTAGATTTTATTTAGAGGTATTACAGTAAAAGAGGCAAAATAAACTTTCTGTCCATGCTGAACTGTTCTAAAAACCATGTATTGTCTTCCTTCCCCGTAACAGCTACTACTTTGCTGGTCTATCACAAAAAAAATCCCAATGTAATGTATTTAAGTTTCCCAACCCTGCTTGTCCTCAAGGCACGCTCATCTGCATGTTTTATATGTTCCTCTGCTTCAACTCGCCACATTCAGATGATTTCAATTTGGCAAAACCCTGTTAATCAGCCATCAATTGAAATCATGTGTGCTGAAGCAGGGGCATTCCTAAAACATGCAGGGCAGTGTGACTTGAGGACATGGGTTGAAAAACACTGGATTAAAGGTTGGGGTTGTAAGGTACAATGTGAAAAATGTCGTGAAAACTTAGGAAGGCACTGTTGGTTGCAGTGTGGTACTCCATAATAACTATAATTCAGCACCGAGCATGCAGTTGACATTTTAAACGTGCAGACTGAGACCAGAAAGCGACTATGACATTGAATCAGCATGTCCTTAAAACGGCTGTATCTTTCAGACCTGCTTATTTGAGAGGAGCTTATCCTCCTGCGATCAACCCAGGTAGGCCCTCAGTCATATAAACTAACAAAGAGATTCCCTATTCCTGCCAGGTGCAACTGATCTGTCTCTAATGGCTGCTTCTCCAAACAAAGGGGCGTTTATAAGCGTGGTTGTTCCTCCTTTTGGGATCAAAGCCAGCTGGACTGAACGAAGCAGCACAGAATCTCTAGATTGATTCTGCCTTTTTTTTTTTGCCTTCGCTGCCATGTTGCTCAGCGCTGCTACCAGCAGAACAGACGACACAGATGTTGAATGAGGAGTGTGTGTCGTAGGAGGCCGATGTATTGCGTTGCTGTTGTCGCTACATTATCAATATGTGTGGAATTGCAATTGAAAAAGATTACTTGGATGTAATATTTAGTTGACTCTACTATTTTGTCATTCATTAAAAATCTGTTTTTCAATAATGTATTTGTTCATTTAGATGGACTTTTAATGTCCATAGCTGGTATGTATTAATGACCACGATACTGTGCGGACGCTGTGATGATGGAAAGGAGAGAAATCATGCAACCCCAGCAGTCAGAAATTGCTGCATTGACTAGTTGCTGTCAGATTTTTATAATAAATCATATTTTTATGTTTTGTGCTTACAATTTCTCGTCTGTTGATCATAAAACTGGTTTCTGAAAACTACAGAGATGAACAAATTGAACCTTCAATACCAATTTGTACAGACTACCTTTTGAAGGGAAATCATAACGAAGATGTGTCACAGCGTGTGTAGAGAAAACAGTATGTCTGAAATAAAGAAACTAGCTACAAAATATAAAATGTTCTTGGATGTAACATTTAAAGTGTTTGCAGCATCTTCTATTCGTTTCCAACATTTCCAACTCCTCCATGCCATATGGTTGTTTGTAGCTTTATAGGATAAAAGAGGAACTTTTCTGCTTTGTTTAGCCTTCCTGTTAGCTACTAAAAGTCTTTCTGACAGCTGGAATGAAATACAGATGTTTCTAAATACTGTTTTCTTTTAGGTAGTTTCTCTTCTTTCGCTGACCTCAGATTAAAAATGGCGACTTTTAGCTTTCTTCTTGCACCATTAGCACCCAAAGTCATCTCAGTAAATCTATGCAGCCAATTTCCCTTTCCCCTCTCAAAAAATTACATTTGCTTAAGACCAAACTTATGCACACAGCAATGCAGAATTAGCAAAGCAAGTGTTTTATTTTCTCTCAACGGACGTTAGAAGTTGAAATGTTTAAATGTTTGGTTGTGGCCACAACGCCGGCAGCATTTCATACAGACCTCCATATCTGCACCAACATTTTGATTGATTTCTAATGTCTGTTCACCAGGAATCAGGTAGACTCTTCATATTTCCATGGAAATGACCATAATAAAAACGGTTCCAAGACAAATTCTCTTATTGATGCTCTGAATTTTAATAAGAAAACTGGGCGCTGTGAGGGCCACTCCAGAACTTTCAAAAGGTCTTTAGACCAACTTGGAGCGATCATCTATCCAGTTTCTTTAAATTATTCTTCCAAATTCCAACATTTTGCATTAAAAAAAAAAGCACAGGAGGGGTAATACTTTTGGCTTTGTCATTTTATTAAAGTTTCCTGGGAGCAATTCATTACATTAATGAATATACTGACCAAACTTTGTGGAAATTTTCTTTTTTCTTAAGAACTACCGGCTTTTATTATGGTTATATTAAAGTTTTTGTGTGATTTATTTCTGATCTTAATGCTGCAAGATGTTGGACTCTTTAAAAATATCTGATTTCATGTTATTCACTGTAATTTTTGCAGGTTAATTTTATGTTTCATGCATTTCTAGTTGTACCCAGTGGGATTTATTTTATTTTAATAGTAGGACCATAATAAACATCATTGTGTCTGACTCTTGGTTTGTGTCTGCAGGAGGTGAGCGAGCCCACCAAGGAGGAGAAGGCGGTGGCCAAGTACCTTCGGTTTAATTGCCCCACTAAGTCCACCAACATGATGGGTCACCGAGTCGACTACTTCATTGGTTGGTACTCAGCTTAACAAAACATAACACTCTGCTGTTTTTGTCTGTTTGACATTTTTCTGCCTCACAGGGTTTATATGTTCGTGGCACAGCTGATCCCATTTGTCAGTTGCTGTGACACACAGTCACACAGTTATCTAAAAAAGAAGTAATAAGTAGCCGTTATTGTCAGTTTTATAGTTGCTATCCACTCCTACTGCTCAGAAAAGTACGAGGAAATATTTAACTTCAGTAAAGCAGGGAATAAATGACTCATCCCAACAGAAATATGTTTTAAATAGATTTGTGTGCTCATAGTTTCAGCTAATAAATCTGTGTTCTGTATTTCAATCTAAATGTGGACAAACATGGATAAAATCAGGATGATGTCTGGTTGATTTCTGCATAAGACAGTGAGGTGATAATAGTAGCCGTTCCTTGCAGCTCATTGTTAGGCTGTCAAGACTCAGTTATTGTTCAGGGTTTAATTGTCTGTGGCAGCAGGCAGCTGTCTGC
This sequence comes from Poecilia reticulata, assembly GCF_904066995.2. Lineage (NCBI taxonomy): Eukaryota > Metazoa > Chordata > Actinopteri > Cyprinodontiformes > Poeciliidae > Poecilia > Poecilia reticulata. Next base: position 21,183,434 of record NC_088846.1, read on the forward strand.
ACAGACCAGACTCTCATAAACTGACTGCAGGTTTGTTAACTGAAGCCAAGAAGAGATAAAGACGATACCTGACACCATTTTGCATTTAAGGCAGAAAAAAACCTTTTGTACATGAATATGTTCTACTCAAAGCTCCTCAAGTAGCCTACGTTTAGATTCCTGGATCAAATTCTGTAAACAAACAAAATCCCATGTTAAGCAGCTTTTACTGTGCAATTATTAATCTGTTAATCCCCAAAATAATCAACAGATCAGCCCTAAACTGTATTAACGTTAATTAATAAAGTCATGAGAGCTGAGCCTTTTACATGTTAGAAGTATTTGTCTAGCTAAAGGAATGCTATTGTTGCACTTTAAAATGAGAAAATGTTAATTTTCTCATTTTGAGCTTAAATTAAACGGTTTATTTGCATCTTTTAATGTATTTCTACTATTGTGTAAAACAGGCTTAAATGAAAAATCTGCAGTATGTGGCAATTTTTTAAATTCAGATAATCAATAGATTAATAGAAATGATCATTATCTGCAGCCCTGAAGACGTGACGTTTTACCGTTTCTCTGCGTTTAGCCTCCAAGGCCGTGGACTGCCTGCTGGACTCCAAATGGGCCAAAGCTAAGAAGGGAGAAGAGGCGCTGTTCACCACCAGAGAGTCGGTGGTAGATTACTGCAACAGGTCCGTAAGGACATCCAACGTCTGTCTGGATCACTGACTTTAGCAGTTTTTAGTTTCCAAAGCCACAATTTCTTACACTGTTTCTCTAAATTTGCAAATATGTTTATTTGACTTTGAAAATGGAGGAAGTTCAGCAGTAAATATCATGTGCAGCTCCTGAAAATCAAATCTTTTCTTCTTGTTTGCAGACTCTTAAAGAAGCAGTTCTTTCACCGAGCTCTTAAGGTGATGAAGAAGAAGCCAGAGAAAGACGCTAAGAAAGAGAAGGAGAAAGAGAAAGTCAAGAGTGACAGCAGCAAAGAGGAGGAGAAAAAAGGGAAGAAGGAGAAAGAGAAGAAGAAAGAGTCTGAAGTTGCTGAAACCAAGAAAGAGAAGAGTGTAAGTGGCTCAGAAAAACTCTAGAAATGGACAGAAATTATAGGTTTTCTCCAGCTGCATCTTCATTACTTATTGCCAAACATAATTTTGGGTCTGTCTAAAGCAAACACTTCCCCTTATAGATCCACTGGCACAAAATGATATTTGTTCTCTGTTACCTTTACTCTGAGCTGATCGACCTCTAAACAGTCAGTGAGTTGATGTTTACCCAGCTGTGAGTTCAAACTTTAAATCTTTACTGAAGAGGTAAAACGTTTTTTTTTTTTTTTTTACTTTTTTGTCCTAAATATGTAGGTTGGATTATTCATTACAATCCCGTATTTTCCCTAAGAAAAACACGGTGACATCTGTGACTGAAAAAACTACAAACCCCACAAATAATTAGGAGTGAGCGACATGATGAAAATGCATCAGTTTTGTCAATATTTCCTTACATAAAGTTCTCGCTCTTAAAGAAAAGAAACATGATGTACGGAAACTTTTAATCATATTTGATTCAGTTTAAACAATTTTGATAACTTTATTTTTAAGAATTATGTTACAATAACTTACAATTTGTTTTAATTTCAAAAAGAAAAATCCACAACGAGGGCTGTGACTATAAAACAGATTTTCTTTGAACGTTAGGATGAGAGCCCAGGAACCCCAAAGAAGAAGAAAGAAGTGAAGAAAAAGTTTAAACTGGAGCCTCATGAGGATCAGCTGTTCCTGGATGGGAATGAGGTGGGAACTTCTGCATCTTTAAAAAGCTGTTCCCTCAGGAAGTGAGAAGCGTAACACACGTCTCTTTGCTGCAGGTGTACGTGTGGATTTACGACCCGGTTCATTTCAAGACGTTTGCGATGGGTTTGATCCTCGGTAAGTCAGGCCTGGAACCTGAAGGTTTCTGAAAATGGAGGGATCGCCTCACCTTCTTCTTCCTCTTCCTCTTCTTCTCCTCAGTTATTGCAGTGATTGCAGCCACCCTGTTCCCGCTGTGGCCTGCAGAAATGCGTGTTGGAGTTTACTATCTGAGTGTTGCAGCTGGCTGCTTTGTGGCCAGCATCCTGCTCCTAGCAGTTGGTGAGTAGAACTGCTAAAGTAAAACATGTTTTTCCATACAGTCACAATAATGTTTTAAAAATACGTTCATGTGATGTTTGCCTCAAAAGCAGCTTTAGATGCATTAAACACTGATACCAAAATGTAACTAAAACCTCATCGCCAACCATTCTCATGTGTACATATTTAATTCAGAATTAAATATGTAATTAGACAAATAAATATACCAATAAAATAATGATTAAAAATATCTGGAGCTTATTTTGTTAGTAATAGTTAATTATTTGTCTATTTTTTACTTATTTTAAGATTCATTTATTCACTTCAATATTTATTTTGGGATTTATATATTATTTACTTATTTATTTCCACCAAAAAAAAACAAAAAACGACTTATTTCAATATAAGAATATGAAATAAAAAGAGCTTGGAATAAAAACAGAGAAAAATAAAAGTATGTGAAATATGTAGCTTACAAAACAAAAGTGATGAAATAAATGAATAAATACAGAAATTAAATCTTGAAATAAATTCTAAACTGACAATCTTAGCTTCTCGTTGAGTTATTTTTATAAAAAATTTTTATGGAAACATTTATTTTATAGAGCATTTTTTAAATTGTTTATTAATAACAATATTCATTTGTTTGAATTAATGGGCTCTCCATAGATTTCTTGGTTTTGTTTACTAATAAACTCCAATAAACTTCTAAATGACATGTGTCAAACTCGAGGCCCGGGGACCAAATCAGACCCGCCACAGCTTTCTATGTGGCCCTCCAGACTATAGTTGGCTACATAAATAGATCCTTACAGTTAACTGGATCGCTTGAATGTTATTTCATAAATCAAATCAAATCAGTTTTTATCTTTTTCCTGCCAAATTACATCAGTCAGTCCAGCCAGTTATGAGGAATTTCACATAAACTCAACAGATCCCCGCAATTTTTTCACACTGATGCGTCTTTGCAAATGTTCTTCAAAAATGTTCTAACCCATTTAAGTGATGCTAACCCCCACCAGCAGGCGGCAGTGTTTCTTACTTGCACTACACCGCTGCCTCAGCCTTACTTGGTGTCAAGTTATCGATGTGGCAAAAAAATCACAATTTACCATTATACATAAGTGCAAATTTTAATTAATAATAGTATTTAATTTTAAGAAGTACTTATTAAATGCAGAGATGGGTATTTATTAGCTTTTTAACAGTTTGTTGATGGGTTTTATTAAAACATTCTGGAACAACCGTCCCTTTGTGAACATTTCTAATCTTGATACTCCCCAAAACGACGATGAGTTTGACGTCCTGCTCTAAGGAGTTCACGCAACTGATTCTTTATTTAGTAAAGGTGGTGGAATCTAAATGCACGCCACACTTTTCAGATCATTTTTTTATTGAGAGTATTGAGAAAGAATGTACTCATGTTGTTTAAAAAAGGAAAAAAAAACTACATTCACCAAAGTTTTATGGTGCGCTGTGAGAAAATGGCTACCTATCCAGTCGTTCCTTCTCTCCTCAGCTCGCTGCATCCTCTTCCTGATTATCTGGCTGGTGACCGGCGGACGCCATCACTTCTGGTTCCTGCCCAACCTGACCGCAGACGTGGGCTTCATCGACTCGTTCAGGCCGCTCTACACGCACGAATACAAAGGGCCGCGAAGCAGCGACAAGAAGGGCTCCGATAAGACTGACGAGAAGGACGGCGCCGCCTCCCTCAAGGCGCAGAAGTCCGACAGCGACGAGAAGTCGGACAGCGAGAAGAAGGAGGCCGACGACGAGGAAGAGGATGAAGACGAGGAGAGCAAAGAGGCGAAGGGAGACGCAACGGAAGACCGCCACTCTGATACGGACAGCGACCGCCGGGAGGACGAAGGCTCGCAGCACAGCAACGGAAACGACTTTGAAATGATCACCAGGGAGGAGCTGGAGCAGCACACAGAGGAGGAAGAGGAGGAAAACGAGGAAGAGGGAGAGGAGGAAGATGAGGAGACGCAGGAGAGGAAAGAGGGTAGCGAAAGTAAAGTCCAGACTGCTGAGACATAAACTTCCTGTTCCATCATTCTCGTTGCCTCCCTCCCTCTCTCCCTGCTGTGATCCCAGGACCTGCTCGTCCAGCCTCTCTGCCAGCACAGAGGCTCCATCTCATGTTGTTGAGATCTTCCTTCCACTAAACAGAACCGGGATAGACACAACGCTCACAGGTTTACGACCATGATGATGGGGAAAATGTTTAAAAAAAAAAAAAGAAGCAGCCTTACAGTGGAAATGATTCCTTTCCAATTAAATGTTATTTATGTTAAAATGAAACTGCTGTTTGCCTGAGGAACCTATCGGTCCAAAACACCGCTTGCCTGGGTCTTTACATCATTTGGAGAACAAGAGGTCCGATCTAGACGATGGTGGGGAGTCGTGTTTGACCGGTCAGGAGGTTCTGGTGTCATCTGGTGAATCCCGTAGATTCCTCAGGCAGAAGGACGATCGTTGTGCCAGCTGTTCATCCTGAACTCAGCCAGACGGACCAAATCCGCAAAACCACAGAGGCAGAATAAAGGTTTGCAGAGTAGTGCGGGTCTCTGCGGATTCATCTCAATTCATTAATTTATTCACTAATTCAATTCAGAGAGGAAAACTTCTATGTTACACAGATTGATTGCACATGTTCAGATATTTTACTTGTTTATTTTGATGAATATGTCTTACAGCTAATAGCCACATCAGCAGGCCTTTTCCTCCTCCTATCCTTGTTGCCTGTGCAGTTTTTGTTCTCTGTGTACTTTTTTCTTCCACTTAACTTTCTCTCGAAGCACTATTTCGTGCTTCTTCACATCTCATCTTTTTGCCACGCTTTCCTTCCACTCAGCTTTCAATTTAATTCAATTCATGACAGTTTTTAGTTTTTCTCATTAGCCGTAAGTCTTAGTCATTACTATGAACAAAATAAACTTTTGAAACATTTCACCGTGTAATAAATCTTAGTTTCCCTTTTTGAACTGAAATACTTTTTAACTCTAATCAATTGAGATGCATCTGTTTTGCTTTTTGTTTTTCTAATCATAGTGCAGTTGTCCTCTCAGTATAAAATATTTCTTTATGTAATTTATCTTTACAAGTACATTTAAGCTACTGGAGACAGCTGGCATGCTAAATTTTTTTTTTTTTTTTTTTTTTTTTTAGATTTTGTTAATACTGCAGAATTTGCTGAAGAATTAACTCTGTAAGAGCTAAAGTTGGGAACAAAACCAGATCTAAAGTGAACTCTAGTGCCAAACACACCAAGTAACTAAAGTGATGCATGATTAAAGCTGAGTTCTGTTTTATTAAGCCATTTATTTTGTAACCGCAGTGTCAAAAAGCACAGCACAAAGTTGTTGGCATGCAGGTAAACAGAGGATTCTGGTCTCAATGAAACCGTTAAAACTGCGTTCACACCAGACTCACCCGAAGGAGTCGTGTCGTATCGAGACTTGCTCAACCAATCAGTGGGCTTATTTTTTGAGTCCAGATCCGCTCACTGATTGGCTGAGATCCAGTCACCGAGGTCCAAGCTGTACTTTCACTTTATCTTTGGGTTAGAAATGGGTTAGACGCTCTTTTTAGGCATAGCAAGGAGTATATTTAAGTATAAAACAGAAATGTATCATTTATATATGGATTCTATTAATGTATCAGATATATGCATATAGTACTCAAAGTCTAAACCTATAAAACAACTTCTTTTCATTTGTCCTGTCATTGTTTTTATCTAAATCATAGAGAATAACTTTTAAAAGGTAGAATCTGGGAATCATTGGATTGCAGCATTATTACCATTATTACTTTTTTTATTAGATTTGCCGCTATGTCAAAGTGAGTGATGTGGTTGGTTGTGAGTTACCAGCTCTATTTTTCTCCTAAGAAACCTGAAGTTTCCTGTAACACAATCTGATAAAAAGGTTTAACATCAACACAGTTTTCTGTATGTTGTCTAGTCTGTGTTAAGTAGTTTTTTTTTTCCTTAACGTATTCCTAACGAGGTGCCGCTTTCTGATTTTCTAATTTGCATGTCGTCCTGTTTATCATTCTGTTTCCATCCTTTTTGGGGTTTTTTTCCCTTTTTTGTTTTAAAACGGGCAAAAGTGCATCTGTTTGCGGCGATGCCAGCGGCTCAACTCTGATTCTTCACACAAACACAAAACGATTCTCCCAGCTGTTCTTGACTGTTGCAAACTATCGGTCTTTTGTGTATCGTAGTATTACTCTATGCTGCTGCTGCTGCTGCTGCTTCTCGTCGCACGTTTCCGGGGAAAATTCAAGTAAAAATGTTAAAAAAATAAATAAAAAAAAAACTTCCACATTTTATCTCTGGTGTCTTTTTTTTTTACCACCTTGTCGATATCACTCTCAAGACTGTCTCCTAAGATATCGAAGTGTAATTTACTGAAATTGGATGTCTGGATTATATCTGTATGTTATTGCAATAAAAACCTAGAAAGCATCAAGAGAATGTGTGTAGTTTCTGTTCCTGTGGGGAAAATGTGTTAAAACAAAACTATTTGTCAGTTTAGGATGTAATACAAATATATCTTGAAAAATGTAAGTTATTTTAGTAATTTAGTTGGAAAGTGAAACTCTGATCCTTTCATCAAACTGCTTATTTTTGTTCATTTTGATTACCGTATTTTCCGCACTATAAGGCGCACCTAAAAACCTTCAATTTCCTCAAAAGCCAACAGTGCGCTTTATAATCCGGTGCGCCTTATATATGGACCAATATTGAGCCACAACAGGTCTAGCTAGCAACTACGGTAAGCAGCCGCCGACTTCATTTTCCCCCGTAGAAGAAAAAGTGCGCAGTGCATGCTGGGATAGTTGTCAGAACGCTGGTTTGTTAATAAAGTTTGATAATACATTTAAAGCCAGGGGGGGCGGTAGTTATGTAGCGATAGTTCAGGCTTTCCTGCCTCCAGCTGTTTCTCAATCTACAGAAAACTCTGGATCTTCATCACTTATTCTTGCAAACATTTTCCTGTCACTCAACTTTCTGTGAACAGCCAGTTTCTTCAGGTATTAGTCACCATTAGCCAGACAAATGTAAAGCCGGCTAGATGCCTAGTTGTCAGAACGCTGGTTTGTTAATAAAGTTTGATAATACATTTAAAGCCAGGGGGGCGGAGGGAAGAGAGACAGAGACTGTCCGCCTTTACAAATGTGTAAAGCCGGCTTTACACATGTCTTTAAAATGTCTTTAAAATGTCTTTAAAAGCATTTTCAATTTTGTTTAGCTGTGAAACAAGGAACATTTAACTGAAATAACTATCACTGTGTAATGAATCAATAAAATGTTTTATTTTTAAGGTGATATTGCCATTTATGAAAATGTGGAATCTGCATATCATTGTGATAAAACATTACACAACTATATCAGCACATGCTGTACTCTGTGGTTTGCTACATAATCATTGTAGAAAGTTGCAAAATAGCTTTGCTAACAACTGTCATCCTTCTTCTAAAGACTTAACATGCAAAGATCAAGCTAACAAAGGGAACAGTTGTCAGGCTTTTTATTTTCACATTATGACTTTCTGCATCATAATATGTCAGTTTCATAAACATGAAATTCACGTAGCTGTGCTGCAGTCCTGCACAGTGTGAGTGCAGCTTTAGCTTCAAACGTAACTACAGTGCAAACAAAATGACGGCTCTAGATGCTGCAGGAAAACACAAACTTCAGGTAATCGTTAGCAATATTTTCAACTTGTTGACATACACGAACAGAAATATAACAGATACATTTAAACTAGAGATCTATATGTACAAATGTACAGGTAATAGGAAGTTCAGTCTACTTCATTTTTATTTATTCAGGCTGTTTTTATGCTAAGTTTTTACTGCAGCATGCCGTTTTTTTTATGTATGGGTAGTGCAATGATCTCCTCGATGCTCATATTGCATCAGGTGTCTGCATGCTCTCATAAAAAGGACAAATTAAAACGCAGCGTGCATTAAGATACTACGACTCAGGGGAAAACTCACTATAACAGCCTGTGCAGTGCAGGCTGATCTGCCTCTGTCACAGTCTGGTGCTTTCTGATCGTATCTCGGAGCGAACCTGATCTCCTCTGCCGTCGTCCTTTTAGTTCTCCGTGTCCGAAGAGTCCGAGATGTCGGCGAGTCGGGCCTGCCTTTTGCGAACGTTCCAGTGCAAGCACTGCGCCAGGCTTTCGAACCAGTCGTACACCAGGTCATGGCAGCAGATGGACGGCACGGGGTAACAAGACGTGGTGATCTTGATGCTGTCAGGAGGGGGGGAAAAAAAAAACAGACGGAGGGTCAGGAGAGCAGCTGAAACAGACCAGGAGCGCTGATGAAATGTGTAAAACGTACCAGTCTCCATGCTGGATCTCCTGTCTCCTCCTGCCGTCAAACGACACCCAGACGTTGTTCCTGGCTTCAGGGGACAGAGTGATCTGTTGGCAAGCAAGAAAAAAAAGAGGTTTCAACGCAGAGCATCTTCTCTTTAGTCCCATTTAAACCAATCTATAAATCCCTGAAAGTGACAGAATTGTTTGAGACAAATACTCATTTTGTATTTCTACTGATGTTTCCTACATGACAATAAATCAATAACGGTATCAATAGATAACACGTCTGATGGAATGACCAATAATTTCACTGAAGTCCATCCCAGAACCGCACAGCATTCTGGGGGATGTAGGCAGAGGAAAGGTTTCAGCAGCTCAAACTCTAAAAACAACGGTGTGAAGTGAAAACTGGAAAAACCAGAAAAGGTCACACCAGCAGTTTGGTGTATATCAAATAAACACTTAAATTATTATTAATAAACACTTAAATTATCAATATCGGCTGACAGGAAATGCTTATATTGTGATGCATGTTTCAGCTATATCATCCAGTCCTGCTCCTACGTAAGATGGGACGGGGTTCCTACGCATTTTTCATGCCACAATTACAAGTTCTCAGACTCAAATTTTCAGAGTTCTCAGTCCTTTTCAGTCCATATTTAAAGTATAAATATCAACGAATTTAAACGCACAACCTGCAACGAGCAAAGAGAGAGGAATAGATGAAGAACGGTTGGATAATGAGCAAACAGACAGATGGATGAAGTGTCCATCATCGTCTTAATGTCAAACAAATATGGGACCAAAATGTGTAATATTGTTTATACATTTGTGTATCAAACCATAGATCAGTAATTGACAGTTGAGTTTTGGGTTTTTTGGGTTTTAGTTTGATTGCATACTTCATAGTTTCTGCCATATTAGTTATTTTCATATTTTTGTGTTGCATTATTGTTTTTCCTGTCATGATCTACTGTGTTTTTTTTACTTCTGATCAGGTCTTGCCATATTCTGTTCAGGCCCCTGTACTAATTATTGCTCGTAAGGTCTTGCCATATTCCCTCATACTTAAGTTTCTTCATTTTTTCATTTTGTTATGTTCTCTCCAGATGTTCTCATGTTATGTGTTTCACCTGATCTGCCAATCATGTAAGCTCTTGATTTTTCACTGTTCAGAGCTGGAGTTTCTGTCTTCATGCCCTGATTCTTTGCCGAGTTCTTCGTTTTTAAGTGTGTACCTTGCCCACTTAAAGCACTGGATGAAATTAAAACTTTAGATAAATGGGATATGGAATACCATCTGATAGCACAAACCTTCCTCCCAAATCTCTCCTTTTTCCACACGTATATAAATAAAACCCCACTGCTTTTCCCTCTGCTTTGCTTTCTTCACACAGAGTCTCACCATGAGCTCCACTCCGGCAGGAACCACGATGGGCCTGAAGGACAGGGAGTGTGGACAGATGGGTGTGACCATGATGGCGGGGACGTTGGGGTGGATCATCGAGGCTCCTGCCGCAGCTGCGTACGCCGTGCTGCCAGTGGGCGTGGACACGATCACCCCTGGAGGAACACGGACATTTTCACTCTGCTTTTGAGACGAAGCTGAACAAAAAGAAGGGAAAAAAAAAAAAGCGTTTTCTCGTCTCACCGTCTCCCTGGACTGAAGTAATGAGCCGCCCATCGAGGTACAAATCAACGTTGGACAGATAGGAAGACGGGCCTCGATCCACCACCACTTCATTTAACACCTGCGTCAAATTAGAAGGACTTTAGGAACACAAACACCACAAAGGCTTTTAGTCTGGAAGTTCAACAAACATGCAGAAAGGCGGAATAAAATTCTAATTGTGTAACACTGTGGTGCTACAGTGTGTGTAATACTGAGTATAGTTAAATATTTTACTGTAGTGACATCTACAGCCCAGAAGCCAGAACGTGTTAATATTCAGAGACCAATGGTTTGACACTGATGAAACGATTCATCAGCTTATTGAAATAACCTTCAAGTAGTTTAGGCAATAAAATATTTATTTTCTTAATTGAAAAATTAATTGAATAATTTGTTTATTTGCATCTTTTAATGTATTTCTAATATTATATAAAAAAGGCTCAAGTGGTTAAATGAAAAATTAGCACAAAATGCCAAGTTTTTTTATTTGATTAATCACCAGAATAATCACCAAATTAATCAATTGCTAAAATAATCGTTAGTTGCAGACCTAATTCTATGCATTTAATAAATAAATATGATCCAACAGTATCATATCTTTACTAATCAGCTATGCAACTTTTCACATGAGAAGTAAATGATACTTTTCTATATAATCATTCAGATCTTGCAATGTGTTTTCTTTTTAAATGTTTGTGTAAACACTGTGGATCTCATACTGACCCCTTCTTACATTTAGGTTCTTGATGTTCTTCCAGAATAAATATTCCTGACAGCAATCTCCTCCCATCTGAGGTCATTTTGACACAAAGCAATGATGCTGCATACTTTTCTCTGGAGGTAACCGTTGCTAACAAAAGGAGACATGATCTGTTAACAATCGCTCTGCAACTTAGGACGATGGGCTGATTTCAACTGGTGCTGATGGTTTGATTTCACCGTTATTAAATGTGCTTATTCATTTGACTCAGAGTAAAACTGGAACAAAATAGGATTGTTATGCTAATAAATCTTCTAGTAATGAGATTTAAAAAAAGACCATTTAGTTATTTTATACTATTCCAGATTAATTTAATCCGTTTTTATGACATAATTTATATTTGAGTACAAAATAGATTAGTTTTATTATTATTTTTGCCACACAATTTAAGAAACACAGCACTAAAGTAGTCTTTTATTGATCAACATGGGTCAGATAAAAACCAGAATAGCCTGGATTAAATTATACAAGTTTAAATAAGTTTCTAAAGTCCAAAAACAAACAAAAATTCAAAGCAAGTTCAGTGGATCCAATTTAAAACAGAAAACATCTAAAGTCCAAATTAAAACAATAAATCTACCTTTTTTGTATCTCTTAATGTGTGTGTGTGTGTGTGTGTGTGTGTGTGTGTGTGTGTGTGTGTGTGTGTGTGTGTGTGTGTGTGTGTGTGTGTGTGTGTGTGTGTGTGTCACTCAAAAGCAAAATGAATTAAAAAGTGAAGCAAAAACTTAAGTTTTGATTATCATCCCACAATAAATGTGATTTTGTTCTCTTGTTCCATGAAGTAAGAAGTTAAATCTTAATCTGTTTCTATGTTTTTTAACTCCACTACAAAAACCCAAAGTCTCTTTGTCTAGTTTCTAGTATCTCAGTACACTTGAATTAAGAAAAAACTAACGTACAAGTAACGTTTATTTTCAGCTTATTTTAAGTCAATAAGTCCTTAATATTTATTACAAAAAACTACTCGTTCCACTGGCAGATTATTTTACTTATAACACGACATTTTTCCTCAACATATTAGTAAAATAATCTTTTTTTATTTCAGCTATACAAAAGATATTTGCACTGGAAACTATACAAAAAATACTTAGCAAGATTTTGTATTTTTGCTGCGTTTATCCAACTTATTCAGACTGGGGGAAAAAAAATAATTAAAGTCAGCACTTTACCAGGTTTCTAAAGAATTTATTGGCCCTCTGTTACAAGTTTACTAAACATCTGCGTCGCTGCTGAAAAACCACCCAGCTAAACCTACACGAATTTCATTTATTAAACTGAAAAAAAAAGCTGCATGAATAATTAGATACTGATGCACATCCTGGTTCTCTGGAGTCTGCGGTGTGTAATCCCCTCTCGCAGACGTTACGTTTAAGCCGTGTTGTCAATGAAAACAACAAATCCTCCACCAGCAGACTGAGGCATACAGTCCTACAGCCCGGAGGGAAACCAACAGCGGACCCACCGCATAACAAATCACACTCTGCACCTCCATCACACGGCATTCTGCACCGCTGAGCCGTGATGTCTGGCAGATGTGCTGACGTCAGCAGAGCTCAACTCAAACATCCTGACTGCTGGAGACGGCAGACGTGATGTAATGCGAGGGTATAAGTGGGGTTCAGAGAGCAGTAAAAACAATCTATCACTGTACTGCACTGATGAGAACAAAAAAAAAAAACAAAAAAAAAACAAAGAAGGAAAGAAAAACCCCTCTGGAGAGAAACGACGGGGCGGAGGGAGCCGAGCAGAAACTGACAAAACACAGACAGGTGTGCGAGCGCGTGCAGTCAGGCGTGTTGTTTAGTTACACTCTGTGCCAGACTGAGAGCATCAGGAATCATTAAATACCCATTTGGTGACGACTCCGCTTTTGACGCCACTGTCTCCGTGGAAACGGCCTCAACAGAACTTCACAACATCCAGCGTTCTCCCCCGTGTGTGTGCGGCGAGAGCTTTGTTATGACGGTCATCATGGAGACCGGGTGGATGTTCCCTCGCCGACCCATACACATGTTCTGCGAGCGCACACAAACGCTTCTGAGGTTAACGCTGAAATCCCAACAGCTCGCTCCGTCAGCCTGTGGCCGCATGAGCTCTTTGTCACGAAACCGCAGGATCAGAGGAGCTAAACCGAGAGGTTATTGGACTCAAAGAACGGTTCTGCATTTATTCGGCAGTAAAAAGAACTTCGACAATAAAGTAGGCTGCTGAACAAACACTAAATTAACTCTCAGTCATTAGAGAGGCACAGAGAAAACGAGAAGTGACTGGGAACAGATTGGTCTGAAGCTCAAACCAATGATCTCCCTCTGATCAGCTCAAATGTAGGGATTTTCAGTGTTAATAAGTCATTGAAAGCACAAAGGACTAAAAATCCATCTTAAAAGCTGTTTTTAGCAACATGTCAGGACATTTCAGGCTGAATGAGAGCAAGACTTTTAGTGGATAACAGAAAGGCTAAACAGGGAGCAGCATAGTGGCTCTGTTTCTTCCCTTTTGAGCTTTAAAGGGGACCCCACTGGGAATATAGCAAGTCGGCATGGATCAGAGTCATAGTTTAATAATTAATTTTCATCCTGTCCAGCTAAATGGAGTATATTGTGTAATACTATTTTAAATCAGAAGTGTGTAGATGATAATGATAAACTATAAATTTACACACTGTTGGACTACGACTCAGGCTACAAAGTAAGAAACCTTTTTGTTTTGTTGTTTTTAGACATTTATTTTACTTATTCTATGCAGTAGTTTAACATATTTTATAATCTTTCATGTTTACTCAAACTACCTGCGGTGTTGCTTACATCATCCAGCCTAAAATACATTTCGTGACTCTGAAATCAAAACTACCCAATTCCGATTTTTTGTCAAATCGGATTTTCTCTTTTTGTCGAGTATCAATGACGTTCAGGTCGGATGTATGTGACCTGAACGTTAGGTCACATTTGAATCGGATACGTATCGGATATCCTGTGGCCTGAGTCGCATTCGAAATGAATCCGACTTGAATTGTTAAGACTGTCATGAAAAGATCAGATACAGGTTGCATTACGTCAAGAGAAAAAAAAAAAATCGGAATTGACTCATTTCGGGCTACAGTGTGAACGCAACCTTAGTTAGAAAAAGTTGCCAGAAGAGTCAGCAACATAAGGAGGAAAAGTTTAGCTAGTTGCTAGGCAGCAGCAGAGACAGATCACCTTACAGCATGAGATAAATCGCAAAAAGCTGCAGACGATCTGTGGACTTTGTTCCAGCAGCTAAAGAAACTTAAAATGTGGAGAGAGTGAAGGTCAACACAGCAAGAGGAGGAGGACCGCTCGCAGCTGTGGTCGGTGAGTCATTATAATTACAAATAAACACACAGAGCACCTGTGAAATAAGGAGCTCCGGCTCTTCAAGAATTGCACATAATCCATTTCTTTTGCCTCTTTTACCAAGTGGTTCGTCCAGATCAAGTGAAGGCACAGAAAAAAACGAGGAAAAATCAGGAATACGTTTTCACAATTACAAGGAATAACAATGGGCCTTTTTAATCAAACATCTGACATTCATTCCCGGATTGATCAATTTGGGTGGAGGAAACACTCACGGCCCACAGCAGGTGGCTCATGTACAAAACGTGCCTTTGCACAAAAACACGCCATATTTCCTTTTTCAAGCCAGAGATCAGATTAGAGAAGCCAAAGCTGTTATGTTACAGCGCCAATACATTCAGATTCTGCTTGAATATAAAATATTTGGCCAGCTGGATGGACTAGACTTTCACCATCTTTAGTGCCTAAACCTGATAAATAACTTAGTAACTAAGATGCTAAATAATGAATAAAGAGCATAAATAGAAGAGGATTGCAAATGTGGGATAATCCCAACAATGAACTGCAACTTCATGGCTGTTTTTTACCATCGTGGTAAAAACAGCCATCTATATGATATGGAAATTGTTAATTAAGTGAAAAATATCGAACACCGTTACATGTTTGCAATTACAAATTAATATCCCTGTCTTTTAGCCTGGATGTCAGAAGTGCTGAAACAATTCATTAAATTAATCGTGATGAATCACGATTAATGTGTGATTAATCGTATTGAGATATTGTCAACTAATTTAGTAATTGATTAATCGTTAACTGGAGTAATTAGTCTCAAAAAGGTCATTTGCTTAAAAAACAACACATTCAGAGCAGAAATTAAACCAAATCTGTTTAAGAAATGTTTTTTTTAATTTAAATTAAGAAAAAAAATGTCTGTCTGTAAATATGTTCTACCCAGAACTCCTTAAGTGGCATAGTTTTAGCTTCACCTGGTTCAAATCCTGTAAAAACTATGCATTATTGTATAAAAAAAGCTTAAATGGTTAAATAAAAAATATGCAGAATGTGCCCATTTTTTTCTCAGATAATAGATTAATCATCTAAATAATCACTTACTAAAGTGACAGCCATAGTTTATTAGTTACTCATAAACTCATAAAAAAGTATTTTACTTAATTTTTTTAGAAAGCTAGTATGAAGTTTTAGTAATAGAAATACAAATAATAATTAGGGATGCACCGATATGAAAATTCATATCTGATTTCAATACTGCTGCTATGGCCGATAACCAATATTTACCAATATTGTATATATTTATCTACCATTTCAACACTTTTGGAAAGAAAATACAAATTGTAACAAGATGATATTAACAGATATTGGCTATTAACATCGGTCTGGTTTTATTTACCGGACTGATACCGATATGTTAAAAAATTACTAATATCGGCCGATACCAATGTTGGTGCCAATATATCCAAAAATAAAACAATTTATTCTCCCTTTTTGAGATGTGAAGCCGAGAAACATTGATGTTATCCTCATTTTCTCATTAAAAATAAAACAAAAACATTGCATCGAACAAGCTCAGTATGTAAACAGCGACCTCTCACCTGTAGCTGCAGGGTGACCTTCCCAGCCTCGCTGTTGGTGTGTCCATGAGGAAGGAGGCCGTTGTGCTCCATCTGCTGCTCTCTGCTCTCCGGCTGCTGCCCCGTTCTCTGAAGCATATCCTTCACCACCTTCACCTTCAGACGGCTGCGCAGAGTGATGGCCGCGTTCCCTTTGACCCCACAGCACAACACACCCAGCTCCTTAGATTTGTTTGTTTACAGATTGCTTAAAGTTTCACTGACAGGTTAGCTTTACCTTCCAACACCTTGGCCACTTCGGTTCTGTACGACTCAAACTTGAAGGGAGTCAGGAAACCCAGAGAGCCGAGGTGGAACGCCATCACTGGCGGGACGCTGCCCTGGAGAGGAAGAAACAGGAAATCTGTTGGCATCAAAACTTTTCCAAACAGGAGAGTCTGAAAATATTTTAAACTAAAACCTTTCTGTCACATCTGTGATGATAAGTGATGCACAAGAGACATAATTAAAATACAGAAAGTAAAATTAGTGGATTCTGTGATGTGCTAAACTAAGCTTTAAACAACAGAAGTTTCCTAAACTTAATTTGATCAGGAGAAAAATGTTGAAAAAGTGATTTTATAGCATAATTACTCAGTAATTAGGTTTCTGAAAAGATCTCCTATATTGTAAGTTAATTGGCTTTTCTTTAGACTGCTTTGCTTTTGCAATAACGTCTCCTGAATGTTAAAGGAAAATTATGGTAAAAATGAAAAACTAAATCCAGAAATCTAAGAAGACTGAAGAAAAACTTTGATTCACAAAAACTGAGATAAAAACTCCTTAAACTTGTTTGACATTGTTACTCTTGTCAACTAATGAGATAAATATACATCAATACTGCATGTTTTTCTTACAGCAGTCAATAATATCTTGCATTCATCTTATTTTATTAAAGTATCAGTACCTGAAAGAGAGAAGAGGCATAAAGCAGCGTCCCATCGCCACCCAGACAGATGATCAGGTCGATGCAGTCAGAGATATCGTCATAACCTGAAGTCACAAACATTACAAAAAAAACTTGTCATTGTGATGTTGAATTTTGGATTTGGGAACAACATCAAACTCAACTTCACTGCGCTCCGTCTTGAGCTTTTCAAATTCTCCCACAAATCACAAAACAACACAAAGGTGAAAATGGCTTCCAGTCAGGCAGTGAGACAACAGATTATTTCTTTTCTTGTTTTGACACCTTAAAAAACTGCAATACTTAAGAGGGGTAAAAATCTGATCAATATTTTCTCCAAAATCAGAGGCAAAATGTTAAAACCAGCTTCTGATCTCTGATAACTTTGTTTTCCTTTTAAATCGTTAAATAAAAAGAGGAGCCAAGGTTTTATTTTGCGTCAGATCCAAGTTAGAATGATTAGATCCAGTGTAAATACCCAAATGGCCAAAAACACTTACATTTGAACAAAACCTCAAGTTTTATCACCTCTACTTTTATATTAAACATTTTATTTAACTATCATTTCATTCTAAAAATGAGTTGTAAATTTGATAAGGTATGTTTTGTCATTTTTTTTAAATCAAAAAAGCAGAATTTGGTTGGTTATGACTTGATATGTAGCAACAGATTATAGGCAAGAAGTTGGTAATTATTCTGTTGCTGTTTGTTATGTATGTTATTACTGTTACTATTATCCATAGATTTTCTTGTCTTGTTATGAGTTTAAACACTTGTAACACCAAACAACCCCAGAAAAAGAGAATAAACAAAACTAGAAACTGGTAATTATTTATCAGTAACACCATCAAACAAAAAGACAAAACATCCATAAAGTTAATTTAGGGGTTAATTCTGTAAAATATTTAAATCAGCAGTATTATCATAACAGTTTTCTGATTTGAATGTCACACAGCTTCATTTCTATTTACATTTGTACAGAGACATAATCAGCAGAACTCTTTGAAGTGAGTATTTTAGCATGGCGGTGTTGCGTCACAGACAGCTTGCATGGCTTCGCTGTGAGACGCGTAGATGTCTCACCCTCTCTGAAGGTGCAGAGCTGATTGCGGATGGAGCCGAAGGCCTCGTCCTTCGACAGCGTGGCGTCGTCTGCTACCCTGCGCTCCACGTACACCATCATCTGCTTCTCCTGAAGCACAAGCGCACACTTTAGCCACAACACCGAACTGTTAGCTTGCGGCTCAGCGTGGTGGTGTTTGGATGAAATGCAAACATGTCGACTCGCAGGTCGGCTCTGAGCATCTGGTTTTAGAAACATGTGGTTAAAATGCGCCGCAGCTGCAGGAGATCAGACTGGAGCATTCCTCTGCCTGTCTGAAACATTTCCTGGATTGATGGTGGTTAGACCTGCTGCTCTTTGGCATCACAAATTCCTCAGCAGGAACTCATGTTCGGTGGAGGCGAAGAGGTTTAACGTTCTGCACTTGGCAGAGAAATTATTCTCAAAGAATGAGCAGAAGATTCTGTCCAGATATTAAAATAGAAAGCAAAAAAGTGATAATCACCTCCCAATATTAAGGTGGTGCTTGTACAAGCTTGTACAAAGTACGCCACCATGGTACACAAAAAAGTATTTTGTCTAGTTTCTAATGCAAATGTCTTTGTACACTTGAAATAAGACAAAACTAACTTAAAATTTCAGAGATATAGGAGCTTGTTTTAAGTCAATAAAATCCTTAATCCTTATTGACCAAAAAAAAGTTAGTTTCACTCTTAACAAAACATTTTTACCATATTATGAGTGAAATATTCTGCCAGTGGATTTAGCACTTTTTAAAAATCAAATTTAAGAATTTTTTTTTACTTAAAACAAGCTCCTTGTCTCATTTCAAGAGTACTAAGATTTTGTGTCTTTGTTGTGTATGCAACATGCATGTAAAGGTTTAGGAAATCTGGTCTGCCTCTTTACAAAGCATATATTAGTGTCTGAGTGTATATCTTAGATTTACTACTTCTATGTAATGTTATGTTAATGTGCAAACACCAAGCGGACAAACTTAACTGCATGGTCTACATAGAATATTAAACCAGAAAACACGACTGTATGCACTGCATTTTGTTTCTTGCTGGATTTTATGTGATGCATCAGGAGTCCACTGTGGCACTTACAAAACCAAAAAGGAAATGTATTTGATTATGGATGCAATTAGAGATGGTAATGTTAGATGTTTTTATGCAAAATCTGCATATGATATCTACAACCGGCTTTTAAAAGTTTTCAATTTTTCTTCATTTTCCATATATAAAATTGTTTTTTCCCCCCCTCTTGTAATAGAGGATTAATTTTGCTTTAATATCTGTAAATAGAAATACATTTTAGTAAAATTTTATGTAGTATATATTTAGAAAATCATTGTTTTGTGTGGTTTTTGGAAGGTTTTATCTTGTTACAGCTGAGGGAAAAGTGGCTGTTTGAATAGAAAATATTGCTGACTCCTGTGGTAATCCAACACAAAGTAGTGAATAATTGTAAAGTAGGAGAAAAATGAAGAAATAAAAATGCAAAACACATTACAGATTTTTACTTCCAATTCACAATTATGTCACTCTATCTGGCCTATGGCATTAAATCCCCCATTAAAAACATTAAAATCTATTTTTGCAATGTAGTTTTATTGGAATAAGAAGTGAAAAAGTGCAAAGTGTGTGAATATTCTTCAGAGCTCTGCATGTTTACACAGTACTTGAGTTATCCGCTGCGTGTTTGATCACACATCCGTACCTCTACTAGAAACCTGCAGAGCTCTTTGAAAGGCTCGACCAGACTCTCGTCCCTGATCTTCCTAATGACCAGCACATTGACCGGAGCTTTGTTCCAGGTGAGCCTCTGACTGGCCGGGTCCTGGATGTGCCTGGGACACGTAGGGAAAATATTACACACACACACAAGAAAACAAACACAGAAATACACAGTGCAACACCACGACGCTTTTGTCAGCAACAAGATACAAACAGGAAAATATAAACTACCAGAGCAAATGTTCCTCACATACCATATTTTCTGAATTAAATAAAGATTATTCCACATTTCTGAGCGGTAAAGTTGTTCATTAACTGCTGTGACTCTTAGCTACAGCAGACGATCCGGGTCAAATTCCAAATATAACAATAAAAATGTCCTCGCCTTTTACCATTTGTCTTTCCTTTTCTTTGTGTGGTAAACAGCAGGCATTGTAAAGACTATTCCACCTGTATGTGTTCAGACTCAAATCAATTCAGAACAGCTGACAGTAAAGTTAACCAGCTTGCTTTTAAAACCAGCCAAACACGTTCTTACTTTCGCTTATCTAACTCAGTTGCACAAACTTCTCTGTGCCATTGATCTAGCAAGCAGTCTGTGTACACAAAGTTCATCTTATTTCACAGCCTCATGCTTACATGACTGAAGTTGGGTTGGGGAGAATGCAGGCTTTGGGTCCAAAGTGAGTGGCTGGATATGGTCCATGCAGAAAGTGAGCTCTCCTGTGAGGAAGGGGATAAAAATAGGAGGAGTTAACATCACCTCATGTTTGGAGCAGCAGAAACCGAGCCACCCGGAGCACAGACCTCTTAGGAGAGCTTTCCGCTGCACCGCACGATGAACCGGCGGGCTCCAAGTGCTCGTGTTGGCCTGGCAACCTCCGCCGCTCCATCTCCCACAGCCGCTGCTCGTGATCATCCCCCCGCTGCTGTGACCTCTTCCCTTCCCTCCGTCTCCTAGGTGACCTGGACGGTTGGTCCCTGTGCTTTGAGGACCTGGTTGAGTCCGGCTGCTGATCAGGACAGCCGGAGGATCTCGAGACGCTCCGGTCCAACGCTGGAAGAGACCTTGATGACAGACCGGCCTCTGAGTTCTCCATTCTGGAAAACATAGGGCGCTTAGGAATGATTATTTAATCTATTGAGATTAAGGGAGAAAAACTACGGACACCAGGTCCTATGCAGAATAAAAAAATAATGACATGAGAGATTCATTGACATATATTTGCAACCCCATATTAAGGACATTGCAAACAAAGAAAAGGAGGGGTACATCTATGCCATAAAAATTTTTTTTTTATTAATACATTTTCTAGATATTTTTATTGGAAATTTCTGAGTTTGAAAACTCAGAAATTTCAACATTTTTTCTAGAAATTTTCTGAGATTATTCTCAAAATTTCAGTTTTTTGGCAGACACTTACTCCTTCTATATTTTTTTTCTAATGCGCTATCTGGAAAGGGTTATAAAATCATTCTGTCTTTGTGACTTAAATGAACTACAGTAAGAGCCACCAATAACCAAATGGGGAAAAACACTAAATAATTTTTGACCACTCTACCAAAAATTTGCCTTAATTTATCTCAAAGAACCCTCAACATCTAAAGCACTTTCCTTCAATAAGGTCAGGGTGATGAACCCTGACTCAACAGCAAAAAAGAAACAAGGTAAAAAAAATTTAAAGGTCAAAAACACTGGACCAAACTAAAAAAAAAATACATTAATAACAGTATCCCCAAGATTTTTTTGGGAATTAATTCTTCCCAAAAATAACATCCAAAAATTTAATTTTTGTAATTTAGCCAACTGGATGGCTCTGCAGCTCATTAAATCTGAAGTAAAAATAAAAGCAAGTGAAATGGATTAAAAGTGCTTGCCCGACCTCTGATGGCGTCATCCAGGACATTTTACTGTAAAGTATCGTTTCTGCTGCCTCAATATTGAAAGTCTTCAGTTAGAGGCAGTTTGCAAGAGTTGCAAGACAGACTGCTACTGGAAATTCTTGTACACACACCATCATCTTCCACAACAAATCTTTGAAGATACTTGGAAGATATGAGTTAGGAAGACATTTAATTTCCCTTTGGACCAAATAAAGTATTTCTGAGTTTAATTAAACAATTCTTCCAAAAAAAAGTGTGCCTTATTCCTCTATGTGGTTAGAAAACAGGTAGCAGATTTTAGTTTTAGTGAAAAACTACTTTATTACTTAGGATCAGGTGGGTTTTGATAGATCTCTGCTCTTGAGAAAAGAAATCAACATTTTAAATCTGCATTCTACATTTCCTTTGTGTGGTATTAAAATTTGTTTAATTATCTGAAACCTTAAACTGTGACCAAAAAGAGCATAAAGAAATAAAAGAGAGAAATCTGTACACAACAAACATGAAATATAAATCCCATTCATGGGGGGGGAAAAAACACCAATCATTGTACATATTATCAACTTAGGCATTTCAGATCAAATATTAGGCAGGTGTATTTATAGTCTAACCGGACGAACTGGAGGTACTTTTGTCCCAGTTTGAGTCAGACAACCTTGTGTAAAGTACCGCACTCCAGTAATGACTGTAGCACCCGGATTAGCTGGTGTCACTCATAAACCATTGACAGATAACGTTACCTAGCAATAGCTCTGCTAGCTAGCCGTCAGGAAACGCCGCAGAACTGAACGAAGTGACGCCTTACTTCTCCACAGACTACTAAACAAAGCTCATGTCGACCCAGGGACACGAAAGGCAAGGACACATTCAGAAAATAACGACAGTATATTTAAAGAACAGACATTTAAAAAGAAACATTACTACAGAGCAGGAGCGATCTGACGTCACAGGAAGCTATTGCGGGTGACCAATACGCGCTACAGCGCCATGTTTGCCCCCGCCGGTCACACTCAGAACTACACGCAGTGTTACAGAAGCTGGAATCACTACCAGAAGATACTGTATGTTCTTTTGCCAGAAAAGAAAAGAAAATATAAAGACTATAAATGCAACGTATTGTAAGTAGGAGTAGATCCGGTTACTTTAAGGTTAACTGTGTTGTATCTACAACTAACAGAGTAATTCGTGGAAAACAAGTGCATCACTCGCATTTTGTACACAATGACTAACTTGATTTAGGTAATGCATAAATAAAATGTAATAACAATCTTCTTTTGATCTTCCCTGGTGTTCACTCTCATTTCAGCAGTCAGTAACACACCAAGCTGAATGTTTGAGGCTTGAAAAGGGCAAAACTCCCACAAAATGCCAAGCTGTGATGTTCTCATCATGTGTAACCCGTGTTTGATTTTAGTCATTCTAAGTGGGAATAATGTGTAGTTATAATTTATTCCCAACAACATATATTTAAAAAAAAAGACATCTTAAAAGCTCTAAAGGGTATATTAATTTATTTTAACTGTAGTTTAAAATTTATGAAGTATTTCTGAAAAACATTTTATTTGTATCTTTAGCAGTTCAAATTTCAATAAGATAAAATTAATAGGAAACCCTTGTTTGATAGAGTTCAACAAGCAGCTGTAAACATTTACTACAGTGCTGAAGCTAATTTAATCCAGATTTAAAATAAGTACATTTCTTAACTACGTACAAAAAAATATTATTTAAATTAGTAAATAATCTATTCTTATCAGGGACTTAAAAAAAACAACCTACACCTTTTTCCCTACGCTCCCACTACCGCATTTAAATTTTTGTGTCGTGGTTTCTGAGCGAGTGATTGGTTTGCACTTGAGTTTAAGTTTTGTGTTTCAGACCCAAAAATAAATAAGGTTAAATGGGATCCTGGAAGAAAATGTTGAGTGTGTTGCCAGATTTCAGCCTGGTTTTGCTGTCAGTTTAAAAATGTTTTAAATAGCAAGGAAGCCACAGATACAGCTATACGTTCACTGGCACACTGTGGTGAGTTTGCTATTTGTTTGAAAAAGTGCAAGTATTTCATATAAAATGTTTTGATCAGCTCTATTTTACAGATTAAAAATATATCAAAACATTCAGAAAGAGTTTCTTGCCAATTTAATATCTTATATTACTCTATAGCATCACTGTTAGAATCCAGGCAGAGGTAGACTTTACTTTACTGACTTGTAATTTATGAACTTAGTTTTCTACTAAACAACCCACCAGCACCTTGTGGCCATTGTGGGTATTGCAGGTTATAGGTTAACGGTTTATTTAATCACAATGGTAAACAGGAGTTTCTGGATTTATGCTGGGTTGGATTTAATTAATTAATTTTTTTTCACCAATAAAGCAAAAAGAAAGAAAAAACAAACAAACACATAGCATCCACAGACATGCAATAAATAATACATAGTAGAAAAAATATTAATTACAAAATATTTAACATTGAAAATAACTAGACGCATGGAGTTTTCTACTTAAACACACGTATGAAGAAAAGACAAGCAATAGGCTGAACCCAGTGCATGCTTAACCAATATTTATCTAATTAATAAAAACTTATCATTTAAGATCGTATGAATCTAAGTTAGTTTATTTCACAAAATTGCAATGGAAACTTTTTTTTTCTTTTTTTGCATTTGAGTCATGTGATCAACAACCGGATCTTAACACAAGCGCAAACCACGAAGAAGAATATGACAGGAAGTAGCTGGAGAACGGTGTTTTTTTTTTTTGTTGTCGTTTTTTTTATGATTTATTAACCCGTGATTGTTTCTTATTTAATGTTATTTTTTTACATTAGTGGGACATTGAAAAAGTTCTGCACACATTTGTAACAGAAACGCAGCGACTGAACAAGAAACAAGCCCCATTATAGGCTAAAGGACGTTGAGCTCAACATACTCAATACATGTTTTCCAATTACATTTTTCCTGGTTTTCTTGGCCTCATTCCTCCTTCTCCCGGTGTGAATACCTGGACCTGAACATTGCCTGGCTCTGCTTTGTCAACAGCCTCCTGGTAGAGATTGTTTTATGTGCAGTCTGCCAGGCCTTGCAGCTACTGCAGGGCTTGGCAGCGTTTCTGCAGACAGCTTCGGTGAGAGGAGGTTTTAGTTAATTTTAGCCTGGATGCACAAGACAAAACGCAGGACTTGAGACAGAGGAAGGAAAGCTGAAATGGAAGTGGAAAATTTGTCCTATGCAATAGATAAGTACCTCTTTAAATCAAATTATATAGAGCATCTTTTCACATTAATGCAATTTGATAGTATAAAGATTTTAAAAACTGCTTTCATTAGATTGGTAAAATATTTAAAAAACTAATTTAAAAGGTTCTGCTATAGACGGCCTTGAGTTTGACACATATCAGGAATTAGGTGTTTTTGAGCCATCTGTGTAGTTACACTGCACTAGGCTGACCACTTTTCCTCACTTTCTTCTTCTACTACTCTCCGATTTGAAATATTTTCTGTTATTTCAACTTTTAACTTTGTTTTCTCAGTTTTTTTTCTTCCTCTCTATACAAGCTACACCTGGTCTGGCATCCTGTCTGAATTAAAATGAAAACGAAAGAAACCAAAGACGACGCTCGTTTTGACACTACAGAACTTTACTTGAATTTGATCCAAGTTCATCGTCTATACAGGATTTATTTACAGGTTCTGAAATCAGGGAAGAAAGAGGGGGTGGGGGAATCCAGAAATAAACAAAACAAAACAAAAAAACACTAAATACAACCGAGGAATCGGCTAAAAGCATTTACAGGTATGTCATTTAATAATGATGCTCAACAGTTAGAGATGCAGTGTCCTCTACTTTAAAAAAACATCTTATATCACAACATGAGGTAGGAGAACAGTGTCTCTAATTCATGCAAGAACAAAAAAGTCTCATCACACTGTAGTATTGGCAACGTAGTATGCAATGGTCACACACACAGACACTGCGTTTCATGTTTTCAAACAGCACTGATGGGAAAGCAACAGATTTAGGTTTATTTTTGTGTAAATTCCACCTTCGACTGTCAATCTGAGCCTCCTGCAGTCATTTTCCAGGCTCCTTCTTTTCATTTTTATCAGTTTGGCAAAATTCACAACTGTACAAAACACATCTAAGCTCTCAAAGCGCTGCAAAAAGCCAAAGAAAGGCCCAGCATGCCATCTTAAAAGGGATTTTTTTCCCATCCTACTGGTTAGTAATAGATGCACACTTAAAAAGACTACACAGCGCCCACTTGTGGTTACAATGCAAACTCCTCTGACAGTAGAAAAAACCCCTCGGGTGAATTTTCTGCTGCAGAAGCAAACAGGAGAATAAAAGTAATACTGATTAGCATCTGATGGTTACATGATTTCAATGTGGGGAAAAAAATAGTCAGACCAAATTATTCTACAGTTTACAATCTTCATGATCATACGGTGACTTCATATTCTGGCCAGCCTCTCAACCACAAGGGAGATAAAACTTTGCACATGTTCAATAATTCATGCAGATGAGCCTTTTTAAAGATATGAGGGAAATCTTTAGTCTTTTTTTTTTTTTCTAACAATAAACAGATTGTAACTTGGCGACATAAACTTGGAAGGGCAGCAAAACATGCAAACATTTTTTTTCTCTTTTTTTTTTTCTCCAAAATGTCTTCTTGAACAAATTTCTGATTTAGATTAAGGGAGAAGGTTCAAATAGCAAAAAGGAAATCTGTCATGATAAAATCCATAAAAACAACAGCGTTGGTTCTGAAAGTGGAGTAAAAGTGTGTAACAAAGTATTTCTTTTTAGTTTTTTTTTTTAGTTTTATAGTTGATGACTGAGTAAACCATGCACTTCATTCCCCCACATCCACTCCAGAATAGTCCTTTTTCTTTTCTTTTTTTTTTAAAATAAAAGAAATCAAAACAATTAGACCCACTGCAGCCTCAGCTGTGGTCCAAATCATATAACCTTTATAGATTATTTATATAAGAACAGTTAATATATTAATGACTACCTTATTTACAAAGCGAATATAAATCTTTCGTTTATATGTTAAACATTTTTCTTTCATCATCTTAATAAATGTTTTCAATGCAACAACAGTAGAGTGTACATTTGTTCCGCCTGCTCTCTGTCCGCTCCTTCCGGTCGGTCTCTGTAAAGGGAGGCTGTGTAAGAAAATCTGCATCGAACAGGATGGAGCACAGTGGAATGTCTTATCAATTTGCATTAATAGCAGATGCATAAAAAAGAAGCTCAGTTTTTTTTTTTGCCTTGGACGATCCCGTTTACACAGTTATTTACACACGCACGCACTCACACAGACGCTCACAGGGATCTTTTTTTTTTAATAGAGGCGATAAAAAGCGCTTCAGCCTGGGCATGATGGGATTCCTCCCGGGCATCTGATCTGGATGTGGGTCACCCACCAGAGGGGACCCCTCCGCCCCCCCGCGACATCGACAGCTGGCCTCAAACAGGGAGGAAAGCTCCATCGAAGTCGGGGCCACCCAGCCTACCATTAGCGAGCCTCGGTGCTAAATGTCCGCCGCTTCACGCTGTTCGTGAATAAGTGCGCACAGAACCCGAAACTCTGCCGAACCGACAGCTTTCACCTGCGACCCGCATTCTTAGACGACAAGAATGTCTAACAATGAAGAGAGAGGCTCAGAGAGACGTGCAGCCTGCAGCTTTGATCTTCTGCTGATCTTCTGCAGGGGCCACCGTTCCGCACGGACGGCTGCGACGCACCGACACACTCCAGTGTGTGCGGACACGTTGCGGGTTCTTTCATGCGTCGTCATGGTAACGCAAAAAAAAAAAAAAAAAAAAGAAACACCTGTGTCCAAACTACAGCATGGGCCGGAGTGAGATCAGAGTGTGAAAAAGGGTGAGTAAAAATACCGCGGGTTGAAGGTTTATAAATAGTAATTTAAAAAAAGGTGTTAAATTAAACTTTAATTCATTTTTTTAAACTCGGTTTCAACGAATTTCCTGGTTGGGTGTGGTGAGATGTGAGGATTTGATCAATGTTTAATAGAAAACTGGCAAACTCCCGTGAAGCTATATCATTTATAAGATGTATTTACTGTCACGTTGGTTTTATTGCATAGGTTAGAGGAAAAATCTAAAATAAGCACTTTCTAAGCTTAGTTGCTGCGGTCGTTCTGCTCTTCGTAAACTCACTGGTTAATAAAAAGCTTTCAAATGTCTAGTTGATTAGTCAGAGGATGACCTTTCAATTCTGTAAACCTAAAAGTCAGCACACAGCGTCTGGACCTTTGGTTATTTTCAAACAATTGCTAACTGGAGGGGTAGACTCTGCTGAAGTTTTAAATTGTTCTCAATTGCTAAAGTTTGACGCCATGACGCTTACCGGAAATTACTTGCGCTGTAAACAACCATCCTCCACTGCAAAGAGAGAAGTTGATTAAATATTTGGAACGGCGGAACATGGACGGAACGGCTACGTTCACTTCCTCCGCCGCCATTGCTAAAGCTAAAGGCAGATTACTAAACCAGCGCAGAAAATCGACGTCATCGTCTCCTTCTGTTCGCTGATTGGCCGTTTTGAAATTTCACAAGCAATCCAGGCCAATGGGAGAAAGCTCAGGCTAGTGGTTGAAAAGTTGTAGCCTACTTTCGGTGGAGGGGTAATGTTTTTGTTTACTCTGATCACTCTACAACTTTATTTGGTGTCTTGAAAGGATTTGAACCATAGGAGCCAAATGACGGAGAAATTTTAGCAGTTTTAAAATGGGAATGTTTTAAAAACGTAGCATAGCTCGATGTCTGAATGACCCGCGCCCAGACCGAGGAAGACCGGTCGAGTGAAGAGGAAACCAATCTGCCCTCCAGGCTGTAGTATTCCATAGCTAAGTACAAGAAGTGTAGAGGGGTTTTGGGGAGAGGTCACACTCAGTCACTTCAACATCAGCGTCATTATTGGCATATTTTCATGAGGTCCTACAACATCTGCGAATGACAAATGTCTGCTTTTGTACAGTAAAGGTCTTTTTTCCTCCATAAAGACTTAATATTTTAACATGATTATATTTATTTGTGTTTATAAGGAGTCCAAAAGAAAATATATATTTTTATATATATGTATAGAGAGAGAGAGATGTCATTTTAAACTCCTCCACTCGCTGAGTCTTGAGGATCTGAGCTTCATGTTTACAAAGTCTGTAGGTACTGGCGGCCATGCCAGGTAGTAGCATAAAGTGTCACCAGCGAGGAACGGTGGAGTCCAAAATCCAGAGTGTTCAGCTCCAGGAACCAGGGAGCAGGAAGGATAATGATCCAGACGGGGAAGGATAGTGATGGAACTTCCTGTCTCTAAAGCAGCTGTTAGTTTATTAAAAACTATAAATTAAATCAAACATACATGCCCAAAAAATATTTAAATACTGTTTAAAGAGAGGACTGGGAATATATATATATATATATATATATATATATATATATATATATATATATATATATATTAAAAAAAACATAAATCTTGTAATGTATCTTTTAAAAACGGGAATCAGAAAGGGACCCTGCAGAGGGTCAGGCTGAATTGTTTGTGTCTGTAGAGTTGGCGATTGACGGGAAGAAAATGTCACAGTTACTTCAGGCCGGCCACAGGGGCCTCAGCCATGGAGGAAGAGCAGGGAGGGGAGTGGGCGTTCAGGGGTCCAGTGGCGGGGGTGAGAGGGGGAGAGGGGCTGCCTCCCATCATGCCAGACTGGGCCATCTGCTGCTTGAGCTGGGCGATGGTGTGCTCCAGCTTCTCCCGCGCCTCCCGCTCCCGGTGAAGCTCCTCCTGCAGCTCCTGCCGGTCGGCCTCAGCCCGCTCCAGCCTCTGCCGTAGCTCCGACAACTGGGAGGAGATGGAGATAGAGGTCGGGTTAGGATCAAACGCCGCAGAAAACCCACTGCTCAACATTTACACAAAATCTTACCAAATTGTATGAAGACAAAACTAAGTAACCAATGAATCAATCATTATTACAGGAAAGGAGCTGACCTCAACAGGCAACATGCAAATTGATTAAAGACATGTAAATCATCAAACTAATAATGGAAAGACATGATACACATTTCATTTATTTTATTTAAGATTTCTGCAGAACTTAATTAAAGCCAAATTAGGTAAAACATCCACATAAGATGGCTTTAGATCCTTATAATAGTAATAAAGCTGTAACATAACATAGCAGAAATCCAGCTTTTAGCTGCACTTTCACTGTTAAGCCACATTCATATTCAGGGTGAAGCAACTGGGACTGTTTACCATTAGCGCTCATATTTCACTGCTCAGAAATGGACAGTGATGTAATTCTGTTTAGAAAGTATCTCTGCGTGGTAAACAAGACTAATGCTGCATGTCTGTCCACAGACTTCATTTCTTTCTAGAGCAGCTAAGATGAGATAAAGTTGGGAGCTTTTCAAGAATCTGCTGAGAAGTGGAGTTAAAAGCCGTGTTGGTGAGGCTGGATGTGAAACTGCAGCGCTGAGCTCAGGCCAACATAACTCAGTCTGTCTCCAGGTTTAATCTCCTGGAAACCCAAACAACTTCCCCCGAGTGTGTTTTTATATTCTTACACAACACTCAGAGTTCCAATATTACTGGTCAAACATCTCCAATATCTGGCATAACTACAGAAGAAAGAGTGAAATATGTTTCACACACCAAAAAAAAAAAGGCTTTTAAGGTAAATAAAAAAAAAAAAAAGGCCCATAAAACAAAGTTTTATGTTGCTGTAATTTAGTGTGACTTATTTAGAACTGGTGATGCGTTTAGAGCTCCTACCTGAGCGGTGTAGTGGGCCTCCTGCTGCCGCTGGGCCCCGGGTTCGCAGGCGCAGGCCTGCTGCCGGAGCTGCTCCAGACGGCTCTCCAGCTCCAGCTGCTCCTGGCGGGCCTGTCCGAGCCGCCGCGCCTGCTCACTGTGCACCGCCTCCAGCTCGCTGCGGAGCTCCCGCTGCTCCGCGCTCAGCTCCCGCAGCCTCGCCGCCTCGCCCCCACGCAACGCCTCCAGCTCCTGGACGCACAGAATCCAAGACAAGAACGATCTGAGTAATGGTGATAATAACGAACCCCTACACTGAGCCTGCAGGAGAAATATTTTGCAATACAGCTTCTCCTCAGGGAGATTAGACTTCGTGCCTCTACCGCAGCCCAAAACCTGACAGCATCCAAAACTGTGTTTGTAACCTCTGACTTGAATTTGCACATAGCTTTCAATCATTTCTGCAGTTAAAATAGGATTATTTTGTCCACTTTTACTTTGATGTGCCAAAATAATTCAAGACTGACATCTCAGAATAAATGCAGCTGCTTTGTGAAACCCTCAGAGGTTAATCAGAGAACATTAGTGACAATTACGTTCTCCTAGGAGAGTTATGTCTTATGTTTTAAATAACGGTTAATACATCATATAGAAATTGAAGAACTAAAATAACAAATAGGCTGAATAGGGAGAGGATTAATCCAACAAACCACTGAAAGGCCCAAGATTACTCTGCAGGAGCTGCAGAGATCCTCAGCTCATGTGGGAGAGTCTATTAGCATAATGATTATTAGTCTTACATCATAATTCTTGTTTTAAGTTGTTTAGCAAATGTGCAAGATATTTGGTCAGATGAGAGCAAAATTAAACTATTTGTGGAGAAAAATGGACAATATGATATTATATCATCTGTTGTGAAACATGGTAGTGGCAGCATTGTGTGTGGGGATGTTTTTCTTCAAGAGGGACAGAGAAACTGCTTGATGGGAAGATGGCCAGAGTTTGGGCTTAAGCACAGCAAGAAAAGTAGTTCTGGTTGACGACCTTGAATACATGCTGAGTGCAAATGCACACCACACTTTTAAGATTTTTACACAATGAGACTTGAACTTTGAACAATGCACTTTGTGTTGAACTATCCCCAAAGGTCTGAACCTGCGGGTCTGGAGCCGCAAATGGCTCTTTGGACTTTCAACAATGACTCTTAATAATTTAGCTGAAACTATGGAAATAAAGTGCAAATTTTAGCTGTTGGAATAAATCCTGCATTAAATTTCCACCACAAAATTAGAGAATTATCTGTAATATTGTTTAGATTTTCTCATCTCATCATTGTGTTGTAAACTTTTTTTATTTACATTATTTTCTACAAATATCAAGCTCCATTAAATGAAAATGAATCAATCCTCTTCGTATAAATGTTTGTCTTTGCTTTAAAATCTAAAAGCAGAAATAAAATGGTGGTTCTTTAAATGTGACCACAAGTTTCCTACAGTGGATTTTTATTTTAAAATTTTAAATGTGTCTCTTCACAATAGGTTAAGTAACATTTGTGGCTCTGAATGAGTTTTATGTAGCTGGACATGTAAAACACATTGAAGTTTGTTTCTGTGACTTTAGAAAGTTCAGGGAATATCAATAATTTTGCAATGTATGTGAAATTTTGTAAAAAAAAAAAAAAAAAGAATGGGAAATTAGTTGGTATAAATAGAAAAATATTTCCTAATACAAGTGTTTGGATGGAGAGAAGGCAGGGTGGAGGTTGGGTTGGTGTCATCTCCACGTCAACGACGCCTTTAATGATGGCAACAAAGGTTCCAGTCGGGTTCATCTGCAGCTCATTTCTGTTTCCATCCACCAACTCACCATTTCCAACTGCAGCTGCTTCTGCAGGGTGGAGTTGAGCTTCTCCTGCTGCCTGCTGTACATCTGCATGATCTCCACGACGATCCTGTCCTTGTCATCCTCCACACCCCCGACCGCCGTGGCGACGGCGGCGCTCATGTCCTTAGACGCCGCTTCCGTTTCCGACGACAGCATCGACGCAGACCGAGGAAGAGATGCCGGAGGAGGAGTGTGGGAGGGGATGTGGGTGGCTTTCTTGCAGCACGGGCTGCTCGTCTCCATGGAAACTGCCTGGGTTTGGCTTTCCCGCTCAGTGGCCAAGGCAGCAGCCGCCACGCTCTGGGATTTGGCCTCCTCGGCGCCGGCCGTGACAGGAGGCGACGCGTGGAGATCTGAGGAAGGCAAGAAAGAGAAGAGAGTGAGGACGGGGAGGGAGAAGATAAGATGAAAAGAAAAGCAGAGGAAGTGGTTGAAAGACAAGAAGAAGTGCGAGTCGTGTTGGTGTGCACACGCTTAGTAACACCCTCACACAACCTCATAAAACATCGCACTTCTTCCGAGGAACCAAACGCTCGCCCACAATTTCTGTTTGTGTTTGCCCTCAGACACAGAAACAGGAATAAAGGTGAACTGTGTAGGTGAGCTGCTCCGCTGCATCTCCTTGTTTTTTTAAACTGCGGCTTGTTCCCCTGACTGCGGTCTTTAAGGTGTGTGCATCATGGGAAACGTTCGGCAGGATGCTAATCTCTGGCACAAATCATTATTCAAATTGATTCAAAGCCACAGAGCTAATATTAGATCCTCTATTCAAACCAGCAGTTTGGTAAAGAGGAAGGGGAACACTGCACTACGGCAGTTCACGGCCTACTTTCTACAGCGTTTTAAAGGAGAAAAATCCAGATTAGTCTGGAAAAAGGCAGGGAGGAAGGAGGAAAAGCTCACTCTGAGAGGAGTGGGCGGAGGATTTGACAGCAGACAGAGATGAAGGGAGCCAGAGAGGGAAGAGACAATGATGGATGGATGGACGGAAGAAGAGAAGTATGGGAACAGACGGAGAGTCGGCTCAGAGAGGTTGTGTTGCCGGCTGCCAGGAAAACAGAGAGAGAGAGAGAGATGGAGGACAGAGGGAAGGAGGACAGATTGGTTGGAGAGCGGAAAGTGAAAGAGAGAAACACGCAGGCTGGCAGTCAGACGGCGCGTTAATAACGACAGACTGAAACCGTTCCTCTGATTCATCCTTTTTTTTTTATGTATATGTGAATGCACGGCGTGAAAGAGGAGGTCACCAGCGCGTCAGACGTGCGGCAGCCCGCAGTGTTGTTATCCGAAGGTCAACGAGTGGCTCCGTGCATGGGAGCGGGCTGCAGAGTTTTCAGTGCTGGAAGTTGCTGCTGAGCATGTGTCAGCTCGGAGTGAGCTGCGTGAACTTGATACGCCTGTCATTTATGCTTATGCTGCATGCAAACAGCTGCTGCTTCGCTATATTGATGTCACGTATTTATAGCAGACACACATCAGACTGTGTCCAATAGCCGTGCAAAGGAGTTCTAATTAAATATGAAGGATTTATTTAATGGGGAAAAAAAAAGCTGCGTTTGGAAATTATTTATCATTAAATTGGATCAAATTAATATTAATGAACCTTCTGTGTTTCACTCTTGTATTTGCTAACTGCTATTAAAATAAATGTACTCTGTATTAAGAGTGTTCATCAGCTTATTAGCTTCATAATTATCATTTGAGCCAACTGCTTATGGATTTGAACATATGGTACATTCATCCAACATTTATTTATGAGTTCCATATCTGAAAGTAATTAATTTTTTTTATCTAAAAGGAAATGTTTCGGCGTTGTTAACTAAAACACCCTCCATGCTAACACCTGTGAGAGAGACGTGTAAAAAGCCTTAAGATAAACTTAAATCTTTCTTTGCAGCAACAGAAAGGGGAAATTAAAGGTTGATTCTAAGTTTAATAAAGGAAAGTTTTACTCACAATAACTAAAATTAGCAATAAATTAACAATAAAATTAAGACAATTAAAACTACAACTATTTTGGGCCTTAATTAATATTTTACTCCAATTAGTCAGCATTTTTCAGATTTCAAACTGCCTTAATGAAATTTTTTTTGTTTTTGTAAACCTTGGCTTAATCAGCATGTTTCTGCAGAAGAATGCGGCATAAAGTGTGCAGATGTTCTTCTTGTCCCCAGTAAAATATTTTTAAACAAAAGGTGGATTTTGTCCAGGTAAGTTCACGGTTCGCTGCTTTTCCTACTGACCCATTGGTGGCTCTTCGTGGCCCAGCATCCTGCGGCTGTAGTGATGCTTGAGCAGCGCGCCGAACACCTCGGGGCTCATCTCTGCCTCCCTCCTCAGAGAAACGTTGGGAGCCACCATCTTATCGTATGTGTACAGGTAGTAACTGGAAAACAGAGGTGAAGAGGTAAAAGATACAATACTTTAGTTTTACAGTGTTTTATCAAGATTTCATGTGACAGAAACACAAAGCAGCAGATCTGGAGTAGTCCCACAGCATGATGGTGCCACTACCAGGTTTTCCAATCCCTTTTGGTGAATTTAAAAGATTTATTTAAAAAGATGTAACTATGTCAGACCTTAAAAAACTTAGAATTAAATCA
The DNA here is from genome assembly GCF_904066995.2 of Poecilia reticulata. NCBI lineage: Eukaryota > Metazoa > Chordata > Actinopteri > Cyprinodontiformes > Poeciliidae > Poecilia > Poecilia reticulata. The sequence goes on from NC_088846.1 coordinate 21,218,103, forward strand.
TATTAAAGTTAACACTGATAATGGATGCTATTTACTACTGAGGTGTCTTCAAAAGACAAAATGCTTTATTTTTAGGGGCATGAAAGTAAAAATGGGGTGAATAAAAACATGCCACACTTTTAACATTATTTGTAAAAAAAAAAGAAAATTTGCAATCATGTTGTTCTATTATGTAAAATGTAAAAATACATGTACGTTTGTGATTTCAAAATGTAGAGAAAAAAGGTGCAAGAATCGAGAGTATTTTCAGAACTCTGTAATGTGTTTAAAAATATCCCCCATTTTTGCTTTAGGCTTCATAAAAGTGGTTTAGTTTCCTTCCAGCAATTTCGCCAAAAACTATAAATAGCAAAGAGTTATGCGCTCCAGAATGCTGTGTTGCCCTTTACAACAAACACGTCTGAAACAAAGAACAATCTATGTTTGCTATCTCTTTTAGCTCAAAACAGCACGATAAATCTCAGAGCAGGGGCTAAACAAAACGCAGCGTGGAATATGGATATTCCTTATCGTGTGTTGCCAGGATCTCAGCCTAAACAGACCTTCGGCTTATCACAAACTTCCAGGTAGTGGCGCACAACGGGGAGACAGATACTGCCTGGAGATGCTCCGAAGCCACTGAGTCAACACTCATCTGTGTGGCGCTCCGGACCCCTCCCCCCGCCAGCAGCCCCGGCTTCAGAGCGTGCCGAGGCTGGAGCAGTGAACTAGGTTAAGCCTGACAGCTCAGCGGGGCTCTGTTCAAAACTCCACCAACCAAGACATTCCTGCTCTCCCTCTGGATGGGAACGAGGCGCTGCCTGTCCGCCTGCGCGGGGATATGAAGCTCTGTCACTTAAAACAACCGAGACCTGATTGAATAATGCAAGGCAGGCTTGCATTAGCCGCGTGCCCCTCTAGTGGATCCCTGCGACAACCAAAATTTAACCTCGTCTGGCTCTAAACTGGTGCTCTAATCTGGTCTGCGCACGTAAATGTGAAATCTCATGATGCCACCAGGTGATCGTGGCTCTAATCTCTCCCTCCCATGCTCTAATTCGTCTAGCCTGAAGTCTGCGAGAGTCTCCGCGGGAAGCAGTCAGACGCTGCAGTGGCTCCGTAAACCCTTTAATTCCAGGCTTTAATCTGGGAGAGATTACCGTGTTACCTAAAATGGAACTAGAACTAAACAGACTGGAGCAAATGTCTGGGGAAGGAGAAGCAGTGAAGAAGAAATAGAGAACGACGGATGGACAGCCATATTACGGCAACTGGGAGTAAAATGGCAGAAGTCTACTACAAACATACAATTGTATCTGAACTAAACAATATTAGACGTAACGGTGCAGAAATGGGCAATTTCTAGACTTCAGATTGCATCACGGCAGGTGAGGTGCAGTACCTGGGATGGACCAGGGTGGGGTGTCCTGGCTCCTCCTTGATATCCGTAAAAAGACGGTTGAACATCAGAGCCGGTGGGGATGGTTTCCCCTGAGGGGAAGAAAGAAAAAAGAAGATAAGAACAGCATTAATATGACACAAAACCAACAAAACACTGTCTTTCTAACATACTATTATGGTTAGAGATGTTCTATACCTATTTACTGATCTGTGAAGGAAACTAGTGCAGACCAGATGAACAGGGAAACAGCAAAGTGAGACGGGAATATGCTGCACATCTCTCTCATAGGAGCCATAGTTCAATATGCATGCATACATGCGAGATGTGAGTTAGGGATTACCCATAAGGCATCAGCTGAGACGATGCGCATCAGAGGAGAAAATAGTCCCACTGAACAGCCTTCATTTTAACTCAGTAAGTGTGCGGGGAGAGTGGGTTAAGAGTCTCGTCCAACAGAACGGAGGACCTTGTGTCCGCTACGAATTAGCGAACACAAGGTGTGAAAAAGGACAGAGGTGAGGGTCATGAACCTTAGGGGTGGGTACTGACCTTTCTCGTAGGCTCTGTGTCGGCTAACTTGTCTGAAGCGGAGCAAATTTCCACCGAGGACTTCCTCAGCTGGCTCTCCTCTTCCTCTCCCGACTTCTAAAACACATGAAGAGACAGAGAGAGAGAGAGAGACAGCGGGTGAGTTATACCATCCAGAGTTACCAAAGCCAGAGAGACGTAAGGATGGAGAAGAACACACAGAAAACAAAGAGTTGGTCCAATGAACCCATGGAAGTGATTGGTATTAAAAGTGCAGCATGATGTCAACACTTTAAAACGCAGATGACGTACATCTTTACATTACATGAACCCATTCAATCATTGACCAAATCAATGTGAGGAGCTGCCATAACTTTCTTTAGCTGAACAGAGATAAAATTAAAGTTATTATCTTAATGAAGAGGAACGATCTAGTCAGCACTCAGCTTCACTTATTACAGCTGGAAACTATAGATCAGGCAAAAGTTCAGGGTGTAGTGTTCGACTCAGACCTGAACATTCAGAGACACATAAAGACAATTACAAAGTCGGTCTTCTATCACCTGAAGAACATTTCCAGGATTAAAGGTCTAATGTCCCATCTAGATCTAGAGAAACTCATTCACTCATTTATATTTAGTCACATTGATGATGTCTTCACAGGTCAGTTCACGAATAGAGTTTTACACCTCACGGAAGATAAGTCGGTCTACATTAGCAACGGGCCAATCACCAGTGCAAAGATACTCCAGATTTTTTTCTAAAGTAGCAGTTTCAATTCTGCTAAAATTGTCAGTCAGATTGTTCTACAACTTAAAACCCTTCAGCAGATGCCAGAGATGGCATCAGAGTGACTAGAGTGTTTCTGGGTGAATGTTGGTCAAAACATTTGATTGGTTGGCCAAAATGAATCGAAATAACTATAAATAAATTATATACTACATCAGCAGGAAAACAGGTAATTGCTTTTCTCTCTTAAATATAACCAGCTAGACAGTGTTGAGCATTATTGTTTCATGGTAACTACAACAAAACCAGTGTTTTCACTAAAAACTTCATACTGTGAGAGTTTCTAACTGGTCTGTGCCTCGCTGTGACACAACACTGGAAAGTAAGAGAAGGCCTATAAATAAACCACAAGGAAACGCCTTGCCGACAGTCAACATGTCTTGTTGTCAGGTGCTTCTGTGCAGACATACAACGCAGCTGGAGTCAAGCTCTCGCTTCAAAGCACAGATGTACATTAGAGCGTCTGCAGATGTGTTCGTTAAATACCGCTGCTCCCGTCTCTGCTTTTCTGGTTCTGTGTGTGTGTGTGTGTGTGTGTGTGTGTGTGTGTGTGTGTGTGTGTGTGTGTGTGTGTGTGTGTGTGTGTGTGTGTGTGTGTGTGTGTGCGTGTGTGTGTGTTCTGAGCAAACTCGGGTGTGTGTGTTCTGAGCAAACTCGGGGCCGTGCTCAGCGAGAGCCCACAAACTGACACAGTTGATGCTTATCTGTGGCCTCACAGCGCTCATGCACTTTGAAGCAAATCGGCAGGTAGCGCAGATAGCACCAGAGGAAAGAGAAGCTCTGGTGAGGTAGGGACAGGCGCAGAGGGGAGATGAAGACCAGAGGAGGAGGAAATAAATGAAACAGGGTTGTAGAAAGCATCAATAATTGACTCCCTCGCCTTTTAAAGCCATCTATGGTGAGCAGACAGCTTTTCAACAGTTGGAGTAAAGGATTTTCCTCCACACTGATGCATTACAGAAACTAAGAAGAATGTGTGCAAATGAATGCGACACCTAAGTCCCAGTTATACGAGCTGCAGTCCAGCATCCGCCAGCATTCCTCTAGACATCATAATAATTCTCTCTTATCACGTTTATCCAATTTGGAAAACACCATCTTTTACTGCCTGATGCACACCCCCAGGACCTCAAACCTTGCTCAACATCTATCAAACACAAACCCTGCCTTGTGAAAGGGAAGTCGTTTCTCTTGTTTTATTTCATTGTAAACTGAAGACGCTCTACCTAGTGCTAATTTGTGTGGTCCCTCCTGCCAGCTGAGCAGGGGACTGTCCCTTATTTACAAGGCCATGACTGAATGAGCATGCAAATGGAGGATGGAGCTGGATGTGTAGCCAGGTGTAGTGTGGAAAGCAGGAGGCTCGTCCGCTCCAGAGCGCATTTGGTTGGTGGTTTTTTCCTTCTTCTTTTTTTCTGCTCAGAAGGAAGCACTGCAGCGCTGAAAGCAGGGGGCGAGTGAAGGAGGGGGGAGAGGGAGGGCGGGATGATGGGACAGTGAAAAGATGGAGGGAAGGGTTGAGTAATAAGAGTGAGTTGGGAGAAAAAAACAAGAAAAAAACACTGCAGTGGTGGCGCCTTCTCCTCGTCAGTTTCCTTCACTGTGAAGGCTGTGTGTGTGTGTGTGTGTGTGTGTGTGTGTGTGTGTGTGTGTGTGTGTGTGTGTGTGTGTGTGTGTGTGTGTGTGTGTGTGTGTGTGTGTGTGTGTGTGTGTGTGTGAAGGGGAAGACAGATGGAGAGCACTGGACTGAACGGACATTAACTTCAGGTCTCTCAGGGGTCTTTCATCTGTTTGACCCCCACAACAGAAGAAGCTCCATTACTGAGACCACTTATCTACTTTGCTCTATATCTGTGCAGACCAATTAGAAGGACAGGGCTGGTTGGGATTAGGTTTCATGCTTAGGGCAAACATTGCCAGAAAGAAAATGTTAAAGATTTTTCTTCTCCCTTTATGACAACAACTGACAATCTTCCACATCACTAATGAGAAATTCTGACCCTCTCCTCTTTGCAGAATTTGCAGGGGTTTCAAAGTGTTAAAGGCCTGTTTACGGTGCATTCACATCCTAAACTAAATCCTGTTTAGTCCACTATTTTTTTTTTTAAATCAAACTCTAGTTTGTTTGCCTGGAAAGTCTAGTTCATTTAGGAAGGAACTAGACTTTCCTGTCAGAATTTCATGTCACCAAACTGAATTAACGGTTGAATTAATTACTGCAAGTCATCAAAAAAAGCGTTTAAAATGACTTTATCGCCATTTCCACAACGATGGATCTCATCTGTTATTGAATTTCTTTCGACCGGGTCAAGGCTCGTTGCTTTTTTAGATCCTTTGGTCTACTTCATGTTGTTGGACAGGTTCTATTTAATTGATTGCACTGATCTGGTAGTAAACAGGCCTGATCTCTGCTAGCAAAACTGAACTAAAGAAACGTCATTAATCCATTATTTACATGGATAACTTTTATTCTATTGTTATCTTTATCTACATTAAAATTAATTTGATGATTCCTTAACGTACATTCACAGCTCTATACATTTACTCATTCCTTTCCACTACTGATCGCTTGTCTCTCAGTATTTCCTGCACACCTGACAGCTTTACACCCACCACCCACACAAGAAAACACACCCAGGCTCATTATCACTGCTGCTCTCTGCTCCTTAATGAAGCTGACCGCGTGCAAATGTTCACACATATCAACAACCACTTCCTCACGTCCCCCCGTCTCGTTCCCTCAACCCCCCACCTTTCTTTAGTAGCACGGATACCAGGCTGCTGCTTGGTCTTAATCTCCACTAATGAAGCACCTCTCTCATTGGAGACGCTCCTGTGACCCACACACACACACACACACACACACACACACACACACACACACACACACACACACACACACACACACACACACACACACACACACACACACACAGAGGCAGACGTGCTCACAAACAGCCCTTCTAACCCCCCGGATGTCTCCAGTCCTTTTGTCAAGCCGTGGCTCGCCTTATGACAATGTGGATTAGCATTCCACGCACTCGCTCAGCTGAACTCTGCCCTGTTGTTCCTAATCACCAGCAGTCTGCCTGCTGCTGCGGCTACACTCACGCAGCGCCGCCGAGCGCTCCGCTCTAGACACAAACAGCCATGTGAACTCCCCACGGTGACCCACTTCCAAAGCCTCGGTTCAGTCTCCCGACCGTTGGGCTCCGGCACGTGACATTTCTGCAGCAGACGCACTAATGTAGCACACACAAAAAAAGTGCTGGTTTGGGAGCGCTATTAGATGCCAGGGTACTACACACATCCATGACTCTCCATCACCGTGCTCAGAGTAAAAGCACTTCGTTTTTCTGCACGGAGCAACATCTGTGCAGACATTTAACGTCCACCAGCAGCATTAACAGCATCTGGGCTTTTCTCTTCTTCCTTTCCCACCTGAACTTTGTAGCTAAAAGCATCTTAAACCAAAGAAGCATTTTTGTGTCTTTTAAACTATTTCTAGCTCAGTTTTAAGGATAGAAATGGAATTCTGCTACAAGGACAGGATTGAGTGAGTGATTGTTCTGCTTGTGCACACAAACAATTTAATCTATTTCAGCTGATTTCTGCACCAGATGAAGAATTTTGGATTTAAGAAAGGAAAGTGAAGGCTCAAATCCAGCCTCAAATCCGCTGCAGAGGGACGAGTTTCTACTCCGTTATTATTCTATTCTTAGCAACGTGTTCATCGGTTAAAGGCGAAGGTGCCGTGAACGCAGACTGACATGCTGAAACACAGAGACGCAGCCGGGTCAGAGGTCAGGTTCTCCTCCTCGGAGTCATGCGGAGCCTCCAGATGTCTGCCGTCTAAACGCAACAGACATGCTCAAAGTTGACTCTCTGCTATAAATACGCGTGCTGTCTCCTTACATGCATAATGAACAAACATGCATCAGCAAAGTGCTGCATGTGCCGTTTAAATTATTTAAAACGATAGCTGGAGAATAAACAGACATTCGTTTCAGACAACAGTAATGTGAGAGAAAGTTTTCCAACTCATTTAAAGTACCATCCATGCATAGGTATCCAAGAGCTGTTCTAATTTTATCATGCCACGGCTACAATCTTCAGTGTATTTTATTGGGATTTTCTGTGACAGACCAAAACAAAGTAACACATATCTGAAGCGGAAGGAAAGAAAACTGCAATTTTTTTCAGAATTAGTTACAAATAGACTAGGTTTGCTCAATTTTTCTGCCAAGTCTTCCTTTCAAAAAAGCTCAAACGCAATCAAATTGGAAGGAGAGTCTGTGAATATTAATTTTAAGATTCTCCCATCCAAAGTTTGCAACGTGGTTTTATAACCTTTACGAATGTAACATAATTTTATTTTGAGGTTTTGGAATATTTTATATGAATAAGCATTAAAACTGGTTTCATTCCCTCCTAAATCACAATTATGTGCTACTTTGTGTTGATCTAATCACATAAAATCCCAATAAAAACATATTGAAGTTTGCTTTAATGTGCAAAATATGAAAAACTTCAGTGGCATGAATACTTGCCTATATAAAGAGGCGGAAACTACCAGAGAAGAAATTATTTTCTGCCCTTGTTAACCTCCCTTTAGCACCCGCAATCAGGCTACTGACCTTACAGTAAAACAATAAAACCGTGCCCATGTATGTAAAAGCACACAGACAAGCACAACAAGTTTTGACGAGCCGAGTGGCAAACCTGATCAAGGGTGCAATAAGGGTTAGGTCTGACCTTTCATCCCCAAACCAGTAGAACCGTTTTGTTTTTGCAATTTAAATCCCTCAAAACTAGACAGAATCGTCTTCACCTCTAGTAAAACCAACACATCAGCGGTCGGGGTACTAAAACTGAAACTCCTAGAAGCCACCACAAACCCAAACCGTGACACTTTAACCCCCATCTGACCACTTTTAAGTGGTAGCCATTAGCCCGAGAAGAGGAAGTAAACAGCCTTTATTTGGGTGCCTTTCCTATCTGCTTCAGACAGTCACCCGCGGCGGGTAGGGGGGAGAGGAACACACAAGTACTGAGACAGTCAGTCACACCCTGTCTGTCTGTTTCTAAACCACATCCTGTACTGCTGCAGTCATCAGCTGTGTCAAAGATCAAACTGGAGAGACACACATCTACTTCCTGCTTGAACCTCGCAGAACACACAAACAGAGGATGTGCCGAAGGGTGATGCGATCTTTTAAGCCCAAGATTCTGGGCGTGGTTTGCTCCGGAGGGGTCCCACCTGGCAAATCGCACGAGGAGGACACCGGAGACCTTTATACGATGGTCTTAATCCAATAAGCCATTTATCCACAGACTGGGAGCCACACTTTGTTTCAGCAGCCAAATCGATAAAAAGCCACAGGGGAAGTGGGCAGTAAAGTGGGCCAATTAAACCAATGTACTTTCCTTTTTTTTTTCATATTTATTTTTGTTGCCGTTTGCAGATTTTTTTTGTACTGCAGAATTATACGAGCGGACTTCAGATCTTGACTCATTCCTGTAAGAATGTATAAAGCAGGTCATTCGTCAGTGGTGGTCTCTGTTTGATGTACGTGCAAGGGACCGGATTGCTCAACGTGTTTTTCTTTTGATTTAGCTTTACAAAGACAGATAAGAGGCGCAGAAACAAAAGGGGTTTTCTGACAGGTGGTGACAGAAGCTGGAAGTAAAAAAAATTTATATCACAAAAAGAAAAAAATTGAGGCAGAAAGCCAAGACAAACCAGCAAACAAACGGTCTTTCTCTGTGTCCTTCCACTCAGACACACACATCTGTTCCACCTTTTATTTCTACATGTAAAGTGAAAGATCAGAGACAGACAAACACACTGATAAGCATCAGCTGGGTTAGTCATGAACAAGCGTTCCTCTCACACACATTCACAAAGAGGGCAGATGAGGACAGGTACATTCCCAACTTGCTTTGGCTCCAGACGGTGAGGACGGGTTTTTTTGCAACACGTCTCCTCCGTCTAGACGGTCAAACATGTGGTTTTTCTCCCTCCCCTCTTTTACTTTCCTTTCCTCCTCCTTCCTCCTGGCCAGAGTTCCAGTCGGCCATTTTACAATTTGCACAATCAGGGTTTGATGGCTAAAAGTGGCCGGGTACAATCGTGGACGTCTGTGCTGGAAAATGGGCAATCTACCTGCTAATAGTTCGCCCGATCCACCTGGCGCCAGGACTTGGCTTACACAAGTTCGATTTAGAAACTCAAACAAAGTTTTTGTTTGTTTGTTTGTTGTTTTTGATGTCTTTTTTTTATACTTGTAATGTTTCCAGAAACATACGTCCGTAAACTTTATCTGATTGTTTTAAAAACTCAAAACAAGCAAATTAAAGTACATGCTGCTGGATGACACTTTTAAAAAAAACTAAAATTGGTGGCAAGTATTGGTTTCAAGGCATTTATTTAACAGAAAATAAGGTTCTACAATTTCAGTATATGACCTGCCAAATGTTTTATGAAACTTTGCAGATGTTTGAGAACAAACATTTTACCCTAAAAGTAGTTGTACAGACCTCACATTGTGCTTCTTCCCAAACAAGGGATTGAACTTTGCTTCCAATTTAAGGAGAAACATAATATTTTCTTGCTTATTTCTAATTTTGGCATCTGGGCTCATGACCCAAAAGTAAGTTGAAAGACAATAGTTTATTGTGTGAGTTCTTAGTTTTGTTTAGTTACAGATCAGCAGGGAAAACTGGGCTAAATTGAGGAGTTTGGAGAAGTGAGATTCAGATCCAAAAAAGAAGCTACACTTTTTATACTCAGGCAAAATTAATTACAAAGTCAAGATTTTGTTAAAACAGTTTGAAAACATATGTTTAAGACAGTGCTTCAAGGAACAGAGAATTCAGCATAAACATGACGCATAAAAAATTATCAATATCGTCCCGTTCTGTGTCTCTGCCTTCTGAACAGTGATGAAACGGTGCGCCAAGATATTGTGGGCGATGTACATCCCCTGCAGACATTGCTTCATAAGCAAAAAGTACAACTGAATTATGTCACACTTCTCATCCTGTGTCTCGAGAACTGTGACTAATAGTCCTATGCAGACAGCACATATTGCCTCATAATACACTTATAGCCTCAGAAAGAAGGGAAGAATGACTCACTGCTGTGAAACGGTGTCCAGAGTTAGTTTTGATAACTGAAATATTTTACTTGCATTATTAGAAATAATTAGTGCAGTTTCTCTACTCAGGCCCTTTTATTCACCCTCCACTATTATTAGCACCTGCTGATGAACCTTAAAATAAAAGATATTATATAAACTCAGAGGAATTTTTAAAGTTTTATTTCGAGAACACCGATAAAGTCGTGGTGTAGAAATGCTTTTTTTAATATATGTCTTTACCAGGGGTGACAGAAACCACTATGTAAAACAGATTATATTGCTTAATTCCACAGGTGAAAGTGTGAAAACTTTTATTTCTGTTAATTATGATTATTTTCCTCCTCCAGGTAATGAAAATATGACATTCAAAATTAAAATATTACATAAAAAATACACTAAACACAGAAAAGTATGTTTAATACCTGCCTGAAGGTTGTTACTTTCAAACACGCCTCATCAGAGCAAATTCAAATTTATTGAACATGACTGTATCTGAGCCATTAAAGAAATATCAACCGTGCAGCACAGACGATATTCTCAGACTGCACTGCTCATGTGCAGAAATGTGCGAGCGCCACGTTCCCCTCCTCGGCGCCCCTGTGCAGAGATCATTAATTACCAAAGCCGTCAGGGCTCACCTGCGTTAGCAAGCCGGGCCCAGAGACAGAGACGGCGATGCGTGCACACACACGAGTAAACAGACATCCTATCAAACAATGGCTCCATCAAACAGTGATGTGGGAGGATGACGCAGTTTACTGCAAGCAAACAAATACAGACACGAGCAGACACACTTCATGCTCCCAGGAGGACACATCGACTCAGAATGAGGCCAGTGGGCCCTTGTCTTGTCTGCCGATGACTGTACTCATCATCTGAGCTCTAACTGGGACACCGTTCACACAGTTTCTGCGTCTGTGAGAGAACTGCAAGCTCTTTACGAGCCAAAAAGGAAGAAATCCTCCACAATTGCTTGCAGTTTTTGCTCGTCAGAAGGCAGGGTACCGGTTTAACAAATTGCGTTTGAATCGGTCGCCTGGTTTTCTGCACAAGGGAGCTTGGCTTACTATTTGAAACGGATGAAACAACTCGGAGCGCTTGGAGACAAGAGGCAAGTGAGAGAGCCGTGGAGAGGACGAGCGTTGCTAAGCAGACTGAAAGCTGAGAGGCTGTCAGCAGGCCAGCAATGCACTGCTATCACTACAGAAAGAGAAAAACACAAAATGGAGACGCAGCCCGACCCGTTTTCAAGGCAAAACTAAATTTACACGGCAATAAAGAGTTGCTCGGCTGTTAAAAGTGTTTTAAATCACTATGTGAACGTCTAACTAGGACGAATTAATGCTTAATCAGTGCAGAGAAATCAGACACTGATCAAAATCCAACAATTTTCAGCTTCATCTCCTCCAATTGGTGACTGACTGGCTGGAAAATCAAACATCTAATCGTTTTATTATCAGTGAACAAATGCTACGAGTATCCAGGTCACACTAACAGAGGTCTTCAGAGTGGAAGCTGTTACTGAGGGAAGAATATTCAAAGTGTCTATTTATCTATTTAAAATGAAGTGAAAGGAAGATGTTAAGAAGCTATTCACAAAAAAACAAGCCAAAATACACTACAGTTTGTTCAGGCTGTGGGAGAGCAAGAGAGAGCAAGACTTGTTTACGAGGAGGCTCAATACAGTAAAGTATTCTTATAGACAGCGCTTTTAACCTCTGTCTATAACGAAGCATCATGGATTTGGAAATATTTGCAGCTTTATAGAAATCTCATCATTGTTTAAGTTCAACTAGCTAAGCTAACTGCTAATATACGATGGTAAAAACAGCTTCAGATGTCAAGTTTATGGATAAAAACCTTCATTATAGAACTGAACTGGCTAACATCTATATCGGCAAATCAAAAACTAGAAGCTGGCAACAAGATTCTAGTTGGTGCATCTCTGCCTGTAGCAATAAATCAATTAATCAAGCAAGCTTGATAATTTCCATTCGCAGGGTGGTTTGTTTGTCTCCTATCTCTCTTTTTACCAAAGACTGAATGATGGTCTGGTCTCAACTAGAAGGACAATCTTGTTTATTTTCTATTTTATTTGTTGATTTGGATGTTTTGTTTATTTATTTTGGATATTTAAAAAGTCTTTCAGTTATAGTGTTAAATGTTTATTATAAATTAAAGTTTTTTGGTCTTTGAGAGGGTGTACTTGCATTAATATGCCATTACCATTGCATTACATGAAAATGGTCTCAAGATAATATTTTTTTGTGTATATATTAGCATGACAGTCTTAGATAAATCTGTAAATAGAACTATCCCAGACTGAGATTTTAGTGCTTCTTTACTAGCAATCAATCAGTCAATCCTCAGTTTGGTTTCGTTCTGCTGAAGCGTGGAAAGCTGCATTAACGTCTGAGCTGTCACAGCCAGCGATGAGGTCGGAGGAGGGTAAAAAAAAAGGAGGGAAGGCTGGAAAACTGTAGAGCTTCAGGAGATCCAGACCCAAGATACAGTCACAGTGTTACAAAGGGAAGTTTTCACCTGGCTAAAATGCCCCGCAGGGTCAAATCTATCAGAGCCACATGGACAGAGAGGCTGTTGAATTCAAGCAGGCTCTGGGTGCAGTGGCTGTTCTGCAGGGAACTCAGGTCTCATTCATATTACATGCAGCCGCTTGTTTGAAGTCTCCACTGCTGCTACTTGAATGGACAGCTTGGCTTCGGCCTCCACGTCTCTGGGGTTCAACAGTCTTTCCTTCAGACTCACACATGAGCTATTGTTTGTTCAAGAAACATTAATATTTCTGAAAGTGTCTCTTTTTTTCCTTCAGAGGAAATCTCAATCTAATCTAAAACTGAAACACCCTCAGTCGAGTCGATCCTCCGTTAGCGGTCTGGAAGGCACAACAGAGGCCAGGAGAAGTCCGTTCGTCTCTGGAAAAACCTGGTTACGGCCTGAGTCAGAGCACTAAGTGAACGCACCTGGGCGAAGATCAAACGGACTGAGTGAGAGACCTGCGCCGTAATAAATCTTCGTCCTGGCTCCACCGTGACGCTGATGAGTGGAGAGCAGACCGCAGCACGGATGGAGCGCCGTGACTCATGCTGCAGGACGACGGTGGGAGACGTGGGATGGGAGGGAGGAAGTATCTGCTGGTGGCTGCATTTTATTTTATATTTGTTTGTCTGACCCCTTGACTGCCTTTAGGAAGAGATGCGGTCTGTGACTTCTGAAGGGTTCCTGCGAGACCGTGACAACTGGCGGGTCATCATGGCGTTCCAACGTCACGGTAACGACAAGGACGTTCCGTCTCCCATAAGGTGCACAGCCTTGCTGAACAGAAAACGAGGCGGGGATGGCTGTCTGCCAGAGCAGCTGACAAATAAAAAGAGGAAGAAAAAAAAAAGGCAACCCTGCCAAAAAATCTGCATCGTTAGACTGACTGCTAGATCCCCTTCAACATGAGTCAGTCTTACGAAGAAATACAGCACGGATGGTCTCATCGGGGATCAGGATGTGTCTCAGCCGGTTCATTTTGATAGCGATGACAAATCAGATGTCTGGCATAACAACGCGCACATGTCACAGGAACTGGTTAAACTGCAGCCAGATTGTAAAACAAACCCAAAAAAAGACCACAAGGCAAACTGCGCTCTGCGAAGGATAAAGTCAAGGGTAATAAGACCCTGTTGAGGGCCAAGTCTCTCCAGCAGCAAGGCTGCAGCGAAGGAACAGGCGACAAACAATGAATGCTGCATACTCCACAGAACCTCGCAAATGCTTTCATACCCTGCCAACTTTTTCAAAATGCAACCTTCAGATAGCAGTCGATTAGTAAACCTAAGTGTAAAGATTTAACACTAAACATCACCCTGAAGGCACCATCCACTCAGATAAACATGGTGGTGGCAGTATCATGCTGTGGAGATGCTTTTCTTCAGCAGGTTAATGATCTCAAATCCAATTTGACCAGACGAGGGAAAAACATGTCGGCATCTACATGTGCAAATCTGTTAGGTACGGTTGCAATTAGCAATTATTTTAGTATTCAATTATTCTATTGATTAGTCTGATGATTAACCACATTTAACCACTTAAGTATTTTTATGCAAAAAGCTCAGCCCTTTCTGCTCGACTCATCAATGAAGTGTAGGGCTAATCTGTTTATCATTTTCTGGATTACCGAATTACTAATTGGACAGAAATGGCCTTTGTTTGAGTCTGTATACTTCAGGTAACGATTAATCAGTTTAAGAGATTAGTTGATTATTTCAATAATCGATTTGTCATGATTAATCTGATTAATTGTTTCAACCCTACTGCTCTTTATAAGACTTACTGTCATTGCGATGGCACTTTCTTGACACATAGTCATCACCACTACTGCAGAACCACCACTACTAGTTTCAAACAAGCCGTTACCATTCACAGCTCATAGCTGCATATTGAGGTCAGAAACTTTTTAGTTATAGAGTTGATCTAGAGGGAGAAGCAGAACCAAGCCTCTATTTACAGCAACTAATTGAGCTGCTACAATTTCCCGGGGGAAATGAGGCAAAAGAAAACAGTGTATATCCTGAAGAAACATCAGTGAGACGGATGATTCCCATGAGCAACGTCGATGCAGGTGGGATTAACAGTGAGATAAACATCACCATTTGGCAACGGAGGGATTGAAAGTAATAGAGCAGCGGGCCGAAGTGCAAAATGTCCTTCGCTTCTTTCTGCTTCCTGGTTGCTAACTTTACAGTTTCGCCTCGAGCAAAATCACTCGGAGCCCCTTGTGAGATCAGGATTTATGGGGGTAAAGAGACTGCTGACGGTGGAACGGGAAGAAAACAGTTGGGAGGTGTTTGAAGTTTAAGCTAGTGGAGCAAAGGTGAGCCTAGCAGACTGAGTTTAGCAGGTTGGAGCTGTGCTGGGCTTTCTGTTTTCATTCGCAGTCTAGACTTGAGGCAGAAACTAACAACAGATCACGGAAACACTTAACTCAGCTGCCACTGTGGGTTATTAAAACATGTGTGGCCGTCGGACTGGAAGACTGCGGCCGGCTAATCTCAAACATTGCGAGCAGAATTACTTCCATGTTGAGATGCCGAGGCATTACCGCACGGGGTGATAAATTAGCAGCAAAGTGGATGGATGGGGATTCGTTTTAATAGAGCGGCCCTTCTTTTTTCCCCCGGTTTCCCCGTGTTTGCAACATGCATAATTGATCCGTGTGGTGGCTGGGCTTAATGTGTTGTGGATGTGCAGCGCGGCGGCCCAGCGGGACTTATGACACGCCTTTGATATCCTGTTTATCTGCTTGTCTGGGAGATGGAGGGCTTGGGGGGGTAAATAAGCGACAGGGAGTTGGAGTGAGCTGCATATGTTGGTTCTCCTGTGGATCGCTTCGTCTCTGGCTTTCTCAGTTTATGTCTTCATTAATCACCGTTCCCAGGGGGAGGAGCCTTTCAAATGCAAACGCACATTTCCCCACGCTGCCTGGACACCAACCTGCTCCTATGGCTGTCTCCCATGGAGACCAGACAGCGGACGGCTAATCTTCTCATCAACACGTCGATTAATTAATACGGAGACTCATCACTCCGGTCTCATGGAAAACAAGCGAGGCGAGCCACTCGGCTGCATCTCTGCTCCACCAATCAGTCTTGTTTGGACTCGTAGCTCATTACATGGAACTGCTGCTGATTTCATCCGTTATCAGGTTGGTTTTCCTTAGAAGCAGCAAACTGGCCTGGTGCCCCGAGGGGAGGGTAGGAGAGACGAGACGGGGCGAGGCGAACATGCAAACAAGCCGTCAGTCTGGGCCACTTTTAAAGCCTGAAGGACGACTGG
This sequence comes from Poecilia reticulata, assembly GCF_904066995.2. Lineage (NCBI taxonomy): Eukaryota > Metazoa > Chordata > Actinopteri > Cyprinodontiformes > Poeciliidae > Poecilia > Poecilia reticulata. The sequence goes on from NC_088846.1 coordinate 21,233,784, forward strand.
GAGGGGCCTGGCAGGTTTGTTTAGTCTGTCTGACTGTTGGCGGACCTGGCAGAGGCTCCTGTGTAGAGGCAGAGCCATCTCTGCTGCTCAAAAGTAAACCCACTTCAGTGTGAGCGTGGGCTGGCATGAGATTCTGACGGTGTAATCTTCAGTAAATACACCACACCAAAAAACGTTTAAAACAAAGATGCATTACATGATCTAACTGCTTTTATAATAATGTTATCTGCTTCGTTTGTTTATTCATATTCTGACTTTGATACGTAGATTTAAGTGAGGAGGATTTAACAAATCAGCCAGAAATAATAATTAGAACATTCAGATTCTTTTGAACCCTTCAGTAAATGCATCAGAACTAAGAAGTGCTCCAACAAAAAGCATGCACTTTGATGCATAATTGAGGACTCTTGCAATTTGTGCATTTTCTACTGCATAGAAAAGTACATCTATCATAAAACCTCCAGTAAATTTTCTTTCAATTATGTGTGGTACATTCCCCCTGGAGAAAAAGCTCTCACATCAATAAAAAATAACTAAAAATCTTGAAGAGTAGTTTCAGCCAGGACAATCGGTGCATCTAATTAATAAATGAAGCAGGTTTCTTTATTAATATTTTCTAAAGAATATAAAAACAGTACTTATCCTGTGTTCATTAGTCAGAAAACAGTTGGATTTTTCTGTCTTTCGACTAATTGATCAAGCAAAAAACTATCCGGTTCCAGTGACCGGGCCGAGGTATGAAATAATCAACCAGCAAAGCAACGCTCCATGTTTTACCATAATGTAAAGACTGTGAGCTGCTGCAGGACTAAACCATGTAAAGACCTGAACTGTTCTGAGGCCCCTGAGCATGTGAAACCTAAAACCCCAGAATATTCTTGTCTATTTAAGACAAAGACTCAGAAGTAATGACTTTGGCATTCCTCCAGCGAGCTGCATTGCGCTTACAGCTCTGTAATACTGCCACTGACCTGCTGGTGACACAGCAGAGGGCCCCTCGGCTCAGCTCCTCCCACCTCGAGGGGCCCCGCTCAGTCCTTTGCAACAGGCAGCCTGGTCACACACAACAACCATCAGCACTCCTACCCAGCAAACTACAGTCGGTTCAGATTATAGGTTTCTCTGTTCAACACCAGCAGCTCTGTGTTTAGTAATAGAAAGACCAAAATGGGGGTCTGTCTGTGTGCCGGTTGTTAGGTGGCGTGCATGCGATTGGTCACCCAGGAGGGTTGCTACCAGACAGATTGGAGATTCAGCTCAGGTCCCGCAGAGGTTAATTTTCAACTGGAGGGCAGAGGAGAGCTGGGCCCCAATCCCCCAATAAGAACCGAATAGATGCGGACGAGGTTGGTGAGGAGTTGTTTGTGACTGAATAACATTTAAACTGGCCTGCGGTGACTTAACCTCCCCAACTCTTTCCCTCCCTTCTTCCTACATTCTCTCCGATTTTTCTCATTTCACTCCTCCTCTCCCTTCTCTGTTTCATGTCATCTGCATCTCGTCTCATCCATCAAGGCTGCAGATCTGATCAATAACCGCTGGTCTTTCCGCCCATCCGCCTCGCAGACGCACACAAGTGGTCTTATTGCTTATGTAATGATCGACTTATCAGGTCATTTGACCGCTTACTTTGTTACTGTTAGCCGACTGGGACCTGGGGGGCATTCAGAGATACGATGTGCACCAGGGAGGAAGGAGATGAGCGAAGGATTGCAAACCGAATGTTGGAAGATAAAACTTTTGAAAGTATGAGCTCAAAGAAAAATGGTGATTAAAGGGAAGGGAAAAGCAGCAACGATGACACGGTGAATGGTTACCATCATGTTTATGGCTGTCATGACATTTTGTGTTTTTGAAAAGCTGGGGTTTTGATAACTGTAAAAAGTTATGAGCTCAAGTTTTAATGATTCAAAGTCCTTTCAATCAGAAATCAACGGATGACCATGACAAGCTAATTGAAGCCTGCTTAGCCCCAACCAGTGATAACATGTGCCGACCCGTCACTCTGAGCTAAAGGTGGCGAGCTATTAGTGGCTTGTGTTAAGCTGCTAACACCAGGCTGGGTAATCAAACACATAGCCTGACTATTGAAACCAAACTCAAATATCTTGTTTGTGCTACAATAAAAAGCTCATTCTTATGCTTTTCACGCTGCAAGTCAAATTAACTTGATTTTAGTTTTCAATTTTTGTGTAAATACTGTGATATTTCTAGTCAAGGTTATCAAACCGTGAGAAGCTCAACGCGACCCTCGCCTAATTAGCATGTTTGCAAAAATCCAATTAGATACGAGCATGACAGAGAGGCAGACGCAGCAGACTGCCCAGGAGCCAGCCAGAGACTACAGCTGCGCTGCTCTGTGGTAATGAAGTCACTGGTTACCAAATAGCAAACAGAGGAAGCCAGAGAGAGAGAGATGCAGCTGTCTGCCGTCTGTGCCGCAGCCTCTGTGTCAGCCCGGCCGGGGGAGACAGACAGAGGGAAGGCTGTTCCCTCCGTCTGACTCCTCTGACTCTGGGCCAGCTAGACGCTGCAAAACAAGGCCGGTGCAAATAAGCAACACATGTCAGGGGTTGCGCTCGCAGACGCCTTACAGATACGCCTCACGTATCAGGTATGAAACTCAATGCAAGGACTCCAAGAGGAAAAAGAAAAAAGTGAAACAAAATGTTTGTTGTGGCTTTTTTGTTACCCGTTGCTTAGCTAAAACCGATGCAGCAAAGGTGGGAAAAAAAAGCAATCATCAAATCTGAATTTGTTCTGTTACTTCCTGTCTTCTTTGGAAACCAAATAAAGGAAAGAAGAAAAAAAAAATATGACGCCACCTGATGTCTGACTGTAGAGTCTGAACCACTTTCACAGGCTCATGCGGGCAAAATGAGCCCATTGTTTGTGGAGTACCAAAATAATCTGTTTAATAAGGCTTCGGCTTGCTGTTGCTGTCTGTTCATGGCGTCCGTGAAGCAAATTTTATTTACACAGCAGGGATCTGCAGACAGGCCAGCCGGGCCTCTAGGCACAAGGCGCCATTTACAGAGCGCAGGTCCTGGAGGTTTTAAATGCACCTACTTAAACCAAACACTCCCAACAGGATATGGGACTTTCTAGCCGCTGGAGAGAGAAGGAAAAAAAAAAAAATCTGTTCTCCTCTGCGTCTCATCTCATCTCGCTAGTAAATGTGCACATTGACGACGTGTGTCAATAAGGGCTCATGGGAAAAAGGGGGTTCATGTTCGAGGCATGAACCAGAACGCAGGGATGCATGCATGGCTGGCCTTCTGTTCACATCCACTGGGATGTGGAAAAAATGAGTCACACAGCCAGTGGAGTGGAGGCGGCTGGACACCAAGAGTCTGGAGGATGCTCGGGGTTGAGCAACATGTCCTCCTCATTTCCTCTCATTTGCGCACATGTGCAGGCGCGGATTGCGCTGCCATGGGAGGGGAAGCGCCGTGTTGTGACTGAGTGAAGCGGGACGCTGCCAGGTCACCTTGTTCTCCAACTATTGACCTTTTATACACTCATACATCCGCTCTCAAGAGGAGGGGAGGGCCGGAGGCGGGTTGAGTGTCATCATCCTTTAATGTCGAAAATCACCTGCTTCCTGGAGGACTTCCTTGCCGGGATCTCTTCAGGAACATGCCCCCTTGTCACTTCGTACTTCCCTGAATACGGATGCATTGACTGGCATCTCCGATAAAGATGAAAAAAATAAACACTGCTGCAACTAATATGTAATTTTAGTAATCGATTATTCTGTCAGTTCAGTAATTAGTCGTACAATTAATCACACAAAAAATTGGCACATATATAGCATTAGAAACACATTAAAATATTCAATTAAGCAAATGATTCAATTGATTTATTAATAAAATAAGCATTTTATTGCCTAAAAGGCTTGTAGTGCAAGCTGAATGCACCTTCAGCTAAAAAAAATACTTCTATCAACAGCATGTGAAAAGCTCAGCTTTTTCTACATTGTAGGAATAATCCGTTTACTATTTTTTCAGTAATCATTGGATAGCAAAAGTTGCTTATATTCTATAATAAACTGCCACCTAGAAAGTTCAGGGTTTAACTACTGCTCTGAATCTGTTCTTCCAGCAAACGTACTTTTAGCCTGTATACTCCAGTTAATTAATCTATTAAGAGATTAGATGACGATTATTTCAATAACTAATTCATCACGATTAATCCGTTTAATCCAATTAATCGCTTCAGCCATAATCTCATCTGACCAAAGCACGCTAATTTAAAATCCCAGTAGTCTTTAGCAAACCACACAGAGTTACGTTTGTGGTGGTAGGATAGAAACAGCTTTATTCTGGCTTCACTCCAAAACATGGCATCTAATGTTGCTTCTGGTGATGCCACTCTTTACCTCGTTTACTGTGCTGCTCACTGTGTGGGGGGGAAAGATAAACATGGCTCCTCATCCAGCTGAAAGAAATGGGTGTCTGTCTGATGTCCTATTTATAATCAAAGGGATACAGAATGTCAAAAGATTCCCAATAAGAGCCTCTAAAACTGGTCATCTTAAAAAAAATAAATTTAAAAAAGTGGTTATGCATTAAAAATTGCTTCATTTACAATTATTTTTTTAAAGAGACTGTTACGGTACCTAGCATTATCCCACATACGATTTTGATAAATTAATAAATGTACTTAAATTGAAAGTTGGATTTTCCCAACAGAAGCAGAGGAACCAGGAGCGCCTAAAAGTGATACTGGAGGTTTCTAATGAAACTAAAGTTTGAAAAGGGCACAGTGGGGTAAAACGTCATCACTAGCACTGACGTTAAAGAGAAAGAGTGTGGAAATCACCTCAGAGAAGAGACAGCACCTCGAACTGTGGTGAGACGCAGGCTCCAGAGAGCCTGATAAAGTGCGAGACAGAGACGAAAAATGTGTCACACTGGCCTCCAATTATCTGCTCTTTACACACACACACACACACACACACACACATACTCAAGCACGTACATGGAGCGACAGCGTCTGACACATAAAAAAAGCACACCGAGATGTTAGGACTTATAATCCAACATGATGCTTTGGTGCTTTTGTCGCCCGAGTCCATTGTTGTTCACTGAGTGTATTTCCGTTGCGGTAATAAGACGTCTTTTTTTCCAACCTCTGAGAAGAAACCTCCGAGTCGGAGAGATGGGAACGGGGCGGAACAGGAATGCGGTTAGGACACGAGACGAGACAGCAGACGGCGTTTCCGCCGCATCCACACGCTCCAAGTCAACCAGACACGGAAGAGGGAAATCATTTGTCTGTTTCCCAAACACACAAACATTTGTGTGTTTGTTTTGGAGTCCATCTCTGCGCAACATAAGCAGCCGCTTTGTTAGGAAAGGTGACAAATAAACCGTGTTAGTGAGGGTTGTTGGTTTTGCTTTGACTGTAAGGGGGAAAATTATCTCCATTTGTGCATCAAAGCGTGAACAAACCGCAGCGAACAGACAAAAACATCCAGAAACAATACAAGAGTGAAGCAGGGAGGACGAGGGGGCTCCCATTGTGGTCAAAGGCAGGTCAGGAGACATAAACCACTTCATGGCAGGGGGAGAAAATCTACAGCTTTTCCCTCAGCGACTGTTGACTTTTTTTATAGACTTGCTGGCCTTGTGGCTTTGATCATATATTGACGTGTTTTTCCCCCCCACCCGCAGCAAGAAGAAAGAGAATAAGGAAAACTATCAAGCAATTCAGAGCCTCAGAGATGAGCTGAAGAAATTCAATGAAGCAATTTCAATTTCAGGTTGGCCTCCAGGTGAAGGGACTCTGAAAAATTGCTTTTGCGTGCAGATATTTTCCTTTTTCCAAGAAACACTTACTCCCGACAAAAAAATGTAGATGGAAATAAAAAAAAAAACATCTCAAAATAAGCTTGTTTAGGGAGGCGTTATGTTATTTTTTTAACTGCAAAGGCATGTATGAAAAAAGAGGTTCCAATTTACTGAAGGCAAACTGGAGCAGCATTTCTATTCAGGCGTCCCTAAACCTCCAACGCCGAACCTTTTGTTGAGCGCCATTCCCACTGACCTGCAGGTGACCCCTGAGGGGACAAATGATGCACTTCCTCCTCAGCTGTAGCCAGCTGGATTAACTTAGGTCTGATCAGACCTGCTGAAGCAGATGTCACCACCTGTCCCGGGACTCAGACACACTCTGGGTCAACATTGGTTTAAGAAAACACAGACCAGAAGGCAGTCTGCTTCAGCCTAATAAATTAGCCACATATAGAGTCCCGCCAGGAGGCGGGACTCAGGAGGTACATTCTTGAAATAGCACCCTTGATAAAAATGTCATTCTGTCCTGAGGAGTTGTTAAGGTGCAGAAGAAGAATCAATAAATCCTGCAGCACATCTCAAAATGGTTTTTGAAACAAAACAACCAAACAAAAACAGGTAAATGTTACACACATGTTTTTATCTTCCAGGTTCAGCTTTCGAGAGATGCTGTGAAACAGAAAACCAAATTAGAAGGGTGGCTATTGGGGATTGGTCGAAATTCAGCGGAGTTGCAGTGATTGGTCGGAAAAGAAGGAAATACTGAAAATGTTAAGGTGATTTGTCAGATGTGCAGAAGATGAATGGTGAAAATGCAAGTCTGAGCAAATCTAGCAAATGAGTGAATTTGCTTTAATAGTCATGATCACAACATCACAACTTCCTGTAGGGACTGCATACAGAACACACTGCAGGAAAAAATCTGACACATACCTCCCAACACAAAAACTTATACATTTTTTTATTATTAGATAAGCCACCAGAGCATGACAATTTTCACCTTGAACAATTGGTCAGAAACTCTGAGATCCAACCAGCAATCCGATCTCACCTAACCAGGTTGCAGTAACGAGCACACCCTTCAATGTGGAAGGTGCAAATGATGGGAGAAGACTGGAAGCTAACTAGCTATTTCAAGAATCAATGAGGCGCACTGATGTGGAAACTAATCAGTGACAAGTTTTCCCTCATTCAGGCTGTGACAGAGTGAGAGGAAAGAGCAAGATGTTTAGCAGATAAGAAGAGTTAACACATCACACAACACAAACAATGCTGACTTACTTTGTCAAGGGAGCTCTTGAGCTGATAGTGGAACTTCTCTTTGACCTCGTCCAGCAGCTGCTTGAGTCTGGGCTCCTCCGGAGTCCCCTGGTACTTCCTGGCTAGCTGCAGGTAGCAGGGCCACTTGGCCGAATCGAAGCCCCAGTGGCAGGTCCTCTTATCAGGTGACTTGTGTGAATGCATGACAAACTTCTGTGGCGAAAAGAGCAGCTGGCACTCAACGCACTGGATGCAGGGGGCCTCGGGTTGGGTGTAGAACTGGGGCACGAAGAGGCCCTGACACTTGCCCAGACACTGGTGCTCCACCTGGAAGCTGGCCTCGCTCTCCTTCAGCAGGCCCTGGGATAACAGTTTGCCGCTGGGGTCGGTGGGGAGGGCGGCGCCGGGACGCAGCAGGGCGTTGCACAGCCGCTGCGCGTCCGTCAGCGTGATGAGGCCGCAGGACGGCGCGTTGAACGGCAGGATGCCCAGCACCTTGAGGATGTGCAGCTGCTCGGCGTCGCAGCGGGAGCAGTAGACGTAGAGCTCGTCGCACACGGTGTTGATCTGCTGGAGCGAGAAGTCCCGCAGCACCGAGTTCAACACCTGAGGCAGGCAGAGCCGCTTCTCGCCGCCGACCACGAAGCAGGAGATGGACTCTCCTTCCAGCAGAGAGTGGGTGAGTTCGGTGGAGCTGTCGCAGGGAACCAGGAGAGGGCCCCCTCCCAGAACAGGCGGGGAAGGCAGGGGTGGCAGTCCTGCGGGGGAACTCTCGTGGCCCGTTCGGGCCGAAAACGCGGCCGGGCCGCCGAGGGAGCTCTGGCTGCTGAGGGTGAACTGGGCCAGCGTGTGTTTGAGACCAGGACTCAGGTCCAGGGCTTTCACAGAGCCCACGATGTGTAGTTCGCTCCGGGCCTCGGCGTCCATCTCAGCCTCGTGCGCCAGATCTTCCATCAGCTCCTTCTTCACCTTGGGAAGTTTCGGGAGGGAGTCCAAGCCGCGCCTCTTCAGATTGATCTCTGCCATCACTCGCTTCTTGATGGGCGCGTCCTCCATCCGCTCCCTGTACAGCCTTTTCATGTTGCCCTTAAATGAGGTCAAGTCTTTAAAAGGGGTTTTCAAACTGGTCTGGATGCTGGCCATGTCCGAGTGTGGGAATTATCGTCCTTCGCTTTTTCTTCTGTCGTCCGTTCCTTGTTTTCCTGGTTTCCGTTTTACCCCCTCAAGTCTTTACTAAATTAAAGTCTTCTGGTAGCTGCACACATGCATGATGGATCCGGAAGGTCTCTAGGTTCTGATCCGCTGTCTAAACACAAAAAAACCAAAGCAGGTAGTTTAGAAAAGACGACTCTATACGCTGTAGCATCTTTACATCCTTACACAAACTTTACTGGAGTTTATTAGGGATTTAATGTGATACACTAACAAAGTAAAGGGATGCAAAAAATTATGTTAAAAGGGTTGTAGGTATTTACATTGAATCCCTCTCAGTCAGTACTCAGTCTATACTTTGATCGAAACCACTTCATTGTAGCTCTGGCTGCATATTTAGAGACGTGAATTCCACCTCAGTCTGAAGTTGCATTCTTCAAACTTTTATTTGTAAAAGTATTTGAAAACTACGTATTCACCTCATGGTGGCACTACTTTGTTTTCTAACATAAAAGTCTTAAGTTTGTAGATGTATATACATTTTATGAAGTTTTTACTCATGCAACGACACTATACATCCTGTTCTTGATATAAAAGATAATTGAAAATTGTTTCAGAGGTTCACAAAGAGTGTAATGTTTTATGCTGCCTCTGCTTTGGGCAGCAGAGGTCAGAGGCTTCCAGCATGGTCCACTGAGCCAAATGGCCATTAACCCACTTCACACAAACACAGGAGAAAATTTTCATCAGGCAGTCCAACCAAAGGGTTTCAAACCAAATTCTCAAGCGCAAAGTGAGAATTTTAACAAACCAGTTTACCAAGACTCAACAGTGCGAAATCCTCTACCGCTCTGCTTTTTTTTTTTTGAGTGAAAAATAACTTTGCAAATGAAAGAGTCCTTTCCAAACCAGTGAAAAACAACTGATAAAAGCAGTACAACTAGTCAAGACTTGCAGTTTCATAAGTGTCAAAAGTTCCGCTATATCAAGATGAATAATTACAATCTGGTGTTCACAATTTAAAATGCAGAAATGATAGAAAGTGCAGCAACAGAGTGGAAAACAAGGCACTACGGCTTAATGATCAACTAATCATTTTCCCACGGGTTATGAGTAGTTTGCATCATTCTGGAAAACGGAAATACCTCTTTTTTTTTTTTTTTTTCCTCTCCAAGTCTAAGCAGGTTGATGTGTGTGGGCGCTGTAATCTGAAATATTTGTGGGCTACAAGGAGCCACCTTCTCAGGACTCCTTTGATGACGCTGAAGTTGGCGCCCGATCTAAAATTTTCAAGGAGGTACTTTACTGAACGACGATTACAATGCGCTAAATTAATCTGATGAAAACCCAAATTGGAAAAACACCATTTTAAAGCTTGTTTTCTTCTTCGTCGCCTAATTTTTCAATGTGGTCAGTTTTGTCCAGGCAATGAAGAAGTAAAAAGTGTTCTAAAAAGAAAACAAATCAGCTTTTTGATATTTTACAGAGATTTAATAAATAACAATCTGCTGATTGAGAGTATTTCTGTCCAGATTTGAAATATCTAGCTATTGCAGTTTTCATACTGCGGCCCATATTTACAGTAGGTTAGTGGAACAAACACAAAGTTATATATTTTTCCAAACAAAATAAAGGTTTTCCAAACCAAAAACTGTATTTTATAGAATTTGTTATTAGACAGCATAATTTTATCCTATCTTAGTCTATCATCTTTGTCCATTTGAGCTGTCTAGGTACTATTTTCAAGTTTATCTCTATCAAGAACATTTAAGACACAAAAAATGACTTCAAATTGCAGATATGTGCGTTGAATAAAGCAGGGGTGCCCAGCTTCGGTCCTTAGGGGCCGGTGTCCTCTGGTTATGAACCATTAATTTGAACCAAAGTGACATCTAAACCATGCAGGATATTGGCCCTTGAGGACTGTCTGCATTTTCATAATCATTTCTAAGTTTGACCTGTCTGCGCGGATCAAAATTTAAACATGACGCCGTTCAAAATCGCCCCTTTCAAGTTCAAGCTTGACCAAATTCGTTTAATGCGGCGAAATAGCCCTTTATTCAAGCTGCGAATCGGATGCCAACTTCAGCCTTGGTTCATTATGATCCATTAATTCACGGCAGAAAGCGCTTCGCCCGCAGAGCTTCCCTCTAAACAGCATGTGCATCCGTCTGTCTGAGAAACCTCGCAAAAATCCGTAAACTTGATCTCCTTAATGTCACTCCCTCCACTTCTAGTATCATTTTTGCTGCAAGGACACCGCGTAATGCCCCTGCTCTCCCCCCCCCTCCTCAGTCTGTAGCTGCTCTCCTCTGGCTCGGCTCTGGTATGCAGACAGTGCTGATAATGACATTCACTGTCTACGCTACAGTCTGGTCTGGCACACGCCGATCCGCTGAGGGCACGGTTGGGTTTCCGACCGCGGCGTTTATCGGACGGGCGCTGCGGTCGGAAATAAGACTAAGAATATTCCACATTTGGAGCTGTGAACTCGTTCTTACAAAAGATTTAAAAGAAAGAAGAAACACCCTCGAATAAATTGCCTGTTTGGCTTATTTAAAGGGAAATAAGCAGAAATGAAAACTGATTGGGAAGGAGTGAATTTCCAGGTTATTCTCAGTTAAATGGAGCTCGGACAGGCTAAATTAAGCTGACCCACCGAGCTCCGTCCACACACCAGCTGACTGACACACACACACCACGGTGTCCGCTTCGACCGACTCACACCGGGGCGCTTACTAGGACGAGTTACCCCGGCATAGTGACCGATAAGCAGGATAACCCAGCGCTAATATTCCAGCGGGTTCACCTCCCCCCTGATAGGGAGCGATACGGGAGGCTAAAGGAGATTAGCTTCACCCCCTCCATTCGCAGCGGCTGAACGGAGCAAAACCAACCGTTAATCACAAACCGTATTCCGCTTCAATAACCCCCGCTTTAACCGACCTGTTTTAAAAACTCAATGTTCTTCTATTATCATTATGATCATCATTAGTAGTAGTATTTGTAGTAGCGATTACTTGCCTGAACGACGTCCGCGTCGTCCTCTCCACTCCGGGGTCTTCTCAGTACTGGAAAAGCCTGGCGGACCGTCAACAAGATGCAGATAGAGGCTCCACTACAGCCCCGTAACGTCACACTGCACACGGGCTGAGAGGCGGAGACGTCACCGGCTGACGGAAACTATGCGGGGGTGTCTCTCGTCTGTCGGTCCTCCTGTCTGTCTGTCTGTCTGTCTGTCTAGCACGGTCTGAGACGCTGGAGTTTTTCCCCTCCAGCAAAGCGGAGAGGCACCAGGGGCGCTTCCAGAAACTTCTGTAAAGGGGGCGAGGGCACACAAACAAAAACATTGAAATCAAACTAAGGAGTTTTTATTTGTAATAACCACACAGTATTTTTAGTCTTGTGCTGAATATTTTTATTATTACTACTATTCTTCTCACTGTTAATCATGATTTTTGTATCTTGTTTTTAACACTTTAAGAACTTTTTTATGTGAACCTTTATACCTGATGCTGCTGTTACACTAGAATTTTATAGAATAAATGCTGTTTCTATTCTCCATCCATCCATCCATCCATCCATCCATCCATCCATCCATCCATCCATCCATCCATCCATTTTCTTACACCCTTGTCCCTCAGTGGAGTCGGGAGGGTTTGTTTCTATTCTATTCTATTCTATTCTATTCTATTCTATTCTATTCTATTCTATTCTATTCTATTCTATTCTATTCTGTTCCCCTTTCTTTCTATATATATTATATCATAATATATTCAAGGGTTGCATTACATGACCATATTAAGCATAAATGTATAATTTAAATACCAAATAGCTGTATTGTTTGGATTACTCACTAATGATTATTATTAGTAGTAGTAGTAGTAGTATTGGTGTTGCATCTAATAATAAATATTATTCTAATTACTCAATTATATTGCTAATAATCTAACTGATTTTCCGACTTTAAGCTTGAACAAGTGTCTCTTTGGATAAATCTGGCATATTTACATTACTTATCCATGTTTATTAATGTGCATTATCCCATGAAAAAGAAAATAAATCAAATCAAACATGAGTGTCAATCATACAAAAAAAAACTATATGTCAAAAACACGTTTTTCTACTATATATCTATATATACTTCAGATATCTTTTTACATTAAGCCAAAATAAAAGGTTATTTGTTCTCAAATCTTCTTAAATCTGTATTTTACAGATTTGAAATTATTTTTTTGACGGGATGTTGAACCTTTTCCCCCCTCTGCATGTCCTTGGTTAGCATTTGCTCTCTGTTTTGTTGACTTCCCATCGAGTTCACAGAAAAACGAGAGGACAAAAGAGGACACACTCACTGGGTTAAAGGGAGTCTTTCTGTCCCAGAGCTCCCCTCCCCCTCTCATCGTATGGACATGTCCTCCACGAGAGGTCACAAGGTCACCTAGGAGGTACATTGTAATTTCAGAGAAGAAAGGAATTAATAAAAATGAGTGTGCAAAGAGGACAGAAATCATTTTTAGTGATTATATCAGAAATTTTCTTAGAAGAGTGGGTAAGTACAACATTGTACTCTTGAGACTGAATAAACGCTGTAACCTCAACAAGGTTTTCATCCTCCGTCGACATTTTCCGGCGTTTTCTCAGCTGAGGCCAGCCGGCTGACCCGCGATCTGATGTCACACGTCTGCGAGAGGTCCGAGCGGCTTGATAAAGCTTCGATAAACAAAGCGGCCGGCCGCAACCTTTTCGCTGCAACCTCTCTATGCCTCATTCTCTGACAGCAAGGTCAGCAGTTGTATTATGAGAGCAGATGTGCATACACCCCGCGCAGCCCCAGAGAACAACAAGAGGGACATTGATTTTCCTGTAATAACATCACTCTGTGTTCTGCAGGGAGTAAATTAATCTCATATGTGCAATAATGTGACCTGTGCTGAATGTTCAACGAGGGTTTAACGCAAAAAAACGCTGAGGGATGAGGAGGACGAGGAGGAAGAGGGTGGGGGGAGCTGGGACTGGCAGACAAAGTGTGGCAGACGGGTGCATTCATAAGCCTCTCCATTAGCCGAGAGTCGTCCTAACTGTTATTGGACTTAGTACTAAGTGGACCCAGGAGGCAGACACCTCGCTGGTCGTTTTCATACGTCTTGTCTAAGATCAATGGGAGATATTGAAATGTGTTTTGGGTCATTCAGTGGATCTATGTGTGATTTGGAGGTAATGATGCTTGCCGAAGCGGCAGTCTGAGGTCACACACCTTCACCGCGGAGCCGGAGCTGTCGGTCGGTTTGGGTCAGTCAACAGGATTTTTCAATCTCTGGTTCTTACCACAAGTACTCAGTTGGATTCGAACACATGAGCTGAGCATTTAGAGTCATTCCTAGTGGAAGGTCAACATCTTTTGGGGTATCCAACAGTTTGCCTCTTCCTGCTGAAGAAGTTTCTTCCCTCGGTGTGTTCAGGTTGACGTACGTTTGGTTTCGTACGTGGCACATGAAGTATTTTGCATTTTAAGCATTGAGTTTATATGTCCTACATCTACCAGAACAACTGGTTTGCTCAAAAGCAACTGTGGAAGTTTGCCCTGTGAGTATGAAAGCAAAAATATTTAATAATAGTTAACAAAAAAGGTAAAAATTTCTAAACGGTTCAACTGATACCAAACCAGCTGATGCTTTTGTTTGGTAATTATAGTGCTGTCTAGTGGCACAACTAGCAAACTGCAACAAAATAAATATACATGCAACTAAACCCAAATTATTCCAGTACAAAAAGAGTAAGTAAAGACATGAAACAAATAAAATTAAAACATAGTACAATAAAAATAGAAGCATAGTGTTGTGATGGCTGGGGAAAAAAGATATCAAAGGCAAGGTTCATTCTTACTAGATGAAAACAGAAACTCTTGTTTTTATGCAATTCTTGACTAATTAAAACACTAAAAACAAACTAGAAATGTAATTTATTTACATTCTTCACAGTAATTGTCAGAAATGTTGTTACTGTGGGGGTTTTTTTTTTACATAAAAAGCACAATATTCATTAGTTTTTTAGACTGAAACATCTAAATCAATGTTTTTTAAATCAATATTTTGAATTAAAATGAGTTACCAATTTTTTTAACTTTTATTTGTATACAAAAAGTGAGTCGTATATTGGACTTGAAAACAAACAAACCAAAAATATCTAGTGTCAGTTAGCAACAGTTTGTTTCAGTAAAAACAGCTCTGTATTGCACCTTTATGTGCAGCCTTTTAAAGTGCAATTAGCCCTTCTTTGCTATGTCTATATCTTTGAGGAAAAAAACATGAGAACATGAGTGTTTTCTGTGCTGAGCTGTAATGAAACTCACAAAGGAAGTTGCTTCATCTAAATACATCACATTTTGTTTCTCCTGCTGTCATTTTGTCCTGTTTTTCTGGTATCTGCTTGATATAGAAGAGCTTATTGAAACCCTGTGGCACCGTCTGACTGGACTGACCTACATTACATTCAGAATCTTTATCTGAAACGTCAGCGTTGCTACTGTACGTGACCCTGAAACAACGTATTGTCCCATAAATTGTCTGTTCGAAGCTCCGCAGACTGTCAGAAAACAAACCGGACAGAATCAGGCAGCATCTGAATGCTAAAGCCATTTATGGTTACTGATACCTCTTACAGTGCAGGGTTATGTCAGAAATGACGAACTGAGCTGGGTAAGATGAGTGTTGCTGAGAGTGGATAGAAATGAGACAGACGGGGTTTCCAACATGCTGCAACATACAGTCTGACCTACATTTCCAGATGATTTAAAAATATATTCGAGGATCTGTCTTTTTCATTTAAAAATATGCTCAATTTAAACGTTTTTAAGTACTACTTTGCCCCCCTTATTGTTTGCGCCACTGGAAAAGGTGTGCAAAAATCTTTTATTACAGTAGCACATTCTCGCAGTGAACAATTTCTAAAAAAGCCAACCTTTAATTTGTCTTTGTCCAGGAGAAAAGATAATCCCATATTAGGAAGTGCCACACTTACCAACTCTCCTGCTGTTAATGCATGTAAAACCTGCTCAAGGTTGAATTTGATCAATTCTTTATAGATGTATAAGGATCAGCGATTCACCACAAATCTGGAACAAGCTTCCAGAAAACTGCAAAGATGCTGAAAAAACAATTTTCTTTAAATCAAGGCTGAAAGCTCTTTTGTTTAGAGTTGCCTTTGATTAGTAGCAACATATTTGATGTAGATTTGCTAAATGATGGCATTAGACAAAATCATTGTTCGTAGGTTGTTTCATAATTGGTTACTGTATTATGTTTGTATTGTGAAAAGCGATTTGAACTGCCTGGTTGCTGAAATGTGCGTTATAAATATACAGGACTAGAAACAAACACTTTAGCTTCAAATTAACACTTGTAATTTCATTTTTTTTTTATAATTTCTGCCTTAACCATAACTATACTTTTACTTTCACCATTTAAGTTTAATTTCTGAAGAAAATCTCAACACTTCTTTTTATGTCTAATTGACTGAAAGGACAGAGTTTTTTTCCCCCCCCAACAAAACATTTTTACCATGATTAAAACACATTTACATTTGTGATGGTGGGACAGAAACAGGTTTTCAAGCTGGAAAATCTTTGCTTGACATAAAGATAACATCTAATGATGGCTGTACAAACAATCATTGAGCCCAAGATGCCACTCTATTGTTTTGTTGCTTATTTTGACTTTACACTCCACTAACATTTTGATATATTTTAGCTTTTTTCCACCTAAGATGCACATTGTGTCATGCAGAGATCTGCTGCTGCTTAAGAATATGAATAATACGGAGGGTTGTGTGAAGCATCCTATGTAATGTGGTTAATATTTAATGTTCAAGTGATTTACGTTATGTGATGCACATGTTGGAAACAAATTTCCTCTGTGGAGCAATAAGGCACGCTTTACCTTAACAAGTAGGTTACTAATTTAAAGCGTCAATTAAAAACACACAAAGGCCTGAACACTGCTGGACGTCATCAGAGCCCGTCTGACAGCATGAAGTAGGCCAAAAGATCTAAAACAGAAACACATCATGACCCAGAAAGAAACTGGGGAAAAATGGCTTCCACGAGAGACGTCAAAGGTGGAAACCAAAAAGAATAAAAAATTCTGTCTCAAATTTACCAAAGCAAAAAAAAAAAAAAAAACATCATGACAGTTATGGATTTTAAGAAAGAAATCTCTGGACAAAGGAGGTAAAAGATGATATTTTTGGAGAGTTTGATTCAAAAGACAACACAGCATTTTTTTTTAAAATATGGAGGTGATAATGTGATGCTCTGGAGCCGCTTCGATGCTTCAGGAGCTGCATGTGTCCTCATAAATGATTGAACATTGAAATCTGCTCTCTAGCAGAAAATCCTGCAGGATAATGACCAACCAAAAGTTTGGGACCCTAACCATATATCACCATGGTTACCAGAAGGTCAACCTGTGACTGACTCAAAAAACAAAGCTACATAAAAAGCTGAAACGATTAGCCTTGAGCAGCCTGTTTAAAGACTGGACATAAATTAAGCATAAATGCTGCAGCATACCATTAAAAATGCTGTTAATGTTTAAAAACTTTCCAATCTGGCTGAATTAGAAAAATGTAGTAAAAAATAGTGGGGCAAAAATCCTCTGAATGGATGTAAAAGACTCCTGGATGTAAATATGGATGTAAAAGAGTGGAGCTAGTCGGTGGGTTTTAAATTTTTCAAATAGGACCTGATTCAGATTTTTACCCATCTACAAAAATTTTCGGCTGTGTGAAGTTGAGGTGCAGCTCCTCCTCAGATTTTTAAAAGTTTGCGCATCTGCTGAGCTTATTATATGAGCTGCTTCTCAGCGCAACACTGGTAACAACATTGTTAAAGGGTTAATAGAAGAGGGATGTTGTGATGGCTTCCTGATGGCAGAGTTTCAGAAAGAACAGGAGTTTTTAAAGAGACAGATGCCCAATTTCAAAGCATTAAATTACAAACTCAAACTTCTTTAAAGTCATAATTTTATAACAACTGAAGGCAACATAGTTATTTAATTGTGACATTTAGGTGCTTGGAAAATTCAAAAATACTGCCCCTTTTAAATATTCAACCAGATGTTCTGATCATTTCCTCAGTACTTTAGGCTTTTACTCCTGCTTGATTAATTTCTTAGAGTTACTTTTTACTTTTACATGAGTCAAAATATGTTAGTGCTACTCTACGCACCTCTGGAAAAAATGAAGAGCCCACTGCAGTGAACTCCATTGAAAACCTCGTGGTTGTTCCACCAAATGTTGATTTCTGAGTTAAAACATCAATATTGTTGTTCCTAAATTAATATGAACTTGTTTTCTTTGCATTATTTGAGGTCTGAAATCGCTGCATCTTTTTCCTTATTTTCACCATTTCTCAGTTTCTGCAAATAAATACAAAACTTTTGCTTGGAATTTCAGAGACATGTTGTCAGTAGTTCCTAGAACAAACAACAATGTTCATTTTACTCAAACATAAACCCATAAAAAGTAATTTAGTTGTTTCCAGAGCTGTTTGCTTCTGTCGGCTGAGCCTCCATTGATCCCTGTTCTTGTCATTCCGACACGCTGCAGCGTTGCTCCTGGTTTCTCCTCAACTAGATATGGCGGCTCCTCGGTATCATTAAAATCACAGATCCTCCAGACACCTGACAGGAACGCTGGGGTGCAGATGTTTGAGATCCCTCAGTAACTCTACAGTCATGAACTAAACGCAGAGCCTCGACTGTGCCAAGTAGCACCATGTGACACTGCTGCAGCGCGTGTGTGTGTGTGTTTTACTAAGGGACTGCATTTAGCTCAGAGTTTGTGTCTTATGCCGGTTAATTAATCCCTTCTGGGACGGACTAAAACACTCACCAAGACACGCACAATTAGAAGAGGATGTTTTCCCCTCTTTTGTCCCTCCTCCGTTTTACACCATTAATTAAACAAGGTTAGTATTTCCTGGGTGATGTGGAGCCCCCAGTGCCTGGGGGGGGGCGGGGAGGCGTACCCCTGTTCTCAACCAGAGAGGGCACAGCAGCAAAGTCAAGCACGGCGTCGAGGGAATACAGAATTATGCCGAGGCATTTATCCTCGTCCCTGCATGCGGCAATGCTTGGTCTCATTTAGTCGCTACAAAGAGGGGTCATTTTCTGTGAAATCTGGTTCAGTCCAGACGGCGAACAGGAGGTTACCGGAAGCAGGATGTGGAGCAAGCCTCTCAAATTGAGTTGACGCAGAAGTGAGGGGGCGCCACAATAGAGGGGGCGCCAAAACAATTATTTGTTGCCTGTATTTGAAACTGCAGTGTGCAACTTTCATTAAAAATAATTATAAGCTTTTTACATATTTGTTAAAAAGATAACCATGTTGACAGTATAAAATCAGACAGATGATATGTGAAACGATAAAGCTCCTCCACTGCCTCCCTATGCTACTATTGCAATTTGAAGAAAAAAACCCCACCAGAGCCAGGAGGAGCATCTTAGCGCTGTCAATAAACCTTGTGAATGCGCTGCTGCAGAAAGAATAGAATAGAATATACTTTATTGATCCCCACGGGGAAATTGCTTATTTGTTGACAAGCTAAGGTGCTATATATTAATAATACAAATATAACCATAAGAGATTAATATTATAAAATATATAAATATGTAATAGTGATGTAAGTAATTCAATATATTTATATTATTTTATTCAAATAAGACCTTTTATCCAATGTCATCAGTGACCTTGCTAACTAGCCTTAGCATTCAGGACAGGCTCTGCTGACGGGAACAAGATGTATTGTAGCAGAGAGCAAGAAGAGGGAATGAGCAGCCGCACTTGGGCATGATTGACAGCACTAAGACCCGCCTCCAGGTTCTGATTGGTGCAAGAAGGCAGAGGAGTTAGATTATTTTTTTCCAGATTTTCCATCTCATACTGTCACGACATGGTGAGTTTAAACAAAAAAATATATAATTAAATAAAACGTACATGCTGCAGCTGTAACAGCTGTTGTGACCTGCAAAGTGTCTGCATACGCCTCAGAAAGTACTTAGCTGCACCCCTGACTGCATCTCACAAATCAGTGTGGTTTATTACTTCTGACAGGTATCATTGCCATGGCCCCTTTTTCACCTTTTCACACTCAGCATGGCATCAGGGCAGAGTAAAGCCGCATGGCGTCACTGACCTTTTCACCCCAGGAAGACAAGGCCTCTGGAAAGAAAATAAACCCTGACAGAAGTCATGGGAGCAGAGGAGATTCAGGGAGCCCCAGAGGAACAGCTCCGGCTTAACACATCCAGTCTAATTCCTGTCACTCCAGGACGCCCATGCAGGGGAGAGCTTAGTCTCTGCAGAACGACTGACGTCTCACTTTAAGACTGTGAAGTTGGTCCTGTATGCTAGCGGTCCCCAACCCCCGATATATAAACGTTACCATAGCGACCAGAGTCAGAGCGTTTGGGCTGCAGTCGAGAGGAGATGAGTAGAGCTTGTGTCTTAAGTCTGGTTTAGACGGCAAGATTTAAGAATTGTCGGCCGATTCTCCAAACCTCTGTGACCACAGAGCTGATAAAAGTCCAACAGGTTCGATCGGTTCGTGTGTCCAAGGCAGGAGCAACACGAACCGATTCCAGTCACTAACATCCCGATTCCAGAGGATAATCCAGTAAAAACCCCCAACATAGAATAACCAAACACGGATGACGATGTGGAAGCAATAGTGATAGTTTGTGGAGTCATTTTAAGAGATAAAAGACGTAACAAAAAGAAAAGGCGGTGGGTAAAAGACGACGGAGCAGCCGCTCTATTTGCTGCACTATGATTTGGAGGTGACTGTGTTTTTTTATAGTTAACATTTTTAACTGAATAAACATAATAATGACCTTTAGATTTAATAATAAACATTTCCACATATCATCTCAGATATCCACCGGACTCAGTTGCGCGATATGTCAGCTGTTTGGGATTCCCCTCTGTTCTCACGTCACCGCGCTTTCTGATTGGCTACCTGTCACATTCAGCAGGTCGTATTCTCGTTCCCAGACAGGAAAAACCCCACAGGTTGCGATAAAAACTCCAAGACAACCCAAATTGGGTATATTCAGGATTTAGCGGGAACACCAGCACCGCCGCAGCAAAATTTTCAAAGTCTTGACCGGTCCGCAGTAATAAAAAGGTTGGGGACCACTGCTGTATGCTATGTCAATAAATCACTGATGAAACCTGAGTTTTATTTGATAATTGAAGTGAAAAACCTTTACAATAAAAACTACATTTCTGCCAATGTAAGGTTAAACCTTACATTTAGTGACCTTTTTTGTAACTTAATAAAATGTCCCTACAAATATTTAATGAACTCATTACAAACATTTTTCTTCTTCAGTGAACTTATTCTCATTTGACCAGAGCTGCTCCATGTTTTTTTATCTTCTCTACTAGGCTTATAGCAAACTTTAAGCAGGATTTATGACTTTCTATGATTATTTGCTTTTCTACAAAAGGAAAAAAAACTTATATTTTTTTTTGCATTTTTAAGAACGGACATGAGCTTCAGAATGCCGTCATTAGTGCCGGTAGTTTAACTGCACCTTTTTCTTTTTTAAATTGCTTGATGCTTTTTCTTTTATTGCCCTCTGGAGATAAATAGTTTTCTGAATCGGACATCGGTGAAGGCCACAAATAATTTACCCTGAGCTTTGGGTCTCTGCAGCTCCTCCAGAGTTACGTCGATAGTTTTAATTTCTTCTGATTAATCCTCTCCTGGCCCGTTCAGTTAGTAAGACGGACGTGTCTCGGTGGGTTTGCTGCAGAGCCAGACTCCTCCCTCTTTCAGGTGACGAGCTAAACGATGCTTTGTGAGATATTTAACCCTCCCAGTCCGAACGCGTTAGCGACGATCCGGCCAGATTTGCAGTACCGCGATTCCGCCACACTTGGCGCTATCTGAAAAATTCTGACAGTTTCTGACATTGTGCTTTCCAGCCATTATCAGGTTATTACGGTAATTTCACTCCCGCCGTAGCAGGGAGTGAAATTAATCTGAGGGGCTGTCTTTCAATAGACGGTAAATTGCAAAAATGTCTGGCTAGATATTGAAAGTTCCAGTCGTTATGGATAAATGAGCAAATACTGTAAATTTACTCACATGACATTTAAAGAACTGTGTACAGTTAAAATAAGGAGAAATATCCAGTTGGAGACTTGAAACTTAATTCTTAAAGGGTTAAAGCGCTTCACCTTTTATGGTATTTGAGCTTTAGGTGGTTATACTTTTCAGATTTCTTTATGTAGAAATAAAGAATTTAAACCATTTATCCCTTTTCTTTTACTTCTCAGTTCTGCTCTTTGTTTTTGCTCATTTATTGCACAATAAAATGAAATGCATTGAAACTATTCAAGCAGTAGGCGCTTGCCAACAGCTCTTCCAGCTTGTTGGTGCTGCCGTTCTGAATCACTCGGATCTCTTGCAATTCTTGTAGCATCAGGGGAATGTACTATTAAAACACTCAAGTTTTATTTTGCTGAGGTAATGAAAGATGATGGAAATTGGTTTAGACTTACTCTGATGCAGAGAATTCATTTGTAAAACAATGTCATTCCGAATACTTATTCTAAGTGTATGAAACCTGATTTCATTAAATAATCAGATGTCTTTTTTTCATGTCAGTTTCTGTTTGCACCGTTTGGAATAATGTGTCACCATGACCAAAGCAGACCAACGTTTCAAGATGATATCGTAACAAACCTGCTCTGCTCGTTAAAACTCAGGTGACACAAACCGGTTTTATTCACCAGCTCTGGAATGTCTTAAAATAAAATCTCTCATAACTTCCCAATAATTAGTTCTCTGTTTAGATAAGAACATTTTAAAAATCAAGGGTTGTTTTTGATTTCTTCAGATGTCTTCCCAAATTGAAACCACAAATATCAATGACGTAGTTTGGATTTTATGTGAAACCAACGTAAGGTTGCAAATATTTAAGTAAAACAGTAAAACATGCAGATTTTTACTTTCAGGAAAAGTAAAAATCTGATTTGTGTGGCATGCATTAGTTGTAAAAAATATATAATTAATCATAAAAATAATCGATTAATAGAATAATCAAATAATTCTGATCTCTCCATCCTCTGCATCTCCTGTGAGGAAATTTGTCATCAGGAAAACTTTTGTAGAAAAGCAAATAATCATAGAAAGTCAGAAAAAGTTTGCTATAAGCCTAGTAGAGAAGACAAAAAACATGGAGCAGCTCTGGTCAAATGAGACAAAAATCAACGTCTGTGACAGGGGAGGGCGTTTATCTCATCGTTCATTATTTATTCAAATTCAAAAATACCTTATTAGTCCCAAGGGGAAATTAAATTTATTAATTTAAATTCTTCAGTTTGAAGATGGAGATGACTGTAGGCAGGAAAAATCTCTTGTAGCAGTCTGTATTACAACGAATCTGAAGAAGCCTCTGACGGACCATGCTTTGTTTTCTGTTAACATTCTTATAAGGATTTGATTTATTGTTGTCACAATAAATTCAAATTGTTTCAAAAACCCTTATAAATGTTCCATGTTGTCAGAATTGTTCTCCACCATTTTATTGATAAAGGTGCATCAATAGATACATTTTAAAATGTGATTAAAACAGCTACTGTGCTCATTGTAGTGATGCAAGTCACTTTATGTGACTGGTGTGTTTTTCCAAGATGAGTATTTGTGCTTGTGAGCATATAATTGCTGGAATATTCTTTAAATTACTTTTTTTTTGTTGCTAAAATACATCAAATTTAATTGTTGAATAATGGCAAAAATTTGAAAAACATGTAGGATTTTGTTCGTTAAGGTATTTCTGATTAATATCCAATGAGACTCACCGACACAAACAAGTATTACCACAAGGAGAGAAATAAAATGTTTATTTTACCATCTGCATTTTCATTTTTCTTCTTTGATCACTAATAAAGTCCAGCGGATGGTAAAACATCTGCAAAATACAACGAATACAAACAATAGTGTTTACACTGTGTCCCCCGTTAACATTTTGGAATCAATGTAGTGAAAAAACAAAGAAAAAAAAATCTAAATTAAATCTGATTCAACAGAAAAGTAACAATAAAGCTAAACTGTAACAGATGAATGCATTGCCAGACAAACATGCGCCCTCGCCTATGTGGTTACATTCATTTGTTTGCTTTAAAATATCTTATTCCAAAATTCGATCGCGGGCTCCATTAACAGTGTTAAAGCCACGTTAGAGGGTCAAAACTGCTCAAGTTTGGTTTTACAAGAAAAAAGACGCACATGGAACAAAAAAAAAAGAACAAAAAAAACAAAGAGCGAAAGTTTCAGAAAGGCATCATATAAAATAAAGAAAAATAGAAAAAAGAAAAATCTGAATATATAAATTCTATGACCTAGGACAGCACATCTTCCTTATGCATACTGTTCCATCTAACAAGTACCATAAAAATGTTTTTGGTCCTGTATGAGCATGTTTTTAAAGAAAAAATCTAAATAAAACCTGTGCTACGGTGTCCAGGTACTTTGTGCTATTCATCCATCTCCCACAGCGACTTCATTCACAGCATTAACTCACTATTAGTGTTTCATTTCCTTCATTCAGACAGAAGGGACCTGAAGCTCAGAACTCGTCTGGTTCTTGTACACAGGCTGTTACGACTGACATAACCTAAAATAAAATATGAGAAAATATATAGATTTATAGTGTTATGATTACTGTTCTAGACAGAACTAATTACTGTGAGTGTGGCGTGAAGCTAAAAAGGCCCCGTCTAATGTTCATCCTCAATAGTAGTTTATTATATACACTTGAATAAAAACGCCCCGTCGGCTGAAAGGAGTGGATGCTCAGTCCGTCAGCAACCGTGGAAGAACTTTGCGGCCGCATTAAAGGGGCCCAGATGAAGGAACCGATCAGAGCAGATTCATATGACATAAAAAAATATCTAAGAAACAAGGTAGGCTTAAGGACAAGTGGTTATAAATGGCAGAGTGTGAGACTGGTTTTGGCAAAAACAAAGCGCTCTACTTGTGCATGTGAGGCCCTCGGAAAAAAATGTTGATGTTGCTGGGTCGTCTCGGTAACCATGCAGCAAGGAGACGCCGCGTAAACACGCGTGGTCGGTGTGTGTGTTTGTGTGTGTGTTTGTAGGTGGGTGGCGTTCACGGGGATAGATGTCGAGTCTCTCACACGCACTCCTCCGCCGACATCAGCAGAGGGTTGATGTACTCGAAGCCCTCGAACTCGGACTGGTCGATCTTCCTGACGACGTCCCTGAAAACGAGACGAGAGGCGTGAGACGGACACGTTCGAACGATCGGACATGTGAGTCGAGGCGAAGGGAGGAAGTGTTTAGTTACTCGTCGTCAGGCGTGAGCTGGATGGGCTCGTTGGTGAACTGGGCGTCGAAGTTGTCCAGCCCGAATTCCCCTGAGATGTTGGGTTTGAACGGCGGGAGCACCTGCTTCTGCTCCAGCTGAAACGACGAGAAAACAAAAATTACAATTTGATTATTAGCAAACTTGGTCGACTTTTCCCACAGTAGATTTCAAGAACTTTTCAAGAATTTTCAAGGTAAGTTTTCAAACATTTTCAGCACCACATTGAATGGATGTCAATGTCAAATTTACGTGAGCAGCACTTATAAAAACTGGTTAAAACTGCACCAAAGCGCTACACAAAAACAACAACAGAATAGAATAAATTGGTGAAAAGAAAAAAATAGAAACAAGTAAAAAACAATAAATAAAACATCACAAATTACTGTACCCAGCCTCAATTAAATGGAGATAAAAACAATACAAAGTAACAAAAAAAAAAAGAAAAGAAAAAAGCTTTCAAGTCATTTTTTTAAAAAAGTGACTTTTGGGGAGAAAAAAAAACTAACTTTTGGCAAAATAAATTATTTTAGGAAGGTCACAATATCATTTATTACCGTTATTAACAATTACTACAGTATTCTGCACTCTTTTCATTTAAACATTTTATGTTTTGAAATGTTTCTCTTACACACACCCGAGAACAAAACACTAAATTAACAAAAAATATTAAAGATTCCCTAATTTCCATAACGTCGTTTAATGCGTAAAATATAAGACAACCTTTATATTAACTACACAGATCAATGAATCATTGAAATATTAAGAATAATAAATATTCATTATATTGAAACAATAAAAAACTAATTATAAAAAACCTTCCTGCTCAAATTAAATGTTTAAACACAAAATGGAAAGAAAGTTACAATAAAAAAAAAAATCTCTGTCGCCAAGTTATAGAAATTATTTTTTTAATCAGTATCGTAAGTTGGAAAAGGTCTCAATACAATTTTTGTTCGGCACAATAATTTATAGGACAATTTATCATCCGGTAAAATTTGTTATGTCAGGCTTACTGTGGACATCATTTTTAAGTTTTTCCAGATTCTCAGTTGAACATATGCGAGTTGGACTTTGACTAGACCGTCTAACAGATGAAAATGCTTCGTAACTCTTGCTGTATGTTTACCAGGTCTTCTTCAAAGCCTACCCAGCATCTAAAGTTCTCCACAACTTCCCTGACCTTTCTGCCGTGTTCCTTGATCTTCATGATGCTGTTTGTTCTCTAACAAACCTCTGAGGCACCACATACAGTTTCAACAGTGAGTAAAACCTGCATGAGTCAGTTGTTTTCCACTACACTGATTACCAGTAACTCAATAAGCTTTCATCTGCCTCCCACTTGCATCAGCGACTGACTGGAAGCCCAGAAGTGCTCCCCCTGCAGGCCTGCAGGTGAACTTGTAGGACAGAAATTTGGGTTTGTCAGGACGGTCAAAGTTTGGAGGGAGGAGGGAGTGCAAGCTGATCTGTCCAGACGCTGTGACCAACTGCTGGGTCTCCGCTCCAGACCAAACAGGGGGAAAAAAAGGAGGTCATGTTGATCCCAGCTGAGCTACGCGGTCTGTCCGTCACACGTGGGTCTGCTTCAGACACAAAATGTGCCTGACCCTTCAAACGGGGACAGTTTTAGAAGTACAAACACTTTGAATGATTCAGCATATACTAATGAAAACATACACAAAGGTTAGTGTTTTTATTAGGGCTGCAGCTAACAACTATTTTAATAATCAATTAGAATAATTCATTATTTTGACGATTAATCAGATAAAACATCAGACACAGTCTGCAGATATTTCATTTAAACCATTTAAGCCGGTTTTATAAAATTTATTTAAAAAAAAAAGAAAATTAACATTTTCTAAAATGCAACAACATAGCATTTCTTTTAGTGTAGCAAAGGATGCATCAGAAGATTAAAAAAATACTACTAACATAAAAAGTCCTTTCTGGTTGACTTAATATTTTTTCAATTAACCAGTTAATAATTGGATAGTAAAAGGTGTTTAACAGGAGATTTTTCTTTATTTTGAACCAAGTGAAGCTAAAATTATGCCATTTAATGAGTTCTGGGTAGAACATGTTTACAAAGGTTTTCTTTTAATCTTAAGTGTAAAATGTATATATTTTTCAACAGTTTTGTCTTAATTACTGCTCTGAGTATCTTGCCCTTTCAGCAATTTGTCTTTTTTGAGTCTGTCCTCCAATTAGCGATTAATTGATTACTAAGTTAGTTGACGATTAGTCTTTTCAGTTCTGGTTATTATTAAGCGTGGACTCTTACCAAATAATCTTTTCTTTATTCAAATATAACCATCAACTTTATTTTGCTGATGATAATGACTGTTATTTTATTACACTTTTGCTGTTAAAACAAACATCTTTGGATTTTTACATGATTATTTGAAATTATTTCTGTCAACAACTGAGCTTCATCTCTGCTGGGACTGGGTCTCATTTTACAGCGGATGGTGTCACAAAACGGAAATCTCACTCTTAGATGACATCTCATTCATCGTTGAAACTGAGAACAGGAAGCTTTAAAAATATCTGCGCGTATTTCTGGTTGTAGATTCAATTTCACTCGTATTCTTACAGGTGATTCTGAACCTCCTAACATGTGAGTTATTGATTCCCGCAGCTTCATTCCCAAATTCAGAATTGAACTTGAATGGTTGTAAAAGGAGAAATCAAAACGGAGAATAGCTCCAGTGTTTGGAAACTTTATGAAAATAATCAATGAAAGTGTCAGAGGCTGAGATTACTTCAGTGGAAGTAAGAGCAGTATTCAAGAACTGGAACCTTAGCGGACAGTTCAGTTTCACTCTGAAGCAACACATGATTCACCGATGATCAAAAAAAAACAGAGCTCCACATTTTAGCTCTATATGGTCTGTCTCCTCTAATATCTTCTCCATCTTTGGTTTGAGCCTATCTGAGCCCATGTGAGTCACCCCATCAGCTGTTGTCAGTCTCTCGCTGACATGTTTGTTTCTGTCTGGCCGTTCTAAACAAGGACACGCGTCTCAGACCACAGCTGGTAACCTTTGGCTTTTACGCTGCAGCCAAACCTGCAGAGCATGACAGGAAGACAGGAAGCATGACCCCAAAAGCACTTAGGTTTGACCCTCAGCTGTCCGCCTTTGTCCTACTTTCTAACAAGCACGTATCTGAATTCAGGAGGAAAACACAAAGTTTGCAGCAGGCTGTTCACATTGTGCTGAAGAATCCAACACATTAATGTCCAAAGTGCGGCCCGGGGGCCATTTGTGGCCCTTGGATTGACCAACTGTAATTCGAAAACGATACAGAATTGGCCCGCAGATCCAGACGGAGACATGAAAACTGTTACCCACATAACTGTAAATTAAAGTACAACACAAAGTATTCGTCTTTTTACAACCAATTTTTAAACGAAAGGTAAAACCAAGTCTATCCAGAGACTTTTACTGAAAAGCCAACTTTGTTACACCCAAATGAGCTTTTAGTTGATCATAAGTGTGGTTAAATATAGCAAACATTTTGAAACAAAGTGGCCCAAATCTTGTTCTTATTACTGAAAGTAAATTTATTCAATCAAATCCAAAAGAAACTGAAAAATAGATGTCTTTCTTTTAATGCATGCAAAATTACAGTAAGTAGTGAATTTCTGCCAAAAAATGTTGAGATCAAAGAAATTTTCTAGAGAAAACAAATTTTTAGGTTAATATCAAAAAATTTCTACAAAAAGCTTGAAATTTTCAGAATTTCAAATGTCAGAAATTTTCTTTTGAAAATTTAAAAATAAATCTAAAAATTTCTGAGTATTTGACCAAAATGATTTCTATTTACAACGGCCCACATACACTATTGTAAAAAAATCTTTATTTGTTTGATTTTAGGTTGGGTTTTTTTGGCCAACATGGCTGCATTAATGGAAAGTTGAAAGGAAAGAAACACTTAGTCTTCACAGTCGTGAGTAGGACTTCAAATGTGATTTTAGTAGAAAAGTGAGTGGAAGGAAAAAATGTATCGAACAAAAATGCAACAGCAATATTTGGAGGAATGGTGAAGCAATGCTTATTTAAGAGTCTGATGGCTATTTAACATGTTATTAACATTACAACAGTTTTTGTCATGCTTATTTTAGGGCTAAATCCAACAAACATCTTAGCGATTAATCTATCCTTTATTCCGATGATTAACCGGAGAAAAGAGTTACCAAATTCTGCAGATTTTTTAAGCCCTCTTACACAATATTAGAAATCCATTAAAAGTTGCAAATATTTGAATTTCTTTTTCAAATAAAAAAACATTTTACTGCCTGAAATGCATTAACAGCCTTCCATTAGTGAACGCTTGATCATTAGTAGCATAGGAAGCATCTGCAGCTAAAAAATACTTTTATCAACATGAAAGCTAAGTATTTTCTACTTAGCTCAATAAGATGCCTTATAGGAGATTTTTTTTAAATTTATTTACAGAATTGGAACCATGTGAAGCTAAAAACCAGAGTTCTGAGTAGAACATATTTACAGATTCTCCATCTTAAATGCAAAATTTACATATTTTTGTACAGTTTTTGTTTAACTGCTCTGTGGCTGCTGCCATTTAACAAAGGTCTTTTTTGAATCTATATGCTCCAGTTAGTAATTAATCTATTACTAAATTAGTTGACAATTATTTGAATAATCATCATGACTGACTGAGAATGAAACGGCAAAAGCACACATACAAAAAAAAAGAGAAAGAAAAATCGCTCACAAGTTCCCAGTCGACGTTTCGGAAGAATGGATGGCCGTTGATGTCTGCGAAGCCTGTCTGAGGGTGGCAGCCCAGACGCTCCTTTGGATCCTGTGGGAGTGAAGGTGAGAGGAGGGTGAGACACGGTGGGAGATGACAACAGGAGGAGTGAGACAACATGTCCAGCCAGGATGAGGAGCGAGTGACAAGGAAGAGAAACTGAGGACAGACGAATAAACCAAGGCCAAAAAAATGTAAGCTTTTTAATTCATTTGAATCTACCTTCAAAAGGTGACATATGATGCTTCCTTGAACAGCTTTAGGATGGTGTATGGGCTGTACAAAACCTTTATTATATTACTTTTGCACAAAGTCACTTTTCAATCATGATTTTTAGTCTGATCAGTTCTGCCTATTCTAAGCTTTCAGAATGAGATGGTTTAGGGCGTCTTGTCACTTTAAATCCAAATAGCTGCTGCTGGCCACACCCCCCACTTAACGCCTATACTGGCACGTGAAAAACAGATGCACAACTATACATCTGTACATCTTTGAAAAGCATAAGTAGAGCCGCCTGCGCAATCAGCAAGTTTTCAGCAAGTAGTTTCTGGATGGTGAGTCAACAACACAACACTTTTTTTTTTCCAGCAGCCATTGGACAGGACATACAATGGCTGCTGTACAATGGCTGCTGGTAAAACCAGCTGACCAAACATGGTGGAGCTCAGCTTGGGTTGTGAAGTAATAGGTTGGAACTCCACCTTGGTTGCTAGGTAACGGCGCAGTGCCTGCTGATCTGTGACGTTACATTCTGGAGGTTTTTGAAACACTCATTTTCAAGGAAACAAAAATCGTTAAAAAATGGCTAGGTGTTTGGGTTTCTTAAGCATTTAGGCTGTTTTTAGAATAAGTAGAAAGTACAAAAATTTATAAAATGTTCATTTTAAATAATACATTCCCTTTCAAATGAATCATAATACTTCTTACACGAGTCCATCAACTGGTTCATATTGCGTATTCTTCAAGACAAATTTCCAGTAAGGTGATTTTTGATCTATTTTTAGAGATATTACAGTGATTTAGATGACTGTGTGGTTAATTTAGTTTCAACTGAGCACATCTAGTGATGATTAATGGTTGTTTTAAATCAACGAACAAATTCAGGGACAACTTTCTGTGCGACCTCTCAGGAAGAGCCAGCATCTCTCCCACACAGTGAGTGCTGCATCGTCATGTCTGTCACTTGGGCACTTTATGGAAAATTTTTGTAGCTCTATTCATGACAGGTATCATCAACACTGACAACAGCAAAACAAAAACATTAGAACAACCTCAAAACTATGCTAAATCTGCTCTTTTTTTTTCTTTTTTTTTTAACGCAATCCTATTTATATCGACTTTTGAATTCAGATCATCTCCCAGAAGGAATGATTGAAATAAAAGCATGTTTTTTAAAAGATATTTTCTGCCATTTATATTATTTTTAAGGGGGAAAAAACAATTTTAAAAGCCAATTAAATAACATTTTTGGATTACAAAAAAATATTTTCAAGCCACATCACCCAGCTCTAATCTTATTTAAGTGTTTACATCCATCGCCGCCGTAATTTTTAATGATTTTTCACATAAACTAGCTTGTTCATGGGTGATTTTAATAGCATTTCCCATTTAATGAAAATTAGTAGCATCACCAAAAGGTTTTAGACAAATTTATAATGGAAATGCAGCTGCAGTCTCTTGTTCTGAACTGCAAATAATTGTTTGTGCTTCTTTTTCATCCCGACTGGATTACGCCAATGCGTCACCAGAACAGCTACAAGTTCCCTAAAATGTAGCTGCCAGGCTTTTGAGAAAATCCCAAGTATTTTTTACATGTGACTGATGCATGTATATCAACTTCTGGTTTATTTTAAGAGCGTAATTTAAGATGATTTCATTGACTGAAAGCTCTTCACGGACAGGCAATCTGTATCTCTACACAAGCACATTCCTGGCAACTTCTAGAAGATTTTTAACCTTTCTGCTCAACTACAGAAATGTGTTTACGTTGTTCAAATGTCATCCTTCAATACACACATTAAAAATGTATGGAAACATGGAAATCAAAGTGAAGTGTGTGGGCAAGTTAGACAGAAAAAGAGAACACAATAGAGAAGGAGGTGGAATCAGACTAACATGGATATGATAATGTAATTCCCAGCAGAGACGGATCTTAGCCTGTTTAACCCCTTCATACCTTGTTGAGGAAACCTTTGAGAACGCTGGCAGCTTTCACTGACAATGAGCGCGGGATTCGGATCTGTTTTTCCAATATAACTGCGGCAAAAAAAAGAAAAAAGAAAAGAAAAGGCATTGAGACTGACACACTCTCCTCACGCCGACATGTCAGGTTATTGACACTGCTGCAGCTCGGACCCCCAGCGCTGAACATACTGCAGCTCTGTGATCCATGTTGTGATAACGTGTGTTGAATTATGTATCAGTCTGCAGATCCAACATCTCACTGGCTATTCTAAGAACACAAACACATTCTGGGAGCATATTTAATAATGAAATAAAGGGAAAACACATACTTTCACACATTTCCCAGCAACAGATGGCATGTGCCTGGCACCGACAGAAGCCGTTATAAAGGTGTCGATAAAAAGGTGTTGGATGCTTCATCACAGTAGGTTTTATTTCCCCCCAACCCCCCGTCCAACTATAAATCTTAGCAGTGCGTTTCTCTGTGAGTTATACCTTGAAAGAGGTAGTCTTCTGTGTTTTGGTCTGGGTTTTCGTTGCTGCCGACGATGTCGAAGGGCGACCGGCCCGCCATCATCTCGAACATCAGCACGCCCAGCGCCCACCAGTCCACGCTGAACCCTGAGAGACACATATTAGAGATTACATCTGTAACGCTGAGAGACATGACTTCTTTATGTTCCAGAGACAAAAGCTGACCCATTATGCTTCCTTGAACAGGTAAGGATCAGTCTATAGGTTATTCAAAATGTCTTTATTGTATTTTCTTTGCACAAAATCATTCCTAGATTATAATATTTCAGTCTGGTCAGTTTTACCTATTTTCAGAATGAGCTGGTTTAGGGCCTCTTTGTCACTTTAAATCTAAATAAGCTGTTGCTGGCCATGCCCCCCCAACTCAACACTTGCATGTGAAAATGGCTGCCAATTATACAATCATATATCTTTGAAAAGCAGAAGTAGAGCCTCCTACACAACAAGAAAGAATGCAGCAAGTGGTTTTTGAGGGCTAATTCAACAACAAAACAATTTTCTTTTCCAGCAGCCATTATATATGCTGGAGCTCTACTGGGGGTTGCTAGGTGACGGGCTGCGCTTTGCCGGGGTTGCTAGGTAACGATGTAGAGCCCATTGATTGTGACTGAACAATCTGAAGGTTTTTGAAATTAAAATTACGAGCTTATTGCCAAAAGAACAGCTTGGGGGATTTTTTTAAAAGCGCTCTGACAATTTTAAGAAGCAAATGAAAAAATACAACAACCCAAAAACATGTAAAATATTAATTTTGTTTAATAGGTCCTCTTTAAATTCAAGACTTCTAAAGGTTGTTAAAAGCTGACTTAACTGCACATGAACTAAAAAGAACACATTTAAAACGTTAGCAACAAATACTTAATCTTAATTTATCTTTATCTACATGCCTGGGTGTTTTTTTGGCTCTAGGATGCATGCTATTTGGCTTACCTGTGTGACAAATGTGCCAATAAAACCCACATTTACCTCCAACAAGTCTCAATTTCTCATTCTCTCCTGTCACTGTGATGTTTCCAGCTCTCTCTGTGACCTTTAACATCTACTGCTCTGAGTCTCCGTTCAACAGGATGAATATACGCATCAGATGTGCAAATTAAAGACACTAGGAATATAAAGGTCAAAGCAGGTCCATTCAAAAATGTCATTGGGGAAATTAAATACACTGATGTTACTGTAATAATTAATTTTCAACACAGTGTGCAGCTATATTACATTCCTCTTTCCCATCTACCAATAAATTATACTTTTAAAGTAAAAAAAAAAAAACTTTACAAAGAGAATAAACCTTCATAGTTCTGTATTTATCAATGGTAGTTTCTAGAGTAATGTAAAGTAAAATGAGTGAAGAGCTTTTAACTTTTTAGGTTCCTCTGTTGTGAAAAGATTTCTCGATTTGGGTTCAACTTCCCTTTTAAATCAATGCC
Source organism: Poecilia reticulata (assembly GCF_904066995.2). Taxonomy (NCBI): domain Eukaryota; kingdom Metazoa; phylum Chordata; class Actinopteri; order Cyprinodontiformes; family Poeciliidae; genus Poecilia; species Poecilia reticulata. Next base: position 21,267,314 of record NC_088846.1, read on the forward strand.
AACAGTTAGAGATGGCTTGGGTAACTGTGAGCCGTTGTGTCGGTCTTTCAAACAGGATTTTCATGTTGAAACTAAACAACGTCAAGTCAAATTACTGTATTTTCTTTAAACCAAAGTCAAGCCCTGAGACTCAGCTTGGTTTGAAACGCGTGGCTGCCACCAAGCAGCGCTTTTGGCTGAACCACAGCAACACACAACTAAGTGAAAAACAATAAGGAATCATTTTAATGTAAATAATGGTTTCTGTGACATTATGAAAATCTGAGTTGTAAACAATTATTTCTTCTTCTTTTTCTTTAAAACTAGGAAGACTTGTCGCTATGATACCACTTTGGTTACCGGGGAGCTTTTCCTATTTTTATTTTATTGTTTTGTGTGTCGATAATTATAGCCGAGGATCTCAGCAGAACAAAGTGACATTTATCTGAGCAGCTGAAACTAAAGGCAACCTTTGCCAGCAACGTGTCTCGTTAGACTTGAGTCATCAGGCCGGCCTTTCACCACACTGTTTTCCAAAGCTCTTGCACCTTTGAGCAAGTTTAAAACTTTCCCAATTAAGTTTGTCTACTTTCGTATTCATTTATTTCCTAGGTCCCGTTTTCTTTTCTGACAAACTACATTTCATCTGCCCTCACCTTGTCCAGATAAACATGCAGCTCAGCTTCTGCAGCTGCCATTACGACTGAAAGCATCATTTCAGATATCGAATCATAACTCCTCTGTAACTTTTCATAGGCAATCATCGGATAGCGTTTCTGGTAAGTGCCTCCCCGTCGTAATTCTCACCATAATCTTCTCCTCTGAGTATTTCAGGAGCGATGTAATTAGGGGTACCACAGAAAGTGCTTGTTGTATCGCCTGGTCTCAAACCCTCCTGCAAAAACAGAAAGATCAGCGCGCTGAAATCAGTAAGCCGACACTTCTGGAGCTCTGCAGGTGCTTTTATCCAAAGTGCACTGCGGCATCATTAGTTCGCGCGTTAACGGGAAAACAAACACCTTGCACATGCCGTAGTCTGTCAGCTTGATGTGTCCCTCGGAGTCCAGCAGAACGTTGTCAAGCTTCAGGTCTCTGTAGATGATTCCCCGCTCGTGGAGGTAGTTGAGTGCCAGACTGATCTCTGCAGAATAGAATCTGAAATAACAGGAACAATCATCAGGATCGTGTCTTTTTTTTTTCTTAAACAAACAGAGGAACGGACTGGGTTTATACCTGGCATGTTCTTCTGGGAGTTTTCTTTGTCTTTGCATGTGGAACATGAGGTCGCCTCCATTTACATATTCGATAACAAAGAAGAGTCTGAGGAGAAAATACATTTTTATTGTTAAATTGCTTTTCCGGTGACCGGCTAGTGGCACAAAACACAGGACAACACAAACAGTCAATCCAACTTTCCTCTGCTATTTTTAGGTTTAAACATTGAGTGGTGTTTCTGAATATTTTTTATGATAGGAATCTCCCACAACCTGAACTGTGACTTCACAGATTCATTGACAGAAACGTGCACTCCAGTCTAGATGCAGAAATACCCCAACGTGTCATTTAGAAACACTCGAATGGGTAAATTCTGTAACAACTGAATGGTTTCTCTACATGACTGTTTCAAACTGGAAAGACGTTTTATATTTAACCACAACATCTTCACTTTTTCTAAACCTTACAGGGTTAAACTTATGTTTATTAATTTGGTATTTCATGTGATAGACCAACAAGGTGCTACATAAATCTGTTTGCTAACAGAAATCTACAAAGTGTGGTGTGCATTTTATTTGTCCTTTCACTGCTACTAAAGACGCAATTGTTTTAGGCAATTTTCTAAAAACTTTGCATATGAGGAGGCTAAAATGTTCTCTGTTCTTCATGGGGGAAAAGTCAGATTGAATGGAGAGGTTTTGCAAAAGATTTAATGCTTTTTTAATCCTTATTGTCCCTGATAGTTTAGCTATTCACAACGGACACTCACTTTATTTCTTAAAAAAACAGTTTTGTTGTTTTTCCTCGACCACACTGTAATTGGGGATCCCTACACTTATATTTCTGATTTCATTTGACCAGAGCATTTTCTTTCAGAGCATCTGAATTCTGAAGGCAATTAGTTGCACAGAGCAATTTATTGTTTTTTATTAATATAATTTTACATACATCAATTTATGACTTTTTAAGGGTGTTCGGACACCATGTTAGAACTCCCTAGAACACGTGTCAAACTCGAGGCCCGTGGGCCAAATCCGGCCCATTGAAGGTTTTTATTTGGCCCTCTAGACTAAACCCTAAGTGTACTTAAATATTATTTATCAATGAAATCAATGTGGTTTTATCTGTTTATTGTCAAATTGTATCAGCAGTCCCTCAAGTGTCTTGTTAATTATAGTGGAAATTCCCCCCCTAAAAAATTAACAAATCACTTTTCTGCACAAAGACATAATTGGGAGTTTGTTGCAGATTTTTCTCAAATTTGTCAAAAACTTTATGACTTGCACCTTAATTAATGTAATATTATAGTCCATGATCTATTCAGTGAGTAATAAAACGTCACATTTACCAACAAAAATAAGCACAAATATTTCCAAATTAGTACCACAAACATTTTGATTTTTCTTTGCAAAAAAGAAGAAGAAGAAGAAAAAAAAAATCACAAAAACAATTGTGAAATTCTAGAAGGACTGAAAAGATGTTTGATATTTAATTTTAGGAATTTATTGATATTTTAACAGTTTGGGAATGAGTTTTATCAATACATTCTGGCACAATCAGCCCTTTCAAAGAGTCCACGATCTTGATTTGGGCCAGGAATGAGTTTGACATCCCTGCCCTAAATCATGCAAAACGTCATGGAAATATTGAGTTTATTAAGATATGAGAGTTTTTCCCACCCAATGCAACCTGTCCTAAGGGGCGACGAAGACGCTCGTATCTCACCTGCTATCTGTCTGGAAACAGGAATGGAGGCCGACCAGGAATGGATGATTAGAGGCCTGCTCAAAGACGTGCTTTTCTGTTTGGACCCAATCGATGTCCTGGAAGAGAAACACACAAAGACACACCCAAACGTCAATCTGAGATCATTGTGACACAGTATCCTTGAGTTAATAAAAGCTGAATAAGCAGATAGTCCCATCGACCGTGCTACAAAGCTTCAGGTTGGGCTGTATGGACAGTGGCCAGCTGTGGGACAAAAAGGGCTGAGCTAAAAAGCGGCAGGAGGACTCCATCGATGTTTGGAAGATAATACATCTGGACACGGATGCTGCTCACGCTGACAGCGCAGGGACAGCTGAACACTTCAGCATTGATCGAGAGGCTCTTGTCAATTTGTCAATCATGCTAAGTGCGTCTAATCAAGGCTAACTACTCCTTTTGCCGCCAGTTGTGCTGCTACATGTGTCGACAGATCAATTTCTGATGACATGATGGTTTATCTACACCTTCTTAGAAAGACTGATGGCTTTCAAGAGGTCTGTCGCGTCAACTAAGTGTTTCAGACAAGATGTAGAAGATGAATGAATGAGACGGATGTTCGTTGTGCAATGAGTAACAGCTCATTTTCAATCAGATTGTATATGGAGGCTGTAAACGGAAAAAAACAGCACTATTAACAAGAAAAACCACTTACATTTTTTGCTTTGAGATCTTCAATGTATAATTTCTCCCTCCAGACCTGTCTTGTGGTGGTTGAGCAACAATTTAACCCTCAACTTCAAAGATGAAAATGTGGAATTTAAAAAATCAAAATGGAGTCCACATGACGACACTGAATCTCACAGAATTCCCTGATATCCGAAAGCAGGAAAACCTATACTGTAGTTTCTGTAGCATTTTGGCTGCTGCACTTTATCTGTCGTTACCCAGTAATGTGGGGCTCAGCTCACTTCGGCTCTCTTCAGAAGAAAAAAAAAAACGGTCAATCGGGCAGAAAAACCTTTCTGAAACACAAATGTCCTCCAAAATAATAAAAGAAAACCCAACTCGACGCTTAGAGCAAGGTTAAATTAAATCAAAGTTAAACTGAATCGAGAAAAAAACTTTACTGCAAATTTGGTCACCGCATGTTGGTTGGAGGAGCAAGGCTACAGGAGTCGCTTACAGTAAATGTTTTTGTAAATCAGAGTAAGCAAGGTGAGATTTTATTAAAGATTTTGTTACTCTTTGTATCAGTTCAGATGTTCCTTTAGCAAATGACTGAAAAACAGGTTACATAGCAGTCCGGATCATTATGGATTTACTGCAGCCTTCTACTCTAAAGCATTTCTAAAAGGGAGATTTTCTTGTTTCAAATGTGAAAAACATAATTTTTCGGGGTTTTTTTTCCTTATTTTTCAAAATGGTGGCAAAATACATTTAAATGCCCTGAATGGATCCACTTAATGTTCTGCTGAATCACAAGACTTGAATTCTCACTGAATTTGGTTAATAAATATGGCTAGAATGGGAAAAACAGAAAAGGTGGAGTTTGGGAAAAAACTCCTTCCAAAACTCAATTTGGAAAATAAAACCATTGTTTATCATCATTTTTCAGTTCCTTTATATTGGGGAACGTTTTGATTCTTAACTCTACACGTTTGGATTTAATCAGGCTCAGGTGTGGCTAGTGAAACCAGAGTGTCTAAATCACATTTAATTCAGGATATCACATGAGTGGGTGCTTTTTCCCTCCACAATAAAAACAGCCTTCAACTGAAAAATATTTCATGATCTGACAAAAACAGAAGACATCTGCAGGAGGTCAAACACTTTTCACAGATCCACAGGTGTAAGGCTGCTAAGGAATCATTTCATGCATGTTTACCGAGTTCTCTCATCTGGGTGGGTGGAGTTTTGCTGCATCTAATTTTTTAACATCATTTTTAACACACATCCCTAAACACTAATTAATGTAAACAATCTCCCTTAAAGTCTTTTTAAAAAGAACGAGTTAAGTCTCTCCGTTGGTTCAGATACCTCGTCGTCGTTGACGAGCTCCTTCTTGACGACCTTCATGGCGTAGATGCGCTCCGTCTTCTTTAGCTGCACCAGCAGCACCTTGGCGTAGCTGCCTCTGCCGATCACCCGCAGCAGGTCGAAGTCCGCCAGGCCCAGGCTGGTGGGAGACTTCCCTGTGCCCTTAAGGGGGTAGAAAATCAACGAGCAAGGTGTTAAATCACATCATTCATAACAGTAAACAACCTAATATGATGATTACAAAGTCAACTGAGACAATCAGAAATGAATAATTTCGATCCAGCTACCTTTTTCAATCTAATTTCATCTGTGAACTATCGACAGAGCTGATGATCTGGTTTGGACAGGAAGATGATTTCCTTTGGGTAACTTTGCAAATGAGATTGTAGCAGCTCCCAAAGCAACTTTTTGAGAATAAATCTTAGTAATGATTTCCATGTGCCTATTAAAAACCAACATGCAGCTTACATTAGGTTAGGCACTTGTATTACAGTCATATTTCTCAGTAAACATGGCTCCCACCTTCACCATTTCCTCACTCCTCTCCTGTAATCGTCTTAGTAGTAAACTATTTCAACCTCCTGCCTTCACTTGAAAACTGCCGACAATATTTCTCTCTAATCTCCATAAAGAAAACGCCTAACTTAATTTATTCTTTACCCATCTTCTAAACTATAGTAACCCCCAACTCCATCCCAAGCCATTAATCAGACGCTGTTGTTGAGAGCTGTGATAAAAGGTTACTTAATTAGCTCCACCAAAGGAAATCAATAGCAGTACAAGGGCGCCTACGTCTGCACGGTGTGTCACAGAAACGCAGCAGGTAAACAAGAAGATTATAACCCCACTTTTATTTCTGATTATTCCATTTTGTTTCCTCCCTTGCTAACAATTTAAATCCCTAAAGAACATCAAGATGACAAGTTGTCATGTCAGTGACAATCAAAAGATTTCTCTCTCACCAATATCTTCTCTACGCCGCCACCCACGCATGGACCGGGTTCTGTAGTCTGAGGGTCTGAGAAGGAAGAAAGTGAGGAAAATGCAAGCGGAAAAAGTGGCAGACAGAGTGACAGACATACATAAGGAGAGGGGGTGGCAGGAAGGGTGAAAAACAAGTAGGAGAAAAGAGAGGAGGAGAGAAAATAGGTGAGAGACAGTCACACATTTGTTCACAGCTCGCTGCAGTGCCTGGGTAATCTCTCACTGTTGGGTTAAAACGAGAAAAAGAATCTGTTCTGGTACTTTTTTTTTTTTTTCATTAAAACATAAAAACCTTCTTTGTTTATGATATTTTCCAATGTTTTTACATCTGTGCTCCACAACACACCCAGGTGGTCTGTCGGCATCCGCAGCAGGAGGTCCAGCTGCTTCACTATCATTAGTAACTAAAACCCCAAAATGTCACTTCAGTCGACTCATTTCAATCTGGTTCTGAAGCCTCAAAATAAAACCAATCAGCTAATAAAGGTGTTTAAAATCTAGTTATGAAGTTAGTTGATTATTGTACTCTTCTAAATTAGAGAAATAATGAAATTCTTCTCAAATAAAATCCTCACATCGAGAAATAAACTGAGTTTATTCATTTTAAGCTTTGATTATTTTAGCTTCCAATCAAAAATATTTTTCCAGGTCATCAAGTGAACTCTAAATAAGCTAAAAAGTAAATAAAAGTGTGACTCAAAGTGCTTTATATTTACATTTAGCAATAGCAAAATAAAGGAAAGTAATGAAAAGTTGGAATGGAGACTAAAGTTTATGATGTTCCAGTTATTTGAAATGGGGGTTTTAGCCTGGATTTAAAGGAATTCACTGTTTCAGCAGTTTTGCAGGGACATAAAAACTGGATGCTGCTTCTCCATGTTTGGTTCTGATTCTGCAAAGTACACCAGAACCAGAAGACTCAGATGGTCTGGAAGGTTGATACAACAAAAGGCCTTAATGTATTCTGGTGCAGCTGATTGACTACTAGGCAGATGCCTGGAGGAGTTTGGTGTCGTTTAAAAAAAAGAAAAAACGTTAATGTTTGTGTGATAACGCAAACAACTTAAAGTAGCCCCTTATCTTTGCTTTAGATTTTCAAGGTTAGACATCCAGCCCTTGTATTAACTGTGTGTTTCTGAAGCTCAGCAAAGGCCAAATTTAGAAACTGCTGCTTCAGATACATCTCAAATTAGAATATCATCCAAAGTTATTTCAGGAATTCACAGTGATGTATCTCAAATGTTTATTTTAGTGGCCACAGCTTACAGCTAATGAAAACCTAAACACTTTACCCAGGGATGCTTTTTGCATCAATGCAGCGTGGAGCGGAGGTTTCTTTAATACCAACCCTTCAGCTGATCCGCTCCGTCAGTCTGAGGTCTTATCAGTCTTTTCTTTGATTCTCTCTGGGATTTATTTAGGTCGGCCCAGTTTGCTAACAAGTCAACCACGGTGACATCATGATTAAAGGCTGTATTGTTATTGTTTGAGCCAAGTCCTGCTGGGAAATGAACTTCTCCATAAACCTTATCAGTAGAAGGAAGCATGAAGGGCTTTAACATTTCCTGATATTCATCATGTTGACTTTGGACTTGACAAAACAAATAAAATGGATGCTTGAAACAGAGTTGATCCTGGAGAGACTTTCTTCAGATCCTCAGAACTGTTAAATACATGTTTTCTTCACAACTTGCTGCAACCTTTATAAAAAATAAAAAAAAAACAGAAAAAAAACAACAAAAAAAACATTTTTCCTTCCACTCAACTTTCCAATAATATGGTTGAATACTGCCAGATTCAGTATTCTGAAGAAATTAGGTTTTGTTGCTTTAATCAATGGAAAACTGTTAACAGTATTCCAGGTGATTACTTAAGCAGGAACATGTCTTTGCATTTCTATATTAAAAAATTATTTTTATTGGTCTGTGCAACATTCTGCTTTTATGAAAACTGAATGTTGGTTTTAAGTCATAAGAATCTGAATTACCAGAAATAAATGTAAAGGTTCACTTTTTGAATCAAATCATTGATGATTATTGATTCTTCTGTGCTTTGTGTTGATGAATCCCTGTTTCAATTTAACAACATATAAAACAACAATGGAGATTTAAATAAAAATGTGTTACCTTGTGTTACATCTGGGTCTAGAGGACTTGACCGTGTGCCGGGCATGATTGGTTCCTAGATAAATTCCACCATTAAGAATCGTCGGGCTTTGCAGGTTCTGATAAGTTGTGATGATTTGTGACAGATCTCACCTGAATCATCGGTCGACCGCACTCCACCGTCACCAGTTTATGGCACTTCTTGTGCACCAGCAGTTTGCAGTTGATGCATTTGTAACCTTGTCGTCCCAGACCCCAGATTCGGTCCGTACAGATGGCACAGTGAGCTCGCTGCATGGGAGGGTCAACAGAGGAAAACAGTCATCACGAAATACTTTTTTATACCAAAAACATTATCAAATATAATGTGGTACAAAACCAAAATAAATGCCTTAGATTGATCTCAGTAGCTTGTCTCACCCTGTTGAAGCGTTTGGCCTGAAAGGCATGTCCGCTCGCATAGTAAAGCTTCCTCCAGCGTCGAGCGCCGCGGCGATATATCGACTCTATGGAGAGAAACAGACTGGTCTCCATGCAGGAATGTAAAATGGTACGATTTAAACTGGATTATACACCAAAAGATTGTCAATTCACCTAATAGTTTAGCTGTAACTTGTATAGCTTGTTTTTGAGCTAGCAATGTTGTTTTTAAATAACCAGGACTCATATATTCAGTGTTATGTATAATGAGGTTTCTAGATTTTTATGCAGTTTTTAAAGACTTTATAGAGTTTGAATACAAAAAATTTTATATTTATCTTAAAAAAAGAAACAAAATAATGAGGAAAGTGGTAAAGACATATTTCACTGATTTTAAATACAGTTGGAGCAATTTAGATTAAAGATTGGCTCAAAATTTCCAACAGATTTGTCGAATTTAAAAATTCTGCAAAACCAAGATTTTGACATGCAACATTTTAGTTTTATTAATAAATTAAACAAAACCCGAATGCTTCGTATTTGGTTTGGAATAGAACCCTTATTCAAGAGGGACTAGAGGAAGAAAAAGCAGCAAAATTGCATTCATCTTTAAATCATACCTAATAATTATTCTAAAAAAAATTTCAGGTAAATTATATATTTTTTTGCATGCATAAAAAGTTCTAAAAATGAAGAAAACGGGTTGAACTCACTGTCCTCTCCTGGACAAGGCATACCGGGTTTCTCGGGTACACAAGGGAATACTGGAAAAGAAGAAAACATCATTTTAACTTAGATTAGCAATAATATTATAATACTTTCATCTTCTCCCATCAGCTTCAGTGGCGCTGCTTTGAAAAGGAGTAAATGAGTCGGTGATAAATGTAAAGAGTTCTGTAGAACTGCTCTGATTAATAAAAGAAGCGCGGCCCACCAGTCGAAAAGGCCTCTTAACTGGAGAAATTTGTAAAAACACATAAGCATTTTTTGCAAAGGTCACTTCCAGGGAAGCGAGAGGAGAAACAAGATTATAGCAGCCGATGAGAGGGGAAAAGGCAGCAACCTCGACCTGGAGCAGCATGAGTCAAAGGGGAGGCGTGGGCCGCGGCCAACAAGCTTGCTAACAAGCAGATCTGGCAACCCCCGAGGGGGAACCAGCACATCTCCTCCCACCCTCAAAGCCCCTCCACCTCCATGCATGTGGCATCCAGTGCACTCTTGACCCGGCGCCTCTGATCTAATTAAAACATTACATTAAGCAGAGAACCTGTCCCCGTTTACCCCAGAGAGAATGCTTACACACAGAAAACCTGTCAATCAACTCTCAAACCCAGAACAGCACCCGAGTTAAAACCCTCAAGATCCAAGAGGCTGCACAATAATAATCAATAACGTTCGGCTTAGACGTAGGAAAGTAAACTGGCTTCAAGGCTTCAAAATGAGCAACAGTAGAAGTAATGTTGTCTTGACAGATCACTGGACAATTAACTGTATGTTTAGGTGATGTTTGTGTTCAAAAATAGTCCTAAAGACGACATGCAGAGATGCAAAAAAAATAAATAAATCAAAGGGAAATGCCACCAACATCGATTAAGTTTTCAGTTACATTTCTGCTTTATATGTGTAGATAAATATACATTATTCTGTAAACCAACAGCAGTGACTATTTTCTCACTCAATTTTTCTAAAAATAGCACATTCTGCAAATTTTGATTTAACGTCTTCAGCTTAGATTTCCTTTACGTAATTTGAACCAGGTGAAGGTAAAACTCTCAACTGATGAAGTTTTGGGTAAAACATATTTACAGACAAAGGTCTACACACACAAATGGACCTGTGTGTGTGTGTGTGTGTAGGTCATAATGGGTATAAGTCATGTCAGTTTAAATAAAAATGATAAACTCACTGTGGATTGTGAGCTCAGAGTCTTTGTTGAGTTCATAGAGGCGAAGAGCTTCTTCCAACTCCAGCTGAGACGACACGGTGCAGGGGTCACCTGATAAACCAGAGACGTAACATCATTAAACACACATAGGTAACTCAAGAGACCATTTAAACAACCATGTAATCAACAGGAAATGATTCGCATTAACCTGGGTTATACTTTTCTTCCTGCAGATATTTTGCGCTACCGTTTTGATAGAATAAAAAACAAAAAATTACAATTTATTACTTATTTTTAAAGTAACTGTAAGACTGTTCCTGGATGACAGCAACCATAACCCCACAAAAACAAAAACAGCTCTTGATAAACATTCCCCATTTGTAATATGCTTCTTAATCTCATCCGTCACATAAAGAAGTTTGATTTTTATGCATACAGTAACTGTATTAAATCAAATTTATTCAGTTATTGATGCTCTCAGTGGAGAAAATAGTAAAAATGAGCATGTAAATATACTTCAGTGTTGTTCTTCTTTTGCTTGCTTTTGTTTTAAATTTATTTTCTTCGTATATAAACTTTAATAATCTTTTATTACACTTCACTCAAAATAATCTTGACAATACAGTTTTTTTTACATTTAACTGGAATTCATCACAAAGAAATAAAGATGCCTTTTCAGCACTGCACAAATAAAACTTTCTAGTGGACTCGGGAACATATTTTATATGTAGGAAATATAACGCTGTAAATGATAAATATAATAAAGGCTCTCCTCTTTCCCCAACCTCCACAAATACACTGTAAATAATTAAAGTGACTGTACAAACTAAAATGTGTAATCCAGTTTGTTAATTCGTAACTGTCACAGTTTGGTGAGTCAGTATTTTGTCATCTCTGATGTAATTTTTCATTATTATTCTACCTGCTCATGTTTAGAATCAGCTTTGCTCCTAAAAAACCAAACTTTGCTACAGTGTTTCTCGGTGTTGTACTTGTTTCTTTTTAGCTTTTTCTAGCTAACCCTTTATATTTTCAGCTGTCAAACACCTCAGCCTCTCAGCGGGTTCATAAAATTTACATGCCAGCCAAGATAGCACACCAACTACAGGTGTATGAATCATTATGACTCCAGATTTAAAGTCACACCTTCGAATGTTAGGAAATACTTTCCATTTTGAGGAACTAAACACACCCCACGCCACTAATCATGACAGCAGTCTGATGCACAGTGGGCTGCTTGTTCAAGGATATCACGGCCCCCCGTCCCCACATCCCACGCAACAACATGCAGCAGCAGAATAAAATTAACCTGCATTACAACCGTGTTCTCCGGTGATATTTGGAAACCCAAATAGAAATCTCAGACTCTACTGGAGTACTTAGAAACTTTCACTGAGAAGTGGAACAATCTGAATTTTCTCAGCGCGTCTTCAAGCTGTGGCTGACGTTACCTGGAGGCTTCAGCAACACTGGAATATCCTGACAAAAAACACACTCTGAATCAAGTATGTTTGTGTCAGACTGCAGTACATGATGTTTCAGTTTCACTCTACCTGGTAAAAACATCGAAAACACAGCTAGGATATTCAGACACCCGACATTCCTTCAACAGGAAGAGCCAGGTGACGCGGCGGTGGCGGCGGCGGCTACCGATCCTGTTGGTCTCAGTGCGCCTGCCATGACAACCAGCTACTGCTTATGCAATTAGCGCAAAAACAGAAACTGTGACACATACTGTAAAAACTGCTTCTGTATGTTAATAATTTACTAACATCCAACAAGCAGCTGGTTTATATTTATTTTACTATCCAGTAGCTGTTAGTTATTTACCAGAATGAACGATTGAGTGACAACTCTATCATCTATTTGTTTAATGATCACTACATTTAAATATTTTTTTTGCTATCAAGCAGAAGTACTTAAGAGTCTTATGTGTGAATGGAAGCATAGATGACCTAGTTTGTTGTTTTAAAACTGCATATTTTCCCCAGCAAAGCATCTGTGGTTAAAATAATTAAAGTGACACGAAAGAGAAAGTACATGGCAGCATCCAACGCCGCCAAGTTCATGTCTAATGTCAGTAATCTGTGATTCTGTGTAGGACAGACGACTAAGAAAGAAACTCGGCTGTTTTTGGAATTTTCGATTTCAATTTAGAAAAAAATGTGGAGTTCTGGTTGTTGTTTTTTTTTTGCCTTCATGAATCGCAAAACTAAAGCCATAGATGACATAAAATTTAAAATTTAAAGGTTGTTTTAGTTTTTGATTCAATAAGATCAACTTGTCTAGCATGGAGATTGATTACACAGTGTGATATAAATCAGACGAAAGATTTTGGGGGGGGGGGACTGTTTAATGGTTCTAAGCATATTAGTAGAAAGTTGAATGGAAGGAAAAGCTGTGGTGAGAAAGTTGCTCACTCTCACTTTGAAATAATTTTAAGCAACGCAAACTGAAGATTTTGGAAGAGACTCAAAATGTGCATTCAGGACAAGGTCTGCAACGGTTAAATTTATTTACTAATCCACTCGTGAACAAGAGAAAAGAAAAAAAAGCATCTTAGTAGGACAGGAGGAATGATAGAGGCCATTCTCTGTAGTATACTAACATAGTACACAATATGTTTCTCCATTAGCTATAATGTATTGCTTGCAATTGAGCTATAGTATTAAATTTTTTTCATTGAATTGCTGAAAATAATAATGCGGTGATATTTTAATTTAGTACTATGTGACCTTTTGTTGTTGTGTTCTTTGTTTAAATTAATAATTTTAGAAACACCTGATCATGACAGTGACAAAACCTCACACACTGCACAGCTGCATGAAACTGTTTTTTATTAATTAGGCAGTAGGAAAGACAGCCTCCTCTCCACTGTTTACTTAGGAAGGACCACCTAGCGTTGTTTATTACCCACACATAATGACTCCGCTGATTATATGTGGGAGGCTACAAGTGGGAGTTAGTCTGAGTCTAATGAGTTTTGGCAGGCTGACCTCCTCCTGGGCTCAACGATCTGATGGCTCAATCTTTCCTGCGACACCATTGCTGCTGCCTGACTAACAGGACTGAATACAAGAGCTGCACACCTCTGATCTCAGAGGAGAACGACAACAAGGATGTGTGTGTCTTTATGTAAACTTGTTTTCATAGGAACGTTCGACACCGCCTGCGGTAGGCAAATTTACCCACTAACTACGTAAACATCAGCTTTTAGAGCAACATCTGCACTTTTTCCCTTTCAGATAAACAGCAGCAGGAGCTTCTATTGCTCCCAATCTCTGTTGTTTTTGTAAAAAAAAAAAAAGAAAAAAAAAAAGAAAAGCTGACAATGCAGAGATAAACAAACACACCTTCCTCATCGATCCACTTCATGGTGAACTGCTGGTCATTGTCCATTGAGCACATGTCTCTCACCTCACCAGACAGGTCTTCATAAGAGATGGACGGTTCAAAATGTGTGATCATGATGTCCCTGCAGGGGGAAAAACAGAAAGAGGAAAACACTTAAGGAGCTATGGCAATACAAAACACATGCCATCAGCTTGAGCATAAATCTCACAAATGCTGGCATTGAGAAAAGAAGAAAAACGGATCAGTGTTGCAGCACATTTTCAAATTAAATCATTACAGTGACACATTTAATTCTTTAAGGAAATAAAACTCAAATAATTTTAAGAGTTTTTCTTTTACCGTCTTCAAAACCAAGTTTACAAACACCTCCTTAATGTTTTCAGTATCTTCCATACCTTCTCGCATTAGTTTGCTTGAATTTCGGCCCATTCCTCCCAACAGAACTGGTGTCAGAGTTTGGTTTATAGCCTAAGTCAAGTCTAGTTTATTTTTAAAGCACATTCCAGCAACAAGTAAGTTCAAAGTGCTTTATACCATAAAAACATAATGCATTAAACAATTATGAAACAACCAATAAACACTACATTTTGTCAAATGTCATCAGCAAAATCATTGCCCAAATAATATACAAATATTTATCAATGTTCAATTTATTATTAATGAAGGCAGCTCTGAACAGATGGCCTTTTTAGCCTCGATTTAAAGGAACTCAGTGTTTCAGCTCATTTGTAGCTTTGTGGGAGTTTGTTCCAGATTAGTGGAGCATAATTACGCCTTTTCAGCTCTGCACAAATAAACTTTTTAGTGGACTCTGGAACATAATTTTATATAGTCTATTTAAATGCCTAATTTCATTATGTTATAATTATATATTTAAAAACTGTAATTGAGCAATATGCCAATAAAAACTTAAGTGCAAGAGTTTCTGTGGTATGAAGCATATTAAATCAATTGAGATAACTTGAGGTTTAATCCACTCAATAGCTATTTATTTATTATCCTGTCTTTCTTTCCTTGTTAATCATTTATGGACAGCCCATCTGGTTTAAAATGTCAGAGAACAATTAAAAAGCTGCCGACAGTAAGGATGAAATGATCAAAACTTCTCTGGGTAAACCCAAACAATCAAAGGCCTTTTCATTTTATAGCTGGGTAATTAATTTTTTTATTTGTTGTCAGCAACACACACCGACACTGAAAAAGTTAAAACACTCCATTCATCTGAGCCACTTGCACTCAGAAAATACAACACTGGCTACAAGTCTCAGACTTTGAGCTTGTTGCAACTGCAAATTTATTCATTCGCAAAGAATGACGAAAGTCCAAGAAATATCAGCAAAACAAGCTCAAGGAACACAGAAACTCAAGAATGAGTGGAAGCAACACATTTATGCATACGAAACCAGTTGATTTAAAGTGTAATTTATGGCCTTGCTGGATGCAAGTCTGGAAATACAAAGATTTTCTATAATCTATTCTCCCTTTCCGTAGTTATCCAGATCAGAAAAATACTTCAGATTGGATATTTTTCTAGATCTAAAGAAGCTTTGGTTCAGTAACTAACTCTCCACCTCATCCTGTGAAATTTGGTGGTAACATCCCGTTTTAAATTTAAGGTTCTTCTGATGGGAAATGATCACAAAAAAGTATTTAACTAAAACTATGAGGTGTAGATAAAATACATGCAATAGAGGTTAAAAATTACAAACGCATCAAACTGAGTAAGAAATCATTTCTCACTTTTTTATGACAGCAGGAGTATTGATGTCATCTGACCACAGCACGTCCCACAGTTTACAACCTTATAAGGGCGGATGGGGGTGGTACGTACAAGCTTTTACAGGTCTGCAGGCGACGGCGTAAAATTCAGGTAGCAGAGCGCGGCATCAGGACAGAGATTAAAATGAGTAAAATCAGCAAACAGATGGGAATAAAAAGGGGATATTGTGTGAAATCTGTCTTGGCTTTTGTGGAATGACCACCAGGAGGAAGATCTTTACTGCCATCATCAAGACTGACATGGGTTTTTCATCATCTTGAGAGCTTTAGAACAGGACGGTAAAATCCAAACAATTTGTCAAGGACATGTAGAGTCAGTGCGAGCACAGAGTATGGAAGGTCAGTAAATGGTAAATCCATGCCAGCACATAAATATACAACAGGTAGTGATTTATTTGCTTATAATCCAATTTCACATAAATGGCGAGCGTGTGAAGTAGCTTGTCTTGGTAATGCATCTTCCACACAGCAGATATTAAAACTGGCTGGCTGGCTGGAAATCACGCATGTAGAGCAAATAAAGCACCCTGAGCAATAACACGCTGACGTTAAGAGTCGGCCTAATGCTCGCCTCGCCCTCCCTCTATTTTCTCACCCGCTTCCTCTTTCCTGATGGTGTTAATCACTGCCTGGAAGGGAGGCGGAGGAAGACTGGCAACTACACACCAGTCTGATCTCACCTCCAGGCCCCGAAGCTCTTTATTTTATCCTGCAGCTTTGAAGACGTCAGACGACAGAAAGCACACCATAATCACAGAGACTGGTTCAAACACAGAGTGTAGATGATCTTAATAAAGCCTCCTCTGCGTCCAGTGTAACTGGACCCAAGTCTTCACTGCAGAGTTACATTTTAGCTCATTCTAATGACTTCCTCAAACTCTGATAAGGGTCACAGCTCCTTCAGGAAACTGGAACACCAAGTTTAATTGTATTTTTTTGTTGTTGTTTGTCTTTTCTAATACTTTAAAGTTGGTGTTTAGTTACTATGAATAGCAGTAAAACATAAATACCTAATCATATTTTCAAACTTCCTGTCAACTTTAACCACTTTTTAACTGAAAAACACGGTGGACCGCTGGATGACTGCTTCATAATGCCCTACCACTGGACAGAGTACGCTTTCTGAGGGAAACCCTGTACAAGCAGAGCTGTGTGTTGAACAAATGGGATCTTTTAATTGTTGATGACTAAGAAGCAACAGCATTCCCAAGTAGACGAGACATCTCTCCACTCTGCAACTTCCAACTGTGCCGTTAAATTAAAGAGGGAAGGAGGAGAGGGGAATAATCTGAACATCATGATTGCCGTCATGACCTTCAGAGAGATCAGGGTGACTTTCTATCTCTCTGCCAATACTGCAAAGCAAAGAAAGTAACAAGAATACGTGATTCATGAAAATCATACACAGAGTAGACTGAAGTTTACACAGTAGGCTTCAGAGATCCTGTTCCTCATAATAAAACTAAACTGTGCTAGTCTGGACCGCTGGATGCTGTGGTCTCTAGGCAACATGGGTCACCTACAGTGTTAAACAAGTGGACAAAATCTGGAGAACAGCAGCAGCAGCCAGAAACAATCCAGTCAATCATGCGGACAAGGTCGCTCCTGAGAAAAACGCACACATGT
The DNA here is from genome assembly GCF_904066995.2 of Poecilia reticulata. Taxonomy (NCBI): domain Eukaryota; kingdom Metazoa; phylum Chordata; class Actinopteri; order Cyprinodontiformes; family Poeciliidae; genus Poecilia; species Poecilia reticulata. The sequence continues at coordinate 21,284,405 of NC_088846.1, forward strand.
TCAAAACACCATTTACTTCAGTCACGACTGACAATTCGTGACTAAGCTGAACTTATTATAGTGCAGTGTTCTTCTGCTTTTAAACACAAAACAACTATATTAACAAGCAAGGTAAAGAACAAAAGCAAAAGTGAGGGACTTGTGTTCAAATGTTACAAAGCTTGTTCAGTCCATTTAGAGTGGGTGATAGAGCTGAAACAATTAACTGGATTAATTGTAATGAATCAATTATTGAAAAACTAGTCAACTAATTTAGTAATCAATTAATCATTAACTGGAGTATGCAGACTCAGAAAAGGTCATTTGCTGAAATAAAACACATATTCAGAGCAGTTATTAAACCAAGACTGTATAAAACAATATACCTAAAATAATCATTAGTTGCTGCCCTAGTGACAGGAACCGAGACAATAATCAATAAAAGCGTTTTCATCTCATTCCAGCTTTAAAACAACATGACAAAATTGGCTGACACGAGTGGGCCTGTTGCAATTAGTAATAAATTGCATGATAAATTAAAACAAACAAACTCAATTTCCATTTGCATAATTTATCGTTTTTCTTTCGTCTCTCTCTTTCTACCAAAAAGTCAATGACAAAAGTCTTCATTCTGATTTATTGGTCTCAACTAGCCTTTATTCAAGGACAATTTTGTTTATACACACTTCATAATTCAATTAATTTGTTGTTTTGGTTTATTTTTATTTTGGATATTTAAAATGTCTTTTGGTTATAGTGTTAAATGTTAATTAGAATTTAATCTTTGAGGATGTGTTCTTGATTTGTTATGCCATTACTGCCACTATGTTACTTGAAAATGGTCTCAAAACGACAATGTTATTGTTTGACAAAAACCTCAGGTAAAATTTATCATCCCGGAAAATTTGTTATCGTGACAGGCCTAGACAAGCTCCAAACAAGGTCCAAGAATGCAGAACAATCCGACATGCAGCGATGGAGCTCTACTGAAAACAAGCTGCATTATTGGTTGATGGATGGCTGCGTGACGCTTGAGGGTGTTTTCAGAAGGAAACAAGACTAGGAATACCATTTAATTTAAACAAAGCAGTACCTTCAAGCACTAATGCAAACAGGAGTCTTTAACAAAAAGAAAAAACTTCTCCGATAGGAAAATAATTGAGTTGCTCCATCAGGCTGGTGTAATCTCTGTACCTCGACAAGCAGCATTGCTTCACTCAGGAATTTTAAAGTTGAGCTGATGCATGAAGGGACTTGATTTGAAAGTAACAAAATGACGCGTGCGCTTTGTGCCAAGAGTCAATTGTTTTAAAACATAAATGATCTCGTTCTTCTAAAAGAGTTCTGGGTGAAGAACTTTTCAATTAGTGCGAAAGCGCAGCCTTGTAATAAACCGACTGGTGATACAGGTGTTAATTGGACTTCATGCCTGACATGGGGTATTAACTACAGGCATTACCTAAAGTGTTTCCCTGAGAAATGGGTATTATCTTTGAGCCACTGGGGCTTCTAAAAGGCCTATCTATCCAAGCCAGCAGCAATAAATACACAAATAACAATAAACAATAATGTTCTGCAAAGCGCCGACGCCAAGTGCATGCTGCTGCCTCCAGCTGCACAAACGGCCCGAAATGGATTTTAAAATCCTGCACCCACTGTGCACACTGCAAGCGATCACTTCTCCAAACATTTCATTCTGTTAAACAGGTTATAATGAACTCTTATTAGTTTCTAATGCACAGAAAATTTATTGTAAGGTGAGAATAACTTGCAGCTGTGTGTCTGCAAAAGCATAACAGATTATATGGTATTTTTAAGCCATATAATCACAGCTCAAGCTTCTGCATAAAGATTTTTTTTTTCAGGTTAAAACTGGAGCGTTATTTGTCTACTCTGCAAGAAAAATCATTTCTATTTAGACGTACTGAAACAACTGATGTTTTTAACTGCTTACATAAGAAAGTTAAGAAAAAACAAGATAAAAATGTTTTATTCAGTTTTGTCTCATCATGTTATCACTGTATGAATCTTTGGATAATATGTGGAGAAAAACAAACTAAAAACCAACAGTTAGCTGCTTGCTCAGAGCATTAGTCGTGTAGTCAGATGGTCTTTGTAGTCTTTATGAGAGCAAAAAGAAGATGAGTCAGTGACGGACGGAGACAGTGACGACCAGACACCAACCTGCACAAGCTGGCACAAAGTGGCAGACTCAGAGAAAAAGAAACACAGAAATATTATTTACACCCTGAGACTACTACTCCTCGACACAGCCATCCATTGGCTCATTCCTAACCTCAAGATAATAAAAAAATATCAGTTAAAAACTATTTGTACCTTCCTCAATAACCAAAGACATTTATCAGTGTTTCAGAACATAAACCTGTTTTCTAATTGCTGCTTTTTGCAAGTTTTTACTGGTATTTTTGATTATTTGTCTTGGAAGGCCTCCTAACAATAACCCTAATCTCCAGCTTCCTCCAGAGATTCTTCATTAGATAGGCCTGTTACAATAATCAATAAATCCATTAATCGCATGACAAATTAAAACAAGCTTAAGAATTTATATTGGCATGATTTCTTTTCCTATCTTTTTACCAAAAACTGGATGATAAAATCTTCGTCTTGGTGTTTTGATTTCAACTAGCCCTTTTAAAGACAATTTGGCTGTTTTGTTTGTTTATCTTTGATATTTAAACTCCAGCTTTTAATGTTCGTTACAATTTAAGGTTTATTGATTTTTGAGAATATGTTCTTGCATTCTTTTGCCATTACCATGACATTAGTTGAAAATGGTTCAAAACAACAATATCAGTTATCGCAATAACTTCTGTGACAATTTATCGTCCATCTAAATTTGTTATCGTGACAGGCGCAGATTCAGTTTACGTCTCAGGATGGGCCACTCCAAAATATTAATGCCATTTTCAGTAAGGAAAAACACACTTTGGTAAGGTTAAAATAAATATTTAAACCTAAATCTGCAAGGAGTATGAATAATTTGGGGCTGAACTATAAATTAACATAAGAGGATATTACTGCACAGTCTTCGAAACACAAGAATAGGTTCATTTCAAGCTTATAGGCGCCGATTATTTCCTTTAACAACATCAGTGAAATAAAACTACAAATTTCTGACAGATTTAAAACGGGACAGAAAAATCTTCTGGCATGCTCCCCATTTTAAGACGCCTGGGGGAATGGTATTTACGATCTCTGAAATGGTTCTTTTATTGCACTGCTCATTCTTCACATTGGAGGTTTTCTAACTTTAGGCTTTTTCTGAACTAAATAAGCGATGTTATTCACCGTCGCTTTATTCTTCTTCTCATTTTTTTTTATCCACATTAAAGGTCACAATTATAAACAAAACAATATTAGAATATTTATTTCTAAAAACGGTTAGGGTTACGTTAACAGGACTTCCTGAATATTTTAAGATGCATGTCATATTTGGAGTGAGGGATATTTAAATTAAGTTGCTTTATAGCTTGGATGTGCCTAAAATAACAGATAATTTTTGTGAAATTTACTTTTTTTAGTCTGCACCTTTCATCCACATGTTTCTGTTGAGAAAAACTGAGATTCTACCAAAAAACTTTTAGAAGATTTAAAAAGAAAGAAAACACGTATTTTCTCCATTTGTACCAGGGATCAGCTGGTTATTGGTACCAGTACAAAAACAAAGAATTTCAGTTTCAAAATCACCAACAGTCTTAACTTTTTTTTCATGAAAAACATTAGAAAATGCAGGGCTAATGAGAGTTTTTGGCTGAGCACTGAAACGCCGCCCCTCCCCTACATGTTGCTGTGCACTGCCGGTCAGCCAACTAACACAAGACTACTACAGTTTTTCTTGTGCTTGTAAAAATATAGATACATTTGGGTGTCTAGAAACATTTTCAGGGTCAAAAAACACTCAAGATCTTGATTCTAAACTAGCGTCAGCCACCATTCTGATTAAGGCGACGCCGATTTGAAGTGAAGCCTCAATCTCCCCCTATTTAAAATTACAAAGTCTTACCAATGGCTAGATAATGTCAAATTTAGTAGGTGTTTTATGTACTGTAAAATCAAAGCCATAAATGTAATAATAATGCACATATGTAACAACCAATATTTTATGTTATTTTGGCAGTACAACAAATAATTGTTGGATTCATTCTTTTTAAAAAAAATGGATAATGTTATATATTCATGTTTTAAATTATGAACTAGAAATTGTCAAACCAACACAGGCCTCATTTATACATCACAATTTTATACATGAACATTTTACCATTAAGCTTTGGTTTTATGTGGAAAAGATTATTATAAAAAGAAAAAAAAGCAGTGTGACACATTTAAATAAAACATAAGCTGTGATTTTTTGTTGTTTCAGAATACCTTCAGGTTGGTGAAAACAACTAAAATCATTTGTGTAAAACATCAATTTCTAGGGGCATTTCGGTACATTTTTCAGAGTAGAAATGTTGAGATCATCAACTTCCTACTAAAATAAAGATTGAATAAACAGAAAAACAGGGAACATCTTATTTTAATCCCGTTTCTGACATTTTTGTCAAGCTGGTAATCCATGGAAAACTTGCCGTTTACTGAGGTGATAACATCATCAAATGTTTGGCACAGACTGGTTTGGCACCTCACCTGTACGCTCCCGCAGAACGTAATCTGAACATCTGCCTACATCTTTATACACTTCTGCGTTAATGCATCCAAAAAGAAAGACGCACAGACATTTACGAGGCTTGCAGCTATGTTCGTCGCTGGGAACATTGCTGAGATTCCTGAAGAAGAAGGTCATAAATAGTTAAGATTCCTCCCAATGATCACCACACATTACGGCGTTCTTTAGGCGTGTCGAACACAAAAGGTCCAGCTGACCCGTAAGACATGTTTTTCAAGATTTTAGTCACTACAGAGTCAGCTGGGAGAGAGTATTTAAGAAATAACACTGTGATCAAAAATGTCACCTAAAAATACAATAATTATTTCACTGCCATTTGTAAAGCTATTGTTGAGCACTTCAAATGAGACAAAAATACGTAGGCGATGTCACTTCTGAGCTGTAAAAACATTCATTTGTTTGCTTTCATTAAATTACTCAATTATGAAACAATCAGCAACTTTTCAGCTGCTATTTTTGCTCCAATCACGTTGAATAGTAATCATGCTGAACTGGCTCCTCTCAGTTCATTTCTATAACTTAATGAAAACATACCTAGAATATTTTTGTCTTCATTGCTCCTACTGCAAAATATTCAGGCGATGTTTGGGTTCGGCTTGCCTAAAAATGAGCAGGATTTCTAAACAGTGTGCAAGAGGATGCACAATATATTGTAAATGTATCATTATATTTATATGCACATTGCAAAGAAGCACCTGGAGTACAATAAGTGTTAGTTACTAATTTAAGCAGCATGCATTAATATATTTGATGGCATATGTTGTTTAAAGCAGCATAAAAGACTGAAGAACATAAAGATGTGTCAGTAAAACAAAAAACATACAAACTGTTTCATTGTAAACAACATTTTCTATCAGAACATTTTCTATCAACCTTGTGTTTGAGATGGAAATTATATATTTTTAATAGTAGTTATTATTAGTGGTTTGTTTAATATGAACCTAAAACAGAATGACAGTAACATTTTTACTTTAACTTGCTACAAGCCATATTGCTTTAGCGAAAATTAATAAATATTATTTTATGTTTTCCTAAAATGGTGCCGCCTACTTGCATACCAAAAACAGCTTTACTAAGAGTGGAATAATTCGCATTTGTTCTTACCAAATCGTCTATATCCCCTTTGTTTTCCAGATTAAATTTACTAAGTTTAACTGGGACCAAAATATGTAAGGACAAACTGTTAAATTCTTTTTTGTGAAAATTGTACATAGAAACCTGTGTAGCTGTTGGAACGAAAATATAAATAAATCAACAAAAGAATAGATTAAGAGAAAGCATCGCTCTAACATGCAATTATGTAGATTTAAATTTTCACACCAGCTGAATATAATGGGCTAACTTATAAATAAATAACACATAATAAAGCTTCCCTTTTAATTACAAATCACACAAACCTCAACTTTTATTACATCTTATCGACATTTCATGATACGTCGACTTGAAAACACCGTACAAAGCTTTACCAACAAGCCAAATCCTTATCAATCTCAGCTGGAGACAACCAACTTCAGTTAGCAACTGTTAGCAAGCAGAGCTTCAAAGCTTTGAAACTGAGTTAAAACACATATATTTCCCACTCTATTAAAGCCCCCGGATATTTAGTGTCTGGCTGACACATTCCTGACATTCCACAGAGGGACTGGCTGTGGGTTGACAGGACGCCTGGACAGTTTCAGCTGCCCAAAGTTTACCGAAACCCTCTGATAGAGGACCAACATTAGCCAGCCGTTAGCTCGTTCAGCTAATGCTAGCCAACTGATTAGCTTCCAAGAGTAAAACTTTCCGTAATTAATTTATTTAATTAGGCCGAATACACAGTGGATAGCAGGTCGAGTTCTTACCCTTTATAGTAAGCCTTGACCCGGACTTGGTGGGAATTCTCTCCGGGGTGGGACATGGTGCTGTCCCGCAACGTCGGCATCATAAGCTCCGCCGCGGACACTCGGATTCAGATTCACCGATACCTCCCTTCCCTCTTCAGCGGTGTGCACCACGCCCAGAAACACTGTGATTCAAGGGTCCCCAGACAAAAAAGGACCCCAAATGAGTCAAAAGGTGGTGAAAACAGAGGTCCCGGGGTTCTTCGGTCAAATAAAATTAACCTGTAAAGTAAAGGAAAACTTACGGGTCCACCAAACAACTCCCTACCGCAAAGGCCTAGCGACGGACTCTACCAATAGAGGAATGTTCAGGGAAGCGAATAACCAACTTGAACACTCAAATGGACACGACACAAATATATAATCTAAATACTTACACGTATCTAAAGATTAATAGTAAATAACATTTTAAAATCAGCCTATTAGAATAACATATATCGAAAATAAAACGTTACTATCGTTTTAGCATCGTTCTGACTGTACCAACTCCAGTTTTCAACAGTACGGCGTTGCCTTCGAGTTCCACACAAAAGCTCGGAAATAGTTAAAACCTGTAAGAGACGTTTCTCTTTCAGGTTCTCTGGCACGGAAATAACATAATTGACCAACAACAAAGAGGTGTGCTATTTTAAGTTTCATTTTAGAGGTGCTTTTTTAAAATGAAAAACGGAAAAGTGAAAATGGGCATTAAAATAAAATAAATAAAATGACCTTGACTGGTAATTGTTTTAGAAATTGTTTACATTTTCAATGAATTTACATTTTTATTATTTCATTTAAAGCCTTATTTATATGATTGATGTAATGTACATTCTAATGTCAAATAAACATCCATCCATCTTCTTGCACCCTTTGTCCCTTAGTGGGGTTGAGAGGGTTGCTGGTGCCTATCTCCAGCTAACGTTTCGAGAGGCGGATTCACCCTGGACAGGTCGCCAGTCTGTCACAGGGCAACACAGAGACACACAGGACAAACAACCATGCACACACACACACACACACACACACACACACACACACACACACACACACACACCTAGTGGTAAATTGGAGAGGCCAATTAACCTGACAATCGTGTTTTTGGACTGTGGGAGGAAACCGGGGTACCCGGAGAAAACCCACGCATGCACAGGGAGAACATGCAAGCTCCATGCAGAAGGACAAGGAATCGAACCCAGAACCTTCTTGCTACAAGGCAACAGCTCTACCAACTGTGCCACTGTGCAGCCCCCTGTCAAATAAACATACAAAACAATATTATTTTTCCTTCCTTAAATGTGGAAAAATAGCTGAATACTATGGCGAACAATCACTTCAAAATGTGGCAATTTTCAGGGTAAAGACCGCTTTAGGATTAGGTTATTTTCTGAGATTTCAGAGTACAATTGAGCAACTATCCCAGTGTAGTATTGCAGATTACACTTGAATGCCGCACGAGTTACAACCATTGGCAGCAGAGGAGGATGAGGATAAAATTCAGACATCCAGACCAGTAAAACATTTTTTAAAAACTCAAAAAACAATTACCCTAAAAAAACAGAACTTCCTATAGGTTCTGATGGAGGGCCACCTGTTTCTTGTACACTGATAATTAACCCATAAATTAGTGAATATCCTGTATGAAGAGATTCCACCTAAATAATATATTATATAAGGAGATTTACGCTTTATGTACATGGACTGAAGAGAAAATAAGCATAGTGTCTTCATAGGTCTGCCTAAAAAAATCAGTCAGCTGCTGCTGATCCAGATCACTGCTGCTCACTAAAACCAGGAATTTAAAGCACATCATCCGAGCTCTACACACTGGCTCTGTGTAGCTCGGAGAAGAGACTTTAAAATACTGTTGTTACTTTATAAATCACTTAAAATAAATCGCTGTTGCTCTACCAGCCTTCCAGACCTGTCAGGTCTTCTGGACCTGCTCCGTTCTGCATCCCAAGAACCAGAACCAGAAGCATTCAGCTTCTAATCACCACAAATCTGGAACAAACTTCCAGAAAACTGCAGAACAGCTGAAACACTGAGTCTAATAACCCACCTGTTTAGAGTTGCTTTTGACTAATAACAACTGGGACATTGATCAATATATTTGATGTGTTTTTTGCTTGATAATTTAGATTAAATGTAATTTTGGTTGTTTCATAATTGGTTAATGTATTATATTTTTATGACATAAAGCACTTTGAACTGCCTTGTTGCTGAAATGTGTTATACTAATAAATTTGACTTCTCTCCAAGTTCGCAGAGAGGGAAGACTCCAGATATTTGTTTCTTGACAAGGCTATCTAGATATGCAAATTTTTGAGACAAATGTTTATAATGTGCTGATAGAGCTAAGTATGGTGGAGGACTTATGAGGCTGTGGGCTTTTTCTCTTTCAAAGGCTCTGGGGAACATGTTAGGACACAAAATACCATGGATAATTAAATACAAAGGCATTTTAGAGGAAACATTTAGAGCTTTTTTTTCCCCCATAAAACCTGAAAATGGGTCATCGTTGGGTCTTTTAGAACAATAAGGATACAAAGTAAAAGGCCAAATAAATACAGAAAATGGTTAAAAAATGACTCTTCTTCCATGAGTGTCTTGATTCCCAGATGTAAATGTGATGGGAAACCTGTGTGGTGAGCAGAAGAACAAGAAAAATATAAGGGACGTATGGGAGAGATGCAATTTTCCTGTTGGCAAAACAGAAAAGGTTGCGATATCTGTTGGATCAGTGACTTTGTAGAGATGCATCATTTTTTAATGTGAGAAAGTATTCCCTGTGATCAACAAAAATACTCAAAGGTCAGATAATCTCAAATTTTGAGTGTGAGATTATCGCAAAACTACAGAAGATGAATTTATTTCCAAGCATTTTGCGGTTTTTTTTTTTTTTTTTTGCCGGTAGGTGTATAAACAAAGTATTGTGTTTCTGTGAGGGGAACAAGACTAATTAGTGAATGCCGCATAGCTGATGGTTCTGGAGTTCACTCAGATTTGTTGACTCGAAGCACAACTGGAGAAAGAGAGACTTGCGGAGCTGACTCATGACCTATCAGAGGCGCATTGCTAAAAGCAGTGACCTGCGTCAGAGTTGGTGGAAAACGTCACCCACTCACAGTTTTCCACTCACACTTTCATCCAGGCTTCAGAAAGTCTTTGAGATGCTCAGATTGTCTGTTTGCTGCTCTTTCTTACAGAAAAATGAAACACCTGAGAGCTATTAGGCTGCATGAATCACGACTTAGTGTCCGCTCCCTCATTACTGATTTCTGTTTCATATTTTTGCTGTTTCCACTCGGATTCATTGTTCACTGCACTCAAGTGTCTCACAGTGCTGAGATTTTGTTTTGGGGCTGCAACACAAGCCACATTTCACTCTATTTCATGCATGTAAAGGTGTTTTAAAATTAATTTTAATGAAAAAAAAAATGCAAGAGAGAACAAAAATATTACAAGACAAAAACAAAATGTATTATGACTGATTTATTTACATATCAACAGAAAATAAATTATTGAATAAAATATCTATTTAAGGGCTTATACCCCTTCTCTTTCTGTCTTCAGACAAACAAGTCTTGTGTAAAAATTTCAAACATTATTTTTGTGATTAGTTATTAATCTGTTCAAAAACTATTCTGAGAAAGATTACTTGGATCATTTAGAAACAAAGAAAAAGTTGTCATTCAAGTTTATAAATTACTGTATTGTGATTTTTTTGTGGTGGTTTATTTGTCATCAGCTCATTTTTAAAATGAATCAAGAATGCTAAAAATTATTTGTTACTACCAATAAAGAGTCTAAATTATTTTAATTTTGTTCTTAATTTGTTTTTATTGTTAATGTGACATCTATATTTTGACTTAAATGTTTTTTTTTATTACTATCTTTTCTTATTTTTATCATTAATGTGTCCTTTATTTAAAAATGAATCTGTCACTTGTATTTCAGTAATTAACCACTAGAGGGCACTGTTTAAAGATTAAAGTAAAAACAGCTCAGTCTGCATTGATCTCCGGTTTGTGGCTGGATTTTTATTCATGTTTATTCCTATTTTTCACCATATAAACAGCTGATGATTTTTTTACAGTTATTGTTAAACATTATGGAAATCTACCAAACAGACTGTAGATGGTAAATAAGAACACAACGTGACAAATCTTGAAAAAACCTTTTGAAAATAATTTCTACTTAGTATTTATTCCTGACGATGCATTGCAAAAATGTGGAAGATAACCTGAGACAAAATCTCTTTTCAGGGGAAAATTTGTACAGGACGCAGACCGGAGTGTAGGACACAAAATAAAAACTACTATTTAAACATTATGAATTTCACTTACACACAATGCAAATAAGAAAAGAGCATAAGGTTAAAACTTAAATTAATTTAAAAGGGGACTAAGAGTAGAAATAACATTTTTTTCAGTTGTCAAGAAGTTTTAAATTCATTGAGGGGAAATGACTTTTGCAAATTGTGCGTAAGAAAAAGTTTTTAAGTTCTGAACAAATTTTATGGACACTGAAAGAGGATGTGATGAGCAGGTATCGTTCTGACCTTTTAGGATTTAGGAGCCTGTTTAACAGAGGCTGTATTAGTCTAAACTACAGTATCTTCACCATATAGGTGGAACTTTACATTTAGAAAATTTCTTTCCAAGTCATTTATAAAAATGATAAAAGGAGCAAGAAAATTTTTTGCAATTTTCATTTTTATCCTCTGTGCTGATTTATGACAAACACTAACAAAATACCTGAGATAAGTTGGCCCAACTTCTTCAAATCGGACAAAAATTGTGTCAAACGTTTGTGCTACACTTGTGTAGCAAACATTTTCATTTTGCCGGCATCATTTTAAAGACATTAAAAAAAGTTTCCAGAGGTCATGAAAGGTTAACGAGCCCCCCCCCACTCACCTACGTTTGTGCAGCAAAATGTTTTGTTTGTGCCGCTTTAGCTTTGATGATATTAATAAAAGTTTAAAGGCCAAATGTCAACCAGCTCCTCTAAATCAAGATGACCTTCAAACTTTCATTAGCATCTCCAAAGCCAAAGCAACACAAACAAAAAAATTTGCTGCACAAACGTTTGACACCATTTAGTCTAATTTGAAGAAGGTGGAGGGACCAACTTCACTCAGGTTAACAAAATTCATTAAGTTTGTAATCATAAGAAAATCTGAAAAAGCTGACACTGCATGAACATGCTGTGTGTGCAAATCAAGCTGTAAATATAAGTGAGTTCAACTTCTTAGACTCACTTATCACAGAATGTTGCTGCCCGAATCTGTATAGATATTTTTTGTTGATTTTTTTGCAGTTACGTCAAAATGATTCCCACACAAAAACAATTTGCTGAAGTTTCTTTATTTGAAACAGTTCCCAGAAAGACTTACAGATCAGGATACAGATTAAAATAGATTCTGAAACTGCTTTATAAGTGCAAATGAGTACATTTCTCTACTGAAAAATACTACAGACGACAGAACACCATTCCTGCACAGGGAATGTGGTAGCTGGATGTGAAACTCGTCGATGGAATGTCTGAAGTGTGCCGTGACGATCGCAAAGTTACACCGAATGTACAGACAGAAGGTTTCCATGCACGCCGTTTGGTCTACAAGACTACTGTGCAAAACAAGTCACATTTTAAGACTATCAGTATTTCTGTAAATGTGAGACTGAAATGATTGAGCTGATGGCAGCTGAATGCCCACCATGAGGTTGATCTGTTTTCAGGCACTGCAAAGGCTGATTCATACATTCTCAAAATCAGGTAATGCTTTATTTTAGTAGTTGCTGTAAATTCAAACCTATATCAAGTTATTCTACTGCTCAAATAAATTACTTGGCACCCATGAGATGTAGAACGGTTTCAATGACTAAGCAGGTGATCCAATTTAAATTACATGACGTGTAAAATAAAGCGCTACCCTAAAGCTCTATATTCTGTGCTGAGGCTTTAAATTTATTGCATCGACACTCAGTCCAGACATGCATGTAACTGCATGAATAAATACACCTGAATCACTCAGAAATCTGATAATATCACATGTATTGTGAAGCTCAACGGGAACAAAAAGGGTTAAATTGAAAGCTAGTTTTTAAAATGATAACCAGGCTACAAATACTCAAAGGAATGGAGTCATTTCCTTCCTCGCCAACACGGTTTGAAATGACAGCCAAGTACATTAAAATATCTAGAAATCATAAATTAATGTATATATATATAAAAAAAAAAAAAATAAAAAAAAAGAACTGAGCCTTCTTCTGCAGAAGCGGCTTCAACATGTTTGCCTCTTTCTCGTCCTTCCCTCTGGGATGAAAATGGTAGAAGATTTTCCCGATATGCAGCGGCAGCAGCAGCAAAGCGTGTGGAGACGACACTTATCTCCTCCGAGAACAAGCAGAGCAGAAGGGCGGGACGAAGCTGTAGAGAGAAAACGTCTTGGCTGGACGGCGGCTCGGCTCAGGGGACGCTGCCGGATCCGAGGGCGTCTTTCTCTGCGGACATGGACCTGAGCAGCTCCTCCACCCAGCGGACCTCCGAGGCCACCTGCTCGGCCAGCGCGTCGTAGCGGTTCTCCAGACGCCCAAACTTGCGCTTCAGGTTGTTGGCCGACTGCATGGTGAGCCGGGTGTCCTCCTGGCACTTCCTGCGCTGCGTCTGGGAGCGCTGCAGCTCCTGGCGGATGTGGCTGAGGTCGGCGGAGATGCTCTGGTTCTCCTCCTTATACCAGCCCTCCTTCTCCTCGTAGATGGACAGCAGCGCTGCCACGTCCTCCTGGCAGGAGCGCTGGTTGCGCTCCAGCTCCTTCAGGCCCTCCTCCGCGGCAGCGATCTCCTCCAGCACCTGGGAGAAGCGCTCAAAGTTCACGTAGGTGTTGTTGGGAGGCATGCTGGAGTGCGACTTGATGGTGTACTCCTTCAGCCGAGTGGTCTTCAGGCGACGGCGCTCCGTTTTGTGATCCCGATCCTCCTGGCGCACGTTTCGCCTCTTGATAACCTGAAGAAATCAAAGATCGGAAATTGAGAAGACGCTCCACAGATATTACGACAGAATGCTTTGCCAGACTAAAACTTCCAGAATCCTCTAAGGAATAAACTGAAAAGGTTAAAGATGATCTATTATCCTTCCCCGTTAGGATAAACCATTAAATTTTTGCACAAAATCATTCTTAGGTGATGAGATTTTAGTCTGATCAGTTCTGTCTATTTTGAGCTGTTTTAGGGTCTCTTGTCACTTTAAATCCACATAAGCTGCTGCTGCTGGCAACGCCCCCAACTCACCATTATGCTTGCATTTAAAAAAGACTGCAAAATGATGTAAAATCATACAACCATGCATCTTTGAAAAGCAGAAGTAGAGCCTCCTGCACAACCACCAAGAACGCAGCAAGTGATTTCTGGATGGTAAGTCGACAACAAAACAGCAGCAGCCATTATTACAGCAGTGAAACCAGCTGACCAAATGTTCTGGAACTCTGCTTGGGTTGCTAGGTAACGACACAGCGCCTGTCGAATGTGACGCTACATTGAAACGGCTCATTTTTCCGAAACCAAGAAAACATTAACTTATTGATAAACAGCTGGCGGTTTTATTTAAGTTTTTTTTTTTTCCTTTTGCTGTTTTCAGAAGCAGTAGAGACCCAAATGGAAGTACAAAAATATGCAAAATGAGAACTTTGCATAAAATATGGAAGAATAACTGGATGACTGGTTACTTAGGATAACAGATAAAGAAATGGACTAATGCACTGACAGAAGGATGAGTAGATAAATGGATGGAGGAAAGAAGGCATAAAGGACTGATCAATAATGGACAGAGACAGACTAATTGATAATTGTATTATTGGTTGCATGGATAACAGATTAATGGATGATAAGAGGAAGAAAGGATACATTTATGGATGAATAATAGACAAATGAATTGACTTATTAATGGATGGAATGGTAGATAACAACAACTCTCTCTAATTTCTTAATCTATCCAGACTTGGGAAAACATTTCCTGAATTTTCCAGCTGGCGTAAAAACCCTTAGATTAAACTCCCTGGACTTTAAATGAGACTCCAAACATCCCGTAAACACTTTCTGTACAATCTGCTCACCTGACGAGAAAATTAAGAAATTACAAGAATAATAAAAGCATAAAAAACCTGATTAAACGAGTCAGTAGATCTACTAAGCACCATTTCTAAGTTTTGATGGGAACAGTGAAATAATGAATAATTAAAATGCCAACCTTAATCCAGGGATGCTCCAGACTGTCATCAATTGTCATTCTCTTCCTACACAAACAGAAATCATTCATCAAGTTACCATTTCTTCTAACCTAAGATGCAGTAACAAACAATATGAATCCATGAGTTTTACTTATTTTATTACTTTGGGTCTTTGACCAGCAGGCGGCGTATGAAGTCCTTGGCCAACTCGCTGGTGTTGCTGAAATATTCCTCGTCAAAGTCGTAGTTGACAGCCGAGATGTTGGTCAGAGTCTCCTGCTTGGTCTCGCCGAGGAAAGGCGACGCTCCGCTCAGTCTGGCAGACAAAACGTTTCCCGTCAGAGCTCACTTTAGAAATGATTCGACCGAATGCTATGATGAGAAACTTTACTCACAGAATGTATGTGATCACTCCGATGCTCCTGCAAGCAGGAACAGATGAGTTAAGATAAGCGGCAGGTTGGTAAACATCTCTAGATGAGAAGAGGAAAATAAAACAAACCAAAAAAAAGACTCCTCACCACATGTCTGCCTCCAGGCCGAGTGGCTCGTAGTTAACTATTTCTGGCGCTGTAAAAAGCATGAAAGAATGAAAGCTTTAATTCAAACCAGATGTGATCTGAAGCCAAACATTTTCCACTTACGAGGTTTAAACTCGGAGTGCAGCTGTGAGGCCTTACCGACAAACTCCGGAGTCCCAAAGATGTTCTTGAACTCGTTTCCAGCTTTGATCTGGTGAGCGATCCCAAAATCAATCAGCTTGATCCGGGGGTTGGGAACGTTCTTATCCAGCAGCATAATATTCTCAGGCTGAAGGATTAAAAAAAGAAAAGGATTTTTACTTTTCAAGGTGACCTATTATGCTTCCTTGTTAGGATTGGCCTGTAGGATATACAGAACATGTTCTTTACATATTTTTACACAAAATAATTCTAAGATGAGGTTTTAGTTGCTCAGTTCTGCCTATTTCAGAATGGCTTGTTCCACCGTGTCTTGTCGCTTTAAATCCATATAAACTGTTGCTGACCACGCTCCTCAATTCATCGTTTACTCTCACATGTGAAAATGGCTGAAAACAGATGTGAAATTATACAACTATACACCTTTGAAAAGCAGAAGTGGAGCATCCTGCACAACCAATAAGAATGCAGCGAATGGCTTCTGGATATTAAGTCAGCAACAAAAGACTTGTCTTTTCCAGCAGCCATTGCACAGCGGTAAAACCAGCTGACCAAACATACTAGAGCTCAACTTGAGTTGCTAGGTGACGGGCTGGGGTTCGGCTGGGGTTGCTAGGTAATGGTGCAGTGCCTGTAGTATGTGACTTAACAATCGAAACGCCAAAAATCACAAACTTATTGCCAGGAAATGGCTGGTTGTTATTTTTAAGCACGAGGCTTAAAGCAATGCAGATAATTTTTTTCTTTTAAACAGAAAAAGTAATATAAACACAGAATGACAATTATATTTCCAAATATAAAACACATTTCATCACTACTAATTTGGTTAAAAGTGGCAAAAATTATTTTTATGTCTAGTTTCCATAATTTTCCACTAAAGTGGATAAACGACCTGCTTAATGGATGAAAGGAAGAATAGAAGGATTGACGGGTTAAGATCTGCTGACTTAGATCCAATGATTTATTTTCTTTCCCAGACGACAAAAGAACTCCAAAATGCTTTGAGAAGGTAGAAACATCACTACAGAGCTAGCTAGGAATTTTATTTTGTTTTTTAAAACTCTTCACACTTTTCCTCTACAGTATAAGAAGAAGTATTACTTCTTAAGCAGTATTACTTTTGAGCCTAGTTTCATTTGTTTCATGGAAAACTACCAGGGTTAACACCTGAAGCCCTTAGCAGCCTTTAATCTCCCACCAGTTCCCCTCGGACGGCTGACCTTCAGGTCGAAGTGAGCGATGCGCTTGGAGTGGAGGTAGTGGACGCCGTCCAGGATCTGCTTGAGGAACTGCGTGGCCTCCTCCTCGGTCAGAGACTCCTTCTCGGCCAGGAAGTCGAACAGCTCCCCGCCGGACACCAGCTCCAGGATCAGGATCACGTCCGTCTTGTTCTCAAAGATGTCGTGCAGCGTGATGATGTTGCTGTGCTGGATCTCCCGCAGGATGTTGACCTCGCGCTCGATCTCCTCGCGGCTCACCCCGCGCCGGCTGGACGACAGGCGCCGCTTCTTGATGAACTTGGCCGCGTACTCGACGCCCGTGCTCTTCTCCTTGCACTTCCGGACGATGGCGAACTGTCCACTGGAGAGAGAGGGAAGACCAAACCTCTTGTAGCAATCTATTTAACAAAAACGTATCACACACCGCAGTAGAAATGGTCAGAAATCTGCTGACCATCATGGTGGACATGAATATTGTACTGAATTTGGACTTTTAATGATGCATTCGAACTAGGGGTGGATGATACAGACTTTAAACTTTATTGGGTTATTTTTTGATACTATTGAACTTTGATACTAAATATAAGTTTAGGACAAACATTCTTATTTACAATAATCTTCTTCAGGATGCCACGTACTTAAAAAGTGTGATTTATATCAGTAGACTGCACAGTAAGTAGATTTAATATTTTATAATTTATTGGTGCTTTCATGGGACAAACAGTGGAGAAAATGGCAAAAATATCATTTTCTATCATACTGTCAGTTTTATTTTTTATTTACCTTCAATGACTAAAATTGATCATTATAACAATAAATCAAAATCATATCATAGGACATTTTTCATGATATGATATATGATACATACACATTGCACAGTATCTGTCATAATAACCAATTAATCAATTAATCATTTGATAAATTAAAGTGAGTTCAATAATTTCCATTCAGATGATTAAGATTTTTTTGAAGAGCAATTATGTTTACAGAGAGTTCATAAATGGTTTTGTTTACAGTTTCGGTTGTGTGCTTTTATTTCCTTTCCATTTATATTTTTTAGGTTTTATTTAGTATATTTTAAATCTCTTCCTGTTCCAGTGTTAAGTGTTACTTAAAGTTTATATTTCTATTTTCTACAACAAATATTATTGTTTATTGAAATAATTACTGGGACATTTACAGGCCTATACTTACACTAATATTTGATTAAATGACCTTCAGGAACCACAAGCTCAATTTATAATCTTTGGGGGATATTTTGGCTGGATTTGTCATCCATTGCCCCACAGGAAAGGGAAGAGTTACTTTAAATATAGTTAAACAAGCCATTTTCCCACAAATGTTCAATCAG
The DNA here is from genome assembly GCF_904066995.2 of Poecilia reticulata. Taxonomy (NCBI): domain Eukaryota; kingdom Metazoa; phylum Chordata; class Actinopteri; order Cyprinodontiformes; family Poeciliidae; genus Poecilia; species Poecilia reticulata. The sequence goes on from NC_088846.1 coordinate 21,302,414, forward strand.
GTTGATGTCAGAGAGTTAGGGGGGGAAGGCCATTCAAGAAGCTTCAGATTAACATTTCAAACACAGTTTGATGTGGAACATTTAAGTATGTGCAAGTTTCCAACATCTGCCAGGTCATAGGAAACTGGTTGGGATGTTTGGGATCAAACCAGTTTCCACAAACACGGAGATGCCGGAACGCCACAGACGCTGTCTGGAGTGAAGCCAGTTTAAAATCAACATAGACCGACGTTAAGTACTAATTTATGCACCCAACTGATGCAAGCTGTAATCAGTGCAAACTGAAAAAGCCACTTTAATTATACAGCTGAGGAAGATTCAAGACCTTCATTAAATGCCAATGCTAATGCAAATAGTGAATATTTGAATATTGATTAAGCCTGTACCTTATTGAAACTCTAAATGTAAATTATGCTAACAGATATTTTCTTAAAAGAGTGAGAGACTCCTTTCAGACAGACAGAAATCTTGCAAACAAAGCTCAATATCAGCGTCATTTCAGGACAAGTCCAACACTAAATAACCATTTTAATTGCACTTCAAAACAACTACATGGAGTGAAATGTTATTTATAAAAAAGAACATCTAAGTGAAACCAAAGTGGAAACATAACAGCAGGATCTGTCCCTGTAGGACTGTTAATTCACATCCGTTTCGGGAAACAAAAACACTCTGACACTGTCCCGATGTTTAGAAACACTCCACCACAGCAAAGGAGGAAAGGGACAGCGAGAGCCACTGACGTCACAGTTTTTGCTGCATTACTGCAGAAAGAGATTAGCCAAGGCGGGAAGGTGGGTCAATCTCTTTAAAAAAAAAAAAAAAAAGATGACTCGTCTTTAAAAGTGTCCAGTGCAGCATAAAAGTGCATTCAATTATATTTTATGTTGCTGATGCAAACTCGTTATGATCTCAGTTTTTTTTTTTTTTTTGGCAGCCTGGAGTTCATACCTGACAGATCAATAAACTGTGTGGTCCAGATACGCTCATAATTACAAGAAATAGATCACTGGAGTTTAGCTATACAGCTGAGGAAGCCTTATTAGAATTTCATAAAGTGCTTTGCATGCATTTTGCCTGGCACTAAAGGGCTACTGTACTGAAATTAAACACCTGAAAAACATGTTTCTGTCAAGTGGGAATGGTTCCTACCTGCCCAGCTCCTCTCCCATCTCGTAGTAGAGCTCAACATCTTCCTGCCTGAAGCCAGCCATGGTGCTGACGACGCTAACTGTGAGGGGAGAAGGTCCTGCAGGTGTCCTGCAAAGTAAAGAGAAAGTTAACTATACATATCAGTCAATAAAAAATAAATAAATAAATAAAAGTTGCATACACATAGATGCATCACTGTCATATTTTAATTCAATAGAATATTAGAAGTCTAAAAAGGATTCATAATAGACATGTTTTGTTGTCTATTATGGGAAGTCAGATGTTCTTTGACAGCCCTTAATCAACAAAAATGTGCATGCTAATAAAGCTGACTCTTCACAAAGTGCTGCATCCTAGTATAATGATGGAAAGTTGAGTGGAAGGAAAAAGTTGCTCTATGTCCCTCTTAAAGTTCCACAACCATACTGTCTGCTGCATGAAAAACTGCAGAAAAACTGCATGGTTGCCAAACTTCATAATTTGCTCAAAGCACCAATATGCATTTTATTCACCACCGTATCACTGTGCTTGATTGGCCAAAAAAAACTTGCCTGACTCAATTCAAATATGAAATATTTAGAGTATTGTCAAAAAATAAATAAATAAAAAGTTAACACTTTTAGCAAGACAATTTTAAGAAATAACATTGTGTACTGAATCCATCTAATATAAATGTTCCTTTTTGAATTTAAATACTAAAATGGATTCAACTATGGCTGGTTCTCTAAGAGCAAAACATTCCCTTATTATTATTTTTTTTTAAGATAGTAACCCGAGTTATAAAGCAGCATAAGAGTTTCCTGCCTGAATGGACGTTCAGCTGCTCTCCTTGTCCTGCCTCCTGTCCTCCTTATTTGGTTGTAGTGAAAACACAGCTTTAGTTTTCAGACACTTTGGGGCTGATGTCAGACCTCTGCATACCAGTCTTACTTAGATCACCTCCTGCTCATGCTTCAGCAAACTGACTCAATTAAAGGGCCCGGAGCGACCTCACAAAGAGATGTTTTACCTTTTAGTTCTTCACGCTGCACAAAATATGCCCAAGTCTAAAGGTTTTTATGAACGACACAATTTATGATTAACGTTTTTGTTACGGTTTAAAAAGAAAACGGGCTTTTCCTGAGAAATACAACCGATAAAACAACCAAACGACAAACGTGTTACAGATTACACGAATCAAACTGAAAACCCACACATATCCCGTTATTTTATTCATGATTGAAGGAGTTTCAACGCATTAACAAGAAGGAACAAAACGAATCCTGACAACGGAAGACAGCTAGCTATAGCTCGGTACATTACCTAGCGTTAAACGCCGGCTGTCGTTGTTTTATTAATTTAAACCTCACAAAAAACTACAAAAACATAAATTATGACAGCGAAATACACAGCTAGTCAGATTAAAAGAGAAAACATTACAGCAATGGATACTCACCGTACGGTTCGCTACAACTACTGCCTTCCTCATCCAACTAGCTGAGTGGATCTCCTGGTTTATCAACTAATTGACGTCAAGACAGAGAACTTCCGGCATCTAACTTCAAAGTAAAAGTTTTTCAGAGAATTTCGTGGATTTTTATTTTAACCTCCTGACTACCAAGAAAAAAATATTGTCCAACCACTATTTTTTTTTAAATCCCACAGTCTTTGTAAGCCAATAAAATGTTTTATGCACTTACTTTGTCTCTTCCCATAAAATGTGTTGTTACTGATGAATGCCATTTTTATGAATTAGAAAAAAGGTATGTACAAAAGTTCCACCCCTTCACATGTGGTATCATTGAAAAGCCCTAAGGAATTAATTCAGTAGAATGCAGGAGGTGGGAGATATTCAAGTGTAGAAATGTCCTCTACAGAGGACAAAAATGAACTGCTGGTAGTCAGGAGAATAATTAAAAAATGACAAGGTGTTTAACATTAAAATAAGCTACAAAAATGAGAGTATACCAGGATAAACTGAAAAAGTAATTAAAAAAAAGTTAAAATAAAAACTAATAAAACAAGAAATCGCTTGGATTTATGGTAAGTGCCAAAATTTAACAAACATGCATTTTAGTTATATTTCTATATGTGTTTATTAAAATGACAAATGCATTTATTAGATAAACTAAATTCAAAACATTTGTTTACAATAATGTCTAAAATACAGTTAAGTAATCAAATGTGAAAACCATTAAGAAGAATTTGAATTCACCATATTTCAAAAGATTATATGACCATTTAGGCATTTATTAAACTATTACACGGTCCTCTGAGGCAAAGCACACCAGTCCATCTCTGGTGTGCTAAAAGAGATCAGTTTTAATTTAATTTAATTAATGTTTTTGTCTGACCTAGTTAAAGTCTATTTTTGAAACTCATCAGCTATCTGTTCACAATTATAAACTTAAGTAAACTTGGGTAATGCAGAAAGATAATAATCCAAAGTTCATTTCTAGATGGCTGAAAACAAAACATGTAGGTTTTGGATCGGCCAAGTCAAAGTCTGAACTAAATTGAACTGAAATGCAGTGGTGAGCATAGGCGTTAGATCATTATATTGAAATGTCTGCAATGCCTGGTTGGGATGGTAACTATAAATTTCTTGCATGACAGATATAAATAGCGTGAATTTATACAATGAATTCATGTGATTTATTAAAAAGTCAGATTATTTTTTTAAATCAGATTAAAAAAAAAAAGATTCTCGATTCCTTGTGAAAGTATAACCTCTTATTGTGAAGTTTGAAATTCTTCAGATTCCGCTAATAATGGCTGACATGACACAGGTAAAATATACACCAGAAGGAAGGACATATGGAATGACATCAGGCTGAAAGTCTACTGCATCATGTCTGAATAACAAGATCGAGCACGCAACAACAAAGATTATAGAGTGGTCCTGCTGTGAGCTGCGGATGTAAAATACCAATGACATTGTTGAATAAATGTGGCAGAATTACAGCTGCCTGTCTTTTTTTTTTAAACTTATTCAGTCTCATGATGCTGTACTTAGCTTTGTAATTGCACCAATAAAACGGTAATTGAACAGTTTGAAACGCGGACACTTAATCCTGTTAAATGCAAACCCCTTTTTCAACTAAAAAGTATCCTCAAAAGTTGTTCCCTGACCGGGAATCGAACCCGGGCCGCGGCGGTGAGAGCGCCGAATCCTAACCACTAGACCACCAGGGAAGATGCTAACTGCAACGAAAGAGCAGAAATTGAAAATGGTAACACAACACAATAGTGTGATGTTTCACTTCTATTTATGTTTAGGGAGACAAATATAACCCACAGACTGTTCCACATTATGTATCCGTTGTAAAAACTATATTTTACTTTATCTTAATCTAATCCAATCAGAAATGAGCTCTTGATTGCCTCCTGATGAAACCAGCCAATGAAATAATGACTAACACCGTAAAGGGAGTGGCTTTTCCCAACAACAGCTGAGAGATCGAGCTGAGCGGTTGGTCGGTTGATGGGTTAAACAACAACATGCTCGGCGATATGAGAGTTCCCGGAGCACTGATTTGGGCCGCTTTCCTCGTCCAGAGGGTGAGAGAGATTAAATCTGTTTCACTAAAACCGGTATATTTGTTCAAGCAAGTCTTCTAGTTGACACAGTCTGGGAACTGTACTGTAATCGATTTTTTCCTGCATTAGCCTGAATGCTATGTGAACGTTAGCTTGCGGAGATCACCGTGGGCCCTGGAAACCCACACATCACCGGTGGATAGGACATTATAATAAAGGAGGGTCGCTGCTGATTCAAAGCATCTCTGAAGCCAACACAAACACAGAATAATCCGGGAGCGAATAGAGATTTATTTGCTAATAATCTACAACGTGCCGTTGGTTTTAAAAATGGCAGCGGGTCTGAAATCTGAGCCGAAAGGAGTAAAATATGTTCATATGACTTGCGTTGCCTTTAGAAAACAACTATAAAACTAACTCGACCCAGGTTAGAAAACAGCCGTGTAAAACTTTTAATTACTCTTTCCGAATTAGATTTAAACGCTTTTCTCTTTTTTTTTTTGCATTTCTCTTTTTGTGTCTCAGTCGCAGGTTATTTGAAGTTATGTTAAATTAAATTTAACATGAATCTTATATTGTTAGAAAATGTCTTAGTTATACAGTAAGAACGAAACTACAAAATGGAAAATTGGGTTAAGAGGAGCATAAAACCCTGTTAAGGTAATTTTATTTAGCACATTTTCAGCAACGAGGCAATTCAAAGTGCTTTACGTGAGTTAAAAGGAAATACCTTTCCACTACTACTGCTGAATATTTGTGTCATAATTCTTCAGTTTATTCCTCCTATCTCTCGTGTCCAAAATGAAACGATGTTTTTCTGCCTACAGGTGGTGGGAGAGTACGGCATGGCCCATTTCAGTGATGAGGGCAAAAGAAATGGGAAGGACTACTGCATATTCTTCAAGTCCCAGTGGGCACGTCTTCCTCAGGACCTTAATAAAGCAGTAAGTATCCTGGTGACACAACGTCCTTTTGCAAAACTACTCATGCATACCATTTGTACTTCACATTTTGACATGTCACAACCACAAACTTCAATGCATGCTGTGTGAGGGAGCAATACGAAGTAGTGCAGGATTGTGAAGTTGAGGAAGAGAAATCTAAATAGTGTGGCCAGCAGTTTTATTCACAGGCCTTCACTCTGAAATAATATCGTCTGGATAAATAAAATCCAGTGCAGCCAAAAGTCAAAATTAGTAAACCAACTTTTGAAAAATGTAATTTCCGTATTTAATGAGACGCCTTCAATGGCTTGTTAGAGAACATGGAGGACAAACATTTTTTTGTCCTCCATGACAAAAAATGCAGAGTTGCGTTAGAAAATATCTCATTCACATATCACATTACTCATATAAGCAACCAAGAATGGAAACTAATCCTCAAATTGAACACACCATTTCCAAAGTAAAACATGGTTGTGGCAGTATCGTGCTGTGGGGTTGCTTTTTTTCCACATGGAAGCTGTTCAGAGTAAATTAATGGAGCTAAATGCAGAATAATCTTGGAAAATTCTTGTTAGAAGCTGCAAAAGACTTGAGAGAAAAGTTCAAGGCCTATGAAAACCTTTGCAAAACATTGTATGTACTGTGTACTCCTGTTACATTGTAGTAACAAAAGTTACATTTACGGTGTAGACATTGGAAATTTCTAGATTCCAGCAAGGAACTTGCAGAAAACCTCTAAATCCAAAATAAAGACAGACATTTGTGCTTTTCTATCCTGTTAAGAAATAACTTCATTTTGGGCTTGTAAGACTATCTGTAGTTTCCAAATCAATGAAGCCATAAGCTTGACGCTCTCTGTGTTTCCTGTTCTGTCCACTTGACGACAAAAAAAGAAAACCCTGACTGGATCCTCTTGACAAAGTTCAACTGTTTACTTTACAAAATAAACACACTACAGATGTAACTTATTTACAAAAATAATCAAGTAAAATAATAATATAAATGAGGTAAAAAGAAACTGCTTAACTACCTGATAAGCAATTTCATGTGCAAATTTACAATTTGCTCATGAAATATTTATCTTTAGAATAAAATCGAACAGCAGCTTTCACCCGTATGAAATCAGAGAAATAAATAATGTTTTTTTCCTCCAGTTTCGTTTTAATCGCTCTGATCTTTCTCTGTCACAGTCCCATCTTCAGATCTATGACTTGACGTCGTCAGTCCTTTGCTCGCCCTCCGAGGTCCCAGAGGACGGCTTCCCAAACCGCATCCCCATGGTGATGAGGGGCAACTGCACCTTCTACGAGAAGGTCCGCCTGGCCCAGATCAATGGCGCCCAGGGCATCCTGATCGTCAGCAAAGACAGGCTGGTAAGATGTTCACTTACAGTCACAGTGTGTTGAGCAGATTCCAGTCCACTTTATTGATCGTGTGTGTGTGTGTGTGTGTGTGTGTGTGTTTCACAGACTCCACCAGCAGGAAACGAGAACCAGTACGAGGAGATAGACATTCCTGTAGCTCTGCTGAGCTACGCTGATATGCTGGACATAAGCAAGGTGAGGATTTTCCTGATGACGGATATTTCAGGGTTTTCACAGGTGCTTGAATTTCAAATAAAGTGTTTGCAACATTTGGAAAGAAAGTGCTTGATGATCTTTCTGCAGAGTTTGTAAATAAAGTTGTAATAAACTTTCATGTGAAAAGACGCCTTGCAAAAAGTCAAGTGATTATTTTGAGCGGGAAGGTTATTTACTTTAACACAAAGAAAATGTGTTCAATGTGGTGAATATTTATTATTCCTAATGAGGTTTTGATCTGTGTAATTGCAATAAATCATTTCTTATATTTTATACATTAATGTGTTTGAGATTGTTGTTTGTTAAATTTGTGTTTTGTGCTCAGACCAGCCAGTGTGTGAGACATTTTGTTATATTTTAGTTCACTTTGTATGTAGAATACTAAGACAAGACATTATTAAAAACGGAATAAGTGATGTCAGAATAGTGAATTAAAACCAAAGCTGTATCTCTAAAGTGTGGGGTTGCAAAAGTTTGAAGATTTAACCTCGAAAATGGTTGGAAAGTGCTTTACAGTGGGGAAACCCTTAGATTTAAAAGATTTCGTAACCTAAGCTGATCTCATTGTTTGTAAATCGTCCAGACTTTCGGTCAGGGGATGCTTGTTGCCATGTATGCTCCCAATGAGCCGGTGTTGGACTACAACATGGTGATAATCTTCCTGATGGCGGTGGGGACCGTGGCCGTCGGAGCCTACTGGGCCGGCAGCAGAGATCGCAAAAAGTAAGTGGGAATCCCCCCTCCACCCTTCGGAGAGAGCAGAAATATTTTTGCAAATACGAAATAGTAAAAAACGCAGCCTGTGTAGTTTATCTGAAGCTGCGAGCGACTCGCCGGTTTGAGCCAAAATGACAGAAGGCCCAGTCAGATGGGGGTCTCTGACGCTCGAAACGTTTAGTAAAATGGATGATCATGAGCAGTAAAAACGTCGACTCAGTTTGAGACTCTTCAGCCTCTGGTCTTATTTTCAGGCGTTACTTGAAGCATAAACGCGACGACGGCGCGGAGAAGCAGGACGAGGAGACGGTGGACGTCACCCCCATCATGATCTGTGTGTTTGTCTTCATGTGCTGCAACATGCTGGTGCTGCTCTACTTCTTCTACGACCACCTTGGTACGCCACACAAACATGGGAATTCAGAGAGAGCGCAAAGAGATGTATCATTTCATCGCGTCTAGAAAGTAAATTTGAGTTAATTTTCTGCTGTTGATGTCTGGTTTGTTCAGCCATTTGGGTCATCGCCATCTTCTGTGTGGCCTCCTCCGTCGGCCTCTACAGCTGCCTGTGGCCTTTCGTCAGGAGGATTCCTTTCTGCAAGTGCAGGTGAGGCTGCAGCTGAGGTTATACTGATGATTAAAAAGGCTCCTCATTCGAAATAAAATGCATCTATAATCTGTTAAAATAACATTTCTAATTGCAGTAGAGTCACATTTTGTTCCACTAAAACCACATGTTTCAGAGTATTTTGCTTAGATTTGGTGTGATGGACCAACACAGAGTGATGGAAGGAATACGATGAGTCATGGTTTTGATTTTTTTTAGAAATGAAAATCTGAAAAGTGTGGCATGTATTTGTGCTGTTCAGTCGCTATGAGTCAGCACATTTTTACTTCCGCTACAGCTGCCGGTCGGTAAGATTCTTGACCATTCTTTACAAAATAAACTCTATCTCAGTTAGACTATAAGTATAATTATTAATATTTATTTCACAGATTCTTTGGATTTGACTATTCCATCACTAAGCTTTTACTTTTCCCGTGTCCAGCAGGTTTTCTTCTTGCTCTGTGTTCAGCTCTATCAATCCTTCTTGCTGAAGAAATGGATTTGAGCTGTCAACGTATTCCTCCAAAATGTATTTTATATTGAATGAATTTCTTAAATTTTGTGGTTGTGATGGGACAAAATGTCTCTCCAGTAATTAGAAGTGTGTAGTCTTACAGATTATGGGTGGGATTTGTAAAGAGAAACAGATGCTAGCATGAGTTGTGAAACGTAAACAGTCAAGACAGAGAAACAAACAAATCCTGCAGCGATGGTGATCGTTAGCGGGAGGCTAACCGATGTCTAAATTATGGAAAACAGGATCCCAGAGAACAACTGGCCGTACCTGCACAAGCGTCCGCAGATCCGCGCACTGCTGCTGTCGGCCATCTGCGTCAGCATCAGCGTCGTCTGGATGGTGTTTCGCAACGAAGACCAGTGAGTCTGAAGCCAGCAGATGTGCTTCCTGTTTGACATATGAGGGGAAAACATGGGGCTGGGTGATGTGACTTAAAATCGGGTTTCTTTTTATACAATGTATATATATATATATATATATACCAGATCCTAGATTGACAGATTTTTCTTGCTTTCTTTTCTGAAAGAAATTACAAATGACAGAAAAATGTGGCTTTTATTTCAGTCGCCACTGCTGTGAGTTGTTTGACAGAGTGTTGGCGACAGATTATAGATGTATGTTCAACTACGAGAATCTGCTCATAATAGCAGAATAAAAACGCAATTTTACCAGGAAAATATTACAATTCTAGAAAAAAAAGTTGCTTTAATGAGGGAAAAAAATGAGCTTAATTACAGCGATCTCAAATTAGCAGCTCAGTTTGTCTGGTTCTTTATAACTGTTTCAAGTACAAATTCCTGCTACTGATAATATTTTCATGCTGATATGTTAAAAGATTTAGTATCTATTGAGTATGAAGTATTATTTGTAAAACTTATGCACACTGCAAAAACACAATTTTACCAAGTATTTTTCTAGTCTAGTTTCTAGTGCAAATATTTTGATTAAATCTTAGTTTTGTTTTAGTTGAAATATACTAACTTACAAGTAATTTTGTGGCAAGACCTAGAAGAATGTTGTAAATAAATAATTCCTTAATATTGGTGAAAAGTTGGCAGTTTTTCACTTATAGGAAGACATTTTTCCATTGTTATAAGTGTAAAATCTGCCAGTGAAACTAGTGATTTTTCATCAATATTAAGAAATTATTTACTTAAAAATATTCTATATCTTGCTGAAAAGTAACTTGTAGTTTAGTTTTGTCTTATTTTAAGTGTGATAAGATATTTGCTCTAGAAACAAGACTATAAATCGTTGGTAAGATTTGGTGTTTTTGCAGTGCAAAATTTCTCATTTTAATTTACATTTTTTCTGTTTTTCATGCTAGTTTTCATAATATTATGAACTTATTCTGGTAATTAAAAAAAATACAAAAATCATAACCTGGCACTAATGCTTTCAAAGTCAAGAAATGGAAGCTGTAAAACACGCTCGTCAAACAAAATGGCGGGCCTTAAGCGGGCTGACATCACTATGAATTATGGAAACACAAGGACTTTTAATGGTTGAGAAAAAAAAAATCCACATTTTCAAAAAAAAACAAAAATTCAACAAATCAGTTTTACCGATTTATCGCCCAGCCCTAGAAAAACCAGAGTTTCTGCTTTTCTAATAAATTCTTTATAAAGTGGAGACACGTTGGGTCGGCTGTGTTGTTGTTTGCTTTGGCGCCGCGGGCTGATGGCGGCTCCTCTCTGCTGTGCCCTCCAGGTGGGCCTGGGTGCTGCAGGACACGCTGGGCATCACCTTCTGTCTCTACATGCTCAAAACTGTCCGGCTGCCCACGTTCAAGGTGACGGATCGGAACCGCTCACAACAGCTCAGCCGCCTGAATAAGTCATAAATTTAACCTGTTTCTTTCTCTCCGGCAGGCTTGCACTTTACTGCTGTCGGTTCTGTTTGTTTACGACGTTTTCTTCGTATTTATTACGCCCCATTTCACGAAGGTACGATGACTCTCGGCTGGAGTGAAAACAAACCGAGTCGTAGTTTTCTGTCTGACCGTCCTGCTGCGTTGTTTTTCACAGAACGGGGAGAGCATAATGGTGGAGGTCGCGGCTGGCCCCTCGGACTCCGCCCCTCATGAAAAGGTGAGCGCTCTGATGATTTTGCTCTTCTGGGTTTCAGCGGCGAAGCGAACACTGACTCCGTTTGTGTCTTCAGCTGCCGATGGTGCTCAAAGTGCCCAGGTTAAACTTCTCTCCTCTGGCTCTTTGCGACCGGCCCTTCTCCCTCCTGGGCTTTGGGGATATCTTAGTGCCAGGTGACATTTTTAAAATCTCTTTTTGCTCACGTTTTGTTGGTTAGCTTCAACCTGACATGGAGACGCCGATTCTGTTCCCCTCTCAGGTCTCCTGGTGGCGTACTGTCACAGATTTGACATTTTAACCCAGTCCTCCAGGATCTACTTTGTGGCCTGTACTATCGGTAAGTTCGTCTGCTTGGATTATGATGGGATGGTAAAGATAAAACATTTATTTCATAGTCTAATAAGATTTTAGGATGAAATGAAGGCAGACCTAAATCTACTACATTCCCGTTTTGTTCAAATGCATTCTTTTAATTTTCTCACACGACAACCACAAAGTTTAAAGCATCTTACTGGGATTTAATGAGATCGACACAAAACAAAAAACAGCATAATTCTGAAGTTGTTATCCAGGGATCGTATGGTGATTTAAATCCTGAAAATGCTTTAATTTCACTTGTGTGTTAAGGTTTGGAAAGTGACTGATTTCTGTATAAAGTCCTTGAAAGCGCTTGATATTCAAGCTGCACAGTTTAATAATGAAGTACAATATAATGTTTGATTAAACATTATTTTCAGTTGGCATAATAAAACGACACACATTTCTCACAGTCTGAAGGTAAATCAGATATAACTTTTCTTATTTTAGGTTAGTTAGGATTACCAAAATTATTTTTATATTTACTAAATGCAAGAAAACATAGCAAGAACATTTTTTTAGGGATTTTTTTTGTAACTTTATTTGTTTAATGTGTTTAAATACTCAATTTGGTCATAATTTACTAAGATTGTTCCAACATAATAAATATTTTATATTCCTAATGACTCAATGACTTATTAATCTGTGTAATTGAAATAAAGATTCTTATATTTTATAAAAAATTTTTTTTTGTGAATTTAGGGTTTTATTTTCAGACCAGTCGGATGTAAGGTATGTGAGAGAGACGTACCTCTCGCATACAGTTTACCTCGTCCCTGCTGTATAAGTAATACTTTATTTGACGTGCATAAGGCTGACATGAGGCTGTCAATGGAGAAGCAGCATTCAGCTTCTATGCACCACAAATTTGGAATAAACTTCCAGAAAGCTGTAAAACAGCTGAAGCACTGAGAGCCTTTACAGCTAGACTAAAATCCCAGCCGTCCAGAGTTGCTTTTGAAACAATCAATGAAACATTAATCAATAATCTGATGTGTAACGACGGCAAAATGTAAAGTTTCAGTTGCTGACTTTGTACTTTTATGATGTGAAGCAGTTTGAGATGCCTTGTTGCTGAAATGTGTTGTACAAATAAACTTGATTGGTTAACATGAAGGAGTCTTTATAAATGTTTGACTGTTTTAAACTCTTTAAAGCAAAGCTGCATTAAAAGTGCCATTATTTACCGAACGGCACTTCCTGACCGTCATAAACATTCACAAAGACTCCTTCGTGTTCATGACTTGGTCATGTTAGTCTTTTGCACACAAAGCATTATTAATAACAACAGTAATAAATGTTTTGTTTTCATCTCCATTGCATGGTGCTGGAAAAATTTGAAAACCTACCTTGAAAATGCTTAGAGAGTTCTTGAGCTTTACTGCTGGAAACCCTGTAAAGAGAACGATTATTTTTGTTTTGAGCCGTTTTCTCCACAGCGACTGTACAGAACTGTTACTAAAAGCCGGATTTTCTCTCCTCTCCCGTCAGCGTACGGCATCGGCCTGCTGATCACCTTCGTGGCTCTGGCCCTGATGCAGACGGGCCAGCCGGCGCTGCTCTACCTGGTGCCTTGCACGCTGCTCACCAGCCTCGCCGTGGCGCTGTGGCGCAGGGAGCTGCGCCAGTTCTGGACTGGAAGTGGATTTGTGGTGAATACCAGTTTGATATGACTGCCTACTGCGGAAGAACAAAAAGACTTTAATTAAAGAGAGAGCGCGACAAAAGACAATTAAAACAAAAAACATTCTACTTTAAAAAAGAGAGGCCATGCAGAGTGAAGTAGAATTTCAAGTTGAGTAACACCAGCCACTCCAACGTCATCTTTCTGTTTCGCTGTCCCTCCCCTGGCCTTTAACTGACTGTGGGTGTGCTGTAGTCAGCTGTCTGTGAATGTCACTGCAGGTATCTGGGCTTGGCTCTTTACTTTTAATTAAATCATGCTTACCTCACCTAAAGTCCCTTCCCGTTGTGTTGATTTTTCTCAGCAGCAGAGCCTTTACTTTCTGTTGAAGCGAGTGATCATGCAGCAGATCGTGATCCTGAAATAACCTGGCATGTTTATCTCAGTGAAACTCATGATCTCCGTGGGATTTCTGCTTTTCAGTCAACAGCAATGCCTCTGACTACAGTTTAACCTCAAAAGAGCTCCAGAAATTTGGCATTTTATTGTGCCAGAGGGATTACTGTGAATGTTTTTCTGTTTACCTTCAGGTCCTCTGTATCTGTTCTCATTGCATACATTTTTTTTAGTCTGATAACATTTCAGACGTCTTCTTTTACACATGTTTTCTGTTTCTGTCCACCTCCAGCCTCCCATAGTCCTCGCACCGATCAACCCCACAATGACCGTCGAGCCGCAGACGGAGGGACTCCCGTCCAAAGCGGAGCAGCAAACCCCGGAATCCACCGGCGAGAGCGAAGAGACGCCCGAAACCGAGGAAACGCCCCAGACCCAGGAGACGAGCGACGAGAAAACCAGCAACTAGTACATCTTTAGTTTCACTACATATTGATTTGTGTTTTTTTTTCCTGGGGTTTCTCAGTGGAGAGCCAAGGTTCTCTTGATACAAAAAGGGAATAACTGTTCGGTTCAAATGTATTGAGACAGAGAAAAGTAAAGATTTGTTTAAACTGCTGGTAAAGATGTGTGAAAAAAACACCTTAAAATAAGTTCAGCTTTTATTGCAGCTGCATGGATGAGAAAAAACTGAATAATTTTTTTTTACGAAATTTATCCTTGAAACTGTTGATGACAATGATGAAGATTTTTTTCCCCCAGTTTAACAAATTTTAATAGAAAATGTCAACGAGCTTCCCAGGATTTTTGCAGGAGAAAAAAAGCCCAGAGCATCACAGATTCTCCACCGTGCTTAATAATATTTCATTATTACTTTTGATTATAACTCATATTTCCTGTGGCTTTGTTTCCAAAAGTTTCCGAAATGTCACAAGATTTGTTTCCATACAAATCACCAAGATCAAGACCAACAATTTATTTTTTTTTTCTCCACTAAAAAAAAAAAGCACTTCAATTCAAGGTTGGATTTATAAAAAAAAAAAATCTAGATTAGATCATACATATGCAATACAAGGAGTTCATTTTAGTTTATTTTAGCGGTTTTGTCCACATCTGTGATGAAAGAAAACTCTTAAATTAAACTCGGCTGACTCTGATCAAAGTGTTTTCTCTTAATGTTGCTAAAAGATCGGCGACATTAGCAGCAGCTTACAGTCAACTTGGAAATCATGGATTCAACATACGTGTTGCGACGGGGAACAGTTTGCAGATGTTCACGTGAACATCTGCAAACTTGGACAATTTGATGAAATAAGAAAATAAATCTCAGCTTCTCAACTGTGAAAATTTAAATCTGTAAACAGATTTCTAATTTTTTTTTAAAGAAAAAAGAATCTTGTAAATTATCTCCTGTCGCTGTTGTCTCTAATTTCTGTAAAATGCCCCAACAGATGAAGGGTGGCTGTAAAGATCAACTCTGAATGTTTTGGTGGCTCTTAAACCGACACCATTGCCAAGAAGAACCCAAATGGCTTTTCTGTACTGCAGACAGGTTTAACTGGGCCTTACTGTTCTAATCAATCTGCTAAAAAAAGATGTCATAATGAAGACAGAGCTGATGTTTCTGGTTTGAAAGGTTGCTGGTTCTGAAACTTGATTGCTTCCTGTTGCATTATAAACTGCAGTAATGGCAAACCCTTTAAAACTGAACCCAGAGTTAACAGTCTTGTTTTTTTTTTACATATATGTTTCTTATAGCTTTTTTTTTTTTTTCCTATTTATCATATTTTGTAACGTTTTATTTTGCATGCTATGGTTTTTAATTGTACATTTTCTATAACACTATCATAGGACGGTACAAAACGTCGCTCACTGACTGCTGCAGTTTTTTCATGTTGTCTTAAGATTTGGCCTTATTGTGAGGAATGTGTCTCATGGAAAAACTGCTTTATGAAAACAATACTGGACTCTAAACGTGCTGCAGTTTATCGGACAGGAGTGACCAGCTGTGTTAAAACTCATTTCATGCATTTGCACTTTTTGTTTTTGCTCATGTACGTTTTTAGCCATTATTATAAAGGATTTTTGGATGTGGAAACTAATAGTGAAACGTGTTCAGTGTTCCCCCTACTCCTGACCTGAGGTCGTAACAAACAGCAGATCTCAGCAGTCAGAGAGGATAAACTGGTTAATCACAGAATAACCACCAAGTATGTGTGTCGGTGTGTGAGGCTGAGTTGTGTTGAGGTGAAAATATATTTCATGTGGGCAGCTGAGATGTCAGATTTACAGGACATGAATCACCAGTATACTTTCTGTTGTCACCAAGTGGTTTTTAATGCTTCTGAGCAGTAATTATAATAATAAAAACTTGTATTTAATGTTTGTTTCTTTGCTTCCCTACATTAATGTTGTTAGTATCTGTATATTGCCTTCAAAAAGGACATTTTAAATTGTCATGTTACCTCAGAAATTAATGTATATTGTTGGGGTTTTATATAAACTAAAACAATAAATGTTTAAGAAAGAAAATCTTTTACAAGTAAAAGTCTGTAAATGTGCCAATGCATTTGTTTGGGTCAGAAACACATTTGACTGTACATTTTTGGTCATGCATCTCCAGCAGCGTCTCAGTTGGACTTTGACTGGGCCATTCCAGCACATCAATACTCGATCTCTGGACAAAATGAATAACATCCCGTTGACACAAATCTTCCACCTGAGCTGTGGATCTCTGCAGCTCCTCCAGAGTCACCATGTTCGAATTAAAGTCACTGCAGTGAATAATTAGAGCCATCTTTATCCCAAGCTGATAGTTTAGGTACATTATGATTTTATTAGCTGTTGGTATGATTCCAGTTGTGTCTTAATCTTTCTAGTTTTGATTGATTGAAGAGTTTTTATATATAGTATAACCTAAAAAGATCAGGTTCCTTGATCTTTAATCTTTGGATTTATACAGAGATTAAATCCCGCAGAGGTAAACTATGTTCACACTGCAGCCTGAAGTGACCCAATTCCAATTTATTCGGTCAAATCGGATTTTTTTTGCCGTGGCCGTTCACACTTATACAGAAGAGGATTAGGGCCACTGAAAAAAATAATAATTCTGACTTTAAAGTCAGAATTCTGACTTTAATCTCAGAATTCTGACCTTTAAAGTCAGAATTCTGACTTTAAAGTCGGAATTTTTTTTTTTTTCCGGTGGCCCTAATCCTCTTCCGTACACTTCCAAATAAATGTGACCTGTATGTGATCTCCAGTGTGAACTGTAAACGACCTGAAAGTGTCCCGCATGCGCAGTAGAGGGCGTGCCCAGTGTTTTGCCAACCGCCATAAAAAGAAGTAGCGCTCAGTGTTAGCAACGTGGATGCTAACAGTGGAGCATAACTTACGATTCTGAAATTGTTGTCCGACCGGAGCCAGCCCTTTAGTAACGCAATCCTCGTTATCGTCCGCTATGGTTGTTGTTTTCTTTCCGCTTGCGCGTATCAGGACGCAGAATAGTGACGTTTGTCGAGTATCAATGATGTTCAGGTCGGATGAACGTGACCTGACTGATCAGATTCGGGTCACATTTGAAAAGTTAAGTGGGTCCCATTAGAAAAAAATCCGACCCGTGTTGTACAGACTATCATGAAAAGATCAGATACAGATCACATTAAGGCCCAAAAAAAAAAAAAAAAAAAAAAAAAAAAAAAATGGGAATTGGGTCACTTCGGGCTGCAGTGTGAAGGCAACTTTAGACTCTTCAGAATCATATTGAAAATGTAAAACCATGCTTCATTTTCTCTATTCAGCGTGGACCGATCGCATAAAATCCCAATAAAATACATCAATTATTTTTTATTATTTGATGGTAACGTGACAGAGTGAACAGCTGTGTGGATTTAGACGACAGTGGTTTCTGGGGCTGAATGAGTCTTTTCATGTGCAGAGATGGACAGCAGCCTGACAATGAGTCTCTTGTGATTTCAGCAGTTCCTCAAAGAGGACTGAGGGAGCATCTATTTACTCTGGATTGCTTGTCTGACTGGCACACTGCTTCACACACTCCGCCAACAGAAGTATAAATATTTCAGCTGTGGGATTTTTAAGCCATTTTACCTTTACAGATTCTCCAAGCGCTGAGGTCCTCCTTCCAACTGGGCAACAATTCAGGCTTTGAATGCAGAATCTGCAAAAGAACAAACTGACAGAGGAGCAGCTGATGGAGCAACAAATGGAGGATTTGATTAGTAAGAATAAATAGATGTATAACTGTGAAATATTGAGGAATAATGAGCAATGGTGCGTTCACGCCAAACGTGTCTTGAGCATCAGTCGCGTCTGGTTTACATTCAAAGTTTATGTGGAGCGTCGGACACGCCTGGCACTCAAAACGGTTCAAATCACTCTGCGCTAGACACTCGAAACGCACTGAAACCGCCTTCAGCGTGAATCCATGCAGACTTTGAATGTAAATCTGACGCCCCTGACGCTCAAAATGCGTTTGGTGTGAACGCAGCATAAATAGGATGTTGAGAATGTTGGGAAAATGGTGTCTTCAGTCAGAGGCTTCTTCAAATTTGCTGCAATACAGACTGCTACAAAATATCTTACCTGCCAACAGCCATCAATAACTTGAATAATTTGAATTAATAAGTTACATTTAATTTCTCTTTTGGATCAATAAAGTATTCTTGAACTGAATTCATGCAAGAATAAAGGGATGGATAGATAGAAGAAAAAACTGTTGAATAATGAATGGATGACTATTGAATGAATAATATAATACAACCACAGGTTTTCCATTAAACTACATACAATAACGCATAAAGTCTGCGTTTTATTTCCCTGCACTTCTGACAGTCTAAATAAAATGAAAAAGGAAAATGTGAGCCTGGCCTCATTGTGGAAGACAAAAAGGTGCATAAGATATCAAAATAATGCATCATGAAAGCAGCTTCACATTGATTTGAGTTCTTAATTTAAAATGTTTTAATTGCATGCCGTTCAGTTGACGTTTGACCATTTTTACACAAAACCAGTTCATGTTTACAAAGTTTCAACCGGGAACAACATGATTATACCAAAACATGAACAGGCTGTCAGAGGCAGAATTGTTATGAACTCAAACACATTTGTCGGAAACTTTAAATATCTGTCAATACTGTGTATAAAACTCAGTCTGCACAATCTGCTGCCATTTACATGGATTGTTCATTTTCAGTAACAAGTCGGACCGATTCGTACACAAACCGAGAAGCAGAAACCTGAAGATCTTTATATTTACAGACGTAAACTTGTTAAACCAAAGTTGTACACACATTATTACTGCTATTAAAGTTAAAGATTAAGAGTTTAATTAAAATAAAAAATAAACTTTGGGTCAGAGTCTTTGTGTATTAAAATAATCATTTAAAATATATATTTTTTCATAATTACAAAAGTCCAAACTTTTTGGATTGTTTTTTTTTTTTTTGGCAAAAGTGCAACTCTTCGAAGATTTCTCATCTGGATTAAAAATGTCTTCCTGCTGCTCACATCCAAACTCCTCCGTTAAAGAACAAAAACCTTTTCTTGTTCTGTCGAATACATGTCTTTTGGGAAGGGAGGAGGGGTCGGCTGCGGCGGAAGAGAACCAACGTTGTTCCACTTCGGTGCGATGAACGACTGAGACGGCTTTATGTTTTGGGCAGATCCTGGTGACCTGAAGGTATCTGAGGGAGGAGGGGAGAAAAGCTTTAAAATACTTCCCTGCAGCAAACAAAACATGAAATTACATCCCCTAATGTAGTTACTGCTCAAATTAAACTGGTGATTTATACTTCATTATCCATCCATCCATCCATTTTCTTGCACCCTTTTTCCCTCAGTGGGGTTGGGAGGGGTGCTGGTGCCCATCTCCAGCCAATGTTTTGGGCGAGAGGCGGGGTTCACCCTGGACAGGTCGCCAGTCTGTCGCAGGGCAACACAGAGACACACAGGACACACAACCATGCACACACACACTCATACCTAGGGGCAATTTGGAGAGGCCAATTAACCTGACAGTCATGTTTTTGGACTGTGGGAGGAAACCGGAGTACCTGGAGAAAACCCACGCATGCACAGGGAGAACATGCAAACTCCATGCAGAAAGACCCCAGGCCGGGAATCGAACCCAGAACCTTCTTGCTGCAAGGCAACAGCTCTACCAACTGCGCCACTGTGCAGCCCTACTTCATTACAATAAATTATATTTTTAAAGCTACTTAAAGTCAACAAGCAAAACAGTTTAAGGTGACATCTCCTTTAAAGACAGGATATTAGATTTATTTAAGACAGAATTTATAAAACTGTGCATCATTATACTTCTGGCAAAGTAAGAAAAAGCTCTCGAGTGCAGCGTTGCCAAGTAAATTTGTAATTCAGTACATTTGTGTCTGTGCATGTTTAAAGTCAGTTCAGAACTGTTTTTCTGTATCGCATCGGTCGATGTAAACTTCAGATATCTGTATCGGTATTGAAAGTGAAGGTAATTGGATAAAGAACTAAAAAAAATCAGAAGTTGTAGCAAAGCTGATATTTTTGGAAAAATTTCTAACAGTTAGGAAAAGTTTTTCTAGGTTCATACCTGAACTTAAAACTCTTTTTGGACTTGTGCTTATTTGGGCTTTAAGACTGCCTCCGTTTTTCCCCATCACCCGGATCGGGACCACCTGGGTTACGTCTATATTGGCTGGAGGAAGAAAACAAGCAGGAATGATGTTGTTCAATAGACAGAAAGTATCTGCAGCTTAATAACCCACAATAAACATTTAAAACGACTAACCCAAATAAATAATTTGGGGTTTCTGACCTGCACTGTGGGCTCTCTTGTGGGAGCGCTTTGACTTGGTTTTCTCCTTCCTTTTGGGTTCGGCCGCCAGCTTCTTAGGAATCTTCTGCTGCACCTCCACAGGGGTCTGCACCTGGTTGGTGGTGCTTATCAACTGAACCGGCAGCATCTGCCTGCTCATTCTGATGCTGGTGCTCCGGGGCGGAACCCGTGGAGGAGATTCTGCCGGGTCAGGAGAGTTACCAGTAAAGACCTGTGGATTGGGAACTGGGGTCAGCGTCCCTGCTCCGTTTACTATGCTGCTCCTGAATGATGGGACAGTGGAGAGCGCCGGAGTCTGGGAAAAGAGAGGACAAAGTGAGGAAGATGTTAAAATCATGAAGAACGCAACCAGAGTTGAGTAGTAACTAGTTACATTTACTTGAGTAACGTTTGGGAAAAAGTGTATTTGAGGAGTATTTTTACTGAGGTGTACTTTTTACCTTTACTTCAGTAATTGTATTATGAAGTCTCACTACTCTTGAGTAAAATTTCTGGACACTGAGAGTAACTTCACTGAATGAAGAAAAAATTCTCCTGACTTAAACACACCGACAGCCTGTTTTACAGATTTACATCGAAAGAAATTGATTGGGAAATTTATTTCTTTAGCCTGATTTTGTCATTTTGTAATTGTTATTTATAGAAATTATTTTCATACCAACATTCCCAAATAACTTTATATTTTGATCTGGCTGACGTAACTTTTAAATATAAAATGATTTGATCAGTTACTCAGTACTTGAGTCGCCTT
Source organism: Poecilia reticulata (assembly GCF_904066995.2). Classification (NCBI taxonomy): domain Eukaryota; kingdom Metazoa; phylum Chordata; class Actinopteri; order Cyprinodontiformes; family Poeciliidae; genus Poecilia; species Poecilia reticulata. The sequence continues at coordinate 21,323,512 of NC_088846.1, forward strand.
CTTTCCCATCACTTTTTACTCTTACTTGAGTCATTTCTTGGATGGTAAAAATATGTTGAAGTAGTGATACTTTTACTTGAGTACAATTCTTGAGTATATTTACATAAGATGAATGATGGATGTGATTTTCTCCTTTATTCTCACCCATGTCGGATCGTCATAATGGTTGACAAGCTTTGCCTTCATCTTTTCCAAACGTTCCTTGTCCCGTTTAATCACCTCCCGCTCCCTGTCCAGTTTCTGTGTGGTCTCTCTCAGTCTCTCCAGGTCCTGTTGGTACGTCTCCTGAGTCTGCTTCAGCTTCAGCTCTTTTTCTTTTAGCATCTCCTCCATCTTCCTGCACTTCTCCTCCCGCTGCTGCAGGTCAGCGTTCTGACTTTCCATCAGCACCCGCTGCTTCTCTCTCTCTTTCTCCCAGCGCTGCTGCTCCGCTTGATGCTGGACCTGCTGCTTGTGCAGCTTAGCCAGCTCCGCTTTCTGCTTCTCCAAGTTGCGCTCCTTCTCCTTCTCAAGCAGCGCGTTGGTGTTGCTGCGGACGGGCAGCTTGCTCTTTGACTGGAAGAGCTTCTGCAGTTTGATACTGCTGTCCTGCTGGGCGATGACGGCCTGCACGAATCAAAGCACGGATATTTTGTTTGCAATGGAAATATAACGGCGTTTTTAAACTGTAGATAATCCCATTTGTGGCTTTGTGAGGTTCAACTTGCCTGTAAGCTGTAGAGCTTCTGCACCAGCGACTGAACGCTATCAAGCACCTGCAAAGCAGCAGTGAAACTTTGGTTTATGAACGCACAGTCACATCTACTAAATTCTTTACAATCCTACTTCTATTCCCACTTTGTGTGACAGATCAACGCAAAGTTGTGAAGTGAAATGGCAGTGATGCATGTGTGGCAAAGTTTTGTACTTTGCTCTTTTATTCAGATTCCTCTTAAAAACAAACGAGAAAGAAAGAAAAACAATTGTAACCAGTGGAATCAGAGAAATAAGCAAGAGGATCGTGGTATGATTTGAAGAAATCAATTGATAAATATCTATTATAATAAGTTTGTTGTCATTTTTGTAGAACTGCCATTTTATTTCAAAGTTTAGGTTTAAAAATAAAGAAAAAAAAACATGAAACCTTTACAAAAAGAGTAATATGAAAACCGATGTAAAAAACAAAAAACAAAAAAAACTTTCCAACCTAAAGACAAGAAAAATAGATTTAATAAATATTACTTGTACTTTTAGTGTCATTTTGTTGTGGAAATTTTATAAAATAATTACATTAAAATCTATATTTACAAAAAAATTGGTTTCTTTTTTTTATCACTTTAAGCAAATGTATTAACTCCTGTGGGACGTCGAGAGAGAGAGAAACCTTAATATTTGAAAATTAGTGTTCAAAGAAGCTTTTCCTTTAATATGAAATCTGTAACTTCGATACAATATTTTTAAACAAAGTATTGACTTAAGGCTGGAAGCAGAGGGACAGGACTTTTACTTTTATCATTTGTAAAAGAAAACAGATATATGTTCTGTTTATAATTTTCCAAAACTTTTGTTGGTTTATCACATAAACTGCCATAAAATACTAAAAAGAGAAACTTTAAAAGGTATGGCAACAATAGCAAGGCATGTTTGTGAAATCCAATTTGGAAAATGTGTTAAAAATGGATCAGATGGTGTGTTTCATTCTATTATAGTATTGTATATCTATTTTGTAACCTGTCAACATAAAAGGGACATTTATATTTGAGCAGTACACCGTCCCTTTTTAAATACAGTTTATTATTATTGCCATCATGGTGGAGTTACCGCTGTCCCAGGGAAACCACCGCAGGCTGAACCACAGAGCAGCTTTGGGTAGGATCCACTTTCATCATCATCATCATCATCATCATCAGTCTGGAACAGAACAGAGGAAATGTATAAAACCTGAACGTCCAGTTTAGATCTTTTACATGCGTCTCACTTACAGACTTCCCCAGGTCTTCAGAGATCGACATGTTCTTGAGCAGAAGGTCACAGCTGCTGTACCTGCGTGGCACCTTTTCAGCTGCATCTTCGTCTGACAAAACGTTACAACAAAGTAATCAATTAAAAAAGAAAAACTCCTGTGATTTTTGAGATCTTAAAAGAGAGAGAGAAAGAGAGAGAGAGAGAGAGAAAGAGAGAGAGAGAGAGAGAGAGAGATCTTAAGCAATAAATCAGTCAATGATTTAATTTCTCCGGCCAGAGCTACTTTGGGGCGTGGTGCAATGACAGAAATTAGAAAATCCTCAAAAGAAGAAGTCAGCAGTATGATAAAGTATCTAAAATGTGACAGGAAGGCACTTTGTTGTTTTAGTAAAACATGATAAATGTACATTTTCACGGTGTGTTTCAGCACATATGTCTAAATTTTTCTGTTTTAGGTCAGAAATATTAAATTATTTGCATTTGATAAATGCCACAGAAAGATGTGAAGCTGTTTTAAATAATCTTTTACTTTCAGAAGTTTACAAACTAAAATCTTTATGTAATTTATTAAAACCCAGACTGTAACATCATGGCATTATAACCCCCTGAAATTCACAGCATATATTTTTTGGTGGACATATTTCAGGCAATTTATAAACCACCTGCTTTGGCTTTAACATCATAGAAACATAAAAAGAAATGAGATATGATATGAAAAACAGAGACATGTCCTGAATTTTTCCAACTCTGGCATAAAGCATAAGCATTTCAATCTGATCTAAACTCAGAAAAAAAAAAGTTTATAATACACATCTAGCTTCAAGTGAAAAGGTCTATCCTTACTAAAAACAAACTTACATTTCATGCTGTTAGCTACCAGATTATCCAGAGAGCCTTTGAAGGTTTGTGCCCTCCTGACACTTTGCTGTGTCTCCGTTTCCCCCTCAGGAGCGGCTGGATGTTCAATCATCATAAAGAGCAGGTTCTGTAACTTTTCCACTGCAGACAAAAGAAAAACCAACAAACAAACATTATTTAATCTCTCTACTTGAAGAAACGACTTTAACTGTAGTTTTTCTGGTCTTACCCTCTTCGATGGCCCCACTCAACAAGGCCTCCCCCTGCTGGAGGTCAGAAGTATCGCCTCGCAGCAGCAGCCCGTCGTAAAGGCTTTTCTGACCCACCACGTCGCTATAAAGTTCAGCAAAAATTTCCTGTTTCTTCTCCAGAATTTTCTTTATCTGCTCGTCTCTTTTCTGCAGCTTATCTGAAAAGTAGGACCAAACAGAACCTTATTTAATCCGACAAACTTAAAACACAAAGTCCTACAGATTTCCTACTATTTAGGTAAAGAGTGAAAATAGAAAAACTGCCTGGATTTTTTTTTCAGATATTTACCATTTTAATATTCTTTGCCAAAGTTAACCAGGTATTTGGGTTACAGGTAGGATCTGTGTAATCTAAATTCAGGGGTTTTACCTTGATACTGCTGCAGTTTAGTAACCATTTCTTTGTGCACTTCATTGTCTCTGCAACTGAAACACAAACATTTCACCGATATGCTTTATTTCAAAGCGACAAAGAAGCAATAGTCATCTTTCCGAACAGAGATGCTTTAACTTTTATCTGATGAAGTTATATTCAATGATACCTTTAATGATTCTTTAATAATTCAGCATCTTAAGATCTACTTTTGTCCCTCTCACCTTTCTGCCATGTCGCGTATGAGGTCCATCCAGGTTTTGCACTCCTCTTTGGAGCTCGTGTAGAGCTCGTACATTTCGGGCGAGCCGGAGGGACACGCACAGATGACGTACATGGCTCTTTCCTCCTTGGCCACTTCCCTGACAATCACTCCCTGCAGGTAGATCACTGGCGGCTTGCTATCCTACAAGAGACAACAATGATGTCCTCCGTTTAGATTCGGATGTAGCCTTCATTATAACACCTCAGATCCGACATGTGGCACAGATTTAATAGATTCCAGCTCGGTTTTTAAAAATGCCGTCATTGTGACTTTACATCTGCTCAAATTAAGGTTTTAATGTGCAGTGAAAAAGTATTTGACCCCTTATAGATTCCTTCATTCTTGCTTTTCATTTTACCAGTGGTGAGCACAACTCTGATAATCCACAGACATATTTCTTTTTGGTTTAACGCTTTAGCATTTTTGCTAACTTTAAAACTTTAATTTTTCTGGATTTTTCTATAGCGCTAATTTACTAAGCAATTCCCAAGATTGCCTCATGATTAGAAAAGAAAATGACAGATAGTTGTGATATTTTTGCTTTCTGTGAATAGTTTTGGACTCACCATGGCAGCAAATACAAGCTTCTGATCTTTTTCCTGTAGCAGAAGCAGCATATCTGACAGCAGCACAGCATGGATTTCTGCAGGGGAAAAGAGAACAGCATGAAAATTTAAAAAGACACAGACAGTGCTGCAACTGCAGACACGTTTCAGGAATGATTTCTTTACGTTTTACACACTCATTTGGATGTTATCAAGCAGAAAAACAAACATTGTACCTGGTCATAGACAGCAGCATACTGACCAGTAAACTGAAAGTTTAAAATAAACACCTTTTAACCATCTTTTATTTCTAAGACGGAGGCCAGAGTCCATCACAAACCTTTTTGTTTACCGGACGACTTCCAGGTGAGGGGTCCTTCATGCAGCAGGGTCCTTTTGCCCTGCCTCAGGTCCTCTCTGCACAACCAGCGGCCATCTTTCAGCTTGGCCTGAGTCTTATGCTCCAGTCGATGGATGATCTCTCTGAGGCGAGCGGTCTTCCCACATTCACTCACCTGGGTGTTCACCTGGGAGATGGTGTGCTTGATCAACTCCAGAGCTTTCTCCAGCTGCCTGTGCTCATGTGTGTCAGCTGTGAGAAGCAGCACAAAATAAATTACCAACCGATTAGAAGAAAAAAATATTTTCAAAACCGAAGCACCAATAAGAATCGTGTGGTTCATTTCTGACCGCTGGAATTTTTAAAGCTTGAAAAGACAAATACCAGGATTTGGCCAATTCTGGCTTCTGTTTAGGGGCTAAACTGAAGGAATATAAGTGAAACACAAGTGAAAATAGTTTTCTTAGGCTTTCCTGCCACAGGCGGTCATTAAATATATGTATTAGACAGTTCCCTTTTTAATAGCTTCTTCAACCTCTGTGGTTCTCATGACTTCATTTTAAGCACCTTGCCAAAACTGGTAATGTCTAATTTTGAGCAGGTATCAACTCTGTAACAGCATCCACACAGTGTTGTTAGTGAGACCTGGCAACGCTTGAGCTGCATTCAAGTTATATTCAGAACAGGGAAATTCTGACTTCCCAGTTGGAAAAATCAACTGGAACGCCCTACGAAGTCGGATTTCCCACCAAAAACCTGGGAGTAACTCCGACTACCTCCAGTTGCGACTTGTAAGGAAGCTTCTTGGTTAGACAGCAGTAAGTTATGGTGGAAACATGTTTATTTTACAAGACACACATGTAAAAGTTGCGTCTGCAACTCTAAACTGAACACCATTAAAGGTGGTGTTTGCTTACAGAAAGTAAAGGTTAAAATGATTATAAGAGGTATTGCAAACAATGTTTATGTGTGTCGCCATGTTGAAATGCCGACTTTGAAATGAGAACGCCGTCATCCGACATCAAACCAAGCTCAGAGGTTTTCTGAGGCAACTGGAACGCAGCATTAGAGTAGAAGATCTACTGATCCAAACATAGAAAACTATAATTTCTGAGTATTGGATCTATAAAACAATGCATGCAAAGGTCTAATGGAGCAGAATTTGGACCATTTCCTGTTTACACTTCTCAGTGAAACTCTGGTTTTTACCAGAACTGAAAGAAGGCAGCAGATAAACGGATCGGGGAGGGATCCTTTACCGTCTGTGTTCTGGATGATTCGCTCCAACAGAACCGGATATTTTGTGATGCGTTGAGTCACCAGCAAGAAACATTCAGGAATCGTTAATCTTCGCGCCAGAGGCAGCTGATCGATTTTCTGTAAACAACAAAAAATGTTTTGTTTTTAAACCAACTTCATAAAATTTAATATCTTATACAGCATTTATTATTACTTAAACTTGCCAACATCTCCATAAGCTTGTTGATTGGTGAAGACTTTGCTTAACTTAAACATCATAGATGTATTTTGGTTAAGTCTATGTTTAATATAAGTTGCTTAAAATCTGTATTTTTCTTTCCTAATTTCAGCTCAACCTCTGCACTCTCCACTGACAAACCAGCTACATTTCAGACAGAAAGAAATAATAAAATCACAGTTTTAATATTGACGAGGCCTTTTGGATGACAGGTCTTAGGTCTTTATTTTTTAAATAAAGACTGCATAGTGCCGAATACTCACTCTAATCAAAATTTGCAGCTTCTTGTTGCTCTGCATTTGCTCCTTATAGTAGCTGACAGCTTCGCTGTGATGGCTGCAAAAGTAGCCGTAACCCGCCGCCATCTGTATTCCCAGATTACCTGAAAACTGACACCAAAAACGAGAGCTTACCGATTCCGTCTTAACCTCTGGGTTTATGGGAAATAAAAAAATATATATATATATCACATAGAAACCCCTCAGAAACATATTTTATTTACGCCTGAACAAAATGTAGTTCACACATTACATTTTCATCTGCCACTCAGTCAAATCACACAGTCTGCAGTTTGCACAGGCAGAACAAACAGCCACTTGAAATGTAAAGTCTACCAGCAAAATGTTGTGATTTGCTCTTCGTCTTAGTGAGCTGAGCTCAGAAATGAGGCTAGTTTAATGTTTTATTCACAGGTAAAACCCTGGCAAGATGACCAAAAGATGAGGATGTGCTTATCTTTGAGTGAACTAAGCTGCTCTCAGCATTTCACTTTTAGATCAAAGTCAGAAATTCAGTTAAATATCAAAGTCACAAACTTGAAAACTTGCTTGTATTTTACAGAAAAAACCCCAGAGGCTTATATTATTACTACATTATTATGTCAATAGCTGAAAACTGTGATCAAAAACAAAATGCTATCAATTTCACAGCAGGGATGCACGATGTTCGGCTGATATCAGTTGTAAAATTTAATGTCGGACAAATTTTCCGTCAAAATAATTCACTAATACAAAAGGCGTTGTTTTGATATGATAAACCAGTGTCAGTGATGCCTGCAGCACAGCATCATAAGAAACTGATAAATATTAAAAGGTTTTCATTAAGTTGAGTTTAGTTTTATGAAAATTCACCAGTTTGCACTGTCTGAATATTGTTATTATCTTAGAGAGAGCAGATGTTATGAATCAATTTGACATTAAACATAATACAAGTTGAAAGGGTTACATCATTTTCAGCTTGAGTATTTGCATTTGGCAGAAGGTTAAAATGACAAAGACAATGCAGCATTTTAACTCCACAGTAGAGAAACCATATAGTTTCAGTAAGTAGGTATAGGAAAGAAAATATCGGTATTGTTATCAGTTATTGACCAAATGAGTTTTAGTATATCAGTATATCGGCATATCGGATATCGACCAAAAGTCCAATATCGTGCATCCCTAATACAGCCTGTAAAGGTTCTGTACATGTTCAGATTTAAGGCACATCTCAAACCCACTGTGGCAAAAAACTGAGGCAAGATATCAAAAAGAACCGAGAGCCTCCACCCGTTCTGGGTGTAACTTAAAGATGCCTGAAGGCGGCATGATCTTCTGTTCAACAGGTTAGATGCAAGTGTAACGTTTAGTCATTGTTCTGCTCAGAAAGGAGGAGCCATGTTTTCTGTCCTGTTTGTGAACAACCTACAGCGTGAAATTATTTTCTAAGCTGCAAAACAGAAAAAAAGACGCAGGGAGAGAAAGAAAAATATGAAATCTTGGATTGTTCTGAGATAGCTAGCAGAGAGTACATCGACCATAAAAATCTGGTCAGTGCATTTTTAGTTGTTTTTAACTTTGGTAAAAAAAAAAAATGTAACAACATAAAACATAAAAAGACTGAATTGTATGCAATTATCCCAGCATTCTGGAGCAAACCCACCTTGGGTGGTTTTACACGTGAACAGAAACATATGGGTGGAAATGTGTAGGTGAGTACAAACAGCACGAAGCAGACAAAGAATAAACACAATATATTTATACAAATCACAGCTAATAGACCAAAACTCCCTGACAGATTTTGTTATTTTCTTAAAGAAATTTCCATTACGGTTATTCAGGACCGCTGCTTTGCCCTACCTGATTGATGAGGACATCCGCCAGCTCTGTGATGTAGTAGTTATTTGGATTGTCTTCATCCCGACTCTCATTTTGCCGGGATTTGAGGGAGTTGAGGAAGACATGGTGGAGGCTGAGCAGAACCTCCAGGCTGGGGAAGAGCTTCTCCAGGTTGATGATGGAGTGGAACTCCTTCAGCTCGTGGATGTAGATGTGGAGAAGGATTTTCAGGGTTCGCACATGGTTCATCTCAGTTTGGATCAACTCTAGGGAATTGACAAGGGTTTTGACATTAAGCAGCTGATGTTTGCTCAATATTTAGCCTGAAACTTGGGATAGAGGAGGTAGAAATGTTTCTATATAAACACATTGTCTAGAACAACACATGACTCTTACAAATGCAAGACGATTTTAGGGTAATGATGAAGCAGTTAGTTTGACAGATGACTCCTTTCCAGGAAGAGTAAGACACACCCCAGCTCATACGTTTTCGACTTCTGTTTCAGCGTACCGTAGATTACGTCCTGCCTTTTGACAGCCTCTTTGTTCAGAGACATCAGGTAGTTCTGGTCCACAGCCGAGCTCCAGGACTCCGCCTCCAGACCGCGGGAGTCGCTCTCCAGATCAGCTCGCAGCTCGGCATAATGGGAGTCTGGTGACACACCGACAGGACACAGGCTAGGATAGTTCACACACTCCGTTCAGGCGGCAGGGATTTCAGTTGTTTTAAAGAACTTTTGAATGTACAACTTCTGCAAGTTGGCATCTATAAAAACAAATAAAATTCCACAAAAGAAAAAAAAACTAACAAAAATGTTTGAATTCATCAGGAGATAAATGTTTATCTTCAGAAACAAAATTCTACAAAAATTTAAAGCAAAATGCTGTTTCTTTAAGCTTGATGACAAACAGTTATGCCGAAGAAAGAAAAAGGGAAGAAAACGAAATTTTTTTAAAGGACAATATAAAACTTTTTTGGTAACACTTTATTGACGGGGTGTGCATGAGACTGACATGACACTGTCATAAACATGTCATAACAACATGGAGGAGTCTTTATGAATGTCTATGACCGTTGTCATAAAGTGTCATTTGGTAAATAATGACAGTTTTAAAGCAAAGTTGCACTAAAAGTTGCATTAAAAGTGTAAACTTTGCATTAAAAATGTCATTATTTACCGAATGACACTTCATGATTACAGTCATAGACATTCATAAAGACTCCTTCATGTTTATGGTTGTTATGACATGTTTATGACGGTGTCATCTCAGTCTTATGCACGTCCCGTCAAATAAAGTGTTACCTTTTTTTTTTTTAGGTTTGAAGGAATATAAATCCACACTGTCATAAAATCTTGTAATAAAGAAGACAATGCAATTTTTCTTAAGCTTGAGAGAGCACAAATTCATGTCTAAAGAAAACTAACAGAAGCTGACTGAGGCGAGACAATTAAAATTTTTTTTGTTAACATTTTTAAATTGTAATCTATTAAAAGGGTAAATATTTCATTACATTTGCCACATCATATAATATTTAAAACTAACAATTCTCTGATTAAATCAAAACAATACAGACATTTTTTTTTTAATTCTTCCCATCTTTGTCTTGCATTACAAAGTAATTCCATAAAGGCTGCATGACTCTTAACCTTCATCTGTTACAAACTGACCTTCTGGGTTGATTGGCTCGGCCAAAACCGATTCATCAGCGAAAGGCTTCACCCGCTGGCCTTCAGTCTCATCCATCTGCGCCCGGCTGGGTCTAGATGCCGTGCGATGATAAAAGGCTCATCAGGTAAATTAAAACATGCCAGCACAAAAACAAAGTACCGCAATACTCCTGCGACTAGTGAAACATGTGAAACGTTTGTTTTTTTTTCAGCGTCAAGCAAAGTAAAATCCATCATGTGGAGTGGAACAAAGCTGACTAAAAATCAGACGTTTTGGATGACACATCCACCCGGCCCGGAATACACATGGAAAAACCCGAGGCGCTGAATCTTGACGGGAAGTTGTTGAGTTTCTGATGAAGATTTTTTATTTTTTATTTTAAACCAACCTCACGCTTGCTGGTCTGTATGAAGGTTACGCTGGTGAAGAGTTGGACGTTTGGGGAGGAAAACTGCCCGTCCAGCCATTAGAAGGCGACGGACAGAAACTCTCTGCAGAGCTGTGAGCCAGAACAAACAGAGACAAAAAAAAAAAAAAACTGTCAGAGCAACACAGGGGAAAAGATAAACACCGAAAGTAAACTGGTGGAAAAAAAATCCATGTTGATCTTAATCAATACTCATATAACCTGTCACAACAATAACTGCCGTTATTGGTGTCATTATATTTTCTGAACTATTCACTTAAAAAAAAAATGTGTCTATAGGACTAAAAGTCATCTGCCTTCCTTGTGACACTTTAAACAGATAAACTATCTGAGCCAAGGAAGAAGGAGTGTAAGCAGAGAGTGAAACAAGCTGCAGCAGAAAGAATCATGTGAAGGAAACTGGTTTGACAGACTGTGACACCACAAGTCAGAACAGCTGAAAGGGAAAAATACAACTAGGAGCAAAGCTGACCTGTGGTAGCAAGCTGCAGTTGAACAATTAGACAAATATAGTCTAGACTCAAAGTGAGAAAACTCCAATATTATTTAATATATCTCTGCAAAAAGGTGCAAAAATAATCAAAGAAACACAAATTATTAGTAGTGTAGTTCATTGTTGCTTTTAACCTATTTGAATGACTCACCCTTCTCATGAGAACGTTTTCTTTTTCTTCTGTCTTCACAATGTTTCCACAGTTAAGCTGGGGAAATAAAATAGGAATGAAAAACATGAAATAAAGAGTCCATCCATATGAGGCATGTTAAAATGCAGATCAATCTGATTCAACAGTAGCAAAGCATGGAACAAACAAAAACATTCAAATATAATTTAAGTTTTAAGCTGCCTCTTATCGAAGAGCTTATTCAGGAAAACAGTAGCTATGTAAAGTTGGACACACCTGGAATACACGCCGACGTTTGACCAAAGAAATTGAGGAACACATACAATTGGTCACCAGTCCAGGACATTGTTTATCAGGCTTTTTCTGAAACATTTTTCAGGCGCCACCCTTCTGACCGTTTAAACACCAACAAGAAGTTCAGCTTTAAAACAACAACAACAAACACTTTCCTACACACTGGCACTGCATGAAAGAAACGGCTCTCTCTTGTAAATAAGATCTTGAATCTCATTGGGACAACCTGTTCCAATAAAGCTTAAATAAATAAATGACTGGTTTAAAGGTGCAGAGTATCATGCGCTTAATTTACTCAGAAGTTTAAAGTTAAAGGTTAGAAGGTTAATCACCAAACTCCCAAATTCAATCCAATATGGCGGCCTTGCATTGAAAACTTGGGGCTAGTTTAAGTAAAACAAAAAACTTTGGACAATTTGCCCCTTATGTCTCCCACACATGCACAAAGTACTTTAACGCCTTTTTGAAAATGTTTCGAAAGTGTTTCAAGGTAAAAAAAAAAACACACACACACAAAAAAACGCAAAATACATTATTACCTCAATCTACCAAAAACAATTAGCTTGCTCACAGACAAAGTGCTTGAAAACAGTATTTGACTCATTTTTTTTAATCAAACTTAAATGTTCAGGATCCACCTAATTTCAACATAAGGCAAAGATAACCTAAATTAATAAAAAAAAATGTCCTAAATTATTAATGTAAACAGCTATTCAAGCCAATCTGGATCTATGTAAAAAAAAAAAAATAGTACAACCAACAAAAGATTTCTCCACCCTTTACCGGAAGCATTTATGATTACTGGCAATAAGTCTCAAGTCACAGTGAAACTGCAGAATTGTTTCAATCCTGTCTTATTAGAGTGCTTTCAATTCCACAGCATCTAAATCAGGTGCAGATGCAGGTCCATACTTTGACTAGGCCATTCCTTGTTTGTTTTAAGTGCCCAAAAGATGAACTTGGTAGTGAAGTTGAGTTTAAGGTCACAAAGTGATGACTGGATATTCTGCGGCAGAACAATTCATCCTTTAAATTACAGGGAATTTTCAGGTTCTGGAGGAAGCCAAGCCATCCCAAACCATCACACTACCCCCACTGTGATAAAAAAAAAAAGATTATTTAGACAATTGTTTTAGAAGATGATGGTGTTAAAGCTTTGAGGATCTGGAACATTTATGCGAGACAAATACAGAATAAATATAAGCTTAGATACATCAATCCTATTGTTTTTTTTAAAGGAACTGGAACAACGTTAATTTGGTTGTAATGTAATTCCCAGATGATTCCCAGTTTTATGGTTTTCAGATTGTTCTGGATGACCTTTGAATTACTTTTTGTTGAGATGTTTCTGAAGAAGTAAAAATCAATTTGCTTGATCAACTGATTGTCAAAGCAGTTGGTGACTTTTGTCCACATTTACCTTGAAATTAATTGATTTATTCTAAAGACAACTGAGGGTAGCCAAAGTATCACTAGTGTTACCTGTGGCTCAGTGTGAGAACCAGTGTGTTTGCGGAACATCATTTAAAAAATCCTGCCATTAAAATTGTGGCCAACAGCAAACAGGTTATAAATATAATCTACCAGAACCTTTATATCAAACCGTGCTGATATACAGTAGGCCTCAATAAGGTCTTCAAAGTAAAAGCAAACTCTAAGACTGTTTTATAATCTTTTGAAGAAGTCCTGCCCTCCAACAGCAAAGCATTGATCCATGTCCTGATGCTGAGCGCAGTTCATGCATACATGAGGGTTTTCTCAGGGTTAGATTACAAATATAATATTACACAGACTGTGAAGGAACCACACATCTTCATATTTCTACGTGACAGAACCCATTTTCCTTTAGTATCATTTTCCTTTCTTTAAAAAGCATCCCTCCAAGCTTCATGCCAAGTCATTCTCCACAATGTGGTTGTTTCCAGTCCCTTGTTGTTTCTGAGAGCCACACCTGCTACGATTCACCCAAACTGGGCGGAGAAAGAGTCAAGAAGCATGAATTGCAGGTCATACCCTGCAAGAGAAAAACTAGACCAGCGAGTCGGCCAAGTCTGCTGCAGAGGACGGACGGATGGAGAAAAGAAAAAAAAAAACAAAACAAAGTACGCCGCTAGCACGAAAGCAGTTCCACTGTCAGTGGTCATAATCATAGTATTCCCACACGAATTAGCGCATGAAAGTGAATCAGTAACAGGTGTTTTCATGTCCTGTCATAGGGACACAAACCAGAAATAGGAGAAAGACGGCATTAACAGCAAAACAAAAAGATGCACTACACCCACTACATGACATAACTCCAGACTGTTTACATTGCTGCTCTTCGATGTCAACCTATATTGTGAGAAATGTTCATTTGTAGTTTTCCATTGACGTCTGAAAGAGTTTGCAGTATAATGTGCGTATTCTATTTTCGTTTTCTTATTAAACATCCCAAAGTGTGCATGCAAAGTTTACTCATGTTGCACCAAAACATTATGAAACCAATGGCTCAGCAGTTATACATTGCACTTTTCCTGCTGCTTTTGCCTTTAACAGCCTTGCCCATAGTTTACTTATTAACCTCAAGATAAATGGATGAACACATGCTGCAATCTTTGGCTTTAAATGTGGTAGACTCATAATGTCACTGAGCATCTGTCAGTGTCGAAAAGTAAAGCCATCTATTCACAACTCCTCTATTCAAACGTATATTCAAACTTTTGAATATACATTTGAGATTGACTGGAAAATGCAATATCTCACACAGGGACTCAAGGTTTCCCCCAGAAAACTTGCTAAGCCTGGAGGTAGGGCGGTAGGGCGGTCATTCATCCAGCGGCCCGTCATGTGAAAAGTTGACAGGAAATTTTAAAATATCACTTCGTTTTTATGTGCTATTGAAAGATTGGAAGATTAATATGTGAATACCAACAACAAAGTGTTAAATAATGTAAACATTTTAAAAGTATTTAAGTAAATAAGCAATGCTTAGCCTGGGTGGGGGCGCACAAGTAAAGCCTGGTGGCCTGCCAGGCTTATAAAACACTGGGGGAAACAATGGCTACCGACCCAAATTTAAGAACCAACAATATGAAAATGAAGGTTTGTTTGAAAAGGTGGTTAATTCATTTGTTTTTCCATCAGTTCGTCTTGTTCAGACTTGTGAAGCAGCTGCAGCCTGAGGCTGTCCAATTAGCTCACATGGCTAACAACCAGGGATACTCAAAATATTCATCAATACTGCAAAATAAACTTTAATAGAAAAAGAATAAAACACGGAACTTTAGAAATCTAAACAACAGTTAAATTAGCATTAATCAGAATAACAAAACAAAACCAACTGTGGAGGAAAATAACACCAGCTGAAGCGGAAGAGACAAAGCTCTGACATACTTTCTTCTTGTGCAGCAGCAGTACTACGGACCAACACAGAAACATGCCAAATTTTACGGAACTAATACGGCGAACAATAGTGTCAATACTATGACAGGTATGAAAGGCCATAATTGGATCCCTTTGTAGTGGCTTGTGGTAAAAGAGCTGCGTCTCAAACACACAGACGTGACATTGCCGTGACTTACAGAGACATGATCCTGTTTATAATTTTAACACTAAATGGTGGCAGATGGCGGCCATGTTGGATTCTCGGGCCATGGTTGGGGAGGAGCTTCCAGATTTTCCAGTCAGTTGACTTAAAGATAGCAATCCAAAGTTTCAAGTTCAAACTGAACACGGCATCGTTTGGCTGGGAATTTGTAACTCTGATCTGAGTAAAGTGTTATCTGTTGAAGCAGAAAAGACCAGGTGCATTACTCTGGACATAAACAATTCAAACTAATATTTCTCAGTATTTCATGAGTTCAGAACCCAAACAATGCGTTTGAGAATCTGACCCTAACTTAATGACTGAACTTTCTTTGACCTTGAAGGTGAGATGGATTTGAAAGATTAATAAAAGTACAACTTCCCAACTTCTAATGAACTAAAATATGTTTTCATCTTATACAAAAATATGAGATTATTATAAAATCAAGGTCTAGCGTTTGAATTACACATCACAGCAAAAGGTAACAGAGGGCCTAGCTAAAGTATTCCTTCAACTTTTTCACATTTTGTCACACTGCAACCACAAACTGTGTCTGAAAAAGAAAGCAGGTGATATTTATACAGGTTTTCTAATCATTTTGCAACTTTTACACATGTTGTGCATTTGTACTGCATTGCACAATGCAACTGCTATTACAGCTGCAACTCAGTTGGAGTACGACTGTACCAGCTTTCCATATCTTGACATCTTTCTTTTTGACAAATAGGTAAAATTCAGTCACAGAAATGTATTTGGATTTAGGTCTGGACTTTGATTGGACCATCCTAATGCCTGAATCCACCTTGATCTAAACCATCCACTGTTGTTGCTATGATTATAATTGCCATTGCAATTTTGCCATAGCCTTCATTTTCAAGATCATGACTAACGCTCCATGGGATGCTGGAAACTCGAAACATTTTCTTTTAATCTTAAACCATCTTTGATTTTCTTCTTAACTTCATCTCTAGTGTTTCTTTCCTGAAACTTATGAAGGACTGATTCTGTCACAACGACTAATAAATAAATGAAGACATAACTTAAGAGTTAAATAAAAACCATGAAGAAATGAAACTCTACTGTGATTGGTCAACTACAAACCAATCAGCTCCCAAGAATTCACACAAACTTCCTGTATAAATAAACAAATGTGTAAATAAACAGGGAAACAAGTTATTACAACACATACACTTACAATTATTTCCTTATTTATTTATTGTTGATTTTAGCAGGATCAATCCACCATAGTAAACAAATAGTTGCTGTGGATTTTTTTTTCCCAAGCACCGAAAATAATTCAGAAATAAATCCAACTGAATACCATATGTTTATAAAACTTTAAACTATATTTATTTATTTGAGCAAGAAGATATATATATATATATATATATATATATATATATATATACATACATACACACACACACGCACACACACACACACTTATTCTGTTATGATGTTGAACATGTGCAACAACAACAGAGGGAATGGGAAACGGCAGGACGAGATTACTGAGCGCTCCACTGGAATGGGAATGCTAGGAATGCTAGGAAGGTGAGGGTATCTGACCTGGATTCATAACATTTCCCATCGACTGAGTGTCAGATGAGCTCGGCGGAGGCAGGTGATCTGAAGCATGAGAGTGAGAAACGGGAGTGGCAGAAGGTGATACTAGCAAACCCGTAGCGTGGCCCAACGGCTTCCCAACGGTTAAAAGCTAACTTTACAAAAGCTGACACGCAACGGTGAAAATAAATTGAGTTTGATTAAATTCTTAAATAACTCCAGCTCATTTCGAGTTTGGGTAAATAATAAAAAATAATAATAATTTTAAAAAATCACTCGGTTTTATCTGTGTTTTTTTTAACTTAAAACACACAAGTGACGTTACGTTTTAAAATAAAATAAAATAAAATCTGCTAGCTCCTTTTGTCAGCGTTAGCTACCTACAATCTGTTTTCCTCCTACAACGTTTTAACAAAAGCAGTCACTTTACCTGGCGGCAGAAAAAGCCTGCAGTAGGAGGAGGACGCGTCGAAGACGAAACCCAACTTTCTGTTTACTTCCAGGCGAAGGTTAAGTTAATAGATCTCTTTACAGATCCAACTAAACAGAAAGGAAGACATAGTGAAGATGTCTTCGGAGGAACAAGTGCACAAATCATTAAAAACAAGGTAGGTTGGACGATGAAGGGAGTGTTTTAAAAGAAATCCCAGCCTCCTCTCCTCTCTAGCCCGTCCTTTTTCCAAACACTCGTTAGGGCAGTGAACGCAGCACCTATGTTTGTCGAACAGCGCTCTTTACATTGATCTATGGCAAGGCGATTGTCTATTTACCCAATATTTTTGATTTTGGGTGTCAACCAATTAACGGCAATTAAATCAAAATTACATGGTAATTTTTACATTTAAAAACATAAAAAAAGTACTGAAAGCATCGTATCGTTTACTTTATATTCAATTTATTATTATTATTATTATTTTCCCAGGTTTCTCAAAACACTTGAAGTTAAATGATGCAATTTGATGCAAAAAATTCTTTATTTATCATAAATAAAAGGATAAAATCAAATAAAATAAAAGGTTTGTCCGCGGGTTCCACGATGGCCCCACATGGGTTTGCCCATGTAGGGCCACAGCCCACGTGGGCCCTACATGGGAAAACCCATGTGGGGCCATCGTGAAACCCGCGGACAAACCCATATGGGGCCCATCTGGTCTGCCCTCCTTTTCCCCACATGGGGCCCACATAGGAATGCTGGCAGGGCGGTAGCAGTCATTCTAACAACAAGCCTGATGAAGCCCCTGACTGAAAAATCTTATTTAAACCTTTGAGATGCTAATTAGCTGCTCCAAGTTGTTGCCACGGCTAAATTGTAATGTATGCTGATCATATAACATAAAAAAATTTGCAAAGCTATTTAAAAATTAAGTTAATCACAACAACCTGATTAGCCTTAAAAGCACAAGGATACTACCATCATCAAAATTGCATCCAAATAAACAATTTATTGAATAATTTAGAACGTCAAGAAAAGTCCAGCTAGTACTAAAGGTATATTTTAAAGACTAATAAGCTAATGGATTGGATTTCCACCAATGCAGAGCTTGTTCAGGAATGTCATGCTGAGACCTTGTTAGAATCTACTGTGAAGAAATAGATAATTTTTTTCTGTTATGAAAAATCTGCATTCCTTTGTGTAGAAAACTCCAGCAATTAGCATTATGCTAAACACGTTATACTAAGTCCAGGGTAGCTTTGGAAAAGTGACAATGTTCTTCAGAAATGCTAAGACATTGAACCCAAAATGAGGTCCTAATTAAAGAGGGGTTCACTTTTATGCAACATTTACTGTTTGTGTTTCACAGTGCTATACTTTACTAAAATTTGGAAAGGTAAAATCTGCTGTAAATGATAAACATAGTGGATTTTTGTATACGTGTCACTTCTATCTTCATCATATTCAAGACGGTGTTTATCGAAGTTTTAAACAGCAGGTGGCACTGTTACACTTCTTAAAGCATTTCATTCAAATCTCAAATAGTTCATCAATTCAATATGGGATTCTTATTAAACTCCTGATTCCTCCTGCGTTTTACCATGTGCTATTGTTTACTTTTTTATTATTATTTTACAGTTTTTTTTTCTCTTCAAAATGAAGGAAATTCAAAGAAAATGTAAATCATTAAAGTCAGACCTCTTGCTAAATATTATGACAGTACGAGCCCTTTAAGAGCCTTCATGATCTTGATTTGGGCCAAATCGAAAATGAGTTTGACAGCCCTGATACAGGTGGTTGTTTTACATAAATAATGGATGAAAAAGTACTAATTATGAAGTTGGATAATCCAACAGCAAAACAAGACATTATGGTTTATAATATGGGGGGGGGGAATATTTTTCCACTGGCAAATTATTTCACTTATAAGAATGATTGATTTAAAACAAGCTCATATATTGTGCTGAAAAGTTTTTTTCCCCATGAAACTTCACCAAAAAGTATTTGGTAAGATTTTGTGTTTTTGCAGAGTAGGTTAATTGGTTTCTCTAAATTGTCCTTAGATGAGTGTGTGTGTGAGAATGGCTGCTTTGTGTGTCTCTGTGTTGCCATGGCAACCTGACCAGGGTGTGTCCTGCCTCTGCTAAGAGATATGAACCAGCGGTTATAGACGATGGATGATGGCTGCTTCTTTTTGACTAGAAGTAACATTAACGTTCTAGATAAAGGCAGCTAGAATCAACCTCAAATAAAACTAGAAAAAAAATCCTAAAAGCCCCGGGATTAATAATAATAACACACAGGGTTTCCTCTGGTGTATTATAAGCCTGGCGGGCCACCAGGCTTAGCATTACTTATTTATTTAGGTATTTTTAAAATGTTTGAATTTTTAAAGATTTTATAGTTGGCGTTCAGGTATTAATCTTCCAATCTTTTAATAACACATAATAATCAAGTGATATTTTCAAATTTCCTATTCAAATTAAACATTTTTTAACTCAAAAACACAACGGGCTGCTGGATGAATGACTGCCAGGCTTAGCAAGTCTTCTTGAGGTAATGAGGTAAAACCAGCCAGTCACATATATTTTGTAAAAAGCTGTGTAGCAAATTAACTCTAAAAGTCTCAACAGGTACGCAAAGAAGAAAAAAATGCACATTTGTCACAAATGCACCTTGCTGCATTATTTACAGCACTATTTTTATTTTGATCTTGATAAGTTGGGCAGACATTTTAAAGCTGGAGACACCAAACACTCCTCCTCCTGGGCATCGCACTGTAAAAAGACCAAGTGCTGTTGGTTGATCACAAGTCAGAAAAAAAAGCTAATTAGTAAATGACTTTCTGGATTAGAAAAAAAACAAAAGAGACTAACATGTAAAAACATTATCTAACCGGAAATACCTCAAGAATGACAACATAACTATGTACAAAAACATCAATATAAGATTTATATATATATATATTTATATTTCTTAACTTCTATACCCACTAAAATATACCAACAAAGCAGCTATTGGTAAATCTGACGAACCTGTTTGCCAACATGTCTCTGGAAAAAAAAAAAAAACTGTTTAAATATCCTTCAGCCGTAGATGTGAAAACTCAAATACATGAGAAAGGGGGGGGGGGGGGAGGGAAAACAGAAATAAAAGACATGTAAATAAATAATAAACAAAATAGAACCCAAAAGAAGTCCTGGGTTTTTATCCTGTGTGCCATTTTTGGAATACTGCAGTGTGAGGAGGTAAGCCACTTCAGCCAGCTTCTCCAGTGGATCAGAGTTTGTTCCAGGATGGGTCATCGTCTGGACCATCCAGTAGTCTCTTTTGTTTCATTTTCAGTTCGTTATCCACATGCATTGAAAGACTCAGTTCCATGACAACCGATGTAGGCCACAGACAAAAAGAGAAGGGCACTTTTTATTCCCCAAAACGAAGCAACCCGGGGGACAGACTGAGGGGGGAAGAGGGACGCGGCCTGGACGAAAAGGAGGGACAGTGGGTTTAGCAGCCTTCTTGTTTGTCAAGAGTTTGTTTCACAGTTGAATCCAAATTCCACCCAGTCGAGCACAACATTGGCAATATATATATATATCTATGTACAGTATATAAAGTACAATCTTGAACAACAGAGAGAAGCAGGAGGTTCGTCCTTAAATACAAAAAGTGTCTTGTGGCGTCCGCGCATGGACTCGCTGTAGTGTGTGTTTGTGGCATCTGGAGAGAAAAATAAAGTCCTGAGATGTGTGTTGAGGGGTTTCTGAGGACAAAGTGATCAAAGTGTGATCTATCTATCTATCTCTATATATATACATATGTGTATATATATATATATATATATATAAAATGAGAACAAAAATAGATTTTTATTCTGTAGCGTGGACATGGTGTCGAGGGATGTGTTAGGACGGGCTGGACCGCGGCAGCGCTAGTATCCGTCCGTTGGTTTTGCCCCCGTTCATGTGCGTGAAGGGGATGTGGTGCTCCTCGTAGCTGCCTCTCAGGCCCACGGAGGACGCCTCGTCCCTGTCCGAGCACTGCTCCCTCTGGGAGTACGACGACGGGTCCAGGGGGATGCTCTCCATGTTCTCCATGTCCAGGTCGAAGTCCTCGCTCTCTGGCAGCTTGTTGTCCTCGCTGTAGAAGAAGGAGACCTCCCGGAACGAGGGGTGCAGGTCGTCCTTCAGCATCTCGATGATCTCCTGGAAGGTCGGACGCATCTTCGGGTTGTACTGCCAGCACATCTGCATCAGGTTGTGTCTGCAGGATGAGACGGGGAGAGTGAGACCTCGCTGATGTTTAACCCTCTATGATCCAAGTTTCAAATCTCCACCTGGATATTTTTTGCTTATTTTAATTTTACGCAGTTCTTTAAATGTCCTGAGTAAATATATTTGCCCATTTATCCAAGTTATTCTCACAATTTACTGTCCACTAAAAGACTAATTTAGCTCCCTGCTACGGCGGGGATGAGATTACCGTAATAACCCGATATCGGCTGCAAAGCGGAACGTCTCCCCTTTCAGAAACCATTGGAATATTTCAGCAAAATATCGCAAAGTTACGGTTCTGCAAATTTGAATGGGTTGCCGGCGCTACGTTCGGCCTGGAAGGGTTAAAAATATTAAAAATATATTTATAGTATCAAATGTGATACAGGTGACGTACTATGCTTCCTTCAACAGGTTATATACAAAACACAAAATCTCTAAGATTTCAGTCTGATCAGTTTTGCCTGTTTCCGAGCGTCTTGTCACTTTAAACTAAATAAGCCGCTGCTGGCCCCTCAACTGTTAATCTCTCATGTGAAAATAGCCGCAAACAGATGTGCAATTTTACAAATGTACATCTCTGAAAAAGCAGAAGTGGAGCTTCCTGCACAACCAACAAGAATGGATCAAGTGGATGGAAGGTCAACAAGAAAACACAGTTATTGCCTAAAATGCCATAATAGGAATCCTTTGGTGTACACTTGATCATTTGTAGTAAAGGATGTTTTTTAAAGGACGCAGTTAAAAATACTTCTAATATGAGTGGAAAATATCTACAGACAAAGGTTTTCTTTAATCTTATATGGAAAATGTATATATTTTTTGTGTAGTTTTGGCTTAATTACTACTCTGAGTATGTTGTTTACTCAGAAAACAACATTTTGGAGTCTGGACACTCCTGTTCATTAATTGGTAACTAAATTAGTTGAAGATTATTTCAGTAACTGATTAATCGTTTCAGTCCTACATTCAATACTCCTCCAGACTGAAACTTGTTATTGGCGCCTACTTTACTCTATATTAGCAGAACAACCCTGCTCTTCTTTACGCATAAATAAATACAATATAAAAACAGCAGCTGTGCCTTAATGTTTATATACTATATTAGAGATAAACAGGCTTTGTGTGTGTGCTTACAGTCTGTCTGCACAGTTGTCTGGCCGGTCCAGGAAGCCTCCGTCCATGACGAACTTGAGGACCTGCTCGTTGGACAGGCCCTGGTACGGCTGCTCGGCCAGGGTGCTGATTTCCCACAGGACGACCCCGAACGACCTGGTAAACACAGAGATCAGCTGATTAGACATCTGACAGACTAATAAATCCGTCTGTAAACACTCGCAGGCCAGAAACGAAGCCGGTCCTTGTGAATACCAACAGAGAAAAGGTTTTCTGGTTGGTTTTCTGGTTTGGTTGGGTTGTTCTTGGTGAAATGTTGAAGAATAGTTTGTGTTTTTACTTACCAGCAGTCTGAATGCGCAGTGAAGACGCCGTCCTTCAGAGACTCCGGTGCCATCCACCTGACGGGCAGCAGGCCCTTCCCTCCCTTCCGGTAGTAATCCGTCTCATAGATGTCCCTCGTCATGCCGAAGTCTGGGAACAAAACGTGATTGAAAGATTCGGAAATTAAGCTAGAAGGATGCAGATTTTTTTAAGATTGAGATATTTCCTGAGTATAACTTGTCTGTTTATCTACTTCTTACAGGTGACCTGTTATGCTTCCTTGAACAGGTTAGGATTGGTTTCTGGTCTATACAAAACATGTTTGTTACATTTTTGGCTCAAAATTGTTCCTAAATAATGAGACTTTAGTCCCATCAGTTCTGCCTACTTGAGCTATTTGAGCTGCTTTAGGGTGTTTTGTCACTAAAATCTTAAGTCAACAAATCTCAAAAAGCTCCGAAATGAAGAAACAAAAATCATCCAACATCAGTCTTCGTAACATCAGTGCCAGTAATCATTAACTGCTCTCAGAGGAGCGCAGTTTTTGGCCGTGTGTTCCTGTTTTTAAAGCACAACAACATCGTTGTGCAAACCAGTGCTGACACAAGCAGGTTGTTGAATTAGTCAAGAATTGAGACACATTCTGTGGCACTTATGACCCTAAAAAGTTGAGTGTGAAACATTATGACACAACAACAAGTGGAAAAATGACCTGAAAACTGTGAAGGTTCAGTTGTGCTGCAAACTGCAACCTAAATAATGACCCACTGTCACTGAAACAGTTCACATTGTCCTCATGTTAAAAACTTTAAAGTATTTAATTTGAATGTTACATGCTAGGCTAGGAGTTTGTAACAGGTAGCTCTGATGAATGTTAAAGAATAAACTGTTTTAACTATAAATTTAACAACAAAGGATGGTTTAAGCTGTTTTTAATATAATAAATTGATTATATTAAAAAAAGTTTGTGTCACAAGAAAGTGACACAAAAATATCATTAATTTTGCAAATATATTTTTTGTCAGAAAGTTGGAAACTATTAGTCTTTTTTTTTCATTTTCCACAATTTCAACATCCCACAGAAGGGATGCAAACATTTTGTATTCTTCTTTATTTTAAAATCTAAATACATAAATTAAACAGAGCTCTTCAAAAATGACAACAAAATTCCCAAAGTAGAGATTTATGGAAATCTTTAAGTTGTCTTTTTTACAGCTCCAATTAAGTGTTATTTAGCTACACTGAAGACAAATATGGCTCCTAGTTTAAAGACAGAATGGGAAATTAAATGTTTTCAAGAAACAATGAGCTCAATGAGCTTTGGCTACATTGCAAAAAAGAATGGGTAAAAAATTTAATCTGTAGACGTGTGAAAACCATCTATTTATCTTCTAATTTACAATAAATCTCCATTTTATGTATATTATATAGACATAATTAAAGTAAATTTGTCACAGATTTCATAAGAATGTGTCTCTTCATGCTGCCACCAGGGGGCGACATCAGAAAGCTTTTATATACTGTAGCCTCCAAGCAAAAACGAACCTCCTATCTTGACTGTGAAATCGTGAGCCACCATGCAGTTTCTGGCTGCCAGGTCTCTGTGGACAAACTTCTTGGCGTTGAGGTAAGCCATGCCGTCTGCGATCTCAGAGGCCATTTGGATCATCTCTTTCAGAGTGGGAGGTGGACGCCCCGGGTTATTCTGAGGGACAGGAGACAGATTTTAAACGTATGAGCCACAGCAAACTGGCTTGTTTTCCTGAAATGCTCTCAGCTAGCGCCAGAGGTAACTGTTTAAATCCTCTGTCAACATCCCTCAGTCCTCTGCCCACTAGAATGAATGTGTTTGCAGACATTAAACCACACAGCTTCCAGTGGCATTTAAACGTTACACTGGCAGTGATTTAATTACAGATATTAAAACATCCAATGCAAATGCTTTTGCAAAAACTGTGGAAATAATCTTGTGTTTCTGTGTGCAATCTTTCATGATGTGGCAGTCAGAGAGAACGCTAAAACGAAAAACTAAACTAAACCCAAAGAAGAATAAGGTTAAAAGAAAAATACTGCCTTAAAAGAAAACAGTGGGACAGAAGAGGAAGAGAGTCACACAATGATGTACCAACATCACTACAAGTAGATACAAAGTAGGACAGGACGATACGGCTTAAAAATAAAATCTCAACTTTTTTCATACCAGATCTGATTTCCGGTTTTAAAGAGATTTTTTTTTTCTTGCTTTCCTTTCTAAAAAAATGACTCTTTAAAAAGTGGCTTTTAGTTCAATTATCTCTTCTTTGAGTTTTACTTTTATTATCAGAAAAAATACTGAATTTCTCCAGCGGTACGTCTTCAAATTAAGAGAAAAAAAGTTGCTTAAATGAGAAAAAAATCTTCTAGTTATCAGGATTTGACGTTACCGGCTCAGTCCACCTGGTTCTTTCTTCGAAACAGACTCAGTAGTTTGAACAATCGTTTCAAAGTCCTGCCGCTGATAATAATTTGATGCCGATGTGTTAAAATGTGACGTGTTTCCTTATCTGTAAAACCAATAGAAGAACTTCACAAGATGCTCAACATTCCTCATTTAATATTTTTTATCTTTTTGTGTTCGAGTTCTCATAAAATTGCTACTTCATTCTCCTAATATGACTTCACTCTTAAAATATTATGGCTTTATTCTCATTTTATTAAAAAGAAAATCTTAGCCCTAATATTCTCAAAACCCCAAATAAATAGAAGTTGTAAAAGACGCTTGTCAGGAAGATGGCGGCACTGGGTGTCAAAAATTTAATCTTCAAAAGCCAAAAATTGATTAATCGATAAAACAGGTTAAGTGCCTTCAGCATTTAATTTGGCATCTTAGTTCAGAGATTTTCAGTTCAGAAAATCTCATCAGTAGATTCTCCAACTCACATTCTTGCCTTTAAAAGTAGCATTTTCATTCGGGGCTAAAAATAAAAAGAACCATCAGAAATTTGAATTTATACATCCCGGACTGGGACCGGTGGTGTATTTTTTCCACAAAAAAGCAGAAGTGAGAGGAAGAAACTAAACTAGCGAGTGAAACCGCTGCGAACAAGATGTGCTACCTCAGCGTCAGGCCGCAGAGAGCGCAGGTAGCTCTTCAGGTCTCCATGGGTCATCAGCTCCATCACCACCAGCGTCGGCTGGCCCTTCGACACGACGCCCATCAAGCGGACCTGAGAGGAAACAGCATTATTTATTACATTATAACGTATGTGACGTATCTCTCATCTTAAATACTCAAATTTAAGACTTTTTAAGACCATAAATGAATAAAATTTAAGACCTATATCACAACAGAAATGTACAAAAGAAATAAAGGAAATCAAAACTGTTGAAACTTTTGGTTTTTTTTATTGCTCTTTTTCAGCTTTGTGCTTCTTACATGGCATACGGATGTCTAACTAGCTAGCAAGCAAGTATTAGCTTGCTAGCTTGTTACTGGTAGCCTTAACTGTGTTGAGTGACAATGTAGTGAGCAAAAATGTTTGGGCATGACTTAAGCATTTGCCTGACAAAAAAAAAACTAGATAGAATATATGAGATTGAATAGTCCTGCCATAACAAAAATACATGTTATTAACATATTTAAGCCTTAATTTTCAATAAACAAATTTAAGACTTTTTAAAGGTGACCTATTATGCTTTCTTGAACAGGTTAATATAGGTCTATGGGCTATAAAAGAAATATCCATGAATTCTTTTTGCACAAAACTATTCTTAGATAATGAGATTTTAGACTAATTTGATCTGGTACTTTTGAATTTCTTACAGAATGAGTTGCTTTAAGTCGTCTTGTCACTTTAAATCCAGATAACCTGCTGCTGTCCACAATATTTACACTTCCATGTGAAAATGGCTGCAAACGATGTGCAATTACGCAACTACATCTTTGAAAAGCAGAAGTAGAGCCTTCTACACAACCAACAAGAATGCAGCAAGTGGTTTCTGCATTCTTTTGTCAACAACAAAACACTTGCTGGATTTCCCCCAGTGTATTATAAGCCTGGCAGGCCACCAGGCTTTACCTGACCCCCCGCCCACCACCAGACTAAAGGTTTTTTGTTTATTTTACTTTAATACATCAGAAAAGCAAGTCGTGCTAATCTAGGTTTATATATAATAAAACATTCAATATATTTAACAGAGATAATGGGATTTGTTTATACATACAAAACCTACAGAGTAAATAGTTTTATTTAATGCACTGCTATATTTTCTTTGTTATTGATGTTTTATTTCTCAAATTTCTCAGTTTGTAGCCATTTTTTAACACAAAAACAAGGTGGGCGATTGGTGGACTTCCCTAGCACCACTACCGCTGGGCTTAGCTTGTCATCTGGGGGAAACCTTGACTTGCCTTTTCCAGCGGTCATTGTACAGCATATAAAGTGGTTAAAAACAGCTGACTAAATGTATTGGAGCTCATCTTGGGTTGCTAGGTGATGATGGAACTTTGCTAGGGTTGCTAGGTAACGGGCTGTGCCTGCTGGTTTGTTACATTCTGGCAGTTTTTGAAACTGCTATTTTTCCAGACACCAAAAGAACATTTTTTAAGCACTTGGGCTGATTTTTAGAACCAGTAGAAACCCAAATGATAGTACAAAAACATGCAAAATTAGTGTAAGACTTTGTAAGGATGCGCAGACATCTTGATAATCAGTTTCTTTACCACATGGTGGCAGCTGAAGGCCTTCATGACTGACGCCTCGTTCAGGAACTCGATCCTCTCCCTCAGGCTGGCCGACTCGTTCACCGTCTTCACCGCCACGTGCGTTTCGCCCTCGCCCTTCACGATGTCCTTAGCGATGCCCTCGTAGACCATGCCGAAGGAGCCCTGGCCCAGCTCCCTCAAGATGGCGATCTTCTCACGCGGCACCTCCCACTCGTCCTCCTCGTACACTGCAAACACATTTCAGGTTTTACAGCCTTCAGTTTCAGGGGAATACAGGCAGGCAGGTTAGGACAAGCCGGACCAGAGCATCTTCCAAGTTTTTATGAACACAATTAATGTCAAATTCTCTGATGAAGCAGCCACTTCGGTTTGATTTACTTGAGTTCAAATGCTTTGATGGCTAAAGTTCATTTGAACCGTTTAACGGATAAAACTGAGTAAATAGTTCTGCAAGCTACTGACTGGCAATGATGTTCTGCACCAACATCAAAAAATGTGAACAGATTAAATCAACTGAAGATTATTTACAAACAGGAAACATCTGGGAATTTCCGCTGACAATGAAACATTTAAATGCCTCTTGAAGAACTGGGAATCTGACAAGAAATTGATCAAACAATAAAGTTAAATACAAATACAATTAGTTGAACAGTTTTTCCGCAACAACCTTGAGATTAATGGTTGAGTTCTTTACATTTTTGTTATTGTTTTAGATAGTTTAAATTAGATACTTGGTGTTTTCTCTACTTGATGAAAATGATTTGACCTTTCAAATCTTTTCCATCACAACCGGATGTGTCACACACGGCTGTTTAAGGAACAAGAAGCCACTCACTGCGTCATTAAATAACTTGTTGCCAGGCAGTAGCTATTGATCAAATCCACTTGGTAACTTTAAAAAAAAATTATTTTTGGCCATGCAGTGTACATATTAATTTAGCTGAATGGTTGTTTTTCTGTATCTAGTCTATGAATCAACTCCTTTGTTGAAGCGAAACTCTTTAGAAAACACAAGCCGCTAATGCTGTTGATTATTTCAGCTCCATTTAAACGGGATCCACTGAATGAGGCGCCAAAATCCCTGTGGCGTTAAAGAAACGTCTCAAACTCTTTCTGCTCACCGTCATTAGCGCTCAGGTACTCTGGGTTTGAAGAGGCGTAAATGGGTCCGCTTGGTCCTTGCGTTTGACTGAAAGGAAGCGAACAAACACCTTGAGAGGACAAAGTGATGAGAATACATAAAATAAAAGACTGAGAGGGATGTGAGAGCTGCGTACTTCTTCCTGAACATGACGAATCCTGCCAAGCCCAGAAAAACCAGCAGGACAACGCAGATGATCGGCCCGATGATGATCTTCACGATGGAGAGAGGGTCGCCTGTTCAACACACACAGTCACATTTCAGGTGGGAAAGAAAACGCTCAAAGATTCACTGGCTGCTAATTATACATGAACTGGATGGACACAACAACAACAATCATTTTATCTACATTCTGAAGACTTTTGCAGATAACTGTTTAGTGAAGCTCTGATTTTAGAAGAATTTAATTAAACATTGGAGGAAATGTAAGAAAACAGCACTTAGTTTTTCAATTTGTATCTAAATTTGGTAATAATCTTCAATGATCTGAATTTTAGAGTAAAAAAAAAAAAAAAAAGATGCAGTAAATCACATAAAAAAAACACAAACTATGATTTATTACTGATCGCAGATCAAACTCCAAACAATATCTAGGAAATATTCTACAATTTTTTTTAGAGCTACTTTCATTAAAATATTTCAAAGTATTTTAATAACCAAACTGCATTCAATTTAGTCTTTTTTTTTTAAAGATTTCTTTTGGCACATGACCTTGTTCTGAAGAGGCAAAACCCGTAAAATGTGTGTTTCAACAAGTCAAAAACCCCAAACACACCAGAAATCAAACCGTATCTTTGTTTAATAAAATTTTCAAGGATGTTTTTAGTTTATGGAGTAAATATTTGGGTTTGTAAAGAAAAAAGCAGATTCTCTCTGCATGTCTGTAAATATTTTCTTTGTGTTTCACTTTGGATAAGAAAATTCCCAGTGACACTGAGAAATATGAGCTTTATTCTCATTTTTTAAAAACACGTTGCTCCTAGTTTGAATGCAAATGTACTTTTTGTCCCTCGTCTCCTCTGGTGGTTTTCATGAAAAGTCGTCTCTGAGCTCAGTTTTTCTTCAACAGACACTTACTGGGGTCCTGGACGTAGAAGTACGAGGGCTCGGTCCACGACCCGTTTCCAGCCAGTGACGTGGCTCGGATCCTGACCGAGTAATTCCCAGGGTGCATCACTTTCAGCCTGCAGCCACGGGACGCTTTGTACATGTTTCTGGACACGCAGTGGGGCAGCTCCTGGAAGGAAGTTTGGGAAAATTAACAGTTTTTTTTTTTTTTTTCCTGATTTTTAAAAGGTTATTTTGACTTTTATGTCGATATTTTATGACGTTCTGCTTTAAAACTCCATGTTTTGTTTCTCCCCAGTAGAAAAACAACATGTGTGGTTACAAAAACATGTTTTTAACAGAAACAACAGGCATCAATCCCCGAGATGAAGCGTATGTTTTTTCCACTTGTTTCCATGGATACTAAAACACAGCACAGCACTAAAATTACTCGCCCATTAGGCCTCATCAAACTACAATCAGGCAAATTTCAAAATAAGTCACGTAGGCATGGCCTCTCCACACTGTGGATGGAGTTAATTTGTTGCTTATAAATTTGTTAAAAGCTGCTGTTAGTCATGAATAAGCCAGAAGACGCTGCTGCTCTGTGTTGGAGGATCTACGCAAAATAAGCGAGTCTTTACCTCAGGGTCTCCGACTCTCTTGTAGTTCACCTCATACAGGATGATGATGCCGTTTGGAGCTGCAGGCTCCTTCCAGTGTAGGTGCACCGTGTTTTCTGTCACTTCATGAGTGATTTCACCCAAAATGTTATCAGCTTTATCTGTGGGGAACAAAATCTTTCAGAATCACCTGTTTCAACTTCACAGTTTCTACAAATTCAATATTATTTCAGAGAGATTTTTCAAATTCTCTTCTGAGAGGCTGCAGGTCTTTTTTTTTCTGGACAGAATTGGGAAAATTCATGTTGCAAAAGGACTGGAAATTAACTGGACTTATTTAATTTTAAGATGACTAACATAATTGTGACAGTTTTTAGTAACTATTTGTGTAGCTAAAAAATCTACCAAGCACCTTAAACTATCCAATTATTGATTAGTTAATCTAAATAATTAACAGATCAGCTCTGCACTGTTTTTAAGTTAAGCCGAGCAAAATGGGATGAAATCTTTGCATATTTTTTTAGCTGCAGATGATCAAAAGTTCACTAAAGCGATGTTATTTTTTTGGATTTTAGGCAATAAATTGTTTATTTTCTTATTTTGAAAAGGGCTTGAATTGTTTATTTGCATCTTTTAATGTATTTCCAATATTGCATAAATTAAAAATTTCCATCAGAATCATCAATAACTAAAATAATTGCTAGTTGCAGCCCTAATCAAAAGCTTACTTTTCCATTCGAAGGTGTTTTACCTTCAGGCATGGTGCGGGCGCTGACGTACGCCGCCATGCTGCAGCGTCCCTGGTCAGTGGGATGGTTGCAGGCGTGGACCTCGATCTGGTAGCTTGTGAAGTGTCGCAGGTTGGAAATGACCGTGGACTCCTTGGCGTGGACGACCACCATGGTCTTTGGGTATTCCTTGTTCTCGTCCTCGTCGTTGGGGACGCCGGTGCTCCCCGGCAGGCTGGCGGCGGTGGTGAGGAAGGGCAGTGTCCTGTTGGCGATGCCCATCACAGAGCGCCGCTGTCTCGGGCGTCTAGAAAACGCAGACGTGTTTAAGTAGAAAAAAAACACTAGGGCTGTCAACTTTAACACATGTGATTAATCTAAAATGTTTAACGCATTTATGTTGATTCATTTTGACCTAAAGGTTTCTCTCTTGCAGAGAGTTGCTTAGCTCAAAGCAGCGCATTACACGATCTTGTACTGCGGTCAACGGTGCAGAACTGCAAACGCGAGTGAAAAAATGAGCAAAGAGAGAAAATTTTGCTTTAAAAAACATCAATGCCCAGTAGAGAGGCTATAGACCTCGATTTGTGTTTAAATCCCGTCTGTGTTTCCTTTGCTGCATTACCTGTCAGATTACCGTCAAATAAAATGCAGCTGTTAATGTTTCTAAATTAGGTCTGAAACAAATGACTACTTCCTGAATATGAAAACTGAGATGTTTGGTTTGAGACATTGAGAAAATGTGTTTTTACATTTCGAGCTTATCGAGTGAAGCTCTGATTAATTGCAGCTCTATAATGGGATTAATCTAATTAAATTTCAGAAAAAATTACAAAAAATACATATCTGAGGATTTTCTAAAATAAAAACCAGCCGTTTGACTTACTTGACCTCAAAAACTTCATTGTGAAGGTAGTTTTCAAAGGTTTTCCTGTACTCCGAGTCTTCTTTCTCCTTCTTGAGCTCCTTGTCCGTTTTTGGGCAGGCACAACATTTCTTCCCCTGGCCCTGGTCCTCCGTCTGGTTCCACTTCTGCTCCTCGTCACTGTCCACCTGAGTGGGCACCCGTGACGGCAGCTTCATTCCTGGTGGCAGGCAGACATGTGGAGCGGGGAACACAGAGGGACATGACAGGTGAAATAAACAGCATATTCGCTATATCCACACACTCCTGCAGGGATTGTCTGTCATTGTCAACCTCAGCAGTGGAGATAAATTAACCCTGACAGGACCTCCCTGCAGACTCCAATCTCTATAAACATGCAGGCATTATAGAATCGATGTGCGAGCGCAGATCGGCGCTGACGGCTGGAGGCTGACGTGAGCCGAGCCGGGCTCAGAATAATTGAACCAAAATAAATGTTTGAACTTCATTTGAACCCGAGCCAGAAGCCAAACGAGGGTCTGGACTGTCTGACGTTTCATTTCCAGATCACATTCACGTAAAGGAGAAGGAGCTCATAAAAAGAAGTACAGGTGATTCTCAATAAATTAAATTAGTTTCAGAAAAGTGCTGCTTCAGTAGCTTCGCGCTAAACACAGACTCGTTGCCATGGCAACCGGCTGACAGCAGCTCCGCTAGTTGACAGAGTAGAGATTATGTTCAAGTGTATAAAAAAAAAAAAAACCTGAAAAACATTTCCACACAAAAAAGATACGTAAACATAAAGAAACTGAACGTTCAAGTCCATTACAGTTCTATGCTTTTAGGCTTATTGAGCACTTATTAATAACAATTGATTGTCTGAACACTAGCAGTGATTGATTAATTTAAACACCTGCTCTACTGATGATCTATTAGAGTAAGAAAGTAGATGTTTTATGTCGCGTTATTTTAGTTTTAACTGAACCGAAACAAACCAAACGATGCAGCACAAGTACATGCAAAGCTA
Source organism: Poecilia reticulata (assembly GCF_904066995.2). Taxonomy (NCBI): domain Eukaryota; kingdom Metazoa; phylum Chordata; class Actinopteri; order Cyprinodontiformes; family Poeciliidae; genus Poecilia; species Poecilia reticulata. The sequence goes on from NC_088846.1 coordinate 21,356,090, forward strand.
GCATTACTAACCTACTCACCACTTTCTCAATATATACATATATATTTATTAAATGTTTTTACTGGCCTGTGAAATGTGATACTCTTGGAAAAATAACAGCAAAACATTGCGTCACTTTTTTATATTCTTTGCCTGATTGTGTCCTTTTCCCAACAATCATCAATATAACCAACTGGATGCATAGCAAAGGTGCATGTGTGTTGCACAATAAGTCACGTGACGGCGCATCCAGCAACATTTATCAGTGGAGAAAGTACTAAAAATCTTTGTAGTGACATAAGCTCTCATGCACAGCCATAAAAAAAAAACACTCTCCTGACCCAGAAGGCCAGAAACCAACAGCGTCTCACCTTTCTGACAGTAGTCAAACTTGTAGAGCTCGCTGGCCTCAGGCTGGCGCTGGTAGAAGACCAGGTAGTGGGTGATGTTCCCGTTGGGATCGTTGGGAGGTTTCCACTTCAGAATGATCTGAGACGACGAATTGGAGGAAGACATGGGGTCCAGTGGCACAGAGGGTTCTGCACAGACATTGAGGAAAGAACTGTTAACCAGGAAAGATATTTAATGCTCAGAAAACAAATGACAACTAGGATTAAAAACAAAAGACTGTGTGTTGAATACTATGGACAAAATCCCCTTGTCTTTCTTCTTTCATGCCCATGTTCCTAAACAATTGCATATCAATTTATTTTTGGAGTATTTGGAGTTAAAGTTCAGAAATATTCTCAAATGTAATTTTGCTGAAAAACCTTGTTTTATTTTCTATTTCCATTCATTTTTATTCTGATTCCCATTTGGACCAGTTGACCAATACGCCTCTTGATCACTCTAAAACAAGTCTTAATTAATTGCAGTCACACAATCCAATTTCCTCTTACATAAACTATGACTAGAATGGAAATAATACTTTGGTTTGCAAAATGGGTACAAAATATTTAAAAAGTTTTTACTCAGGTTTTCAACAATCCTCTTCTATCAATGGTAGCTTGAAGAATTTAGCTCAGAAAAAAGGACGTATTGTTAGCGAGCTTCTGGTTTCTGTGGTGTAAAATGCAACAGAAGTTTACAATGGAAATGCACTAAATGCACATTTTTCTGTGATTTTGAGATAACCTACTTCATAGATTTGGTTCAAATCTAGAGATAAATCACAGCTCTTTATTTAGAAATTACGAGAGGAAAATTGCAGTTTCGATCCACTTTGCATTTCAGATTGCTGCTCGATAACGCGGCGCTTACTGGCACGCAGCCGCTTACTCGGGTTCTCCCCGCGCCGCTTTTTAGTGTTTGATGTGTCATCAACTGCTTTGGTTTTTGGTCGCAGGCCTTCATGCCACAAGTGGAAGGAAAATGATACTCTGCTTTAATTTTTTTTTTTACTTTTACAAATAAAAATCTGAAAATTGCTCCCTTTTACTCAGATGATTCCAAATAAAAAACTGAATTTCCTTCATAAATCCCTTATTTGGTACGTATAATCCTACTGTGCGAGTTAAACTCAGCTTCACAAAGGTGTCTGCCAACATAAACAGAGTCAAAGTTGAAACTCAGTGGTGGCAGAATAATGCTACGGGAATGGTTTTTCTCAACAGTGATGGGGTTAAGCAATGAGACAGCATATAAAAAAAATTTAAATGTTGAAAACCTTTAATTTTGGTTGAAGGCTCACTGTTGGATCAGTGGCCCAGTCAAAGTCCAGACCTAAATCAAATAAGGAATCTGAGGAGGTTTTTAATTGCTGTTCTCCATTCAATCTGAATAGGCTTGAACAACTTTGCCAAAATAGAAAGATGACCCCAAAATACTTGGAGATTCTACAATCATTGACTAATGAGGGAACGGCATCAAATGTACACCACACTTTTCAGATTGATCTATGAAAATTAAAAACAATGTATTCATTTCCTTTCATTTAGAGCAGTTTTTTTTCAAATTGTGGTTCCAGGACCACTTGCAGTCCACGTGTAAACAACAGTTTATTTGCCATGACGTTAGCTCAGAGTGCGACGCTACAGTTAGCTTACCAAGGGATTGTGTTTAAAAGTGATAATGGATAAATGGCTTAAGAACGGGTCACTAAAAAGAAAGCCTGAAGATACCGGGGGAAAGTTTCCCAAGGTGAGTTGCAGAACTTTTGTTTTTGAACATTATTTAGATACATAGCTGAAGGTCTGTGATATGACGGTGACGAACAGCGCTGCGCCCCATGCTGACTAACTGCATCTTAGCACCTAAAATAAAACTATTTATGTTTGCCTATCTACTGGCTGACAGAAAATGTTTGTTTTTGCCAACGCAAGTATATATGTGTTTTATTATGCCTCTAAATTACAAGTAGCCTTGAAACTTTATCAGTGCTCACAACATTGTAGTAAATAACTGTTTTTTATTTCCATTTGTTAGAATCCATACTTTTCGGATCTGTAAATAACTCAAACGCTCCGAGTTGATGTGCTCTTGGTTTTATTGTCACATTTACAAAACAGCGCCACCCTTCATATTATGAGGAACAAAGTCAATGAGTTAAGAGATTAATATTCTAATTTGAGGATGTATATATTAAGATTTTGTGTTATTCCGGAGGTATATCATCAAATCCCAAATAATACATTAAAGTTTGAGATTATAATGTGACAAAATGTGAAACAAATCAAGGATTATGGACAGTTTAGCAACTAAACAATGGACTTCTTTTACCCCTCTGTGAAGCTGCCAGCACAGTTATGAACTGACTTTGTTTTAGTTCAAGGTCATTTTAAGGACTGAGGTAATTGCATCAATCAATGTCAACAAACTCCACATGACTAGAAGTTCAGTCAGTGTGAGATTTATGAAAACTGAGGGATTAAACACGAGAGAGTATTGGTAGGATTAAATACAAAAGACTTTAAGTTGCTAATCTCTGTTTTTACTCTGTTGTACATTTATAGTTTCAGATGATTTTAGCCTGAAAGTCTTTACAGATGACGTGGGAAGTGTGTGTAGCAGCAGAATATGCAATATGTAGTGTGTGTGTGATAGATTGAGATTTACTGCCCCTGTGTTATGACGTTCCTCCATGACAATGCGACGAGGTGGTTCGACCGCATTGTCAGACCAGGTTTCATCAGCGCCAGCTTATACTTAATGACTGCTTTGCCCTTCCGATGAGGAATGTTGGTGAGACGAGAAAGCGACCAGGAACCGGGAGCAGTCGCCAAACGGGCAGAAAACAACGCTCCCCCGACACGGCTGGCTGGCCGCGGCGTCTCGGCTGGAGATTTGTTTTGTGCGAGCCACGGATGTCATGTTTGATGCGGTTTGCAGGGAAGGAAATATATGTTGTCTAAAAGGAAGACAGGCAGACAGGTCACAGTGTCTGTAATTAGGCCGAGCTGCACGAGGCAGGCTCTGTGGGTGGCAGGGGACACGAAGTTACCGAGGAACGGAGGTTTGGTTAGACACCTTACATGAGGTGGAGCCCTGTCAGGTCAGCGGCAAAAATAACTGTCCAGCTTCCTGTTCCCTGTTGGCCTTATTTTTGTTTTAAAGCAACAAGCGACTGGATGATGTCCAGTCCATGAATTTCATCATACTAGACCTACAAGTAATGATAAATGGATAAAAAAAAAAAAATTAATCTGCAGATTTTTATTTAACCACCTAAGCTTATTATATACAATATTGGAAATATATTAAAAGATGCAAATAAACTAATAATTTTATTCATTTTTTAAATAAGAAAACTGCTACTGTCTAAAATGCAGTATCAACATTCTTTTAGTGATGATTTGTAGCGAAGGATGCATCTGCATGAACATGTGAAAATCTTTTCTGCTTCATTCAACATCATTACAGTTTAGCGCTTAGATAATTTAATCTAATAATAGATTAAATTATTAGATTAATAATTTAATCTAATTTTTTAGATTAAATTATTACTAATGAGACAGAAAAATGTGCTTATTAGGTGATTTTTATTTTTAAACAGACCTTTAACCAAGTTAAAGTAGAAATATGCAACTTCAGGAGTTTTGTGTAGAACATATTTACAGTCAAAGGCGTTTTTTATCTTTAGAAAGCAAAATAAGTGTATTGTAAGCCTGACAGGCCTCCAGGCTTTACTTGTGCCCCCACCAGGTTTATCATTGCTCATTTATTTCAGTTTTTTTCTTTTTTTTTATGTCTGCCTTTTGTTGGTGTTCAGATATTAATCTTCCAATAATATGTAATTATCAAGTGATATTTGAAAATTTCCTGTCAAATTTAAAAAAATTTTAACTCAAAAACACGGCGGGCCGCTGGATGAATGATTGCTGAGTGCTCCAACCACCATGCTTAGCAAGTTTTCTGGGTGGAAAACTTGAAAAATTTATATATTTTAAATTTTTTGGGTTTGTTACTGCTCTGAGTTTGTTGTTCCTTCAACAATTAGCCTTTTTTTGACTCGGTATGCTCCAGTTATAGTTAATCAATTACTAAATTAGTTGATTATTTCAGGAATCGATTCATCACAATTAATATGATTAATCGTTTCAGGCCTACTTTTGATGTTTTGATGGTGAATAAAATTACAAGCATTAATTTGATCTCACAAAAATTACATCAAGATAGGAAAGGAAGAAAAAATTGGAGCCATTTATTTCAGTCTTACTGGTGGCATTGGTGCGAACGTAGATGATATTGCTCTTGGCCCCGTGGACCTGATGCTCGTCGGACGCAGAGAGCTGCGTTTTCACCATGATGGCGTACTGCGTCCACGGCTTCAGCGGCAGGATGAGATGACCCGGCTCGGCCTGCTCTTTGTCTCGGCGAGGCGGGTCGACGTCGGCGATCACCCAGCTGTTGGAGCCGCAGGCGTCCTGCCCGTCAAACTCCGTTACATTTTGAAAAGGTCTGCAACAATAAAAAAACAACATAAAAATGAAGCACAGTGGGTGTTTTACATGAGGAAGGAGGCTGGGATTTAATTTGTTTTACTGCAGTTTGACAGAGATATTGAAGCAATCGGAAGAAGACATCTGATGACTTGTGTTGATAAACTTTACATATTATTCACGTAAGATAAGTGTTACAATTTGTATAAAATAGAGTATATATTCAAAGACAGATAACATCAGATAAAATTAATGGAAGAGGATAAAAAGAGGATTTTTATGTTAATTGTCCAAGGTGACTTTAGTGCAGCTCTACTGATGTCTTTTATTTAAAATAATACAAACCAGCAGAAATAATAATAATAACCGTCCGGTTCTGCTCCCGCCTCGAGGCGGACTTACGCTTCTTTGTAGAGAACCATGAAGCCCAGGAGGTCTCTGAAGTCCGGAGGCCAGAACGGCTCCCACTTGATCATGATCTTATCGCTCATGGTTTTGACCTGGGTGAACTTCAGCACGTGGTTCTCGCCTGGAAAACAAAGAGAAACAACAATTTGCTCAGAAAATTCCAGCAAAATCATGATTTGGAAAATATGTGGAGAAAAATATCTGTGTTTATAGATTTATTTGACACTTGTCACCTGCAGATTTTGCAGAATCATTTTCCCCCCATCTTCACAAATCATAAGGATGCAGATTTTCTCTTACACACCGATCCCATAGTTTATAAATTAAACTGCTTTTCATAGGCTTCTAGAAAACGTAGTGAAAAATCAGCTCAAAAGTTTCAATACCTTGGAAAGTCCTAATTATTTCCCCACTTGACATTTTTGTTGCCGTTTTGTGCTAAAATGTTACAGAGCTGAAGAATTATATCATTTTAGTATAAAAACATTCCTGTCGATTTTTAGAAAGATAATTTCTTTTTGTCTTCTTAGAAGTCCACATGTTTACACATACTCTAGGAAAACAGTAATAAAGCCTCTTAACGCCTCAACAAAGAAAAGAAAATGTCTTGTTCTGTGCAGCTGAGTGGAAAAATTTGCTCCAGTCCGGTGACCTTCACAGCTGAGATGCTTGTTGTCCAAGTAAAGGTCAGATGGAAACCAGAAGTTTAAGAATTTATACAAGCAAAAATTTGAAAGATGAGGATCTGAACAAATTAAAAATACAAAAACTGTTTTGATTATTACAGTATCAGTCTGATGAAGCAAAAGCCTGTCTAAATGTTGTTCTTCAGACAATTTATCCTGGCTATTTTCTCTGAGAAAAGAAAATTTAGGATTTATTTTTGACCTAATTTAGCAGCCAGCCTCTTATAAACAACTCATTCTTCAAGCAAAGCACGTCTTTGGAGGGATTACTGTCAAAACTGTGTGGTTCAGCGCTGATTGAGTGTTTTGTTGCGTTTTTTCCTCTCCCAGCTGGAACCAACAGTCCTGCTGTCGTCGTCATAGCAACGGTGGGGCTCTGTACAAGTTTAACCTTTATTTAAAACTTCTTTCACGGACAGAGACGACCAGAATATTTTATGCCCAATCATTTGTCAGACTGGAATTGAATACACTGAGATATATAGTGGGGCTTTTATATATATATATATATATATATATATATATATATATAAAAGAAACATTAAGAAGTCATACAACAAAAATCTTAAACTTTCAGAGAAAATATTTACAAATTTTTCCACAAGAGCAGCAAAAAATAGCTAATTTTATTGGGATTATTCTTGGTAGAACCATGTATAATCCCAAAGATTACAGCAGTCTGAGTTCATAAAATAATAACACAAGGTTTGAACATCTCACAGAGAGATGGCTTCATCCTCTGAAAATGGAAAGATGGTGGCACAACTGCAAAACTACCAACACATGATCACCTAAACGGACAGAGAAGCAACTAGGAGATTCTTGGCTACTCTGGAGGGAGCTGCAGAGATACACAGTTTAGGTGCAGAAATCTGTTGTCATGACAACTATCAGTCATGCACTTCACCGATATGGCCTCCAAACATGTGCAAGAAGGTTATCTGGTCAGCCAGTTGTAGCCAATTTCGGTCAAAATTGTAGGTGTAATACTGTTTGGTGACGCGTCTGTCGGGGGGAAAAAAGGCCAAAAACAAACACTGCGCAGTCAAGTTGAAGATAAACCTATTTCTTCAAAGACTGGAATAAGTGGAAAAAAGACTTCAAACTATATATGCCAGAAATGATTGAGAGTATTTATGCAAAATGAGGAAAAATAAAAAATGTAGAAAGGATGTCAATTGATTCTACTTTGTATTCTATTGCCAAGATCCACTGAATCAATCTATTGTAATGTTGATCTGTAGTTTCAAACAATGCTACACTTGTTATAGTCCAACACTATGTGAGTTTTAAACAAAAACTAGATAGAGACAGAAGAGAGAGTGTGTTATGTGCAAATAGGCTGTGGAATGTGAACTGAAGGAAACAAAATAACAAAACAAAAAGATCTTTCAAACTTCTTCATAAAATCCCCAAAACATTTAGTGAAGTTTACAACATGCTAATATGTAAAGACGTTCAAGGGAAAGGAATACTTTTGAATGTTTTCCACTGTGCTGCTTCTTCTTAGAAAAACAAAATCAGTGTAAATGTCTCCAGGAAGTTATCTACAAACACAAGACAGGAAGTGACCTCTATAACAATAACAGCTGTGCCATGCGTCAGTGTGTGCCGTCTGCTACAACAGTCACGTCTGCAGACTGTGGTTCCTTACATGAGGCCTGGTCTCCGTTGGTCTTGGAAGCGATTTCGTTCTTGACCCGCCGCTCCTTGGTTCCCGTCACCTCCTCCATCTTGCGGATCTCGAACATGCAGAGCTTGGAGTTGTAGTGGAAAAACATGCGGCCCTGCAGGATGGTCAGCTTGTGTTTGGACCAGTCCCAGAGCTGCCGCAGGTTCTGGTTATCCAGGGCGTAAAATGAATAATTCCTGGAAAACAGCGCATGGACTCACAGTGAGCATTGAAGGCTATTTCTGACTGCAGAGCTTTAAATAAGAAACATCCACCACAATTTCAGGATTAAACTTTGTTTTTTTTTTTGTTTTTTTGAGAGGTCAAACCAAAAGCACATAAAAAGAAATTTTGAAAAGGTCAGACTGTCTGTTTTTAACTCATAATTACAGGAAGAGGCTCTGAAATAGTTAAGGACAAGGGAGGATTACCCGATTTCCTGTTCTTCTCCGCGAATGAGGCGGAGTTTGCGGAAAAATGAGAGGGATACGAGAGCGTAGGAACGTCGCACTGTGAGGTAACCAGTGATCTCCTCCAGCTGGCCCAGGCTGGCCTCCAGCTCAGCTGCAATGTTGTCTAGAAAAAAGAAAAAGGAAAAACAATGAAACAAATCCTAAAGCCATAAAAGTGAGTTTTTTTTTTTTGTGGCACTAGAGACATTTATTAAACAGTAGGTGGACATAAAGAGAAGAACAACACATTTGTTTTATCATCAGCAGTATCTTTAATATTCTATTTCCATGTTTTGTTTTCTAGCTGCTTGATTGGGTGCTCTTGACGTAGCCTCTTTGTTTTGGACAAAGTCAACAAGCCTTTGTTTTTCCCTGCAGCGCTGACGGGTCGCACGCTGTCACGTGACACCACTAAATGGACCGCAGGTACTCACTTCCTCCCCGCAGGTTGATGACCAGGCTCCCATTGAGGACGGTGCAGCCCCTCAAGGCCTGGGCGGCAGTGACAGAGTCCACCGTCTTTAGACCCATGCACACTTTGGGACAGGGCCCTGCGCAGGGCGTGCAGTTGAGACTAACAAAAAAAAAAAAAAAAGGAAAAAAAATCAAATCAAGTTGTTTAGAAAATATCTAAGAACAGAAGTGTGTGCTAATCCTAGTACCTCTTTTAATAGTTCACCAACTAGTAGGTTGTTTACACTATAGCGCAAAGTGAGAATGTTTTTGACTCCACAAAATACACCCATTATTTAAATCTGATTATAAAGATAACTGGAGTAAGTCTGTTGCAATAAAACTAAAATACTTTAAAATACACTTTAAAATAGTGTTAGTTTATAAATCACTGAACCGATTAGCACCGTTATGCATGAATGATCTGCTGTTGTCATAGCAACCTTCCAGGCCTCTCAGGGCTTCTGGTTCTGGTCTCCATCCCCAGAATCAGAACCAAACACGGAGTAGCAGCATTCAGCTTTTATGCAACACAAATCGGGAACAAACTTCCAGAAAACTGTAAAACACTGAGTTGCTTTGAGTCTAGACTTGTTTATAGAGGCTTTTGTACCATAATTAAACATTAACCAACATTTTTGATTTGTAATCACAACACTTGGAAATGTATAATGTTTCAAATGTTGATTTTTGTGTTTTTATGGCGTAAAGCGCTTTAAACTGCCTTGTTGCTGAAAAGTGCTACAGTTATAAACTTGACTGACTAATTACTAAATTCATCACATTAAAAGGAGCTTGATAATTGTCATTCTGATGATTAATACTTTTTTAGAAGGGGGCAATTTTGTTTAAAGAGACAACATAATCCATTTTATGCTTGGTTTTGGCTGTGTGTGGTTTTCATTTTTGTTAAATTTATTATTTTTTTGTTGTCGTGTTTTATTATGAATATCTAAAATATCTTCCAGTTCCAGTGTTAGATGCTCTGGGCAAAATTTCTGCTTATTCTTTAAAAGAACAAACCTGCATTATTATACCAACATGAATATATCACTACAAAACAGCAACATTATTACTTATAACAATAACTACTGGGACAATTTATCACTTGCTTTATGCTTCGTTTGATGCAGTTCCCACATGTTGGTTCAACTTCAGACTTTCACAGGTTTACTTTTCATTTAATCCCTTTTAATACAATATTAGAAATGCATAAAAAATATGGAAATAAAATCTCCTTTTGAACAATAAAATAAACATTTTATTGAATAAAGTGCAATAACAGTATTTCTTTAGTGAATGCTTCATCATTTGTAGTAAAAGATGAGTCTGCATCAGTCCTTTCCGTCCGACTTACCAATAAAGTGTAGGATTGATCTGTTGATTATTTTTTGGATCAACCAATTAATATTTGACAGCAAAATATGCTTAACAGGAGATTTATTTTACTTTATTTTTTTTTTTTTACAGAATTTGAAATGGGTAAAGCTAAGAGTACCACTTCCTGAGTTCTGGATAGAAAATATTTACAGACAAACATGATTTTTTAAAAAATTTTTTTATCTTAAATTCAAAATGTAAATTTTTGGCACCATTTTGGCTTAATTACTGCTAGGAGTATGTTCTTTCAGCAAATTGCCTTTTTTTTTTTAGTCTATATATTCTGGTTAATAATTAGTCAATTGCTAAATTAGTTGACGGTTATTTCAATAAATCAATTGAACACGATTAATCTGATAAATAATTTCAGCCCGAACTGTGATTACTATGTTCATGTTCGGTCAAAGTCAATTTTATCAGAGGGTGAGAATATATTTTTGCTTGAAAATGGCCAAAAACAATTTTCAAAAAAAAGAAATCAAATTTAAAAATACTTTATTTGTCCCAAAGCGAAATTAATCTGTGGCTGTAGATTGATAACATATTGGTAAACAGTGGATGCAACATGTCTGCAAAGCAAAAGCTGTTGCGACAATGGAAGAGAGCAGCAGCTGATCTGCGACGCGGCCGTAGCAATGTTGTAACAGTAGATCAGATTAACAAACAGCTTCCAACAGCAAAACAATCAGCTCATGTGACGCAATTCTTAAAAAACGGCAGGCGCCTCGAGGGGAAATAAGCATTTCTATCTTCCACATAGCAAGCTTTGAGCATCGTTTATTTACTTAGTGCATAACTTCCCTGAACCATCTTGACCCTTCTTGCTTTTTTCCTTACTCTCTGGTGCCACATCTGCACTTTTACTAACTGCGAGGAGAGCACCGCTCATCCTAACAGCGAGCCAAAAAGGGGAACAGAGACAGTCACAGTGCGAAAAGCCAAGGATTCGAGTCCAAATGGGTTCACTACAGGTCGACAGTAGCCTGGAGGTTCAGATGTGCAGGCTTTGTTGATTCATTTCCCTGGAAAAGCGAGAGCAAATCTGCCCAGAGAGCGGCTACCTATGCTTGATTTTGAGCGGCTTTATTCTGGAGACGACGAAAAATCTACAGCTTATCTCCAAAAACTGGCTAAAGTAAACTAAACAAACACTTTAGTTTAATATCTGATCATTAAAATAGGCTTTACCCAACATATATGTATGGGTTAATATTACATTTTTTATCCAAAGATTAGCTTTATGCCTCAGAACCTCAAAGCAGAAAAGAGCGAGCATCTTTTCTGTCTGAAGAAAGGCTGCACCGGCACTCCGTCTGCTCTCTAGCTGCTTGTCAGGTGTGAATAAGCGCCGTGTGACTCTTTAGACGTGAAGGTGCACACTGTTCAAATGGGAGATTATGTACTCTGCAAATCCTCTGTGGATTAATAAAGGTTAAACACACATAACGTCACAAACAACCAGAGCACAACGGCTTTTCCTCGTCACAGCTCTGAGCGACGGTCTGGCTGGACTTCACCGCTGCAATCGGCTCGTTGACAAACGTTTTTATTTCCTGCAGAGACCGAAGAACGAAGCCTCCAGTCACAGTAAATGGACGGTAATCCCTCAGCGCCCGTCACGTTCTGCTGGTGTCTAAACATTCATGATTTACAGAATCACATTGATTTTTTTTCAGGACAAAATTCCAGATTTTCCAAGATTCTGATTTCAGGAATTCTGATGTCAAGAATTGTTTTGGATTTTTAGGCATAAATAAAGTTAAACTGTAATTTATGACAGATTTATGAACACAGTACTGGATGGATGAATGGGTGGGTGGATGGACGGACGGATGGATGGACAGATCGACGGATGGATCTTATAAAACCTTATTCTGTGGTATTATTCATACGTTTTAAAAGTTTCCCATATTTATTCCCACCAGGTGAATCTTTAAATCAAACGTTTTCCTTTTCCTTTCAGGCAGAAACTCTGGTTCTCAGCTGCTGACAAACTGGCTCTCAAAACAGAAATAAAACCCCAAACACGTCAGCGTGACTCCTTACTGCGATACGAGGACAAACGTCTAAACATAACAGGCTATAAACGACTGAACAGTGAAAGCAGCTTCACGTCTCAGTAGCTGCATTTGCATACCACTCGATCTCTGCAGTGCAGACACCTGCAGACCAGAGAACGACACCAAAATGAGGAACACTGAGTCAGAAACGCAGATGTGCCAGTCTTCCTGCACCACTGCAGCGCTCTGACCTCACTGTTGGTTTCTGTGTGCAAAAACAAACAAGGTGATGCCAGCGCTGAGGGGACTTCCAGGTCCTTCTGTTACAAACATGAAGCAGGAGTTCATAGTTTATATTAACAAAATAAGGAACATTTTCAATTCCAAAACCCTTTCAGCTACTAAATTATTGCATAAATAGAAATGTAAGCTCAACAACAAAGATACTTATTGTTTTTCTGTTATTCAACCATCAAATTTGTAAAAAAAAATCATATTTCAAGTGTTTCAGAAACTCCTGTTTCAGAAAATTATTCTCTAGAAATGTAAACTGTGGATGCTAATCATGCTTAGCATTTAGATGCTATTTTAGACTTGGAAAGTTTGGTTAAACTAATTTTTTGCACAATTTGCACACAGAAATAGTATTTTCCAACATCCCATTAGATTGTGTTTTGAAGCAAAAATTAACCCCTAGTGGGGAAAGAAAAGTGGATTTGTTGTTCATTGCTGTTGTTTGCAGACGTCACTTGTGCGTCAAATTAACAGACATACCAGAAACGCATTATAAAGGTTCCAGAGAGCGACACCAAAATGTTTCCTAGGAATTTTCTATGTAAAACTTTGTATTTACATCCATCCATCCATTTTCTGTACACCCTTTGTCCCTTAGTGGGGTCGGGAGGGTTGCTGGTGACCCATCTCCAGCTAACGTTCCAGATGAGAGGCGGGGTCTTTGTATTTACAAATAAATAAAAAATGTTAATCTATTAAATCAATCGTAATTATCTCATTAAGAGTCCTGGCCCTAGTTAATATAAATTTTTACCATAAACTGATTAGAGACTTTTAAGGAACCTTAAGCTTTAACACGGTTTTTAAAATTCCCTTTGAGGTGTTTTCCTGGTCTTTCTAAAAGTGGAAAATTAAATATTAAACATGACGGCGATATGAGCTCAGTGTGGGAGTCGGAGGTGAGCCTTGTTTTCTGCAGCAGAGCACAGAAGGAGCAGTTTTCAAAGTAAAAGCTTGATGGCTTTGGTTCAGCTTGGAGATATTTTTTTTTAACCTAAAACCAAAAAAATGGAGAGATCTGTTACTAAAAGAGAGGAAAGGAGGAACAACACGGGAGAGGAAGCTGATGAAGCTGCTTCCACGCCAACCCTCAGATTAGTCCACAGCGTTTTCACTGATGCACTCATGCTATAGGCTGTGTAATTTTGCGTCATCGAGGCCAAAGTTCAAGAAATCTCTAACACAACTCTGTGCAGACTTCACTGAGTTGGGAGTGAATCCACGCCAAGCGTAGTCAGAACGCTGTGTCGAGCATACAACACAAACAAATGAGTTTCAGTGTTTCTTTCTTCCATCTTTCTTTTTGTCTCTTAATTTCCCTTGTAGTTTTACACCCTTCTGGCCATTTTATCTTTCTTTCCAGATTTCTTTTGGCATCTTTGTTTTCCTTTTTCAATCTACCATTTTCTTGTCATCTTTCCTTGTTTTACAATCTCCTCTTCCTCTCCTTTCTGGATTTTCATCCATGTTTCATTGCATTTTTCATTGTTTTTCCAATCATCCTATCATTTTTCTTTTCTTGTTTTGCAATTTCTCCTTCCTTTTATTTCCAATTCTTGACTTTTATCCATCTTTTATTGCATTTTCTCCAACTTTTTTCCAATTCCCTCTCTGTTTTTCCTTCTATTTTCCTTTCATCTCTTCTTTTGTTCCCTCCTTCATTCTTTTCCCTTCCATATTTAATTGATATATGTTGAATTTTTTTGCCCCACTTCTGTTCTTTTCGATTACACATCAAACACAGGTGATGTAAAAAAGAAAAAGCACACATTTTGACTTAAAACAGCAGAGCTACGGAGCAAAGATGCTAAATAAAATCTATTCTAAAGCAGCATACAATGAACACTTCGCTGATTAAACATCTTCCCTGCAGGCCATCAAGCAGCCATCAGACCGTCTCGAGTGTCCACTTACGTGGAGGAGTTGCCTATCGAGTAGCCGGAGGGACACTCTGGGATGCAGGCGCCGTTGTGGATGACGTATTCGTAGCAGTCAGGGCTCTTTTCCTGCTTGCACCTGTTGTGCAGATCCTGGCAGAAGGCGAGGGAGACGCAGCGCCAGCCCTTGTAGGTGAAGTAGTTTTCTGGGCAACGCTCCACGCAGCTGTCCTCGTGCAGGAGGCCGCGGCAGGCCACGCAGTGCCTGGGCGAGTTGGGCCTCAGGCAGCCGCCCAGACACTGGTAGTGGCAGCAGTCGTCGTCCTTGGTGCAGGCCCGGTGTGTGCAGTTAATAGGACACACTGCGTGGAGAGGGAAGAGACATGCATTTTAGACGGAGCGGGTCAACAGCAGATTTTAGATCTTGCAAGCCATAAATGTACATGTGTTATATTATTTTTAGTCTAAATGACAATCGCAGAAATGTTACACAGTGAGATCTTTCATTCAGCAGGAGAGAAATCCCTCGCAGCATAAGGCAGAGGATCATCTGTCATGTGGCAACAAGCGTACTGACTGCAGACAGCAGGGGTCCAACCACTGGTCATTAAAGCAGCACATACTTATCCAGAACACTGGTAAGAACAAGTAAGAACAAACTGCAAACAGTATTTAAAGCAGAGGTGTCCAAAGTGACCCAGGGACAATTTGTGGCTCTCAGAGTCGGGTTGGGCGACAGACTTGCACGTTTTATTGCAACATCCTCATGTGATAATGATAAACGTGACAATAAGAATGATTTATTTCTTCTTTTTGTAGGTAACTGAATGGCTGTGAATGCATTAGGTAATTTTATTTCTATAGCACGTTTTCAGAAACAAGGCAATTCAAAGTGCTTCACATGAGTTAGAAAGAAATACAAAGAAACAACAAACCAAAGGAAAGAATAAAAGAAGAATAAAACAAAAAAGTGTAGACCCATGTTTAAGAATAAGTAGGCCATGATTTATAAACTAGAAGGAGTTTCTCTGGATTTTAAGTTTGCCCTAATTCCTGTTTTGGGTTGAGTGAACATATGAACTAGATGCTCCTGTTATAAGTACAAGTACTCCATAATTTATAAGCTACAAGGAGTTTCTAGGTTATAATATAATTATACAGCAATTATAGCCCAGCAAGCTCAAATAATCCTCTTGAGAAACATTCCCATTTGTAATCACATAAATAAGCGAGATCTGTTTCACTGAACTGCACACACCAACTGCATTTAATTATATTTTCTAATTTATTGACATTTGTTAATGCTCTCATTGAAAAATGTTATGGCACTGCTAAAAGATGCCACAAACCTGGACTCTAACCCTCCATGCTTCATACAAACATTTAATAACCTCTCAAAGCTTAAAAAAAATAAAAATGTCCTGCTGTTCTTCGAGAGAGATTGGAATCAGCTAAAATCAATATTGGCTGGTCAGAGCTTTCCAATGACTGTAGATCAGAAATGACGATAGGTGCTGAGTGAGTGACGGCCTGTTTCTGAAACGCTGTATTCATTTTACACCAATACAACACATTTTTCTCCAAATCAACAAAATATTTCCATAGAGTATTGGACATCATAAAAATGTGTTGTTGGTAACTGATGAGATATCAATGAGCATGTTTCCTCCATTTATGAATAACAGGTTCAGTTAAATGAATGATAAATTAAAATAAAAATTTCCATTAACATGATTTATAGTTTTTCATCTTTTCTCTTTCTTTTTCTACTAAACACTGGATGATAAAAGTCTTCAGTCTGATGTTTCGACCTCAATAAGCCCTTTTTTTGAAGGGCAATTTTGTGTACAGAGCCTTCATAATTCCTTTTATTTGTTGTTTCTGTAGTTTTATTTTATATAAAATGTATTCCAGTTGCAGTGTTAAATGTTTGAATTTGAATTTAAAGTTTATTGATCTTTATCGTTTATCGCAATAACTTCTGGGACAATTTATTGTCCAGCAAAATGTGTGACAGACCAATTTGTTACCAATAATTTACACTAGGCCTGTTGCAATAAATCAGTGTTTTTCAAACACTGTGCTGCGGCACAGTGGGTGAAATTATCCAATTTTCAGACTATAAGTTGCTGCTTCTTTCCTACACTTTGAACAAGCGGCTTTTCTGTGGATT
Organism: Poecilia reticulata; assembly: GCF_904066995.2. Taxonomy (NCBI): domain Eukaryota; kingdom Metazoa; phylum Chordata; class Actinopteri; order Cyprinodontiformes; family Poeciliidae; genus Poecilia; species Poecilia reticulata. The sequence goes on from NC_088846.1 coordinate 21,372,341, forward strand.
GTTCTTCAACCACCAGGGGGCTCTTTAGCAGGAAGAGAACCATTGGAAGTCAAAATTGGAAATCAATGAAGAAAGTGGTAATTTTAATTTAGAATTAAAATTACGTCATTCGTTTGTTTTGAAGTACGTCCACTTCAAAAGAGTCGTAACACGTGTTACGTGCAATTTGAAAAAATAAATGGAAAATATGATGAAAATAAATTTTTGTGTTTATTTGATTCCTATTCAAGACACGTTGATAAGAATGACTATATATGTAATATAGGCGGCTACAGAGTATCTTTGTTTACATTTTTGGTTGGTGGTGTGCCTCTGGATTTTTTCAATTAAAACAATGTACCTTGGCTCAAAAAACATTGAAAAACACTGCAATAAACAATAAATTAATTAATCACATGCTACATTAAAACAACCTCAATAACTTTTATTTGTGTGATTTATTGTTTTTCTTTTCTCTTTTTTTGATAGAAAAAATTCTACCAAAGTCATCCTTTTTGTTAAAAACTTCATATTTTATTTTATTTGTCGTTCCTGTTTATTTTATATTTCTTACATTTTTTAAAGTTCCAGTGTTAAATGTTCATTTAAAGTTTATTGATGTTTGAGAATGTGTTCTTGCATTTTTATATCATTACCATTATATCACTTGAAAATTATCATTTATCGCAATAAATTTATTGTCCAAAAAAATTTGTTACAGTTACAAGTCTAATTAACATCGCTTTTTAGTCAATTTAAATTATCTTATGGTGTTGGTTTCTTTGCTGTAAATGTGACAGAAAACTCAAACTGTATTGATCTTTATTGATTTAAAGCCTGATTGTGCACAGAGTGAAACTCTACTGTTGCATAACCTTCAGGCTGCGCTGATTTGCAGGTGGGTTTAGCCACTAGCGACTGAATGTAGGTGAGGACAAATTGTGCGAGCGTAGATGAAGGATTCACCGACTAACTTGAACGCTGGAGATTAACCTCTTGTCCATGAAAGCCATATTAAATCCGGTACGGAGCACGTGTTTGTTGTGTGTGTGTGTGTGTGTGTGTGTGTGTGTGTGTGTGTGTGGAGGGGCTGCCAGTCATTGAGGTTAGAGACGGACAACAGGTCAAACCTTACCTACAGGTGTCTGAGACGATAACAGTGTGAAAAACTAATTTTATGTTTCAAAAAATGTGGTTTCCACAGACAGTAGGGACATGTGTCATGAATAAACTCATCATTTGTCCATTAGAAGACGAAAACAACGCAGTGTCCTCTTCCATTACCTGAGGGGAGCATGAAGAGCTGCAGGAGTATGTGCATGTGTGTATGTGTGCGTGCGTGTGTGTGTGTGTGTGTGTGTGTGTGTGTGTGTGTGTGTGTGTGTGTGTGTGTGTGTGTGTGTGTGTGTGTGTGTGTGTGCGTGCGTGTGTGTGCGCATGCGTGTGTGTGCGCATGCGTGTGTGGAGAGCAGCAGAAAGAGGAGAATGGCAACATGAGAGGGCGGCGAAGGGGGGAACAGCGGGGCGACGCGGCTGTAAAAACAAATGATATAACCACTGTTCATTTTTCAGTCATCTTCACACAAGTTGAAGCTTTTATTTCCCTTCCCATTTGTTTGGAAAGCAGCTCTTAAAGCTATCCCCACATGCATATTTGCACACAAACATGCGGTGCGCAGCAGAGACTCCTGATCCTCGGCCAGCGCTCCACGCCGCAGCACAGACCCAGCAGCAGATCCTCCCTCAGTCTTAGCCAATGTGTTGACTAGCTGCTGCAGCCAGCCATTCAACTGGCCTCTCCCATCTCCAAGAAAGACGGCTTCAAACGTTAACCCTCTCTATTCCCTCACAGCGAGAGAGGGAGAGCTGCGAACGGAAAATCTGCCACGAGAGTCGCACAGAAACAAGCCGGCGCTGAATGAGAGCAAGTCTCGCTGCATTCACTGCGCTGCACTCATTCACTGAGTTTAGGTCTCTATTTACTATGCATGGCTGTCATAAACAAAAGAAAGCTCCTGTTGAGGAGAACAGAGCGTTCGACAATAATGGGGTCACGCTCATGTCAAAACAATTATGGTTTGTTGTTATGAGGCCGAGCAGCTCCACGCCTCAGTACATTAATCATCTCTCCTCTCATCCATGACTTTAGGAGATTCTTATGGACTCAAATATAATATTTTCAATTTCAGGAACATCTAAAATCAAAGTTTATTGGCTTGGATGGTGGAGGATTTTGGTTCTGAATTTGTGCAGTTACCATTTAATGGAGTGGAGATGACTCCCTAATTTAATCTAGACAGAAAATTGGTTTATTTTCATTAAAATAAGACGTACATTTTACATTCAGTAAACCTGACTTAGCTCAGAAGAACGAGTTGAAAACAGATTTTTGCGACATAAATCTATTTTCATAGCCCTGGATTTCCTTTTTTGTTTTTAGGGAATGAATTTAATGTTTTAAAAAAAAATCCCAAATTGTGGTTTAAATAATCTGCAATCAATGTAAAATAATCTGATCCAAGTTTAATCTCTTTATGAAGTTAGGTTGAAAATAATCTTTGTATTTTCACTAAAAGGTTTGATGCCTTTATTATTTAAATAACTTCATTACTTAATAAGAAAATGAATATCGACATTTGTGTGGGTTAGTAGTTCAGCTTTATTCATTAGATTTATTTTAAGAGCAGTTTTAGCTTGTGTGCACCATAGATAGATTCTGCAATAACATTTTTAATGTTTGGTTTTTTGTTGCCACTTTTATGCCATTACAAAAAGAAATACCACAAAATAGTGTGCGTAATGGCAATTAAGATTTTCTATTGCTTATTGGAAAGAGTCAAATTAATTTTCAACATCCCATTTTTAGTCAAATTAAAAATAAAAAAAATAACTAAAATTGTTTGCCGTTTTCTTGATATTATTTTTGATCCAAAACAAACTTGTTACTTGATTGGAAATAATTTTAAAACTAAATCTACAAGTGTTATGAATAATTTTAAGTGAATTTAATACATGCCTCATTTCAAGACCATTCAATGTCAACGAAGATTTAAAAATCTTCCTTTTTTAACTTTTCATAAGGTTACATTTGTTTTCAAAGCATCTCTGTTTATAGCAGAAACATCCAGTTCATTTTTGAGCATTTTTAGATGTTGAACTAGAATAAAAATATAAAAAAACAGTGAAATATCCTTTTAGCTTTTAGCTCTGCCCCTTTTTCCAGTAATCCCAGCTGCATGATCTGAAAGCACCCATGCCCTCTGATTGCAGCACATTGTCGTGTTTAACAAGTGAAAGAAAAAAAATCTTACCGTTGATCTGAAAGGATCATTATTGGTGTTTTTGATTGCAATCTCAGGGGTTGTGTAGTGAATATTAGTTTAAAAGTGTATATCTTTTATCTTGAAGAGTTTTGAAAACTGAGTAAATTCAACAGAGGTGGGTTTCTGCCAACTTTAATGGAGTTGACCCTGCGAAAGAAGCGCTATAAACCACTAATTTCCACCATTAGCACCGTTTGTAAAACTAAAATCACGTCTGTAAGCTGATGCTGAGAAGTTATTTGCCGTCTTACAACCTGAGAGGCTCCAACAGTAACGAAAAGAGTGACCACACTGAAGGAGATGGACTTGTTTTCTTGTGTGCTTGTCAGAAATGCTTTCAGGGTTGAGACCCTGGGGACCTGCAAGAGAGGGGCCAACCCAAGCCAACTTTGATCTTTGTGAATGAGGAGGGGGGCCTTTTGAGGGAATTTCACATTCTTTCCTTTAAAACATGCAAATCTTTAAATACATGGTAACTTCCTGGATTGTTATTATAATTAGGCCTGAAGCTGTAACGGTTTAAGGAGAACAGAGGTGTTTTTCCCAGCATTAGTCCACTCCAGTTGGGCCCCGTCAGCATCTTCATGCTTTATCTTCCACTGGTACAATCATCAAGCAACAATAAATCAATGCAAGTTTTCAAAAGACAGTTGGATTTAGACCTGTTGTCTCTTGTCCTCCTAGTCTGGTTCCACTGACACCGGTCGGGTTCTGACCGATCTCCTGTTATGCAGCTTGTCCAAAGTACAGCAGGATCACATGAAGGCCGAGCAAAAAAGCTGCAGAAATGCCTGGCTCCTTATCGCATTAGCCGAGGCTTCGGTGGGAATGGAGGCGGAGTAGGGCTGCAAAATGAGACCCCCGATCCCCGAGGCTTTAAAACAGGCTGCAACAACAAACCAACAGCGCTTCAGGCTCTGAGGCGACCAAGAAGAATACACACTGCTGCCAGCATGAGGGCGAATGAAGCGATCTGCGCCATGTGCCAATATGAGATCCACCAAGTTGGGACAAGTAGAAAGGCAGAAAAGAGTGCTAAACAGCCAAAAATGCTGAATCTTAAAACACTAAACAAACACCAACCTGTTTATGCAATCTTAGATAACTCTGAGCTGAAACTCCTGGATTACATCCATGAAAAAATAGGGAGTCTGAGAATTTCACAAACCAGAATGTTTCTGGAGCAATTTTCCTTTTTTAGTCTTCTTTTAAGGCAGCGATGAAACAACAGCGCACTCAGACTATTTGGGTTGCAATCACTTTGGATCAGAGAACATGGCAAACAGGGACGTGGTGGAGCGCTGGCTGCCAATTAAAATTCCACGGCAATGACAAGGGTAGCATTTAGCTTCTTATGAAAGAAAGTTTTTACTGAAGGCCAGAAGAAAAAAGGCTTTAGGGAGACACATGGCTGAAAAGTTAGAACCAGAGTGAGAAAAGGAATAAACAGAAGATGTTTGAAGCCTCATTCCTCACTGAGATGGGTGAAAACAAGACAGGTTAGCAGTTTAAACATTGAATTAAATGTTTAAATCCAAATTTATTACTCCAAATTTAGGAGGAAATGGTGATTTTGTTAGTCTGATCAGACAATAAAACCTAAATCTTGGCATCCCACCTTGTAGAAAAACTGTTAAACTCCAGCAGAGTAAATCCAAATACAACACCTTAAAGTTTGACCACAGATGTCAAACTCAAGGCCCGAGGGCCAAATCTGGCCCGCTGTAGCTTTCTATGTGGCCCTCTAGATCAATTACATCAATAAATCTGCAAAATTCACACAAAATCAACAAGTCTCCACATGGTTTTTTTTTATTTTACTTCAAATTTTCTCAAAATTGGTCAAAAACATTGAGTTTAAGTGACTGCTCCCTCAACCTTTCTTGATTTTAAAGACTGTAATTGATACAAGTATAAAAAGTCACATTTAGCATCCTACATTAGTAAAAATTCCTTACAAACATTTCCAAGTTGGCACCGCAAAATCTGTAATTTTGATTGTAAAAAAACACTAAAACAATCACCAAATCCTGGAGGAACAGCCATTTATTGATATTTTAACAGTTTAATTTGTTTTATCAATATATTCTGGCACAACCGGCCCTTTAGGAACATTCAGATTTTTGATACAGCCCAAACTGAAAATGATTTAGACACCCCTGCCTCAAACCAACACACAACTCCTTATCATTTTACTAATTTTCTTTAATCAACACATTTAAATCTATTTGTACTATTTCATAAAACCTAATTTTATTCAGATGTATGTAATTTATCACCTCATCTACACTTTTTCAGCCCTCAACGAGCTGGAATACCTCTAGAACCTGTGCATAATTGGGTCGGTTTACTGGTTGGCACTGAACTTGGCTTTTATTTCAATTACAAATTCTTAAATGTTACTTACAAAGCCAGTTTTTCAGTGATTGTTCTGTTACATCATGCAGTTAAGCAAATTACTAGCAGGATTGTTGTGGGATTTTTTGCTGGAAGTGATAATGGTGTATTCCCCTAAATGGGGAAAAGTTTTGAAAAAGGATGACTACCCTCAATCTTTTTGAACTTCACCTCAAATTACCAGCTAATTGGATTCAACACTCAAAATGTTCTCGCTTTTTTAACCATCATGTGAACTAAAATGGCCCAAACGTTGTCTCATTTGACAATAATCCTAAGTAGGGAGTGAAACTGGGTTTTGGACTGGAGACAGCTGGCTGATGTTAAGCTGTTGGAGTGGATTGAACCTCAGTCCCACTGAAACTCTTATCAGGTTTGTTTAAAAACCTGGTTTGTGCCAGAAAGCAAGAACTTTATGTCAGCTTGACTCATCACAAGACGAATGGGCAAATATCAGGCCAGAAGCTTGTTAATAAGTGACATAACACGAGTGCTTGAGGTGCTACTTGCTAGGATATTTAACCAAATAAGGTTTTATGCCATTATTATAGAAGGTTTGTTATAAATTCACAGTGGAGACCACATTTTTGCATTTTAATAGTATCATTCCATCCTAAAAGCAAAAGATAAATCATAATCAGCTTTATTGGCTAAGTTTGAGGACACAAACAAATAATTTGACTTTATTTCCACTTTGCTCTCAATATGTAGTGAAGTGAAAGTTTGAAATATAAAGAGATCAATAAACAAAACGTGATTCATTCTTCATGAATAAGTCATCAGTTTCTGGTAAACGTAGCTTTCAACTGTATCAAGCGCAGAGTCGGTTGCTCATCACTGCATCTTCACATATTCAGCAAACCATCACAACGGATTGTTTCGTCACTGCAACCATTTCCCAAAACCGAACACCACCTGTGAATGTTTTCAGAAATATAACCACGCTTTTTCCACCCCTGTAATACAATACTGAACATTTATAATGGTAAAAATACTTTGAAAGTTGACTTGTGCAGCTCATTTCTGCAAATAATAACTCAGCATAAGAATAAATGTGATAGAAAAAGATGCTGCTTCAGACACTTAGAAATGTTGCTATTTTAGGAAGCTCCAGATTATAATACCTGTTTGAGGTTTTGGCTAAAAGAAAAAGAAATTATAGCATGAGATTAGATTAGCTTCTATCTTAAGTCAAACTGTGCAAAGACAAAAATACATCTTTCTAGTTACATCAGAGCTTTTCGTGCTTGTTTTTGTGCAACAGACAAATTTTGCATCTACCAATTTGGTATAATGTGAAAATAAAATGTAATTAGTATGTCAAATGTTTAATATTTGAGCTAAACATTAACTTTCAAGGTTTCCCCCAGGAAACTTGCTAAGGCCAGGTGTTGCGTGTTAGGGCAGTCCAGCAGCCTGTCGTGTTTTTGAGTTACAAAATGTTTAAAGCTGACAGGAAATTTGAAAATATCACTTTATAATTATGCGTTATTGAAAGATTGGAAGATTAACACCTGAACGCCAACTACAAAGTCTTAAAAAATGCAAACATTTTAAAAAGACTTAAATAAAAAAGCAATGCTTAGTCTGGTGGGGTACAAGTAAAGCCTGGAGGCCCACCAGGATTATAATACACTTTGATCATTTAACTGCTAAAAATTTCCATAAAGATACCAGTTCAGATTACCTTTTACTTTTAATTTTACTGCACAAATTATAGACGTAAAGGGAGATGAAACAGATGGACATGTAGATGAATGTACTGGCGGACAAATGGAAATATGTCTCTTTTCCCATTTATTCAGATCTGTGAAATATTTAAATCCAATTCCTGCTTTTCCAGACTGCCTAGAAATTCAGAAAATAGTTCTGTATTAAACTAAAACAACAAAACTTGCACCAGATATTTAGCAACATTTCATTCTGAGGAAGTTCCAGATTATAATCACCGTTTGAGGTTTTGGTTCATAAAGGAAAAAGAAATTAAACCATGAGATTAGCAAAAGTTAAAATCCGGTTTTACACATCTGCAGGTTAAAGAAAGTTGTTGCAACTAGAAGGTAAAGGTGGTGAAAGGTGGTGGCTTGACAAAATGATTTCGTCTGAATTAACAAAACCTGACTGTGAGCACTACTTAAAGAAGACAATAATGAAGAAACTTTGGAAAACCAAATTATAGATCACACAACAAACACAAACAATGTGCAAAGAATCCTATCAAGCATGAAGGCAGAAAAGCAGTGACTTTATAAAACCAAGGGATGATCACCAGTTTTATTTCCACTTGTTGGATGGCCTGACTCAACGGCGGCAGCAGGGCACGGTTAAGGCGACTCTGGGAGCAACAGGGACCGTAAACAACTTCATTAACTGGCTCCTGCCTCCGCTAATAGAACAAAAACACATCAACAACATGGAAAAGCACTTTTTGTTTTTAATGTCGGCCCGACGCCGCCGTCATCCAAAACGCAGGATATCTAGCTCGTCCGTGACCGGAATAGAAATGATAAACACCGTGTTCTCATTGATGGGCAATTACGTCGCCTGTTTGGCAGGCAAATGACGCACGGCGCGGCCTTGAATCTTCATTTCCTTCCGGATATCAGCGTCAGGGTAAAATAATAAATAATGACTTCCCTAATGCTCAACTTTGTCTGGGTAATGACATCAAACACTGATTTGTTCTTAATGCAACATCAAGTGGTGCGTTTTTTTTTTGTTTAATGTCAACTATTTTCCATTGTATTTAAACTTTTGAACAGACGGGGAGGAGTGGTAATGTAATTTGTGAGAACAAAGAGTATGTCCTTTTTAATCTATTTTTGCAACAACATGTTTGACCTGGTAAAAAGATTAGGATGGAAAAGTGGGTATAAACTGGGCACCAACACTCAAATTGATCAAAACAAAGGTTTGGGATCTTCTGCTCTTCTTCTGCAACTATAGATGGCTGTAAATACAAAGCTTTAGCATCGTTGCTCCTAACAAAACCATTAAGATTAGATTTTAAAAAAAAAAGATTGCATCTAGGACTGGGCAACCAACTTTTCAAAAAGGACCACTTTTTGAAAATATTTTTTTTCTTCAGGGCTGGATTTATGTTAATCCAAGAATATATTTTCATTGTACATAACATATAACCTTTTTTTCTGTTTTTGTTTACAGCTGAAGCTTAAAATTGTTATTGCAACATAAAATACTGACAACAAACTTTATTTCATATTACTGTGAATATTTACTTTTGAGAAAAAGCATGTTTAGTCCTGGGATCTGCAACCTTTACAATCCAAACAGAAATTTTCTCAGTCATGTAAATAAAACTGTTATGTAACCTTTTTTAATAAAAAAACAACTTATAATTCTTGCTAAATACCAACCACAGCAAATTTGTTGTAATTTTTAGGTTTAAAATAATAAGAAGAAAAAAAGTTTACTAAAAGAGATGCAGATATTTTAAAATGCAGATTTTAAAATATCTGCAGCTCTTTTTGTAAACTTTTTTTTACAAAAGGTTTAGTGTATTTTACTTTTGTGTAAGTAAAATACACTAAAATTCTATTTGTTATATTAGTTCTAGTTTAGTTATATTTTAGTGTCATGTTGTAGACATGAAAAGAAAAATGGATAAAAAGAATAGGCTAAAAGGCAATACTTACCATTACACGCATTATTATTGATAATTACATTTATACTGTCTACTTTAACAAACGGATTCTTTATATTGAAACATGTGGCAACAGAAAGCATACGCAGCTAATACAGTTTTCATGAAACTAAGCTGCACGTCTTTTGCACCAGATGAAAAGAAACATGATTATACTATCATCAAAACAGCAGCAATCCGTTTGAAACTGAACGGCTGTGGTGAGCGAGTTCATCGGTGGAGAAACGCCTGTCGGCTGCTCAGCTTTAACAAATGCCTGAAATGTCTGAGATTCCATGGGAAAGGCTCCAATAGCTGCGTGGAGAGGGTTTGCAGGGTGCAACTCCACAAGCGCGAGTGCCAGAGTGGTTAAGTCAGCTTAAAGAAAAGAACTTATGTGGTGTGTGTGAAGGGAGCTTAGAGGCGAGCTGAAGGCTTGTAGAGAAGAGTAGCTCACACTGCTAAAGTTGGACAAGAGGGGGAAAAACCAGGAAGCATATTGTTACAACTTGAATTTGTCTCATCTTGTCTGGGTGTCTTCTTCTGCACCGATGATTATCAACCAAAATTCCTGCAGCAGTAAATCAGTCCAACGTTTTGGATATACGGTCCCAAAAACTGAAGCTCCAGTTACCTCTTAACATAACTGCCTCAGCGCTGTACATAGAATGACAAGTGGGTGACACACTTGGCTGGTGTGCATTTCAAGCGTTGCCAGGGGCAATTCAAATAAACAGCAGCTTCAAGTGAAAAGCTTTACTCATTTACAACCCTCAGGTATGAGCCGATCCTAAAGAATCTCGCCTCAACGCTGCGTTAGTGCAGAATCTAAAATATTCTAGAGGTTTCTAAGTTTACTCTTTTTAAAGTAAACACATCAAACTTTGAATCCTAAAATTCTTATAAGAGTCTTTTTAACGAAATAACAGGAAAGGCGCGGAAGTGACTTAAATTTATATGGCTTTATGGAGCAGAGAGCTGAATCAATTAATCTGATTAATCGTGATTAATCGTCAACTAATTGAGTAATCAGTTATATAAACAGATTCAAAAAAGGTTATTTGGTGAAAGAACACTACCCAGAGAGCAGTAAGTAAGCCAAAACTGTACACAAATATATTTATTTTGCATTGAAGATTAAAAAAAATAACAAAATAAACAAATCATCGCTACTCTGTATTGATGATGAGTCAAGCAGAAAGCCCTAAGTTTTTTACATTTTGATATCAGAAGTGTCTTTAGCTGCAGATGCATCGCCTTTGCTACAAATAATTATTGCATTTTAGACAGTACAATGTTCTTATTTAAAAAAGGAATTTAATTATTTCTTTATTTAATGTATTTCTAATATTCAGTAACAAACCTAAGTGGTTAGATGAAACATCTGCAGAATGTGCCAATTTTTTTATCCAATTAATAATCAGATTACAAAAAGTATTAGCACAAAAGTATTATGAATCTGCAATATTACAGCTCTGAAGTTTTTACTTTTCACTTGAACTGTACAGAAAAATGGTTACAATTAGTTATATTTTTCACCAGTGACACAACCCGGGCCTTTTAACAGCAATAGGAAATGAACCGCTGTACTTTAGAGCACCTTGTTTGGCCTTTAGGCGTTAGTAATGGCAAAGGTTGAGATGTTTTAACAAACTTCTGTCAGTCTGTGTCAGAAAGTGACGGCAAATCAATCTAGCAGAAATGAGCAGGACTTATATCTGGAAAGCTGTTTCATCAGATTGAATAAAACATTTTTTACTTCTCTTTTGAATATTTAAAATTGACTTCTTGTATTAGGTCCTGTAACAGCTAGGCCTGTCGCAATAACCAATACATCAATTAATCGCCTGATAAATAAAACAAGCTCAATTTCTATTTGCATGATTTATTGTTTTTCTCTTTCTGACAAAAATTGGATGACAAAATTTTTCAGTATGGTGAATTGGTCTCAACTATCACTTTTTAAAAGGACAATTTTGTTTATGGAGACTTCATAATTCATTTTATTTGTTTATTTTGTATATTTAAAATGTCTTCTAGTTACTGTTTTAAATGTTCATTAGAATTGAAAATTTATTGATCTTTGAGAATGTGTCAATGTTGCCATTACCATTAAATTACTTGAAAATGGTCTCAAAACAACAATATTATTGTTTAATCGCAATTTATCATCCAGCAAAATGTGTTATTCTGATTAAAATATCCCTGTAGGTTCAAGGTACATCCCCCTCCCCAAAAAAACAAAACAAAAAAACCCACAATTTTCTCACGGATTGCTTCACTAGTAGCCAAATTTGTCCTGCTGACCTCCAAGGGTCACATATTAGTATTTTATGCTACCGAGACCTCAAGTAAGGCCTTGGCGTCCATTCATAACTTCAGAAGGGAAGCAGACCAACAAAGGCAGGAAACAATTGAAGAGAGCTCTTGGTGAACTTCTACAACCGCCATTGTTTGGAGTGGAAACGGACTGTGGCGCCAGTGCTGGCTGACGTGTGGGAGCCGCTGCAAGGTCAGCGGCGAGGTTGACCAAGGTTTATACTACAACAGGTCCCATCCTCTCGCCCGCATGATGATCGGCCGCCACGCTTTTCCTTCCGATATGGCCAGGATGGATGACGGATGTGTTCATATCCACGATTACACCGCAGTGTTACCCCCCCGTATCCAAGCAACAAGGACAAACAAAGGCCGTCGTCTGTCTGCACAGATGCAGAGGTTGTGTCCCCCATGAGATTTATAGTGCGAGTTACTGGTCCACACATTCACACAGACCCTTCCAAACCCATCAAAGTCCCTCTTGTGATTGGTGGAGAGGCATGTGACATGTACTGAGTGTAAATTTGGACCCTCCGTATGGAGTAAAGGTCTTGTCCTTACCTAACCTCACTCATTCACAGCAATAAGCGGTCATGAAAACCCAACACCTAGCAGATCGAGGCGCTACAAATGCTTCAACTGAACAAAATGCCAATCCGGTCAGAGAATTGGGACTCAGCGGAGAGATGTTGATCATCTTAAGGGATCCTCATTAAATATGTAATAAGTCCAGCAATCCCAAACACAGGAGAGAGCTGCAGCAGGAAAGGAGGAGCACAAGCTCCTTTGAGTGTCTCGTCTCCAGCTGAGAGCGGATAATTAAGCTCTCATTCAATAATGTGTGTAAAATACGAGCCACCTGGGATAGTCAGGTTAATTTGTGGGGTGTTGCTTGGTGAAAGCCAGTAGCAGAGACGTTTCCACGCAGGGCAGATTTGTCAGGGTTCATACATAGTTTTTATTTTGAGATTATGTGCCATTCCAAATAAATTTGCCAGACCTCTTGCTAATGTTTTTAAAGTATAAGTCATAATCGTAGCAGCAGCTTATAGCAGATATTGGCATAGTTGTCAGCCAGGTGAATATTTGTGTTATTTGGGGGCAAATAAAACAAATAAATTAAAGTTCCATAATATTACCAAAGTTTCAGACCATGGCTGAAAAACGCATCACGATATAACCATGTCGTATCAGTCAATATTGATAATTACTTATTTGTTTTTTTTTGTTGTTTTAAATATCTGAAAAGCTGCCCAAACTGGTGTCATGACCTTTCTTGTTTTATCCACAATTTTCACGCCACTGCATTGTTTTTTATTTTTTTATCTTTAAACAGTTATGAGGCACGATGGTGAAACCTTAAACTGCTGCTGCGCCAGTTACAGGTTGTTGCTAGGCAACCACAGAGTGAGTCAGTTAATTGATGCCACCAACTTTTGCTTAACACACCATGAAATATTGAGAGACTAAAGCTTTTCCTCTGCCTACATCTCCCAGAACGCTGTGTGGTTCTGAATCAGAGTTCAGTGAAATTAATTAACATTTTATGAGACGTAATTTCTATTCACACTGACCACATGTCTATCACGATATATACAGTTATTGATTTATTGCCTAGTCCCGTTTCTACCTCCATAGAATCTATATTATGCCATAACATAGTTTTAGTTCAAATGTCAATCTGAAATGTCTTTTGATTAAAGGCAGAGCAGTTTCAATACTAATCTAGGTTCAGCATTTCCTTAAGTTGATTGTAAAATGTATCCAAGTTTGATGCCCATGCTAGTATTTTCACAGGCTCCTGTTACATGGCTGTAAACATAAGGAAATGAAGGTGGAACATGTGCTGCCTTGTGGTGGAACATGTGCGTGTGTTTTTCACAGTGTTCTGCTGCGTTGTGAGCAGGTATTTGACTTTCCAGAGAACATTTCCAGCATAGCCAAACAATTTGTGGATCAATTCCTTTAGACTACAGTTTGACTTTAGTTGGAAAGCAATATGGAAGCAATATTTTCCTATTGCATCATGTCTTTCAGAACCTTCAAAATAAAAGCCAGATACACAATACTGTGACAGGGGCACAGTATTGTGCCCCTGTCACAACTTAGGACTGAAAAACCTAAGTTGGATGGTTTTCAGATTGATCAGGATTAAATATTGTGCTGGAAATATTAGTTTAATTCTGCTAGTTTTAATGATTAACTTTAGTGCATGTGGAAATATTAGATGGATCATGATTGTATTGAGTAGTCCTCAATTTTGGTTAGATTTAGATTAATTAATATTAAACTTAATCAGTAGGACATTTTACTTAGATATAATGATCCCAATTTGATTAAAATTAGTCTAATCAGTAGTTTATTATATTAGATCACATTCTTAAGAGTCTATAAGTCATATATTCATCTGAAAATGTTTTAGTTCATTATAACCAAAGACGTTGAAAACTAATCAGAAAATATTGAGTGCAGCAGATGTTTTGGTATTGAAACTGCTCATGTCTGTTTTATAAGAGTTTGAAGATATTATATGAAACGTGGCAATTTTTATAATCAAAATCTGCAGTTTAATGCACTGGGTCAGAGGTCAGGAGAGCTCTGTGGGTTCAGTAACCAGTTTGAGGCAGTTTGAAATGAGAAACACAGATAGCTGATAAACTTTGCTCCCACTTTCTTGAGTAAAATGTTTCTGTATGAAAATGAACACATCTATTGTTCGTACCCTGGGAAAATGTGCAGGGAGGATATCTTAGGCAGCGATGAATTCATCCCTTGGCCTTGGTAAACACCTGCATGGTCTCTGGTGTGCAAACAGCAACATGTCATTAGGGGCCGTTTGAGACCACCTCTAAACGTTACATCAGAACGCATCAGACAGTAGAAACACGCCTTCATATGAAAGAAATTGAGCTAAAACAGCTGGTCAGATCACTTTTGTGCAACTGTTTTATCTGCCACACGCAGTGGCCTCCGAAGGCACGTCTACGTATTGTTGTATTTTCCTAAGGTAATTAATTTTCTTTTTTGTGGCTTTGGTTTCTGATGATTATGTTGAGCTGTTGGTGTGATTTTATACATTTGATTGTTTGAATACATTCTGGTTGATTGTGAAGTTCAACAGTGACTGCTGTCTTTGTGGTTTCACTTTTACACACGACATTTACGAACCTGGGGAGACGAGAGAACAACGAGCAACAGGTAGTAAATATCTCGTTTCTCAACAATTGACAGAGTGGACAGAAACATTTTTGTGTCTTTTTCCAGGCAGTAACCACATCTAACCAAGCTCTTTCAGGTTGTAGTAACACCGTTCTTTGGTGTGGACGCTACGATTTAAAAGATGTTAAAAACTACAGTCTGAGGAAGCACATACACTTGGGAAGCTTCTTAAAAGGAAATATTTAGGCTGTGAGAGAGTGGGACTTCTAGCAGATAACATGAAGGTAGAGCAGAGCTAGAAAACTCAGATCAAAGGGTAAAAATTTTAGAGTTTCTCTCAGGCACACACAGTGAAATTTCAACTCTGCTACTTACAACAGGAAGGCCACAAATACCTATTTTGAGTGCCGTTATATGTGCTAATACAAATGTTAGATCAGTGGTTCCCAAACTTTTTCTCCTGGGCCCCCCCCTGTGGATTACCAAAATGGAGAGGCTACCTGGTTGAATGATGTGTGTGAGTGGTGGGGGTGTGGAGGTTGATCAACTTATTTTGGGGGCAAAATGAATTGAAGTAGCTGAACATAGACAACATTGTCAGTAACCTAGAGGCTACTTGTTAAGCTTAAGGTGCTGTGTTGATATTAGCTAGTCATAGTTTAGCTAACATTACCTGCATCCCAGTGATGTGCAGTCAGGGGAGGCACCTGTCATCGTGGAAAAATAATATATAATGATAAAATAATTTATATTGCTATCGTCACCCTGTGGTTTGTATTAAAAAGTGCCTATTTTTCATTTAACTTAACCAATTCTAATGAGTTTTTCTTCAAAATCGCCAAATGTTTGCAGTTTCCCATTCAATGTTCGGAAGCCAAGCCGGCGATGCAGCAGCGAGCTGTAGAACAGATTCGAGGTGACAGTTCTTTTGCCTCAGGGCAGAGGGCGCTCATGATCCCAAACATTATGACTCCACAATTACAGAGTAAGAGACAGTAACAGCGAGCTAGCAGCTAGCCATGCAGTAAAGTCAAGTGCAGTGATATATTTATAGATTTCTCCTCTTACTACAGCAATCACTAATTAATAATCCCAAAGTAATCATTAAGCCTAAAACCACACTACTGCAACAGATTGAATGTTCTGCTCTTTGTGTGGGAAATATCTGAGTGTTTTATTTTTTGTGGCATTGTTGTCAGTTGCTATGGCAACGAGTCTGCTTGTAGCTGCGCTGATACAGAGAGCGAGACGTGGTTTTGAGTTGTTCTTTAACGATTTTTCCCTTTGCTGTGGAGCACAGCACAAATAATATCTTCGTCCAAGTTTGATTGCGTTAACGGAATTATTCTACGGCGACAGCGCGGCTATGGATGGCATGTAAAGGAATAGCCTTTTTTCCCTCCAGCATTGTCCGCATGCGCAAAATTTTCTTTTGTAAACAATAACTTGCATGGGGTCTAGATTTGTAAATCTGATTATGATTAAGTCAGTGCCTCACCAGCTATGAACCTCACCGCACATCACTGCTGCATCCAACAGCTTTACTCAACTCAGCCAGTTGGTTTGGAGGGAAAACTGTAAAAAGTTCTTTACGTTTTTGCTGGTTTGCTGCCATGATTCTAACACACGCCTGAGTGCAGCAGCAGTAGCAGGTCTCCGTCGCTGCCACACAGGTGTAAACCCAGCACAAGCGTCGTAGCGCTCATGTTGTGTTTAAAGGCAGCTCGGAAATACAGGTCACAACGTGTTAAGAACGGCTTATACAGTTTTAACTGCTGAAAACAGTGACAGAGGACACAGATAAGTGCAGAAGCCCCTACTGTATCAAATTGACATAGGAATAACAGAAAGTTGGTCATTCTAAGGTAAAACCCCAGCGCATACAGTGTTCATCGTTTTTTAGTTTTTTTTCATTCATCCATACCGCTTCCCGCGCCCCCCCTGCAATGGCATGGCGCCCCCCCTAGGGGGCACGCCCCACAGTTTGGGAACCTCTGCGTTCGATAAAGGAGAATCTGCCTAAAAACTGGCCTTCAACCTTAATAGAAAGTCTGATTACTAAAATACAAAAAAAAGCTGATTCGCTCTTATTTTTCACTAGTCATGACATATTCTTCCTAAGTCAAATACAAATGTTTGTAAATTAATTCATAGGAACAGTTCATTTTAAGTCAATAAGGGTGTTTTTAAAACTTATTCGATCCAGTTTTTTTCATTTAAAAACGATTAATCTGTGGTCTAAGGCAACGCTTTGCATTATGAGGAAGTTATTACCGGGACCTTTGACTGTGAAAACAAAATTGATCCTTTGGTATGTTTTAATAGAAACG